>NC_143214.1:8068406-8708906 GCF_030267445.1 Bombyx mandarina
TAAATTTCATTTTAAATTAAAAAATTATAATTATGCTATAAGCTGATAGGATACATGTTTATATGTCATTCAAAGTATAAATCTCATTTTCATCTCATAAAGGTTTTTCAAAAAGTCATTATTGTTGTTTTCTCTGTTATGGAATCACAGAAACCAGACATCCCTCGTGGATAGACCAAGAGTGACCAATATTTAATATTATAAGTATGATTATCTCAATCTAACTGTACGCGGCGCGGGAACTAGCTCTCCGTTCGTCTTTTGTTCAGTGGAACTTACCTTAGAGTACGTCCTACTAATAGTATTTTTTATTTTATTTTACGAGATAGATTTTTTTATTACATTACGTTCTTCATAGTATGATGAATGTTGAAAGCCGTCCGCGAGCACATGTTTAGTACGTATTTGCAAAAGAATAATACATGTACACATATATACTTCCTTATGTGAATTGGTATAGTTTGTTTTTTTTTCCCTACCTAAGCCTTGAGTGACCATTTCAGCGTAATCCTAACAAGTAGGTGAGCTCACGAGGCTCAAGCCTCACGAGGTTGCTATCACTAACCTTAGCAAGAGCAGCGCTTCGCAGAATCTACTACCGGATCGGAAACGCAACCAACTGAGAAGATCCGGTGAGAAACTCAGTGGGCTGTGTCTGTGGGTTAATTTACTCGCCGAGTCCTTCGTCTGAAGCGACGGGTTCAACGAGAACGATGACCGGATAGTTTGTGTGATACACTCGCATTGTTTAACACGACATCACTCCTCACTACCTCACCCCCACTCCACCTCATTCTTTAGACGACAATGCGTTTGGAATGTGATATTCGGAGTAAATTTTAATGAAGCTTGTATGTGATAAAGTTGAAATTTAATATTTCTGAATAATAAAAATGAATGTACTTACTAAAATTAGTGTGAAAAACTCTTTTAACTCTACCAGGTTGAGGCGGGCTATTATACTCATAATGTTGATATACCTGTAGTCAATAACTACTCTGTATCCGTCCGAGTAATCATACATCCTGAAGTATTCTATGTACTAAAAAGGAAAATATTAGTCCGGACAATTTAGACATTCGAAAATCAGTAAAATTGTTCAAAACAATTATAAATGATATTTAAAAGTTCCCCATCATTCCCGTGTATGGATTTTTTTATTCAAGGTCAGAGGTTAAGAAAATGAGTTTTTCGCAATTTTCAGCAAAACGGTAGGTTTTATCATAACAGTATCTTAGACAAAAATGTAGATCATAAAATCATCTATAGAAAATCTATCAATACTTTTTTTCCTACGAGCCACCGTTTCTGAGATATAACGATTCAAAAAGTTATAAAAGTTGTTATCGTCATAATATGCATGAGTACGCCACGTCTATACATCTCTAGAGTTGTTATATATATATATATATATATATTCCTCCTAAAGCTCCTAAAAAACTACCTGTTTAGATAAGCATCACCCTTCAAACCGTAACGCATTACTGCTTCACGACAGAAATAGGGTGGTGGTACCTACCCCCGCGGACTTACAAGAGGTCCTACCACCAGTGATTACGCAAATTATAATTTTGCGGGTTTGATTTTTTTTACACGATGTTATTCCTTCATCGTGGAAGTCAATAGTGAACATTTGTTAAGTACGTATTTCATTAGAAAAATTGTTACCCGCCTGCGGGATTCGAACACCGGTACATCGCTACATACGAATGCACCGGACGTCTTATCCTTTAGGCCACGACGACTTCAAACTGGCTTGGGCCTTGCAAAAACCATAAAAATAATAATAATAAATCGTCAAATGGTCAAAGCAAACTTACCGCAATCATAATTTTGTAATAATCTAAATATGGAACTTTATCAAAGATCTCGTTTCCAATCACTTTTAATACAAAAATTCTATTGTTTTCTTTCGTCAATTTAGGCATAGCTAGCATGTTTGAACTGTAACAAAAAAACGTGTTATAAAAAATGAAAAAAAAAATGTGTATGTCTTACTCATGTCGGACTGTCAGACTAACGGTCTACCAGATGTTAACTAGTCACTGTTAATAACATCAAAGAGTAGATAGTAATTCAAAATCTTAATTGTGTGTGTGTGTGTGTGTTTTTTTTTCTTACATGCCGCCACCCACCTTGAGATATAAGTTCTAAGGTCTCAGTATAGTTACAACGGCTGCCCCGCCCTTCAAACCGAAACGCATTACTGCTCCACGGCAGAAATAGGCGGGGTGGTGGTACCTACCCGTGCGAACTCACAAGACGTCCTACCACCTTCGTTAATTTACGGTTTTATCTGAATATTTTTAGTTTAATTTAATTTTTTCCGACGTCTCTTTGATTGATTACTGTAAGGCATTCTTTTTTTATTTATTTATTGATGCACACAACAAATTACAACCATAGAAATTATAAGTTTAAATATTTAATATAACAATCTGGATTGCAATTCAAAACAGGCGCATAAAGAAAAATTATAACAATATTCGAAATCCGAAGAAAATCAATGAAAATACTTCGAGTAATCATAATAGTAGTAATAATAGGACTTGTTGTTGTTGTCTGAAATAAAATAAATCATTCATTCATTCATTCATTCATAACCGGATCCCGAGTACAATTATTTACCACCACAGCAACAAGGCGCTTAAAAACAAAAATACGTTCTATATAAAGACTTATTCGGTGGAAGGTCATTTTCTCCGAATTGTTTCGTACGACCAACTTGCCTATTTCTGTCGCGAGACAGTCGTGGTCCTAGTTCCGAGGGCGTAACAAAATCGAGTCATATCTCAAGGTTGTATTCACGTTGTTAAGTTTACGAGATTCGATAAACATTTTTATTTTATTTTTTTATTGCTTAGACGGGTGGACGAGCTCACAGCCCACCTAGTGTTAAGTGGTTACTGGAGCCCATAGACATCTACAACGTAAATGCGCCACCCACCTTGAGATATAAGTTCTAAGGTCTCGAGTATAGTTACAACGGCTGCCCCACCCTTCAAACCGAAACGCATTACTGCTTCACGGCATAAATAGTGCCTAGGTGGTGGTACCTACCCGCACGAACTCACAAGAGGTCCTACCACCAGTAAAATAACAAATGACATCATCAAATCGGCCGCTTGCTCGACTCGCTCATAATGTGATAACAAATACATAAATAATACTTTAAGAATGACGTACATAATGATATACTTCTGTAGTGTGTATACTTCTGTAGATCACAGCTGTGCAAATTTAAATGTAGTTAATAAAGTTTATACAAAATAAATGCATACCACGAGAACAGGTTTTTAAACTCATTTCTGATATCATTGAATTCATAAAATTTCCGTAGAACAGTCCGGAGAGCGAACAACTTGTCCAGTTTTGATTTAGTTCTCTCGATAGATCCTTTGCTTCCTATTATATTCGTCTCCAAGTATATTCTTGCTGCAAAATTGTATTAGTTTTTCTTAAGACGGTAGTATGTTTCGAATTGTTTTTATATTAGCGGCAGGTAGCGGCTTGGCTCGGTAGGCAGCGGCTTGGCTCTGCCCCTGGCATTGCTGAAGTCCACGGGCGACGGTAACCACTCACCATCAGGTGGGCCGTATGCTTGTCTGCCTACAATCGCAATAAAAAAAAAATTGTCGCAGGTATCTCCGTTAAAAACATTGTTTAACGAGTACATACTGAGAATTTTTTTTTCAATAAGTTTACGATATTTCGGAGCTGTTTCAAACGTCACACGCACGTGTAGACCAGGGACTGCGGGTAATCCTACCCAGGATTACTTAGGAGCCCCAAAACCGGCTCTTCGTTTTTGGATGATACGACATTACAACGCGAAAGATGCCATCAACCTTGAGGGATAAAGTCGAAGTTTCCATGGTTACTGTATTAAGGCTGTTTGACTATTAAAACCGGAGAATGGGCCTTTTTTAAGCAGAAATAGGCAGGGAGATGGTACCCATCGATAACACATATAAATTAGTTATAGGTAAGCAACTCAAGCACCCAACAAAAATGTTTAAGGGAGTCGGCCACTAGATGGCGTCGCTTATATTAGTTTCTCATTATTCTTGTAGATGGCAGTAACATATTACCTATCCTATATTTTATTGTTAATGAAGGATTTTGTAAATTTTCAGAAACTACAAATTGATAAAATTTAATCAATTTGTCTATAACAAATAAAGACTTGTATGTTCTTTTTTATTTTTCTGTGTTTAGTTATACAATACAACATTTAAGCTTAAGGGCATCCGCTACAAGATGTCGCTAGTTTCCATACTAAAAATTAATTGTCTTAAAGTATCGCAGTTTCAAAACCCTGATAGTACCTACCCATGCGGACTCACAAGACGCCTTACTCTCAACAAAAACGCACTGCTACCAGTATATAGTATCGGTAATCACATACCTGCTTCTTGTTAGAAACAAACGAATGAGTGTAAAATTTTTAACGGGAAATTCGGCAAGTTTGAAAGCTAAATTACCATGAAATTGAAATTCAAAGCTTCCAATACAAAATTTAGGAAAATATGTTTATAAATAATACATATAAAATCATTGTAATGTATTATAATTTAAGCAGAATATCCTGATTCGCCTCTGCGAGGTCGAGATGGGTCACTAGCCGGGTCATAATAAATAAAAATAAATTAATAGCTGGGAACAAATCACGGACCGGGTCACACCGACCCAAATTTAGGAGTCCCTGTGCTATAGGTACCAGAGATTGACATACATACTTATATGCGTTTTAAATGTAAACATCTATGGATAATAAACACCCAAACAAAGAGCAAACTAAGCTGTTCATTGCACAATGTTTGCCCGATGTGGGGATCGAACCCGCGTCCCTTGGCGCAGCAGCACTAGCTACTGCATCACCGAGCCAATCTAATATAAGTTAAAGTTATGGTGTGTCTTTCCAAAATATTTAAGAACGTAATACCTACCCGAGACGGCTCACAATGCTCACAACAGGTGGTAGGACCTTTTGTGAGTCCGCGCAGGTAGGTGCCTATTTCTGGCGTGAAGCAGTAATGCGTTTTGGGTTTGAAGGGTAGGGCAGCCGTTGTAACTATACTCAGATCTTAGAACTTATATCTCAAGGTGGGTGGCACATTTACGTTGTAGATGTCTATGGGTACCAGTAACCACTGAACACCAGGACTGTGAGCTCGTCCAACCATCAAAGCAATAAATAAAAAATGCGTCCTAAAAGCTTCTGAACATCTTCATTTTCTAATTTAATCATCGCCTAAAGAACACATGAACTAAGTTTTAGCCTTAATAGACACTAAGTATGGTCAGTAGATTTATTTTTTGGGACATTAGTTAAAATAGTAGTTAAAACGTTAGATTTAAATTACTTAAAAGCCTTACTGAGCTATATACATTCCCGATCTTGCAGACCGAATGGTAAACAGTCGACGTCGCCCTAAGCACGTCATTTCGGATCCTCCCGATCCACTAACGGTGGTTTTAGGTACCTCAAGCACCGGTCACCGTCCTCGCCGAACCCGTCGCTTGCGACGAAGGGCTCGACGAGTAAACTAAACCACAGACACAGCCCACTGAGTTTCTCGCTGGATCTTCTTAGTGGGTTGCGTTTCCGATCTGGTGGTAGATTCTGCGAAGCACTGCTCTTGCTAGGACCAGTGTTAGCAACTTCGTCAGGTTTGAGCCCCGTGAGCTCACCTACTTGTTTGGTAACGTTGATATAGCCTCTCAAGGCCATCAGCATAGGTAGGGAAAAAATAGCTATACCTATTGTAATAGTAATATGCTGTAATAGTAATATACCTAGGCTTTGGTACATTAAATAAATTAAAAAAAGAAGATAAAAATCATCATCATCAAGCATCAATTTCATGTTTAACATCTAACTCGCGATTCTGTTGTTAGATGGTGGTAACAAATCGACTGTTAAATTTGCCAAAAAAGAAAACGAATTTGAATTTTTTTTTATTGCTTAGATGGGACCTGGTGTTAGTTACAACGGCTGCCTCGCCCTTCAAACCGTAACGCATTACTGCTTCACGGCAGAAATAGGCAGGGTGGTGGTACTCACAAGAGGTCCTACCACCAGTAATTACGCAAATTATAATTTTGCGGGTTTGATTTTTATTACACGATGTTATTCCTTCACCGTGGAAGTTAATCGTGAACATTTGTTGAGTACGTATTTCATTAGAAAAATTGGTACCCGCCTGTGGTTCGAACACCGGTGCGTCGCTCAGCATGAATGCACAGGACGTCTTATCCTTTAGGCCACGACGACTTCGAACCACGACGACTTTGAAACAAGTCCAATCTTATTTTCTTTCCTTTAATAAAAATCCTCTCAATTCCTCGATTTAATTCGGTCCTAGCTGTAAAATTAACTTTCCACTTACAAAGATTCGTGGCGGTAATCGAAGCTCTAAGTCGAAGACTCAAAAAAAAATACCAAAAAAATAATTGAATATGTTGTGTAAATTAGTATTTAGGTTAATTAGAAAACATAATTAACGAGCTACTCACGAAAATCTTTCTTCAGGAAATGATTCTGTTTCTTCAGCCATTCCTCCAGAATATCGACGGCCTCATTCATTTTTTTTTCATCGTAGCCATATAACATTTGTATCTGCTGCGCCGTGCCTTCGGGAACTTCTAACAGCTTTTGTTTCAACGTTAAATACATTTCGATATGGTTTTAAGTACAAACGCAAATTAATTAACACGGTTTTGTTTATGAAAAACGCTAACCGTTAATCAGGTAATGCTGAGAACAGGCGTATAGACGCTAGCGCTTTATCGTAACGAATGATGTGATTTCTGACCTTAAAAACTGGCCAACTACACACTTCATATCGCCTACCATAAAGTTAGACCGTAACGTTGTGAATGTTTTGTTATGTCGGTGATTCATCGGCGAACCAATAATCCGACCGCCTACTTCTCAGTTTCACCTGCTCACATTGTTTATATTCGATGCACTAGCAGTTGGAGTTACTTATTTAAACTTGGGTATATATCAAGGGCAGCGAAAGAAATAAATTTTGATGAACAAATGACCTCCCTTTTTGTTTATTGGTACCTATTCACTGGTAGCTTAAGGCGCTATTCCAGTTACGCGTGGACAGGTAGGTGAGCTTCACAGGCCTAGCCTGAGAGGATTTGCTAACATTGGCACTAACAAGAGCTTCGTAGAATCTAACATCAGATCGGAATCGCGACCTACTAGGAAGATCCGGTGAGAAACTCAGTGGGTTGTATCTATGGGCTAGTTCACTTGTCGAGCTCTTGGTCATAATCGAAGGGTTCGACGAGCACGGTGCTTGAAGGGCACAAGGGATCGAACAAGACATGTTTTGGGCGACGGCGACTTTGCGTTGCCCCGTCGCTTGGGTCAGATATGTAATCAGAGGCGACCACGATAAGAGGGTTATCGTTTCATGATGCTTTTTCAAAGTAGCGTTCTGACCCTTTCATAACTTACGTA
The DNA here is from genome assembly GCF_030267445.1 of Bombyx mandarina. Taxonomy (NCBI): domain Eukaryota; kingdom Metazoa; phylum Arthropoda; class Insecta; order Lepidoptera; family Bombycidae; genus Bombyx; species Bombyx mandarina. Next base: position 8,075,887 of record NC_143214.1, read on the forward strand.
TCAGTTTTAAATTTAGATCGTTGTGAAGATCGACATTCTACACGTACCATGATGCTCTGACGGCTATCCTGCAGAAATGGGATGGGATGATCTGGAGAGTGTTAAAAAGGTGTGTGTGAACTCTACACTTGCATAGGTCATGACGGAACGTATGCAAGTTTTGTTGAGTGCACCTTGTTACGATGAGAAAATTAACTAATTGACGAGTTCAATAAGGATGGTTATAACTTTAATATACTTTCCTAAACAGCTATGTATTTATCTATTCTGCAGTCTTGTATCAGTTCAATTTTTTTGTGTATTATCTTCATGATGACGTTCATTTCAATTGATTATAAGAGAAATTTATGTGGAAAGTTGATAGAAAACGAGGAAAGAATTTAAGCGTAATATTTACGACCTACGCGCGTCCTCTATTCCGTTGATTGTAAGCCATGACCTTGATCGTAACTTGTTTGCCGCCATTCGACGACCTTTTTCATCCTGTGAGCCTTTTAAAACGAAACAATCAAATACCTACTGATATTGAAAAAACAGATTTTTATGTAATTGACTCGCTATGTATCGCAAGCTCACAGTACCATAGCAGAAACCGTTTTAATTAGTACATAAACGACTTGACGTGTGAATATGAATAATATTAATACGTGCAGCAAAAACTTTGTATCCCTTTTTACGAAAATTGCGCGGACGGAGAAGTATGAAATTTTCCACACTTATAGAGAATATAGAGAAGAAGTGGACAATGCTAATATTTTTTTTAAATAATGCGTAAAAGATATATTAAATCCATAAAGAAAACATTACACACACTACGTACCATGTATTTGACGCACACACGCATGCATACTATTTATTGTCAAACTTTTGTTCTTGACGTCTGTTGTCAAATTGAGATTAAATATTGTTTGTCGTTGTTAATATTTTTTATAGTGTAGTCTTGGCGAAATTTGTGATTATAGAAGTATAAAATACAATCATAATAGTGTACAAACTTACAATTCTAATTAATTATAGTCGATTTTCGACTACTGCGGGACCTCTAGTATGAATAAAAAAACAAACCGAAACTAAGCCACAAGAATTATATTTGGGTATTTGGTATTTGTGTTTTGTAAGATATCGTGGCTTAAAGGACAAGACGTCCGATGCATTCGTATCGAACGATGCACCGGTGTTCGAATCCCGCAGGCGGGTACCAATTTTTCTAATGACATACGTACTTAACAAATGTTCACGATTGACTTCCACGGTGAAGGAATAACATCGTGTAATAAAAATCAAACTCGCAAAATTATAATTTGCGTAATTACTGGTGGTAGACCTCTTGTGATTCGCACGAGTAGGTACCACCGCCCTGCCTATTTCTGCCGTGAAGCAGTAATGCGTTTCGGTTTGAAGGGTGGGGCAGCCGTTGTAACTATACTACTTACTGACGTCCAATAGCGACGTTCACCACTCATCATCAGGTGGACCGTATCTGCCAAAACTGATTTAACATACTCACGAAGAACAGCGACGATCATCGAATAGCATCGTGTAATAAAAATTTAAACCTGCAAAGCTTATAACATTACCGCTACTCTGTTTTTCTATTCATTTCAAATCGGCTGTTTAGACTTAGATAGATTTAAGTCTAGTAATTGAACACAATTTTTTGTTATAGCAGAAGCGTATTTGTTATAGCGTCCGTTTCAAGGCCCCATTACACAGTTTTAAACCAAACAAACCGGATCATTAAGCTATAAAACAACCAATAAATATATAACTAGGTTAATTTTAATCTGTTCTACAATATTAAAATGATGTATGCGATTTCTCCAATTAGTACACGTTTCTAAATGATTATCACTGGATGTAAATTTTTGGAGTGGAATTTCCAGACAGAGCCAAATGATGAAGGTCGGTGTATTGAAAGAATGTTCTAGTATTGTATTCGGTTACAACAGCAGTATTGAGTTCAGTATGTTGTTCTGTCTCGCTCTTTCCCGTAAGAACGATGCTTCCTAGTATGTAATTATAATCCAATTGAAACTTCGACATTATTTCTCAGAGAGAAATCAAATATCTAATGTATATTTGTAACCGCCGACGGTCTTACAACATAAATTGCGATGGTGGATGGTGCGTTATCAGGTAATAATATAATTATAATATTTTATAATGATATTGGGTACTCCAGAATAAATAAACAATAAAAGACTTAATTGCGTTTTCTGTTATGTGTATAATGAGAAAACAACATTTAAAGCCCTTAATTTAATAAAATTATTATATTAACAAACTGAACTTTCTTTTTACTTAATGTCAAACTTCACTGAATGACATTTAAGAAAAATCCTTTTTATAAAACTAAAGAGTTTTAGACTATGAAGGTTTTTCTTTACATATATAGTTTCCAGATAGTAGTATCTAGTATCAGTATATAGTTACTGTTATAGTTATCCATACTTATATATATACCAACTTTAAACTGCTCTATAAGAATGCTGAAGGAAAATTACTTATCTGATTAGTGTTCTTTGTTTGTACATAATAATAATACATATATGCTTTATCATTTCCATACTATTAATTAATTATGTGTATGTAAGTATGTATGTATGTATTGGTATATAAATCAAATAGTTATTTCATATTATATGTAAACGGTATATATCTATTTATTTTATGTATATATTTTCTTTAATAATGTATTGTCAATAGTACACCGCAACATAACTGTTATATCTTTATCTTTTCCAGAATTTCTGTAAATTAAGTGGTTATCTGGAAGAGATCGCCTATTGTACAAATGTATCTGCTTGTTGACTGTTTTTGAATGTAAATTGTGTTTTGGTGTGCAATAAAGTGTATTCTCTCTCTCTCTCTCTCTCTCTCTGTCCTCTCTCTGTCTCTCTATCTCTCTCTGTCTCTCTCTCTCTAAACACTATTCAGTAAACACTATTATTATGAAACACCCAAAAACAGACTACAAAGAGTCCTAACATACTGCCGACAGTCTTCTGTCTGCCCATGTTAATGACACTTTTAAAAGCATCGAAATACCTATTTGGAATTCAAACTGAACATTTTGGTATGAACCAAAGACATCTGTTTAAAGCAGTTATTTAAACAGTTTTTAATATATTCATATTATTAAAAAAAAAAATGTCGGATCCGCCAGAATGATATTCGGTATTCACATAATATTATATTATATACGATTTAGTTAACCAATCATTTTTATAAATAACGGTAGGCAGCGGCTTGGCTCTGCCCATGGCATTGCTGAATCCATGGGCGTCGGTAACCACTCACCATCAGGAATCCATAAGTATGCTCGTCTGTCTAAAATCTATATATATAAAAATGAATTGCTGTTCGTTAGTCTCGCTAAAACTCGAGAACGGCTGGACCGATTTGGCTAATTTTGGTCTTGAATGATTTGTGGAAGTTCAGAGAAGGTTTCAAAGGTAAATAAATTTAAAAATGCTGGGAATTAAATAAAAATAACAATTTTGTTTTTCCTTTGATGCGTCCCCCGTCAGACGGAATCCTTTTGTTTGTTTTATATTTATTTTATACAAAAGTTTAGGTCTTTTGTCGATTATTTATCGATTGAGACACTACGAAGTCTGCCAGGTCAGCTAGTGGGCAATAAGAAAAATCATGCTCCTTGAAATCAGGCTTTGTTATAAATAGCATATACAAAAACAATGTACGCATGATATTAGCATTGTATTAAAATCATTGTTATGATTACGAGAAAATGTATAATTATTATCGTATAATTCTTGATTAAATAAATAATTAGGTAAATGAATCCGTGACGGTAGTTTTAATTCTATAAAATTTATGCTTAGAAAGAAAAATAATTTGTTTTTAAGCAGATAGATGTTTTTGGTTCGGACCAAAATGTTTATACTTTTAGTGAGTTCCCAATTTTTCGATGTTTTTGTATGTGCCACCATCGAGGACAGACAGAAGTGTTGTTGTTTTTTTTTTTTGTTCTTTTTTATTTATTTTTTATTGCTTAGATGGTTGGACGAGCTCACAGCCCACCTGGTGTAAAGTGGTTACTGGAGCCCATAAACATCTACAACGTAAATGCGCCACCCATCTTGAGATATAAGTTCTAAGATCTCAGTATAGTTACAACGGCTGCCCCGCCCTTCAAACCGAAACGCATTACTGCTTCACAGCAGAAATAGGCAGGGTGGTGGTACCTACCCGCGCGGACACACAAGAGGTCCTACCACCAGTAGTAAAGTGTTGACATTAAAATGATTAGTTCATTGATTCCAAATATATTTTTATTAGCTATAAAACTTGAAGTAGCTTTATAAATGTACAAGGTAAATACGCTGCATTTACTGACAGATCTTTGGTTTCATTTTGATTACCCGCAGGCCAATCTAAAGATGACCTTAACAGATTTAAGATTTTATACGAATTAAAATTTTGTATTAATTGGCTATATTTTAGTAGGCAAAGACAAAACATTTAATATGCATCTTTTTGTCTGTTTCTCAAACGATTTTCTTGTTTTTTTCTTCATAACCTATTCACGAGTGAAAGTGTTATCAATATTATATTTTTAGAATTATTTTTATATATAAAAGGTTAAGTACCATTATTTGTTTGTCAAACTAATTATTTGTCCTTTACTGCCGATTATTCAATTATTACTGTCAAATCTATTTTTTTTCTCTTTGCTTACAAAATATTCCTGTCAGTATCTTTGTAGCCATCGAACGTAGACGCGTTTATGACCTATTTGATATTAACTGGGTTATTGACGATACGGCGTATTCTAAGCGTTCATGGGTAGGTTCGCAATCAAACTGCCTATTTTGACCGTAAATATAATTGAGAAATCCACCTCAAGAATGGGTGCCTCATTTAATCTGCGTTGTGTTTTTTTTATTGCTTAGATGGGTGGACGAGCTCACAGCCCACCTAGTGTTAAGTGGTTACTGGAGCCCATAGACATCTATAACGTAAATGCGCCACCCACATTGAGATATATGTAAGTTATAAGATCTCAGTATAGTTACAACGGCTGCCCTACCCTTCAGACCGAAACGCATTACTACTTCACGGCGGAAAGGGGCAGGTCGGTGGTACCTACCCGCGCGGCCTCACAAGAGGTCCCACCATCAGTAATTACGCAAATTATAATTTTGCGGGTTTGATTTTTATTACACGATGTTATTCCTTTACCGTAGGAGTCAATCGTGAACATATTTGTTTAGTAAGTATTTCATTAGAAAAATTGGTGCCCGCCTGGGATTCGAACATCGGTACATCGCTCAACACGAATGCACCGGACGTCTTATCCTTTAGGCCACGACGACTCATTACGGATCCTTTTTAAATTGCTTTTATAGATTGAGAAAACTGTCTCTTATTACATCGGCGTACTACTTAAAATATCAAACAATAGCTTATTTACTTACTGGGGTTGTCATACCCCCTTACGGAGGCACGGATCGGGCCTCGGGGCGAACCCCACTACCCGGGCAGAAGCTCCCTCCCACACAGGGCAGGGTTGGGTATGCTGCTGGGGGGACTTGAGAGGGGGGGCTGTTCGCAGCGTGTATCGCTGCAATTTGCATCTATATATACATAATACGATGGGCTTGACTGTTGTGCGAAGTGATGCCCGTGGACTGAACGCCCCGGTACCTTTTTTTTATTTTATTGCCCTTGTAGGCAGACGAGCATACGGCCCACCCGATGGTGAGTGGTCACCGTCGCCCATGAACTTCAGCAACGCCAGGGGCAGAGCCAAGCCGCTGCCTACCGCATAATACTCTCCACCAGTCTCGTTGCTGCCGTCATCTGCTTCAAAGTTTCTTTTTTATTTTCCATGCGCGTGATATTGCTCGGTGGACCGGATGGTCTACAAACAATAACATTTAAATAATAACTTTTGCGAAAACACCAATTCACTTAAAACCGGTTTGTGTTTAGTTTACGAACTAAAATAACTCAAGCTCAGAATTCGTCGAGTGTAGCATTCACAATTGGCTATATATCAAAACTTGAGCATCGATGTCGTGCACACAAACAATTGAAATATTTCTCACACGTTTTTATAATTTACAAGTAGATATCAAACACATAATACAAAATTGTAATACAAAAAAGAAAATCGACCTGAGCATTATAAAACTTAAATATTTTTTTATTGCTTATATTTGTCGCCCATCCATTTCCAGCTCACGGCCCACCTGGTGTTAAGTGGTTACCGGAGCCCACGGACATTTACAACGTAAATTCCATCACCCAACTTGAGACATGAGTTCTAATGAGATCTCAGTTGTAACAATAGGACGGCTGCACGGAATAGATAAATAATCTATTCCGTAGACGGCTGCCCCCCTTTCAAATCGAAACGCATTACTGCTTCACGGCAGAAGTAAGCAGGGTGGTGGTACCTACCCGTGCGGACTTAATGTACGTCCTACCACCAATAAAATATATTATCATTGTAGGCGAAGGTCATCAGTGTGATCGCAGTTAATAAAATGCATCATTAAGGAAGACTCAAAAACAACTGGTCGTATCTTGATAACATTTTAATGGGACCACATTATATATATATATCTCTATATATAAAAATGAATAGCTGTTCGTTTGTCTCACTAAAACTCGAGAACGGCTGAACCGATTTAGCTAATTTTGGTCTTAAATTATTTGTGGAAGTCCAGAGAAGGTTTAAAAGGTAGATAAATATGAAAATGCTCGGAATTAAGTAAAAATAACAATTTTGTTTGTTTAAGTTTATTTTATACAAAAGTTTAGTTATTTATCGATTGAGGCACTACGAATTCTGCCGGGTCAGCTAGTCTGAAATAAAGAATCAAAATTGGCTCACCTTGAAATTTTTTTGAAGTGGCACGCATAAAAATTACAGACGAACTGAAAATCCCCTCCGCCTTCTTTTTAATGTCGGTTAAAAATTTCATCAAGTTAATCAATTTCGTTCCTTACTGGTAGGTTACAATATTGAGCATCTTACTAACGAAGAAATTTGGCAAAATATGTAAATATTGTGAGATAAGTGTCAGATATCTCAGTATAATTATATAACGTTAACAGCGCCAGTTGAGGGTTAGTTAACGTCTCAGAAGGTCGGAGGTCACAGCGCGCCCTTCGACCTCATTATAAAATACAATTCCTGGCGCACCTAAACCTTTCCCTTTACTTAATGCGCGCCAATTACTGTCAAATACTGGCCAGTAGAGTAGCTAGGAAGTTTAAAATAAAATTTCAATCCGAAAATTATTGTAATTCACTTTAACTGGTGGTAGGACCTCTTGTGAGTCCGCGCGGGTAGGTACCACCGTCCTGCCTATTTCTGCCGTGAAGCAGTAATGCGTTTCGGTTTGAAGGGCGGGGCAGCCGTTGTAACTATACTGAGATCTTAGAACTTATATCTCAAGGTGGGTGGCGCATTTACGTCGTAGATGTCCATGGGCTCCGGTAACCACTTAACACCAGGTGGGCTGTGAGCTCGTCCACCCATCTAAGCAATAAAAAATCAATAAATAAAAAACTACTTTACCATTTAGTTTTGCCTTCATAATTTTTACACTGATATTTATAAAATAAAAACCTTGGTCATTACTGGTGGTAGGATCTCTTGTGAGTCGGCGCGGGTAGGTACCACCACGCCGCCTATTTCTGCCGTGAAGCAGTAATGCTTTCGGTCTGAAGCGTGGGGCAGCCGTTGTAACTGCACTGAGACCTTAGAACTTATATCTCAAGGTGGATTTACGTTGTAGATGTCTATGGGCTCCAGTAACCACTGAACACCAGGTGAGCTCGTTCGTCCATATCTAAGCAATTAGAGTTTTAGAAATGTTATAAATAAAGCCCAAACGAAAATATTAAGTCGTAAGAATTGTTTTAATTATGAATTATTACGAGCCGCGAAATATCCGAAAAATAATGTAATTAAACGATATTTTTTATTTTATGTTACGGAGTACATCCTCATTGTCTACCTTGCGACTAAAAGTTGACGTGTCAATAGAATTGTCAATGGCACAGGACACCCGATTGCTTCTATAACGGCAAGAATAAACTTATTATACTCAGTTAATCACTTAAGCTTTCTGGCTTAACAAGAAAAATCGATTTAGTAATTTTTTGCTAATAGCTTGAAATATTACCATGTGTTTCTAAAATCTAATACATATATATTGAACATATCTATACTAATATATAAATCTACCGTGGTTTTTACGGATGTTCCGTTATACCTAACTACTGAACCGTGCATCCGATTGACTAGAAACTTGCTATCCATGTAGAAAATACATGTACTTAATGGATAGGCTAATATTTATATGAGTGTTGGACTCCCTACACCAGTTGCGGGGGCGTTAATGATGAGAATCGTTGTGGGGGTGAGAAATAATAGTGTTAATTTTAAATGCCCAGCGAAGCGGACGGGTACAGCTAGTTATATTATAAAAATGATATATTTTCCGCTTAAGACAAAGAACGAGCAATAGTAAAAAGAAACTTAAAAACCGATTCTCTTTCAAAAATTATTTTCTATTACTGTAAAATATAAATTTGATCGTTTTGCCAACAACCACAACCAGCTACAGCGGGAGTCGTCTCTTGTCCGATAGCGGCACTAACAACTAGAGTAAACAACACAATAATAAACTAGTCCCATTTAGTATGGAGAAGACCTTTTTGGTTGGCCTTAGAAAGATTTGTCGAACTTTCGGGAGGGATTGACTACGTTCCAGAACGTAGGGTGGCGAATTTAGAAATGGAAAAGTGCAGCCATGAGGAATCCGAACAGAATAGCACGAAGCGATAAAAACGTAACAGTTCGAAACGAACCGCGGAACACAGCTAAAATTAGATGAAACCTGTTATGTTAAACTTACAGAAATTCATTGCGCATTACATACTAGTGAGTAGACTCAAAAAAACTTGCATACGTACGGTCATGACTTATACAAGCTTAGTGTTCGCTCACGCAGCCCGGATCCAAATAAGTGCCCTCCAAGTTATTCAATTCGAATTTTCCAGGATAACAATCGGAGCGCCATGTACAATACGAATAAGATACTGGTCTGCTGCGTCCCGATTACATATTGAATGCCGCATTTACTTTGTTCACCGTGATCATGGCTCACTCATAATACTAATTTAAAAATAACATGATCAAATCGACTTTGTGTCTATTGTGACATCTACCTGCTACAATAGGAAAGATCTGAAACTCACGCACTAAATATTTAATCTTTCGTCTTATAGTCCCACAAACATACAGCTCCAGTGCAACGACCATATGGAAGAACTCTCTTCGTAGAGTTTATGTTGACAATCATGGATAAATAAGGCTTAGATGTATCACCGTAAAATGTTACACATTTAATGACCAAATTCTTCTGCTTATTTGTTGTTGGAAATACATACTAGTTACCAATAATAGCCAATTACCATTCGCAAGTAACTGAAGGCAGCGTCGGAATGCTCCTTTAAAAAAGCGGCATGGTACGATAATCCTCTTATCGTTAGGTGCTACCAGATAAATCCTCGACCCAAACGACGGAGCAACGAACAACCGCTGTCGCCCTGGACATGTAATTTCGGATCGTCCTGACCCACCCAATGCTTTAAGGCATTCCAAGCGCCGGTCACCGTTCAAGAGTTCATCGTGCTACTTAAACCAAACCCTCCCACTGAATTTTTCGATGGATCTTCGCGTGGCGCGTTTCGATCCACTGGTAGATTCAGCGAAGCATTGCTTTTGTTAAAACAGATGTTAGCAATTTCACACAGTCACTCACCAGTCATAGTGAAGCCAAGCTCAAGTCTACTGGCAGTTGGGTAGGCAAATAAAATTAGTGAGTATGGAACAATATTTATTAAATTTTTGCTTAGTCGGATGAACTTGCTTAAGGAACCACACGGTGTAATAAACGCCGAAACCACTGAATCTGTATATGCAATAAATAAAATAAACCTTAATATAAGTCATTTGCACACACATTATACAATTATTTACATAATTGCATATATAATATAATATATGATGGTGTCAAACAAGATTTATTTTTATTTATTTTCATTGTTTGCGATGTTTTAGTTAAGTTTTTTTAAATTTAAATACCTTTTGATCGTGCGATAATATATTGTTTTTCTGTTTTTATTCGCAACATTCAACTAATGTATTGTTGGTAAAATAAACTAAAAACAACAAAAGCCTTTCTTGAAAGACTCCACTCACGATTTTCAAGTAGTTTTCTTTCGTTAAAATTCACTAGTGATTCACTGCAATCAAAGCCAAAAGGCAAGGTTATTTATCGCTAGTTATAAATCTAGGCTCATAATGTATCGAGGCACTATTCAAGTAGCAACGTATCTCTAGACCTCTAGCTGTTCAAATTGTCGCCGACCCCTGGATTTACGTTGCCATATTTTTACTTTTTATCGTACAACCAATTCGCGGATATAAGGATTGGGACCTCTGTTGAATAATATAATATGTTTCCTGCTTTTCTGAAATCATTTTCGCATAGTTTGCTAATTTTTTTATTAAGATTCAATTGAAATGAGATAACTGCGAATCACTGCAGTTCATTATAGTGCAGTGCCGTAGCACCTAGTTGGTGCTCACAGTGTGCCATAACCGATAAGAATGATGAGGTCAATAATACTGCGTTCGTTGTGCTTCAAGGAACATTAGTTACGATAAAAGCTGTTCCGGCATATCTCCTTAACACCGATTTTACTAATTTAACATAGACACAACATTACTAATGTAATACACTACTACATAATACTAAAAACCATTTAAATAAAGGAATTACTAAGTTTTACTGCTATGCGCCATAAATCCGGATACGGCTGAGCATAATGATGGCAACCTAAAAGTAACCGGCGCTGGTTTTGGGCCGGATCCGGCAAAAACTTAAGCAAACTACAGAATCTAATCAGTGTACGTACGATAGATTCGGCACTTAATTTGAACTAGTGACAATTTTTTTTCGAAAACGTGATTCAAATTCAAAAGAATTAATTTGCAAGCTACAGAGAGCATTGGAGACCATAGATATGATTCTTTCGCAGTCTGAAGACCATGTCACGTCGATCATTCGAGTCATTGTAAAAGTTTCATGTCCCGACCGAAGACCTACGGTTGTGGCGGTGACGATTTTGTCCATAATTAGTTCCAGATTAGTTTTCATATAGAGCTAAGCCATCCATTTGAGACTGTCAATGTGTGCAACGGTGTTTTACATCGTATTTTTCTGTATGCAAAAATTCAAACACACTTCTGTTACGGTTATATAATAGGTATACACGTTGGCGACATATAAATTTTACAAAGTACAAAAATTTGCACGACATTAATCATTAATAAAAATAAAGTATAAATAATATAATTTAAGCTCGCCCAAGCTTTTGTTCGATCGTTGCGTAATCTGCAGTACCAACAAAAAATAAATCAAGATTCGAAGTGAAACTCACGGACTTATTCTGAATAATTAGAGAAGGTGTCGCTATTTTCAAAGTCGGAAATTTTTGCGGTCGTGTTGACGATGGCGACTGCCCGAAGCGTTCAAGAATGTCTGGAAACTGAGATCGCTGACATGGGGCATACGTGACTGCATTATATAGAGGATGAAACGTGAGCTCGCGATTTCATTACAAAGTTATCTGGATTTTGCTTAAAATTGTAGATAAAAAAAAAGTATTTCTTTAAATGGTGACGAGAAAAAAAAAAAAATGGTACGCGTGCAACTTGGTGCACGTGAAAGAAGTGAAACTTCTTTTTGGGTGTGTAGTATTGTGGTTTTTTCATTTTTCATCCTTAAATCAAATTTCTCTTGTAATAGGGAATGCTGTGCTTAAGAGAAAAGACCTAGCTCGCTTTGTCCTTTCCCTCTCTCCACGGTCGAGTGGTTTGCGAGACGCTCTGTCTGTTTTCTCACTCTCGCTCTTTCTAAATTGTATCTTTTCTCTCAAGCCGTAACGAATCTGTCGCGAGTTAAATTTTGCTCTCAACGCGCCTAAAGAAATTTCGCTTCAAAAATATGTCTTCTGAATAGACTTTGCCTCTTGCAATTTATAAGAATAAGCGCCTCAGTTCAAGTAAATTAACTAATAATATATAAATAGTCCACCTATCTAAATGAATGCAAATGTGAATTTAAATATTTATTACGCTCTCAAGTTTTTACTACTCGATCGATCTTAGTTAAATTCTGCACTTGTCGTCAGTGATACAGGACTGGGGCTATCCACACGTAGGGGAGACAGTTGGAAGCGGCTTGGCTGTGCCCCCGGTATTGCTGATGTCCACGAGCAACAGTGACTAATTACCAACAGCTGGGCCGTACGGTCGTCTGCCTAGAATGCCATTTTATAAACATAGGGTATCTTGCATGCAGATAAAAACGTACTGTACACGAGACTAAGGTTTTTCAAACAATAACAGCCGTAAACACCAGTTTATTATTATGTAAAAATAGACATATGTACGTCATTCGTTATTCATTGTGATTCAAATTACCAAAGTACATAGCTCGGTTTATCATTTCAATAACAATTTATTTAATTATACTTGTAGATAAAGTTTTTTTTATTTTATGTAAAAGCTAATAGATACTTTTATTAAAGGAGACTGAAACGATTACATAAATTTTTGGGCCCGAATGTAACGTGATTTATTTATTTATTTATTAAGTTGCACCAACAAAGTGATCATCAATACAAAACATTGACAAATTGACAAAAGTTCATGGCTGATGTCACCTCAATTATAGGTGCAATCGACAGTGCATTAACATCAAAAATAAAAAAAAAATACAGCTAATCGATCACACCTTTATACCGACAAAAACTCCCAGAAAGAGGATTGAGGTGATTTTTTATATTCCTATATAAAAAAATATGACAAATTTTTTAGACTACATTCCAAGTTATTACATTTTTGGCCCACGATTTTCCGTCTCCTTTCGACGCTATTGACTACTTCGAAATTTAACAAGATGCATTTAAATATTTTAATATAATTATTATAATGAGAGGTAAAATAATATATGATAAGGGGGTTTTGAGTAGAACAGTATATAAATATAATATGGATTAAACAAGTAAGAAGAACATTTGCTGAATTTTGTATCTAAGTTATTACGTTTTTACCCACATACTTGTTGCTTTTTTGTGATTGAGTGGTTACTGGTGGCCCGGAGGCCTGGAGGCCTTTTGCAGTTTTACCAGGACAGATGGGCGAGCAAAGGCTCAGCCAAGAGAGGTAGGATTTGCTAACAGCTACCCAAACGCCTCCAAAGGTGGTAACAACTTAAGAGCAGCTGCTTCGCGAATGAATCTATTACCGAATCGGAATCGCGACGCGCTGAGAAGATCCGGCGAGAAACTCAGCGTGCTAATGTTTAAATTATGCACGTCGAACTCTTTGCCGATTTCGTGTTAGAACGAAAGGTGTCAATTCAAGCGTTATTGGATCTGATGGATCCGTAAGGACGTGATACTCTTATTGCATATATGAGTAAACGAGCTACACAACGCAGTCGACATGGTGTTAAGTGGTTAACGTATCCACAATACGAATATCACCACCCACTCTGACACATGAGATCTATATGTCAATTGGCTAATAAAACATCTGATCCACCTTTGAAATTGGAGCTCAGTGCTACTTTGCGGCAAAAAAGGCTGCATGTTGATTCCCCTTTGCGGCATGTTGTATTACCAGTTAAAAAAATGATAATTACATAATTAAAAATCTGTCTGATTCTAAAATACAATATACGGTACGTTGAATAAATGGCTTACTGTCTTGTTTCGACCAAGGTTATATTTTCTGCTAAGCTGGATTTAATACAATTAGCCGTCGTATTATGTCGGCTTATAATTATTATCAAGCGGTCGTTCGCTTCATAATGTTTAACATGCTTATTGTTAGCTAATTAAATAGGTTAACGTAGTTTTTTTAATCGTAGTAGAGTGTAGTTTTCCTTAGTTATCTTTTTTCTTACTTATTCTAGTAACCTCAAGGGGTTATTCTAGATTCACCGAACTGGTAGGTGAGCTCACGGGGCTCAAACCTGATGACGTTGCTAACACTAACCGCAGCAAGAGCAGTGCTTCGCAGAATTTACCACTGGATGGGCAACGCGATCCAATGAGAAGATCCGGCGAGAAACTCAGTGGGCTGTGTCTGTGGGAGTTTTTCTCGTGTTTATTACTGTAGTCGTCATAATCTAAAAGATAAGGCGCCTTGTGTTAGTATAGAGCCATGCGACCAATCCGGTTTTCAAATCTCGCAATAAAAAGCACCCAATTTTCTAATGAAATACGTACTTAGCACATTTACTGCCATTTAGGTCACCGGTGCACTACGTGGCGCACTGGAGTAATTTTGTCGATTTCTCTCTTCGATCTTCTTACTAAGGCACCGGAATATCTAGTAGACTCTGGGAAAGATGGATCCGTCGATACTGAGAATGAATCTATTTCTAAGAGCCCTAAAAGACTATATACACATCAACAAATAAAATGCAAAGTTAGGCAATCCAAGTTCTTAGTAACAAAGCCTAAACTATACATTAACAAACAAAAGAATGCAAAGTTAGGCAATCCATGTGCTTAGTAACAGAAATCAGCCAAATTAGGGCACCGGCGACCTACATGGCAATTATAATCTTTATATTTAATAGGTGAAGCAAAAACTTTGTATCCCTTTTTACGACTATTGCGCGGACGGAGGAATATGAAATTTTCCACACTTATAGAGAATATAGAGAAGAAGTGCACAATGCTAATATTTTTTTTTAATAATGCATAAAAGATACATTAAATCAATAAAGAAAACATTTATAAATAGTTATAATAGAAAACAGTTATAAATATTTTATGAGCAGATATAAGTAGAAGGGTTATTTTGACAATATCCTGAAAAGCACCCCACGCTTTTTTTACAATAAAATCATTTTTTCTGACACTATTTTTAATTCAAATTTATTAAATTTTGTTTTCTATTTTTAGTTGTTTTTGATTTTCTATAAAAGCGTATTTTGTTAGTTTTTTTAACCTATTATTTATTTTTCATTTTTTAGTTGAATTTCAATTTATTCAAATTTTTTTTCAATTTTTTTTTATTTCGGTTAGTCATCTTTATTAAGATAAGTATACCAAATTTCGTTAACTTAATCCGACGTTTTGAAGGGGTTCAAAATCATGTTCAAAGATTCCGTTACAAATATACATATGTCTGAAGCTGATAAAAGCGTATTAAAAGATAATTATTATGAAGAGAAATGAAATTATTATGAAACTTTGCACACATCATCTAATTGCACCTAATCTCTGGTAGCCTAAGAGGCTATTCCTGTTACTTCCGGACGGGTAGGTGAGCTCACGGGTTCAACCTGAGAAAATTTGCTAACACTAGCTCTAGCAAGATAAAAGGCGATATGATCACTTCGACGAACATAGTAACGTTAGTGTGGGATAGGTGGGGGATAAGGGGGTTGAGGCTGCGCCGCACACTACCGTCACTCTAACGCGCTGGCACCAGGAGGACGGGACGGCGCGTCGGCGGCTGCGGACTGCGATGCGGTCCGCATTTTCGTCGTCGCTGTCGTCCCCGAACCTACTGTGGAAGAGCAACCCGGTCAGCGATGTATCGCGTTCCGACCCGGCAGGCTGGTTCTGGCCCAGCGGGGTATCCCGGAACACCAACGGCATCGCCCGGGCGGCCGTACCGCGGAGACCGACGTCGTTAGTCGTCGACTATCGCCTCGACGACCCGTCGGTCGGGCGTCCTCGGGGTGGCGCCGCGTGTCTGGTTGTAGTGTTGTCCGCGGGAACCCCCCTACTCTGACCGGGTTCGACCCCGGACGGAGATTGGACGTCGGGTGTAAGAGTGTAGGCGAGTCGTTTAGTGGGTGGGCCCTCAAATCCTTGGGCCCGCGATCTGCTCTCAACACCTGCAGATCGTTGAGTCTCACATACCCCGCGCGCCCCTTAGGCACGGGAACCTGGTAGGAGGTTCGGCCCCCGGCTCGAAAAAAAAAAGTGGCAGTGATTTTTATCTCTTGAACGAATTACGTCGTATTGTTAATGATATGAAATCTATTCATATAAAATGTGTGTATATACGCTCTCCTAAAATTATCTTACATAGTTAGCTTTCTGAATCGTCGTAAGGCTTTTATGTTTTAATCAAAAATTTATTTATTTTGCGGGCAAAGCCTTCTAGTGTATTATAAACGATCGAGTTGCGAAACTAAAACGAGCAATAAATTCTCGAGTATCGAAGGATCTAGTAGCACCTCGAACGCTCGAGAAGTATAACGCCATCTATTGTCAGATAGCGGAAACACAATACTAGAGATGTGTGGAATATTCGCGATAATTCTAAGGATGAGGTATCGGCTATAAAAGCGTTGTAGAGATGGCACGCAGCCAGTCAGTAATCGGAACTACTCGAAGCGAAATAGCGAGCGGATCACCTGAAGCGAAGCGGTTTTAAAGTGTTTGTTGTGTGTTTTAAGTGTTGAATACAGTTTTTTAGTTGTACTTTCGTGGAATTTTATTTATCTCGAACCCCAGCGCGTAACAATATCTTTCCTTCAATATTTTATCTACTCTAGTCAAATCCCGTTTTAGTTTCATTGTTAGTTTTCACTTTTGTTTGATTGTTCCCTTTACTCCGCAGATTTAGCTTTGAAACTGTTCATTTGGCTTATTTTAGATGAATGTCGCATATCCATTATATTGGTAATTAAATCTGTACTAGGTAGGATCGTGAGTGCTGTATCAATATTACAAACTCCACTTAACCCGAATGGGAACAATTAATACATTAAGACGTAGTTATAATTGATCGCGGTTGCTGCGGTATGCCTTTGAGAATCGAAGACGTTTTATATGTGACGTCACGATGTTTTGTGCTTTTTCTGAGCTTGACTAATATCGTGTGCGTCTCAGTAGCGCAGTGATCGCTGGTTCGATGCGCGATGACTGCTTCCATTCATATACCCTGTCTGTTTCTGCAGTAAGCAGTAATGCGTTTCGGTTTGGTGGGTGGGGCAGCCGTGGTACTGTAAAAACTGAGACTTAGAACTCATGTTTCCAGGTAGGTGGTGAAATTTACATCGTAGATGTCCATGGGCTCCGGTAATCACTTAACACCAGGTGTGCCGTGAACTCGTCCACCCATCCGAGCAATTAAAAATATGAAAAAATACTAGAGACTGTTTGCTGGCTGACATGAACTCACACGTCTCTCGTATGCACCAGCCTACGAAATCGGAAAGACATATTTTTGTTTTTGTAGTTCTCACTTGTTCTCTCCATTCTCCATTCTCCACTATTTATTTGGGATATATCTTGAATACAATTGGACAGTGTGGACAATAGAAATATCTTTCGAAATTCTCTCTCACAACACAACTTCTATATTTTGCGATACGTTTTTTGAGTTTGTAATAGATTGTAGAGGCAGTACCCGACCTATCTAATGGTGAGCGACCTTCGTTGCTCTTACAGAGCAACCGATCGTGTTGATTGCCGAACTACGTGATTATGAAGGATTATTTGGTATGTACATATGTATCAACCCGCCAAAATCGATGACTGTAATGCAGCAATACAAATACTGTAATCGGAATGTTGTGAAACGTCTTGAAATCAGCCTTCAGCCGTAACAAACCATTAGTTCTAGGTAGCCACTCGATTACGTATGCTGAAACGTTTCATAGTCAGTCTTGAATGTTATTTTAAGTTACGCGCTTACACTCAGTCAAGTTGGACGAGCGAGTAAGTCACTAAGATAGTGGTGAAGCTACTTCGGATATTATGCTTAGCATAAAAATCTACGACCCGTATATAGGAAGTGACTACAGGAAAATGTTATATTGAACAATTTGGACGTTGCACATGGCGCATCTGTTGCAGTGGCTCAAGACAGTCGCACTATGCAAGTCTATGCAAGTCTCCTTCAGATCGTCTCTTCTTTTTGCCTTAATTCCACTATATGTAGCCTGGGTAACATGTCCTCTTTGTCCATTCAGGTCTATCACAGTAATCTTTTTTTTATTATTGCTTAGATGGGTGGACGAGCTCACAGCCCACCTGGTGTTAAGTGGTTACTGGAGCCCATGGACATCTACAACGTAAATGCGCCACCCACCTTGAGATATAAGTTCTAAGATCTCAGTATAGTTACAACGGCTGCCCCACCCTTCAAACCGAAGGCAAGTAGGCAGGGCGGTGGTACCAACCCGCGCGGACTCACAAAAGGTCCTCCCACCAGTAAGAATCTCTAGTAATCTCTGCTCGCCCTTTTTAGGACTCCCCCTATTGATATGATCTTCATTGATCGACATATCAACAAAATCATTTGCACTAGCCTCTGCTATATTACTAATATTATTACTTACATCTAAAATAGTTCGTGCAAACGCAGCACGACAAATACGAGTGCGAAACAGGTAAAGCACTTACGGTATTTCCCCTGGTGACACCGACGCCGTTGTCGTACCGCGTCTGATTGACAGGGGACATGATAAATCCTTTCTCACTAAATAAACGCTACGTGCTTCTGCGAGATAAAACTTAACCGACGCTGTCCGGTTTAACGGAAAAACTCTGATTGACCGGTTTCTGTTTTGAACCGTAATTTTGTTTATAAAAAAAAAACCGTATAGTTTGAATTCGGAAGGTCTTCTTTCTGGTTATCTGAAGTAATAACTAAAACGTATCCTAAGCAAGACTATTCTCTTGCAGAGCGTAGACTTCCACTAATTGCTACCAAATCTTTCGATCTTTTGTCTTGTGAATTCGATCTAGTGTAACCTCCAAAAGTGCTACCTGCTATTTCCAAAAAATTAATCCAATTTATCATTTTTCCGTGACGCGGTGACGTCGGAAATTCATGCATGCTTTTAATTATTTAGATAAACGAGACCACGGAATGCCCGACTTCAGGCAGTTACAGGAGTCCATAGTCATAACAAAATCTATGTTATTCCGTAACTATTTTAAATAAGGTGGGTCGTGAGCTCGTTCGCTTAAAAGTATGTATATCGGTATTGTTGGGACTTAGTATATGTTCCCATCAATAAATAAACAAGAGAATCTTAGCTTTGGCTTTGGCTTTTAAAAAGAGAGGGAAACTGGTAGAAGAAATGGTAAGAAAGTTGTTCCCTACGGAGACTTTTGTCTTTATGGTACTTGGTCCGGGTCTGTCAGTTTGTGTGATCACAAGAGGCAAGGATTGAATATTTCGTGCGTGCGTTTCAAAACGTTCCCATTGTAGCAGATAGATGTCACTACAGACACAAAGTCGATTTGATCGGATAATTTTTCGATTAGTATTATGAGCGAGCTATGATCATGGTGAACCAGTTTTAGCAAAGTAAATGCGACATTAAATATGTATTTACCTTTAATCAGGACGCAGCAGACCATGATCTAATAAGGCCACGTTCCTATTGCTTATGAAATTTAAGGGACAATTTTAATTTAAAATATTATTTTAATTTAAAATATTATTTTAAATTCTTATCCTACGAATAAGTACATTCAGTTATACGGGGAGTAGTGACCATTTCCGACGCTAAAACATAAAGAAACTGCTACAGAAATTTTAGTAAGACACGAAATATATTCTGCAAAACATTGATTATAAGATTATAGATTAATTTTTTGTGAATCCATAATTTGATGAGAAGGCTCATGCCTCCTGCGTTACCTATGAAGGCGGTATGTGCTGTTCCTATCATCTTGATATGTCCATTCTTTTAATACGCTCTTAATAGCTTCGTATGTCCATATGTTTTTTGTCTGTAACGGAATATTTGAACGTCCCATTAACTTGACTTAGCTTGAGAACAACGACCTATAACAGTGCAACAATACTTTATTACATACTTCGTTTCAATACCTTGAGTAGCATTAACAAGGTAATAAAGACGAAATTAAATGCTATTTGGGTTTGTAAATTTAGCGTGTTGCTTTTTTTTAGTGTTTAAATTACAAGTATTGTAACAGTAATACATTCAGTACCTACAAATGACAAGGCAATAGTTTGCATCCTAAGTTTGCGACATGTGACATCTATGAAATCCGGTAAATATTTCAGAACAAGTGATCTGTGATTTGCTTCTGAAATCTAGTGCAACGTGAAAAAAAGAAAGAGATTGAGTATATATTTTTCGGATCTAGAGGAAGTCGCTAGGCTTTTGTCTACGCCTGTTGGTGGTGGGTGGAGGATTTCGGAGTTGTACCGATTAAAATTTTTTTTTTTTTTTTTTATTGCTTAGATGCCCCTTGAGATATAAGTTCTAAGGTCTCAGTATAGTTACAACAGCTGCCCCACCCTTCAAACCGAAACGCATTATTGCTTCACAACAGAAATAGGCGGGGTGGTGGCACCTACCCGCGCGGACTCACAAGAGGTCCTACCACCAGTAAAAACTCAAGCATCTGCGCCTGAGCATTGGATGAAACAGATAGAGGAAACCGCGGCAGTCGCGGAGATCGCATCTCTCCTCGATATTTTGCCCTTCAAGATTCGCTGTATCGCGGTGGCCCTTGCCTCTACCAGTGTAACCCTCAATTACTACATTAGTTGATAGCGGATTAATTTCACGCACTATTAATAAAAGTAACGTCGAATTTTTATCGTGGTACATAAAATAAAACTATTCTACTGTTGCACTTTTACTCTTGATTAATTGATACCTTTTTTACGCCTTGCTCATTTTAATCGTCTCCGCCATCTTGCTTTTCTCTGTCATTCTCTTTTCCCTTTCTTACCGTTTTCCTCTTTGTTACAGTTGTAACAACGACAATAACGGTGACAAGGAGCATCACAGGCGAGAGCATTGAAATACACTTTAAAGCCATTAATTACTTTAAAAAAAATCAATTCTATTTTCGGATATTTTTTTACATTATTCACTTGTAAACGCATCCTAAGCTCACCACTAGTTTTCATTGCAAACATGCGGTTACTGGATGCAGGATTGCCACTGGATATACAAGTATTTTAATTCGTTTTTCAATTATAATTGTAGGTACACATAAATGTCGTAGTTTAAGAATGTGCTTGTTTTTATGAATTCATAATGTCTTTAATAGTTTGGTATTCATTTAATTTTAATAATTCCGTTGGTAAATAACAAAGGTTACTAAAAAGAAACCTATCTAGGTATATTGAATTGTCAGTCAGTGCCTTGGCACAGCGACCCAAGCTGCACCTTGGACTCCGATACCAAGAAATGCAATTCCTTGCAGTCCTGCGTCGTTTCCTGCCACTGGGTAGCTTAGAGTTTTGACAGGTCGTCCTCCACTAGGTCTTTCCAACAAATTTCCATCGCATTGTAAGGAACTATATTAATTTATCATTTTTCTATAATATAAAGTTATATCTTGATAACCTCGATAAATATTTCCCTTCCATAGTTATTTGAACGAGGGTGTAAGGAAATTTATTATTTAGTGGTAATAAGTATAAAGAGAAATAAAATTTATTTACCAAGAACAAACGCATGTATGTAACCTCAGCAAATGCTCTTGAAAATGTTGGTCAACGAGGTAAGAGATAGAATGAGTGGAGAGAAATGATCCTCTACAATGAGGGTATGACTGAAAAACAAAGAAGAATGTACGCATGGTGATTTGGAAGGATTGAAAAAGGTAAGATCTTCCAACGAGCGGATGAAATTTCTCGGCTGGCCCGAAAGATACTCCGTGCTCAGGACTTGTATAATATGTATATTCAAATTTTTCTTCAAAAAATCCGGCCAACGGTCTCGTCGGACCCGCCACTGCGACGAAGGGCTCGGCGAGTGAATTAACCCACAGACACAGTCCACTGAGTTTTTCGCCAGATCTTCTCAGTGGGTCGCGTTCCCGATCCGATAGATCCAACAAAAATGTTTACGGGCGTCGGCCACTTGATGGCTTCGCTTTAATTAGTTTCTCATTGCTCCTGAAGATGGCAGTAACATATTACCTATCCTATATTTTATTTCTAATGAAGGATTTTGTAAATTTTCAGAAACCATAAATTGATAAAATTTAATCAATTTGTCTATAACAAATAAAGACTTGTATGATTTTTTATATTTTTATTTTCTGTGCTTAGTTTTACAATAATTAATTGCTTTTACATTAACAGCATACAAGTTTAGGGGCACCCGCTACAAGATGTCGCTAGTTTTCATACAGAAAAAATATTTGTCTTAAAGTATCGCAGTTTCAGGGTCCTGTGCACCAGACCGTCTGGAAACGGTTCTGTTATACCCTGAATTGAATGTGCGGTTATTATGTTTATAATATTTTAATTGCTTATATATTTTGTTTTAATATATAATGATATTAGTTAAAAATAAAGCCGGTTCCGCCAGAATGATATTCGGTATTCACATAATGTTATATTATATACGTTTTAGTTAACCTAAGCCTAAAAGTTATAGTTAATTTTAATAATGCTATGTTAAACATAGTAAATTCGAATTTACAGTCTTCTTCCAGATTAAGCCAGCCAGTGTTGGTCTCTTCTAAGTATGACCAC
Source organism: Bombyx mandarina (assembly GCF_030267445.1). Lineage (NCBI taxonomy): Eukaryota > Metazoa > Arthropoda > Insecta > Lepidoptera > Bombycidae > Bombyx > Bombyx mandarina. Next base: position 8,098,466 of record NC_143214.1, read on the forward strand.
AGCATGCGGTCTTGGGCTATAGATATCTGTTTTCTTATCCACAGCTCTGACAATCGCATCTCTCTCAACTCTATTCATATTTAAATTATCACGTATTATCGCATTATAAAACTGTTTGAATTTATAAAATTCGACAACCCTATAGTCGGCAAGTGCTTGTACAGCGCGAATATAACCCGGATAAACGTAATCGAGAGTCGAATGTCAGTGATGCGTAAACCGGTTATAGTGATAACGAAGTCGTTTCAATGATAATTCAGTACGAACCACATGTTTATAATCGATTTATTATATTTCATTGGTACAAGCACGGTTAGTAATGAGGATAGTAAGTGAATACTTTAGAAAAATACTTTAGATTTGAGTAGAGATGCAACCAATGCGATGAATCTTCGAAACAACAGATACAGATGTTTAATTTAGTAAAGACTAGGCCGTAAGAGCTATATTATAGAAGGAATGCTACGCCGGTACGAGCAACGCCATCTATCATCGAGTAACAGAAACGAATATCAAAAGAACCAGCAAGACCATGGAGTTAATAAGTACCTACAACAAGTTAGAATAGTAACTCTATGAGCAAGACCGAGACTGCTCGAGAAGTGCAACGCCATCTATTATCAAATAGCGGAAATATACATCGAAACTACTCGACCCGTCAGGAATGCTCTCGATAATTCTAGGGATATCGTATCGACTATAAAAGCGTTGCAGAGACGACACGAAGGCAGTTAGTAAGCGGTTCTACTCGAAGCGAAGCAGCGTACAGATCACCTGAAGCGAAGCGGAATAAGTGAATTGAGAATTTTAAAGTGTCCCTTAAGTGTTCTAAGTGTTAATAGAGTGTTAATTTGTACTTCGGTAGAATTTTTAATTATCCCGAACCCCAGCGCGTAACAATACTTAGAAAACGTAAGATTATTAACAGTATGATCATCGACACATAGTTAGAGTACGGTACACTTGTGCAAATAAATAAATAAATAAAAGATGAATGTTATTTTGCTGTACAGTTTTTCGTAACAATTTTGTTGGACGTGTTTTTACAAAATGTGGATTTTTTATATTTCTTGGCTTGAACAGCATTTTTACCCTTTCTGTAGTAAAATATGTCAAAAATGCTGCTTATCGCTCTCCATATTTAAAAGGGCACCAACCAAAAACTACTGCGTAGGATTCATTGGAATTTTTGACACACAAGCCTTGCTATATGAGCTCTCAAACCATATAAAAATTATATTGCTTAAATGCGAAATTGGCTGCAAAAAATACAATTAAATCCTCTGTCGGAAAAAACGAAATTACTTTCCGAACAACCCAATCGTTTATTATACCAGCATACTGCAATGACCAGAGGTAGGGCGTGTAGTAAGCTTTTGCTGTACTTTTGCGGAGAACTGTCATACCGGTTTAAAAGGTGGGTCAACCGTTAAATAATACCATTGAGACTACCACCTCATGTATAAAGGTGGGTGACGGTGATGTCAATGGGCTCCGGTAACCGCTTTACACCGGAAGGCCCGTCAGTCAGTTCACAAAAAACTGTCTAACACGAATTCGATAATAAATTTAAAAAAAATATTACATTAAGTAGAGATAGAGGTTTTTATTGCAAAACTCCCAAACTTAGAATCGTTCGTAGATTCCTCGATAAAAGTTACTCTATTCAAGTTATCCGAATTATAAGTCTTATCGAAAGTTTCGCTTTTCGAGGCTGGTATTAATTACTTGAGGGTATATTTCAAATCCTTGGAAACAAATCGAGATAGGTCTTCGGTGAAGGGCACGCGAACAATGTCTCCGGTAACGTTATCCGCTGTCTGTACGTCATTCACGAAAATCAAACGAAGTCGCTTTTAGGTACCTCAAGCACCGGTCATCGTTCTCGTCAAACTCGTCGCTTGCGACGAAGGGCTCGGCAAGTAAATTAACCCACAGATGCGGTGGTAGATTCTGCGAAGCACTGCTCTTGCTAGGGTTCGTGTTAGCAACGTCGTCAGGTTTGAGCCCCGCGAGCTCACCTACTAGTTAAGGTTACGCTGAAATAGCTTAGGTAGGATAAAAAAAAAAACCCAACGTTCTCTCTCTCTCTCTCTTCTCAATCGCGAGGTTACATCGTCCTACTTATTAGGTCACTAATTCTCAATTCCACAAATCATAGTCTGAAAATAATATTTCTCGGAATAAGGAAGTAAATTCGAGTTATCCGAAACATGCCACAAAGCCTTGCCACACACGGGAGTTCACGGGACGCGACCGACACTAGCGTCCGACCGGGCGGATATTTGAATATTTCATAGGTTGCACAACACTGTCCCGTGGCCTGCACAACGTCGAGACACCCAGCCACAGCCGGTCATTTTAATCCCGGAGCGCAATGCCGGTCAATTTCTAACATCTATATTCTATAATGTATACGTTGGAGAAGCCACAATTATTAACACCATCGTCAGACATCGTAGGGGCGAATAGGGTGATCGAGCTAAGAGAAATATTGAGTACAACAATCACGTTTGTTCTCTTACAACAATTTAGAAATCTTCTCTTGACGTTAGCAAACGAAAACGAATGACAGTTCTTATGACGGAGGCACCACTCTTCAAGAAGGCTGGTTGGTAAGTCTGATGGCGTCTACGCGCCTCCATCAGCTAGGCTCTGTCGTACCACGAAGTTAGCAGAGTTCCGACGATACCGCAATCGTGCTGCCATCTCTCGGGAATAGTGCTGCGTTTCGTTTAGCTACCCAACTAGTGGCCGTCTCCGACATATCTATGTATATAATATAATAATATACTTTATTACGTTGGAGATTTCATTCGAAAACTGAAGATTATCTTCTTATTAAATTACTTAATAGTTTTAGTATAGTTCTGGGTTTACGATAATTTCACTTAATCGGCAGTTCTAGAGTTGTTTTATTTTTAATAATAAAGTTCGTAGTGCAGTAGGTACAAAACTGATTAGTGTATTATCTTGTATATAATCTCCGTGTTTACCATTTAATACATAAAAATACTTACTTTTGATTATGACATGAATACTAATTAATTTATGTGTATTATCTATATATCTACATAAATTATACATAACATACATAACAATAGTGTTGATCTCACGATCTGTGCCGACTGACAAATTATTAAATTTGAAGATATTTCATGAAAATTTTGTTAAAAGTGACTTGATAGAGAGAATATATATCTACATCTAGAGGGCGCTTTTTATCAGTTCCGATTGCATCACCTTACAGTCCGGACGTGTTTTTGCGAGAAACACCCCTCAGGCCAATCACCGGCTTACGATGACGATGACAAGGCAGAGTTGCTGGCCGATGCACTGCAAGAACAGTGCACCACCAGCACTCAACACGCGGACCACGAACACACCGAGTTCGTCGACAGGGAGGTCGAGCGCAGAGCTTCCCTGCCGCCCTCGGACGCGTTACCCCCCATTACCACTTCCGAGGTCAAGGAGGCGATCGATAGCCTACAACCACGGAAAGCTCCCGGCTCCGACGGCATCCGCAACCGCGCGCTAAAACTGTTACCAGCCCAACTGATAACGATGTTGGCCACGATATTAAATGCTGCTATGACGAACTGCATCTTTCCCCCGTCGCCGAAACCCGCGCCCGTCAATAAAATTACCGCGCCCCCGCCCGTAATCCTACGGGAAAAATCAGCGTGGAACCGGGTATCCCAGGCCCTTACGGCCAATAAAATAAATTACTCCCAAGCGCGTAATCTCGCGCACGGGATTCAAATTAAGGTCGCAACGCCGGGCGACCATAGGGCCCTCACATCTTACCTCCGAAAAGAGAGCATAGGTTACCACACCTATGCACTCCAGGAGGACCGCGAGCTCCGCGTAGTAATACGCGGAGTACCAAAGGAGCTCGACGTCGAGCTAATTAAGGAAAACCTAATCGGGCAGGCGTACCCGATAGTAAGTGTGCACCGTATGCACAGCGGTCGGGACAAGTTCCCGTATAACATGGTTCTCGTCGCGCTAGAACCTACTCCGGAAGGCAAACGGATCGCCTCAAGTCTCCGCACCGTTTGCGGTTTATCAGGGGTCACCGTCGAGGCCCCACACAAAAAAGGCACTCCCGGGCAGTGCCATAGGTGCCAACTTTATGGCCACTCCGCGCGCAATTGCCACGCGCGTCCGCGGTGCGTAAAGTGCCTCGGTGACCACGCGACAGCCGACTGCTCGCGGGTCAAGGAGACCGCGACCGAACCGCCGAGCTGTGTGCTCTGCCAAAAGCAGGGTCACACGGCCAACTACCGCGGATGCCCCAAGGCCCCGCGGAAGCGTCTGGCCAACGCGCCACTGAAAACCGTCGGCCCAAAGACTTCGGCGCCCCGCGCGCCGAAACCTGCCTTCGTGCCGGCACCGGTGCCCACCGTCTCCGCGTGGGCAAAACCGCTGCCGCTCACGTTGGCAGGGAAACCACCGGCACCCCAGCCCCTGCTCGCGCCGCGCCCCGCCCTCGCGCCCGGTCCCGCGCCTCGCCCCGGCCCCGCGCGGCCTGCCGTAAACGATTTTTCAATCGTGCGGGATTATATCGCCGCGATAAATATAGATCGCATGCGCTCGTTCGCCGACGCCATGCGCAGGGCGGTCACGGCCGATGACCGCCTATACGCGACGTTCGACCATATGGACGTCATCGAGTCCGTCCAGCGTACGCTGGCTTGATTACCGGTAATCAATGGCCAACAACGGTAGGGTAAAACCGCGTTCCTTAAAGTTAGCATTTTATAATGCTAACGGACTCGCGCGTCAGCGCGACCAAGTATATGAGTTTCTCCGTGACAATCTCATCGACATCCTTCTGGTGCAGGAGACCTTCCTAAAGCCCTCGCGTCGCGACCCCAAAGTCGCGAATTACGTCATGGTTAGGAATGACAGACTCTCCACCCGCAAGGGCGGGACTGTCATTTACTATAGGAGGGCCCTGCACTGCGTCCCTCTCGATACTCCCTCGCTCTTACATATCGAGGCGTCAGTGTGCCGCATCGCGCTGACGGGACACCAGCCGATCGTCATCGCATCCGTCTATCTCCCCCCTGACAAACCCCTCCTGAGCAGTGACCTCGAGACACTGCTCGGTATGGGGGACGCGGTCATCCTGGCAGGCGATTTAAATTGCCACCACACTAGGTGGAACTGCCATCGCACGAATGTGAACGGTAGGCGTCTCGACGCGTTCATAGACGACCTCACATTCGAAATATTCAACCCCCCGACCCCCACGTGCTATCCGTACAACGCCGCGCGTCGTCCGAGCACAATAGATCTGGCACTGCTGAGGAACGTAACTCTGCGCTTACGCTCCATCGAGGCAATGTCAGAACTCGACTCAGACCACCGACCTGTAGTCATGCAGCTCGGTCGCCCACTCAACCGCGAACCAGATACGAGGACCATGGTGGATTGGAAGAAGCTGGGCACGTGCTTAGCTGACACCGCTCCACCAATCCTCCCTTGCGGCCCGGATTCAACTCCATCCCCCGAGGATACCGTCGAATCCATAAACATCTTCACTGATCACGTCTCGACGGCGATCATAAGATCCTCGAAACAAGTCGATGTGGAGGACTGCTTCCACCGCATCAGACTTTCCCCCGATCTTAGGGACCTCGTTAGAATCAGAAACGCGGCAATCCGGGCCTACGATCGATATCCCACGGATTCAAACCGGACTCGGATGCGTCGCTTACAGCGGGAGGTCAAATCCCGCTTAAGCGACGCCCGAAACGAAAACTGGGATAGTTATTTAGAAGAACTCGCGCCCACTCACCAAGCATACTGGCGACTAGCTAGGACCCTCAAGTCCGAAACTATCGTCACTATGCCGCCTCTCGTACGCCCCTCAGGCCAACCACCGGCTTACGATGACGATGACAAGGCAGAGTTGCTGGCCGATGCACTGCAAGAACAGTGCACCACCAGCACTCAACACGCGGACCCCGAACACACCGAGTTCGTCGACAGGGAGGTCGAGCGCAGAGCTTCCCTGCCGCCCTCGGACGCGCTACCCCCCATTACCACTTCCGAGGTTAAGGAGGCGATCGATAGCCTACAACCACGGAAAGCTCCCGGCTCCGACGGCATCCGCAACCGCGCGCTAAAACTGTTACCAGCCCAACTGATAACGATGTTGGCCACGATATTAAATGCTGCTATGACGAACTGCATCTTTCCCGCGGCGTGGAAAGAAGCGGACGTTATCGGCATACACAAGCCGGGCAAACCGAATAACGAAACCGCGAGTTACCGCCCCATCAGTCTCCTCCCGGCGATAGGCAAATTATACGAACGGCTCCTTCGTAAACGCCTCTGGGATTTCGTATCCGCGAATAAAATTCTTATAGACGAGCAGTTTGGATTCCGCGCCAGACACTCGTGCGTCCATCAAGTGCACCGCCTCACGGAGCACATCTTACTAGGGCTGAACAGGCGGAAACCCATTCCGACAGGAGCCCTCTTCTTCGATATAGCGAAGGCGTTCGACAAAGTCTGGCACAACGGTTTGATATTCAAACTGTATAACATGGGAGTGCCAGACAGACTCGTGCTCATCATACGAGACTACTTGTCGAACCGTTCGTTCCGATATCGAGTTGAGGGAACGCGTTCCCGGCCCCGTCGCGTCACAGCCGGAGTCCCGCAAGGCTCCGCCCTCTCCCCGTTACTATTCAGTTTGTATATCAACGATATACCCCGGTCTCCGGAGACCCATCTGGCGCTCTTCGCCGATGACACCGCCATCTACTACTCGTGTAGGAAGAAGGCGTTGCTTCATCGACGACTTCAGACCGCAGCTACCACCATGGGACAGTGGTTCCGGAAGTGGCGCATCGACATTAACCCCACGAAAAGCACAGCGGTGCTCTTCAAAAGGGGTCGCCCTCCGAACACCACGCTGAGCATCCCCCTCCCGACTAGGCGCGTCAACACCCCCGCCCCCGCCGTTCGCCCAATCATGATGTTCGACCAGCCCATACCGTGGGCCCCGAAGGTCAAATATTTAGGCGTCACCCTCGACAGTAGGATGACATTCCGCCCCCACATTAAGACGGTACGCGACCGTGCCGCCTTCATTCTAGGACGTCTCTACCCGATGATATGTAGGCGAAGTAAAATGTCCCTTAGAAATAAGGTGACACTCTACAAAACTTGCATACGCCCCGTCATGACCTATGCAAGTGTAGTGTTCGCTCACGCGGCCCGCATACACCTAAAAACATTTCAAATTATTCAATCCCGTTTTTGCAGGATAGCCGTCGGAGCCCCGTGGTTCGTCAGGAACGTCGACCTCCATGACGACCTGGACTTAGAGTCCATCAGTAAGTATCTTCAGTCGGCGTCCATGCGCCACTTCGATAAAGCGGCACGACACGAGAACCCTCTCATCGTGGCCGCCGGTAACTACATTCCCGATCCTGCGGACAGAATGGAAAGCAGTCGACGTCGCCCAAAACACGTCATCTCGGATCCACCCGATCCACTAACGGTGCTTTTAGGTAACTCAAGCACCGGTCACCGTTCTCGTCGAACCCGTCGCTTGCGACGAAGGGCTCGACGAGTAAATTAACTCTCAGACACAGCCCACTGAGTTTCTCGCCGCATCTTCTCAGTGGGTCGCGTTTCCGATCCGGTGGTAGATTCTGCGAAGCACGACTCTTGCTAGGGTTCGTGTTAGCAACATCGTCAGGTTTGAGCCCCGTGAGCTCACCTACTAAAGTTAGGGTTACGCTGATATAGCCTCTCAAGGCTCTCAGATTAGGTAGGAAAAAAAAAAAAAAAAAAAAATGCATCTTTCCCGCGGCGTGGAAAGAAGCGGACGTTATCGGCATACACAAGCCGGGCAAACCGAATAACGAAACCGCGAGTTACCGCCCCATCAGTCTCCTCCCGGCGATAGGCAAATTATACGAACGGCTCCTTCGTAAACGCCTCTGGGATTTCGTATCCGCGAATAAAATTCTTATAGACGAGCAGTTTGGATTCCGCGCCAGACACTCGTGCGTCCATCAAGTGCACCGCCTCACGGAGCACATCTTACTAGGGCTGAACAGGCGGAAACCCATTCCGACAGGAGCCCTCTTCTTCGATATAGCGAAGGCGTTCGACAAAGTCTGGCACAACGGTTTGATATACAAACTGTATAACATGGGAGTGCCAGACAGACTCGTGCTCATCATACGAGACTACTTGTCGAACCGTTCGTTCCGATATCGAGTCGAGGGAACGCGTTCCCGGCCCCGTCACGTCACAGCCGGAGTCCCGCAAGGCTCCGCCCTCTCCCCGTTACTATTCAGTTTGTATATCAACGATATACCCCGGTCTCCGGAGACCCATCTGGCGCTCTTCGCCGATGACACCGCCATCTACTACTCGTGTAGGAAGAAGGCGTTGCTTCATCGACGACTTCAGACCGCAGCTACCACCATGGGACAGTGGTTCCGGAAGTGGCGCATCGACATCAACCCCACGAAAAGCACAGCGGTGCTCTTCAAAAGGGGTCGCCCTCCGAACACCACGCTGAGCATCCCTCTCCCGACTAGGCGCGTCAACACCCCCGCCCCCGCCGTTCGCCCAATCACGATGTTCGACCAGCCCATACCGTGGGCCCCGAAGGTCAAGTACTTAGGCGTCACCCTCGACAGTAGGATGACATTCCGCCCCCACATTAAGACGGTACGCGACCGTGCCGCCTTCATTCTAGGACGTCTCTACCCGATGATATGTAGGCGAAGTAAAATGTCCCTTAGAAATAAGGTGACACTCTACAAAACTTGCATACGCCCCGTCATGACCTATGCAAGTGTAGTGTTCGCTCACGCGGCCCGCATACACTTAAAATCCTTTCAAATCATTCAATCCCGTTTTTGCAGGATAGCCGTCGGAGCCCCGTGGTTCGTCAGGAATGTCGACCTCCATGACGACCTGGACTTAGAGTCCATCAGTAAGTATCTGCAGTCGGCGTCCATGCGCCACTTCGATAAAGCGGCACGACACGAGAACCCTCTCATCGTGGCCGCCGGTAACTACATTCCCGATCCTGCGGACAGAATGGAAAGCAGTCGACGTCGCCCAAAACACGTCATCTCGGATCCACCCGATCCACTAACGGTGCTTTTAGGTAACTCAAGCACCGGTCACCGTTCTCGTCGAACCCGTCGCTTGCGACGAAGGGCTCGACGAGTAAATTAACTCTCAGACACAGCCCACTGAGTTTCTCGCCGGATCTTCTCAGTGGGTCGCGTTTCCGATCCGGTGGTAGATTCTGCGAAGCACGACTCTTGCTAGGGTTCGTGTTAGCAACATCGTCAGGTTTGAGCCCCGTGAGCTCACCTACTAAAGTTAGGGAAAAAAAAAAAAAAAAAAAAAAGCGAGAAACTGTCGCTGCCGTCGCAATCTTGTGTCTTGAGTTTCGCTGCATTGTCGTTGTCGCATCGATCGCGGCATTGTTGCGAATTCTTGACGCACTATCGCTGGCGTCGCGACCTTGTGTCGTAAAAGCAACTCGAACTTGTCGATTGTGCATTCGTAACGACTTCACATTATCATCCACTCATATCATTTATTAAATTTATTTATTTATTCGGCGAGTAAAACAGTCTCTTTCGAGACTAACCCCCCGCTGAGATCACCGCTTGTTGTGGCATTCTCACAACCCAGTGGGGCCCCACCTTCCCAAACTTCCACCCCAATCCTAGCCGACTGCCGTTTTCACGGCAAAGGCACTCCCCCCCCTTGGAGCTGGTAAAGCTCAGGGGGTGAACTCCTACTCAGGGGACTCGCCTTTCGGCGAGTGTGCCTTAAGTCCCGGGGACGCCCCCCCCCGGGCAAAAACGAAAAAAATGGAAGAAGAGCTCTTAGGGTTTCTCGGGTTACTTGCCGAGAAGTACCCGGTGCTATCCAACCTCACGGCCGAATTCGCGGCCTACAGGGCCGCCCGCGCGAGTCCCGCCCCGCCCGCGTCCCTCGCCGCGTCATTTCGAGCCGCGCAGTCATGCCCCGCCCCCAAACCCAATTTGAGCGCACGTACGCACGTAGCGACTCACGAAGCGCCTAGCGCCAACGAAGCGCCTAACGCACCCGCGACGTCATTCTCGCCAATCTCATCCGTCGCGTCGTCCGTAATAATTAACTCAGGTTCAGACTCCGATACCGGATCGGAGATGGACTTCGAGTCCGCGACGAGCCCGCAGCCCGGAACCTCGGATGGGTTCCAAACGGTAAAACGCGGGAAAAAACGTACTCGCGCCGTGGAGTCCCGGAGCTCCACGACAAAACAAACAAAATCAGCGACTGCCTCCCGTCCGCAGGTAGTCGTGACACCGGAGTCGGACTCCGGCCGCCGCGCAACCCCACCGCCGCGTCCCAAGCCCGCACCCGCGCAAAAAACCGTCGCCCCGCCCCCGCTGATTCTCCAGGAGAAGTCAGCATGGAACCGCGTCTCCCAGGCCCTTCAGGCAAACAAAATAAATTATACCCATGCGCGTAACGTCGCGCATGGGATTCAAATAAAGGTCGCAACGCCGGGCGACCATAGGGCTCTATCCGCGTACCTCCGAAAGGAGAACATAGGTTTCCATACCTATGCTCTTCAGGAGGACCGCGAGCTCCGCGTAGTAATACGCGGAGTTCCGAAGGAACTCGACATAGAGTACGTAAGGGAGGATCTGACCGCTCAGTCCCTCCCGATAGTAAGTGTGCACCGGATGCACAACGGACGCGACAAAAAACCATATAACATGGTTCTAGTCGCTCTAGAACCAACCCCGGAGGCCAAGAAAAAGATCGCATGTCTCGCGACAGTATGTGGCCTATCCGGGGTTACCATTGAAGCCCCCCATAGACGTGGCACTCCCGGACAGTGCCACAGATGCCAACTATATGGCCACTCGGCTCGGAATTGCCACGCGCGCCCCCGCTGCGTGAAGTGTCTCGGCGATCACGCCACGGTAGATTGCTCGCGAGTTAGGGAAACCGCGACCGAACCTCCAAGCTGTGTCCTATGCCTTAAGCAAGGGCACCCCGCGAATTACCGTGGATGTCCTAGGGCTCCGCGAAAACGTCCGACCCACCCAGCCCCCCGTACCGTCGGCCCAAAGACTTCGGTGCCTTCAGCACCGAAACCCGCCTTCGTACCGGCTGCGGTTCCCACCGTCTCGGCGTGGAACAAACCGCTGCCGTATACGAGGTCGGGAACACAAACCGCACCACAGCCCCCGCTCGCGACACGTCCCGCGCCGCAGCCCCTGCTCGCACCTCCCCCCGCGCCCGCGTACCGTCCCCCGCAACCCTCAGCCGTCAACGACTTCACGCTCGTGCGCGACTTCGTCACGGCGGTCAACTTCGACCGTCTGCGATCGTTCGCAGACGCGATGCGAAGGGCGGTTAACCCCGAACAACGGCTCGCGGCCGCGTTCGAATACATGGACGTTTACGAGTCCGTGGCCCGTACTTTCTAAAATCACCGGTAATCAATGGCGCAAAACGCTAGAGAGAAACCATATTCCCTTACGTTAGCATTCTACAATGCTAACGGACTCGCGCGACAACGCGATCAAATTTACGAATTCCTCCGCGACAATCTTGTAGATATTCTGCTAGTGCAGGAGACCTGCCTGAAGCCCTCGCGTCGTGACCCGAAAGTCGCGAATTACGTCATGGTTAGGAATGACAGACTCACCGCCTCCAAAGGCGGGACTGCCATTTACTATAGGCGGGCCCTGCACGTTGTCCCTCTCGATACCCCCTCGCTCTCACATATCGAGGCGTCAGTGTGCCGTATCTCGCTGACGGGACACCAGCCGATCGTCATCGCATCCGTCTATCTCCCCCCGGACAAGCCCCTTCTGAGCAGTGACATCGAGTCACTGTTCGGCATGGGAGACTCCGTCATCCTGGCAGGCGATTTAAATTGCCACCACACTAGGTGGAACTGCCACAGTTCAAACATAAACGGTAGGCGTCTCGACGCGTTTATAGACGACCTTACCTTTGAAGTAGTCGGTCCCCCAACTCCAACATGTTATCCGTATAACATCGCGCTCCGTCCGAGCACTATAGACCTGGCACTGCTGAGGAACGTAACTCTGCGCTTGCGTTCCATCGAAGCAATGTCAGAGCTCGACTCAGACCACCGACCTGTCGTTATGCAGCTCGGTCGCCCCCACAACCCAGTCACAGCTACGAGGACCATGGTGGACTGGAAGAAGCTGGGCAAATGCTTAGCCGATGCCGCTCCACCAATCCTCCCCTGCGGCCCGGATTCAACTCCATCCCCCGAGGACACAGTCGAATCCATAAACATCATCACGGATCACATCTCTTCCGCGATCATAAGATCCTCAAAAGAAGTCGATGTGGAGGATAGCTTCCACCGCATCAGACTGTCCCCCGATCTTAGGAACCTCCTAAGAGTTAGAAACGCGGCAATCCGGGCCTACGATCAACTTCCCACGCACTCAAACCGGATTCGGATGCGTCGTCTACAGCGGGATGTAAAATCTCGCCTAAGCGACGCCCGAAATGAGAATTGGGATAGTTACTTAGAAGGACTCGCGCCCTCTCATCAAGCATACTGGCGACTAGCAAGGACTCTCAAGTCCGAAACTACCGCTACTATGCCTCCTCTCGTACGCCCTTCAGGCCAACCACCGGCTTTCGATGACGATGACAAGGCAGAGTTGCTGGCCGATGCACTGCAAGAGCAGTGCACCACCAGCACTCAATACGCGGACCCCGAACACACCGAGGCAGTCGACAGGGAGGTCGAGCGCAGAGCTTCCCTGCCACCCTCGGACGCGTTACCCCCCATTACCTCTGACGAAGTTAGAGAAGTAATAGACAACCTTCAACCTAAGAAGGCACCCGGCTCCGACGGCATCCGCAACCGCGCGTTAAAACTCTTACCAGTCCAACTGATAACAATGTTGGCTACCATCTTAAATGCCGCTATGACGCACTGCATCTTTCCGGCGGTATGGAAAGAAGCAGACGTTATCGGTATACACAAGCCGGGCAAACCGAATAATGAAACCGCTAGTTACCGACCGATCAGTCTCCTCCCAGCGATAGGCAAAATTTACGAACGGCTCCTTCGGAAACGCCTCTGGGACTTCGTTACCGCGAATAAAATTCTAATAGACGAGCAGTTTGGATTCCGCGCCAAACACTCGTGCGTACAACAAGTGCACCGCCTCACGGAGCACATCTTAATAGGGCTAAATAGGCGTAAACAAATCCCGACCGGCGCCCTCTTCTTCGATGTAGCGAAGGCGTTCGACAAAGTCTGGCACAACGGTTTGATCTACAAACTGTACAACATGGGAGTGCCAGACAGACTCGTGCTCATCATACGAGACTTCTTGTCGAACCGTTCGTTTCGATATCGAGTAGAGGGAACTCGTTCTCGTCCCCGTCATCTGACTGCCGGAGTCCCGCAAGGCTCCGCACTCTCCCCGTTACTATTTAGTTTGTATATCAACGATATACCCCGGTCTCCGGAGACCCATCTAGCGCTCTTCGCCGATGACACGGCTATCTACTACTCGTGTAGGAAGATGTCGTTGCTTCATCGGCGACTCCAGACCGCAGTAACCACCATGGGACAGTGGTTCCGGAAGTGGCGAATAGACATTAACCCCACGAAAAGCACAGCGGTGCTATTCAAAAGGGGTCGCCCTCCGAATACCACTTCGAGCACCCCACTCCCCAATAGGCGCGTAAACACCTCCGCCGTTAGCCTCATCACTCTCTTTGACCAGCCCATACCGTGGGCCCCGAAGGTCAAATACCTAGGCGTCACCCTCGACAGAGGGATGACATTCCGTCCCCACGTAAAAACGGTACGCGATCGCGCCGCGTTTATACTAGGACGACTCTACCCAATGCTTTGTAGACGAAGCAAACTGTCCCTCCGTAATAAGGTAACCCTCTACAAAACTTGCATACGCCCCGTCATGACGTATGCAAGCGTAGTGTTCGCTCACGCGGCCCGCACCAACTTGAAACCCCTTCAGGTTATACAATCCCGATTCTGCAGGATAGCCGTCGGAGCACCATGGTTCCAGAGGAACGTGGACCTCCACGATGACCTGGAGCTCGACCCCGTCAGTAAGTATCTACAGTCGGCATCGCTGCGCCACTTTGAGAAGGCGGCACGACATGAGAACCCTCTTGTCGTGGCCGCCGGAAACTACATACCCGATCCTGTAGACCGTTTGGTAAACCGTCGACGTCGCCCAAAGCACGTCATCACGGATCCTCCTGATCCATTAACGGTGCTTTTAGGCAATACAAGCACCGGTCACCGTCCTCGCCGAACCCGTCGCTTGCGACGAAGGGCTCGACGAGCAAATTAACCCACAGACACTGAGTTTCTCGCCGGATCTTCTCAGTGGGTCGCGCTTCCGATCCGGTGGTAGATTCTGCGAAGCACTGCTCTTGCTAGGGCGGTGTTAGCAATCCTCCGGTTTGAGCCCCGCGAGCTCACCTACACAAGCTAGGGTACGCTGAAGTAGCCTCTCAAGGCTATCAGCATAGGTAGGAAAAAAAAAAAAAAAAAAAAAGCTTTTTATCTTAATTATACTAAGCTTAATGCGAATTATTGAAATTCACCAACTGAATGACATACTTTAATCATCAGTGAAATAATCAGCCATTGTGCTTTACTGGTGGTAGGACCTCTTGTGAGTCCGCACAGGTAGATACCACCGCCCCGCCTATTTCTGCCGTGAAGCAGTAATGCGTTTCGGTTTGAAGGGTGGGGCAGCCGTTGTGACACTACTGAGACCTTAGAACTATATCTCAAGGTGTGTGGCGCATTTACGTTGTAGATGTCTATGGGCTCCAGTAACCACTGAACACCAGGTGGGCTGTGAGTTCGTCCACACATCCAAGCAATAAAAAAAAAAAATCTTAAATTAACTAACTACTCATCTGAAATGAAGTGGTTATTGGGGTACATGTGTAACAAATATTAATTGTCAATTTTTTGACTTTTTCACGTGAGGATGTAATAATGTAAGTTTCTAAGCGTGATGTGGTGATAAAATAGAATTAGACTCTTTCGTTTAAAGCAATTTTATTTTCCGAAACATATAATTTTTATTGTTACAATGGGTTTTTATTAGCCCCATTTCACGATAACATGTCACTAGCCACTTACAGATTAGAAATTACCGAGTTGAATTTCATAATGACTATTATATCGTCGGTAACGGGAGGTCGCGGCAAGAACAGGTTTATTGTTCATGATTTTAAAGAAAATGAAAAAATTAAAACCGCAGCATATGATTAAGTGAAAAAAATTGTCAGCTCTTAGAATAGTACCGGCGACACGTGGCCGTACCCACGCAAGCCGGGATATTCCAGACGCGTAAGCAATTATCCCCCCGGATTCAACGGCGTAATTGTTCTCGCCTAAACATTTACGAATCTTTTGTACGTTCAAAATAATGGCGTTTTCAAACGAACACGTTCGTACAAAATTTTTTCATGTTGCAGAACCGTTTTATTGGGTAAGGTTAGTGTTTGTTCGAACGTAGAATTCAGTCGATCAGTGTGCTTAGTGCGAGTTTTTTAACGTTCTCGATAGCGTAAAAGTTAGCCCAATTTTGTATATGCAGTTGGAACAGCGCCCCTAGCGGCAAACGTAGGCAAACGATCCCATTCCATACAAATATGAGCTAACTTTTACGCTATCGATGATAATCTCAATGACATCCTTCTGGTGCAGGAGACCTTCCTTAAGCCCTCGCGTCGCAACCCCAAAGTCGCGAATTACATCATGGTTAGGAATGACAGACTCTCCGCCCCCAAGGGCGGGACTGTCATTTACTATAGCCTGCGTCCCTGCACTGCGTCCCTCTCGATACTCCCTCGCTCTTGCATATCGAGGCGTCAGTGTGCCGTATCGCGCTGACGGGACACCAGCCGATCGTCATCGCATCCGTTTACCTCCCCCCTGATAAACCCCTCTTGAGCAGCGATCTCGAGACACTGCTCGGTATGGGTGACGCAGTCATTCTGGCAGGCGATCTAAATTGCCACCACACTAGGTGGAACTGCCATCGCACGAATGTGAAAGGTAGGCATCTCGAAGCGTTCATAGACGGCCTCACATTCGAAATATTCAGCCCCCCGACCCCCACGTGCTATCCGTACAACGCCGCGCGTCGTCTGAGCACAATAGATCTGGCACTGCTGAGGAATGTAAGTCTGCGCTTGCGCTCCATCGAGGCATTGTCAGAACTCGACTCAGACCACCGACCTGTCGTCATGCAGCTCGGTCGCCCACTCAACCATGAACCAGTTACGAGGACCATGCTGGATTGGAAGAAGTTGGGCACGTGCTTAGCTGATGCCACTCCACCAATCCACCCCTGCGGCCCGGATTCAATTCCATCCCCCGAGGACACAGTCGAATCCATAAACATCCTTACCGAACACGTCTCGACCGCGATCATAAGATCTTCGAAACAGTCGATGTAGAGGACTGCTTCTACCGCTTCAGACTTTCCCCCGAGCTTAGGGATCTCTTAACAGATAGGAACGCGGCAATCCGGGCCTACGATCGATATCCCACGGATTCAAACCGGATTCGGATGCGTCGTCTACAGCGGGAGGTCAAATCCCGCCTAAGCGACACCCGAAATGAGAAATGGGATAGTTACTTAGAAGTACTCGCGCCCACTCACCAAGCATACTGGCGACTAGCTAGGGCCCTCAAGTCCAAAACTATCGTCACTATGCCGCCTCTAGTACGCCCCTCAGGCCAACCACCAGCTTACGATGACGATGACAAGGCAGAGCTGCTGGCCGATGCACTGGAAGAGCAGTGCACCACCAGCACTCAATACGCGGACCCTGAACACACCGAGTTAGTCAACAGGGAGGTCGAGCGCAGAGCTTCCCTGCCGCCCTCGGACGCGTTACCCTTCATTACCACTTTCGTTACCAGCCCAACTGATAACAATGTTGGCCACCATATTAAATGCTGCTATGACGAACTGCATCTTTCCCGCGGCGTGGAAAGAAGCTGACGTTATCGGCATACACAAGCCGGGCAAACCGAAAAACGAAACCGCGAGTTAGAGCGCGCGTCACGTAAAAAGAACGCTGGAAGAAAGTGGAGGGGGTGTGTTTGCGCATGGATACACTCGCGCACGAAAATACTAAGTACTTTTGTTTTATTTTTGAAGTAATCTTTCGCTCGCGGCTTCGTATATTGGTTATTGGTATGTACAGTTTAGTAGTTGTGTACTCTTGTAGCTGTATGCAGTTACATGTTACAGGAGAGCGCAGAAAGATATCATAAGTTTGAAGTTAAAGTAGTTTATGAAAGTTAAAGTTTAGGTAAAGTTATAAAGATGATAATTTCTCTTGATGTGAATTGTACGATTGTTAGTGATGCACTCTCTTGACTGTAATTAAATTCATATTATATTATTTGTTGTCACGCGGCAAAAAGTGGATGGCGTCGCGAGTAAGCATGACGTTCTGGTACTGGTCGGCATTCCTTAACTATAATAAAATTGTACGGTGGTAAGATCGTACATGGTAGGTACATTAAAAATAATATATTAGATAGAATTGTATGAAATAGAATTAAAAACATGTTTAATTTCTGCGTATAATGTTTAATCTGAATACGAACAGACAGAGAGACAGACAGACAGACAGACAGACAGACAGACAGACAGACGGACGGACGGACGGACAACAAAGTGATCAAAGGGTTCCGTTTTTTTCCTATTGAGGTACGGAACCCTAAAAATTAAATTAGACTCGGGAACATTTTGTTGCCACTGCGGTCCGTTTCATGCATTATTTCAAATTATCAACTGCATTATTATCAGCCTCTTTCTTCATAAAACAATATACGTCATAAATCATTTTTTTCACTTTTCTATGTAAAACCATTTTGTAATTAAAACTTATGTGCGCGATAGTATTTTGAGAACGAACGTAACGTGAACCCAGCGCGGAAAGCAAAGGTCGACTGACGAACCAATAGCACACGGGCAAGCATGCGGCAGGTGACCCGCCCGCCCCGCGCCGCACCTCATTCTACCAAATACATCGATAAATAGGCTAGTGCGCAGCTTGACCGCCAGCGTTCTTTTTAAGTGACGCGTACTCTACCGCCCCATCAGTCTCCTCCCGGCGATAGGCAAGCTATACGAACGGCTCCTTCGTAAACGCCTCTGGGACTTCGTCGCGTCCAATAAAATATTGATCGACGAGCAGCTTGGGTTCCGCGCCAAGCACTCGTGCGTCCATCAAGTGCACCGCCTCACGGAGCACATCTTACTAGGGCTGAATAGGCGGAAACCCATCCCGACAGGAGCCCTCTTCTTCGATACAGCGAAGGCGTTCGACAAAGTCTGGCACAACGGTTTAATATACAAACTGTATAACATGGGAGAGCCAGACAGACTCGTGCTCATCATACGAGACTACGTGTCGAGCCGTTCGTTCCGATATCGAATCGAGGGAACGCGCTCTCGCCCCCGTCACGTTACAGCCGGAGTCCCGCAAGGCTCCGCCCTCTCCCTGTTACTGTTCAGTTGTATATCAATGATATACCCCGGTCTCCGGAGACCCATCTGGCACTCTTCGCCGATGACACGGCTATCTATGCTACATCGACAACTTCAGACTGCAGCTATCACCATGGGATAGTGGTTCCGGAAGTGGCGCATCGACATCAACCCCACGAAAAGCACAGCGGTGCTATTCAAAAGGGGTCGTCCTCAGAACTCGACAGAAGGATGACATTCTGCCCCCATATAAAGACGGTACGCGACCGTGCCGCCTTCATACTAGGACGTCTCTACCCGATGATATGCAGGCGAAGTAAAATGTCCCTTAGAAATAAGGTGACACTCTACAAAACTTGCATACGCCCCGTGATGACCTATGCAAGTGTAGTGTTCGCTCACGCGGCCCGCACTCACTTAAAATCATTCCTCGTTCGTCAGGAACGTCGACCTCCATAACGACCTGGACTTAGAGTCCATCAGTAAGTATCTGCAGTCGGCGTCGATGCGCCACTTCGATAAAGCGGCACGACACGAGAACCCTTTCATCGTGGCCGCCGGTAACTACATTCCCGATCCTGCGGAAAGAATGGAAAGCAGTCGACGTCGCCCCAAATACGTCATTTCGGATCCTCCCGATCCACTAACGGTGCTTTTAGGTACCTCTAGCACCGGTCACCGTTCTCGTCGAACCCGTCGCTCGCGACGAAGGGCTCGTCGAGTAAATTAACCCTCAGACACAGCCCACTGAGTTTCTCGCCGGATTTTCTCAGTCGGTCGCGTTTCCGATCCGGTGGTAGATTCTGCGAAGCACGGCTCTTGCTAGTTCGTGTTAGCAACGTCATCAGGTTTGAGCCCCGTGAGCTCACCTACTAGTTAAGGTTACGCTGAAATGGCCTCTCAAGGCTATCAGCTTAGGAAGGATTTTTTTTAAATGTAAAATGCAAGTTTTTGGCTGAAAATTTTTTTTCTTTAAAAAACCTTTATGTGGATATTAGAAGGGAGGTGTTTGGTTAAATATTATTTTATTAGAATAGTTTAGAGTGTATGTCTGCCTCATAAATACGAAATTTCTTATTGTACTCTTTTCTTTTATTGCTCCGATGGGTGGACGAGCTCACGGCCCACCTGGTGTTAAGCGGTTACCGGAGCCCATAGACAAAACTACAACGTAAATGCCACCGCTCACCTTGAGAAAAGAGTTCTAAGATCTCAGCCTTAACAGTACAACGACCACCTAATCCTCGAAACCAAAACACATTACTGCTTCACAGCAGAAATAGGCAGGACGGTGGTAGCTACCCGCGTGGACTCACAAGAGTTCCTACCACCAGTAATTATGCAAATTACAATTTTGCGGGTTTGATTTTTATTACACGATGTTATTGCTTCACCGCGGAAGTCAATCGTGGACATTTGTTGAGTACGTATTTCGTTAGGAAAATTGTTACCGCCTGGGATTCGAACACCGGTGCATCGCTCAACACGAATGCACCGAAGGTCTTATCCTTTAGGCCACGACGACTTCAAAATATGGTATATACAGTGAGTCATACTAATATTGTAACTTCTGTATGTACTGTACATAGTAACATGAAACTGTTATTCTACCATAATTAATTAAAATTAATTAAAATTAATTAATTAGACACTGTTTTGATGTGAAAATGTTGAGAAGATGCTTAATGTTTATTTTATTGTTTAAAAACACAAATGAGTGTCAGAATAGTCAAAAAATAATAGTAAATTATGTTATAATTAACCTTAATACTTTGATTAAGTATTGTAATTTTGTTATGAAAATCATGTTGTTGGCGCCATCTATTATTAGGCTGAATATTATTAATGTTAGTTTATATTAGTTAAAAGTAGTATAAGTAAAATAAATTCATGTCAGAGTTATGTAAAAATCACTAAAGTATTTATTGTGAACTAGCTGACCCAGCAGACTTCGTAGTGCCTCAATCGATAAATAAAAGACCGACAAGGGGACACATCAAATGAAAAACAAAATTATTATTTTTATTTAATTCCGAGCATTTTCATATTTATCGACATTTTAAACCTTCTCTGGACTTCCACAAATAATTCAAGACTAAAATTAGCCAAATCGGTTCAGCCGTTCTCGAGTTTTAGCGAGACTAACGAACAGCAATTCATTTTTATATATAGAGATATTAAATATTCAATATTATATTATATCTTACACATATGGACTTGTTGCCTGAAATAAATCATTTTCATTTTCATTCATTAAGCTACATTTTATAAATTGTTCCGCAATTATTCCATCTGTTTGTTTAAAAGAAATTGTAGTCGCTATAATCATTACAAAATGGCTAATTGTGTAAAAATTAAGACGTGGCTTTTTGTATATAAATAATAAACAAGCAGTGTTAACGGTTCATAGATTTGTATTGTATTTTCATTGTAATAGATGCTGTGTCTGAAAACCCGGGAGTATCGCCGTCATGTCCATACGTCAAATGGTACAGCAGCTATCGTAGCCCTTTATATCAAACTCACGACTAATTCGCAGCAGAAATAGGCTAAATGGTTCAGGCTATCAATACTAATATCATAATAATTTCGAAATTAGCCATTATTCGCGCATAAAACGTCACATTGTTCTATTAATTAGCCTCGTTCGCTTCGTATTGTGTTAGTCAACCACATATTTTGATATTCGCTTAATTCCCTAATAGTGTAACAAACAATATCCGAAAGCCAGTTAGACAAACGAAAACTTCCACAAGATTTGTTGACACAAAACGTTATTGCCTCGCGGGGACAGCGAACACAAACAGAAAATCAAACAGATGTTTACGACTGGCTAGACGAATCGTGTTTCTCGACAATCCAATGATTATAATTCCGAACAAACTAACTTGTCATCGGAAATTCTAATGAACTGTCAACATTCTGTTGAGCCTGCTAAATTGTTTTATTTCCTACCTAAGCTGATAGCCTTGAGAGGCTATTTCAGCGTAACCTTAACTAGTAGGTGAGCTCACGGGGCTCAAAACTGACGACGTTGCTAACGCGAACCCTAGCAAGAGCCGTGCTTCGCAGAATCTACCACCGGATCGGGAACGCGACCCACTGAGAAGAACCGGCGAGTAACTCAGTGGGCTGTGTCTGTGGGTTAATTTACTCGCCGAGCCCTTCGTCGCAAGCGACGGGTTCGACGAAAGCGATGACCGGTGCTTGAGGTATCTAAAAGCACCCTTAGTGGATCGGGAGGATACGAAATAACGTGTATTGGACGACGTCGACTGCTTTCCATTCTGTCCGCAGGATCGGGAATGGCTAAATTGTCTGAATCACGCGGTGAAGAATTAGTGACTTTGCGTGAATCGCACTGCCGACGATCCTGTATGTAACTCTAACATGATAAGTTAGGCGTTGTTTCAACCGAAATATCGTTGCATTGGCCTTATACATACAATAAAGTTCACTTGTTGTGTTAGCGTGTATGGGGACAAGTGATACTCAAGACGGCCAGTGACACACTAACATTTATTTCAAACATAACATTTCCTCCCTTAACAATTCAAGACGTATAGGTACTAGAAACAATTCTATATAACTAAACAATTACATCCTATGACAAATTTAGTAAAACTGTCTATAATTAACCTTAGGACGGTTACGTTTAGGAAACCTGGGCTCCCTAATATTTTGAGGCTCCAAGCTCGCCTCCTCAGCCTCGAAGAACAAATCTCCCTCTTCAGACTCTTCAGACTGTGCGGGTCGACGCACTCCTCGCGTGACAGTTACGTGGCTCGGTTCCGGTGACTCCCGATTCGGCTGTTTGTCACATTCACTAGAGAGCGCTGTACGGCGGCTCTCCTCATTCCCCTCCTGACTCGCACTCTCTCCGTCGTGTGTGTGAAGTTCGATGCCGCTACTATCTTCACAAGACGATGACATCGACTTCGGCGCCGGACTAGCAGCGGTTGGAGCAATCGAACTGCTCAAGTCAACGTCCCAGGGTTGAGTGGCACCATGGTTAGTTAATAATTTTTTTTGGCCATCCGTTTTGAATATAGTTAATGACTTCACGTAATATGCTATCATTGCCCGTTGCATTACGTAATTCAGTCACCGATATCGGGAGTGCGCCTTGCACTACGAAGCAAACATAAGAGGCGCTGTCGAACGCATCGGCATCGACCGCTGCCGCTCCGCGCTTCGTCCCCCCGCCTCGACCACCGCACGCGCCCGCGCCTCTCGGTAGACTCGCACGAGACAGATAGTCCGCACTATTATCTGCACTCTTCACGTACTCGATTACATAATTATAACCACTAAGAAAAATTGCATATCTTTGAAGTCTGTTTGCCGAGACTTCTGGGATGCCTCGTTGTGGGCCAAATATCGAGAGCAGCGGTTTGTGGTCCGTCCTTAGTGTAAATGGATTTGACCTGCCGTACAAATATTGATGAAATCGACGAACACCAAATATAATCGCGGTTGCTTCTTTTTGGATTTGGGAGTATCTTTTCTCGGCGTCGTTGAAGAACTGACATTTAGACTTTTGTAGAACAAATCCTGCGTCTTGCAACCGTTGTAGGACCTGATGCAGTCTCTCAAGATGTTCAGAGTCATTGCGACCCGTTATGAGCACATCGTCCAATAAACACAGCGTGCCGTCCAGGCCCGCTAGCACTGTATCCATGGCTCGCTGGAAAATTGATGGCCCACTAGCTAACCCGAATACCAAACGCGTATACGCGAATATCCCTTTATGCGTATTGATACAAGTTACCTTTTGGGATTCTTCATCCAGACAAAACTGTCCGTAGGCCATTGACAAATCTAATTTAGTAAATTTCTGGCCTCCGTATAGTTTAGAAAACAACTCGTTTACGGTAGGCAACGGATACTGTTCCACAACTAACTGCTTGTTTATAGTTACAGAGTAGTCCGCGCAGATACGGACCGAACCGTCACGTTTCAGTACCGGAACTATTGGTGACGCGTAGTCGGAATGCTCGACTGGTCGGAGTACTCCCAGTCCCACTAAACGGTTTATCTCTTTTTCTACTTTTTCACGCAGAGCAAATGCGACCGGCCGTGGTTTAAAAAATATAGGATGAGCATTTTCTTTTAATCTCAAATTAACTTTATATTTGTTGAATTGACCTAGCTTGTCCGAGAACACGGCGGGATATTGTTCCTGTATTAATTTCAACGTGTCTCGGGTAGTGGCACATTTATATACGGGCGCTAGCTGCAGTTCAAATTGCGCGATGAAGTCGCGGCCCAGTAAAGATGGTCCACCGTCGCGCACCACGTACACGTCGAGCTGGCGCGTGCGACCCCGCCACTCCACTAACAACTGAGCGCGACCGGCGCAACCTAACTCGTCACCCGAGTAACTTAATAACTTCTTATTTGTGCTAAATAAGGGAATGTTTTTAAAATGTTCGTTATATGTATCGTGGGACATAACGGTAACAGCTGACCCACTATCAATCTCAAAGTTAATTTTAATACCATTGACACACACGGCTTCGATTAATGGTTCACCTCGAAAAGATCGAATGTTATAAACTTTACCGTCGTCATCGTCACCTCCATCGTTCTCCTCCGTTACAACATAACTGACTCTTTTGCACATTCTACGCAAATGCCCTTTTTCGTTGCACTTCCTACAAGTGTAACTCGCAAAACGACACTCCGCGGCTTTGTGATTCGAATAACCACACACGGAACACTTCACTTTTGCACTTTGAGGTACACTAGTCGGACAACGTTTGCCTATTTTGTACAGCTCTGTAACGACAGCCTCGGTAGCAGCGCTTGCAGCAGCAGCCGAGCGGGCGCTGCGCAAGCTCTCGGTCAGCTCCACAGCCCTGGCGAAGGTCAACCCGGCCAGCTCCTGCACGTACATTTTTTCTTTCTCCACGCCCGGCAGCATACCCATAATGAATCGATCTCTTAATGCTTCTTCTACATTGCTGAAGTTACATTGGGAAGTGAGACCTCGTAGCCTCGCAGCCCACTGTGATGGTGACTCCTGGGGTAGTTGTGTGGCGGCATAAAAATGATGACGCTCGCCAAAGCCCACTGATTTTGGAGTGAAATGGTTATCCAAGGCACTAACTATGTCTTCGTATGGTACTTCTTGAACTTCTTTAGGCAACACGAGATCAGCTGCCAGTTTGTAGGTAGATTCGCTGAGTGTGCTAAGCAATATGGCCCGTCTTTTGACTCCTGCTGGATCTTTCACCACGTTAATGTCGTTCGCGATGAACCACTGTGTGAGTCTGCATCTCCAAGTCTTCCAAGTTTGCGAGTTATGATCGAAATTAATTAAATTTCCGAAAGACATTTTTTTATTTTATTTTAGTGTGGGTACCTCGTCGCCAATGTTGTGTTAGCTGTATGGGGACAAGTGATACTCAAGACGGCCAGTGACACACTAACATTTATTTCAAACATAACACTGTGATTTTGAGCTTTTTTTGGTAAACATAACTTTTGGGGCTCAATTAATATATTTAGCTTTATTTGTTATACCCAGGTTGTTTTCTGACTGTCCATCACATGACCCATCTCATTGTTAATGACATTATGGATTATATATACCGGGCAAACCGAAGAACGAAACCGCGAGTTACCGCCCCATCAGTCTCCTCCCGGCGATAGGCAAACTATACGAACGGCTCCTTCGTAAACGCCTCTGGGACTTCGTATCCGCGAATAAAATTCTCATAGACGAGCAGTTTGGATTCCGCGCCAGACACTCGTGCGTCCATCAAGTGCACCGCCTCACGGAGCACATCTTACTAGGGCTGAATAGGCGGAAACCCATTCCGACAGGAGCCCTCTTCTTCGATATAGCGAAGGCGTTCGACAAAGTCTGGCACAACGGTTTGATATACAAACTGTATAACATGGGAGTGCCAGACAGACTCGTGCTCATCATACGAGACTACTTGTCGAACCGTTCGTTCCGATATCGAGTCGAGGGAACGCGTTCCCGGCCCCGTCACGTCACAGCCGCAGTCCCGCAAGGCTCCGCCCTCTCCCCGTTACTATTTAGTTTATATATCAATGATATACCCCGGTCTCCGGAGACCCATCTGGCGCTCTTCGCCGATGACACCGCCATCTACTACTCGTGTAGGAAGAAGGCGTTGCTTCATCGACGACTTCAGACCGCAGCTACCACCATGGGACAGTGGTTCCGGAAGTGGCGCATCGACATCAACCCCACGAAAAGCACAGCGGTGCTCTTCAAAAGGGGTCGCCCTCCGAACACCACGCTGAGCATCCCCCTCCCGACTAGGCGCGTCAACACCTCCGCTCCCGCCATTCCCCCTAATCACGATGTTCGACCAGCCCATACCGTGGGCTCCGAAGGTCAAATATTTAGGCGTCACCCTCGACAGTAGGATGACATTCCGCCCTCACATCAAGACGGTACGCGACCGTGCCGCCTTCATTCTAGGACGTCTCTACCCAATGATATGTAGGCGAAGTAAAATGTCCCTTAGAAATAAGGTGACACTCTACAAAACTTGCATACGCCCCGTCATGACCTATGCAAGTGTAGTGTTCGCTCACGCGGCCCGCACTCGCTTAAAGTCATTCTAAATCATTCAATCCCGTTTTTGCAGGATAGCCGTCGGAGCCCCGTGGTTCGTCAGGAACGTCGACCTCCATGACGACCTGGACTTAGAGTCCACCAGTAAGTATATGCAGTCGGCGTCAATGCGCCACTTCGATAAAGCGGCACGACACGAGAACCCTCTCATCGTGGCCGCCGGTAACTACATTCCCGATCCTGCGGACAGAATGGAAAGCAGTCGACGTCGCCCAAAACACGTCATCTCGGATCCTCCCGATCCACTAACGGTGCTTCTAGGTACTTCAAGCACCGGTCACCGTTCTCGTCGAACCCGTCGCCTGCGACTTAGGGCTCGACGAGTAAATTAACTCTCAGACACAGCCCACTGAGTTTCTCGCCGGATCTTCTCAGTGGGTCGCGTTTCCGATCCGGTGGTAGATTCTGCGAAGCACGGCTCTTGCTAGGGTTCGTGTTAGCAACGTCATCAGGTTTGAGCCCCGTGAGCTCACCTACAAAAGTTAGGGTTACGCTGATATAGCCTCTCAAGGCTCTCAGCTTAGGTAGGAAAAAAAAAAATATTACGTTGGAGATTTTATTCGAACACTGAAGATTATCTTCTTATTAAATTACTTAATAGTTTTAGTATAGTTCTGGGTTTACGATAATTTCACTTAATCGGCAGTTCTAGAGTTGTTTTATTTTTAATAATAAAGTTCGTAGTGCAGTAGGTACAAAACTGATTAGTGTATTATCTTGTATATAATCTCCGTGTCACCATTTAATACATAAAAATACTTACTTTTGATTATGACATGGACACCAACTAATTTATGTGTATTATCGATATATCTACATAAATTATAGATAGCATACATAACAATAGTGTTGATCTCACGATCTGTGCCGACTGACAAATTATTAAACTTGAAAATATTTCATGAAAATTTTGTTAAAAGTGACTTGATAGAGAGAATATATATCTACATCTAGAGGGCACTTTTTATCTTAATTATACTAATCTTAATGCGAATTATTGAAAATCACCAACTGAATGACATAATTTAATCATCAGTGAAATAATCAGCCATTGTGCTTCATCTTAAAATAACTAACTACTCATCTGAAATAAAGTGGTTATTGGGGTACATGTGTAACAAATATAAATTGTCTATTTTTTGCCTTTTTCACGTGAAGATGTAATAATCTAAGGTTCTAACCGTGATGTGGTGATAAAATAGAATTAGACTCTTTCTTTTAAAGCAATTTTACTGTCGGAAACATATAATTTTTATTGTTAAAATGGGTTTATATTAGCCCCATTTCACGGTAACATGTCACGAGCCACTTACAGATTAGAAATTACCGAGTTGAATTTCATAATAACTATTATATCGTCGGTAACGGGATGTCGCGGCAAGAACAGGTTTATTGTTCATGATTTTAAAGAAAATGAAAAAATTAAAACCGCAGCATATGATTAAGTGAAAAAAATTGTCAGCTCTTAGAATAGTACCGGCGACACGTGGCCGTACCCACGCAAGCCGGGATATTCCAGACGCGTAAGCAATTATCCCCCCGGATTCAACGGCGTAATTGTTCTCGCCTAAACATTTACGAATCTTTTGTACGTTCAAAATAATGGCGTTTTGAAACGAACACGTTCGTACAAAATTTTTTCATGTTGCGCAACCGTTTTATTGGGTAAGGTTAGTGTTTGTTCGAACGTAGAATTCAGTCGATCAGTGTGCTTAGTGCGAGTTTTTTAACGTTCTCGATAGCGTAAAAGTTAGCCCAATTTTGTTTATGCAGTTGGAACAGCGCCCCTAGCGGCAAACGATCCCATTCCATACAAATATGAGCTAACTTTTACGCTATCGATGATAATCTCAATGACATCCTTCTGGTGCAGGAGACCTTCTTTAAGCCCTCGCGTCGCGACCCCAAAGTCGCGAATTACATCATGGTTAGGAATGACAGACTCTCCGCCCCCAAGGGCGGGACTGTCATTTACTATAGCCTGCGTCCCTGCACTGCGTCCCTCTCGATACTCCCTCGCTCTTGCATATCGAGGCGTCAGTGTGCCGTATCGCGCTGACGGGACACCAGCCGATCGTCATCGCATCCGTTTACCTCCCCCCTGATAAACCCCTCTTGAGCAGCGACCTCGAGACACTGCTCGGTATGGGTGACGCAGTCATTCTGGCAGGCGATCTAAATTGCCACCACACTAGGTGGAACTGCCATCGCACGAATGTGAAAGGTAGGCATCTCGAAGCGTTCATAGACGGCCTCACATTCGAAATATTCAGCCCCCCGACCCCCACGTGCTATCCGTACAACGCCGCGCGTCGTCTGAGCACAATAGATCTGGCACTGCTGAGGAATGTAAGTCTGCGCTTGCGCTCCATCGAGGCATTGTCAGAACTCGACTCAGACCACCGACCTGTCGTCATGCAGCTCGGTCGCCCACTCAACCATGAACTAGTTACGAGGACCATGCTGGATTGGAAGAAGTTGGGCACGTGCTTAGCTGATGCCGCTCCACCAATCCACCCCTGCGGCCCGGATTCAATTCCATCCCCCGAGGATACAGTCGAATCCATAAACATCCTTACCGAACACGTCTCGACCGCGATCATAAGATCTTCGAAACAGTCGATGTAGAGGACTGCTTCTACCGCTTCAGACTTTCCCCCGAGCTTAGGGATCTCTTCACAGATAGGAACGCGGCAATCCGGGCCTACGATCGATATCCCACGGATTCAAACCGGATTCGGATGCGTCGTCTACAGCGGGAGGTCAAATCCCGCCTAAGCGACACCCGAAATGAGAAATGGGATAGTTACTTAGAAGTACTCGCGCCCACTCACCAAGCATACTGGCGACTAGCTAGGGCCCTCAAGTCCAAAACTATCGTCACTATGCCGCCTCTAGTACGCCCCTCAGGCCAACCACCGGCTTACGATGACGATGACAAGGCAGAGCTGCTGGCCGATGCACTGGAAGAGCAGTGCACCACCAGCACTCAATACGCGGACCCTGAACACACCGAGGTAGTCAACAGGGAGGTCGAGCGCAGAGCTTCCCTGCCGCCCTCGGACGCGTTACCCTTCATTACCACTTTCGTTACCAGCCCAACTGATAACAATGTTGGCCACCATATTAAATGCTGCTATGACGAACTGCATCTTTCCCGCGGCGTGGAAAGAAGCTGACGTTATCGGCATACACAAGCCGGGCAAACCGAAAAACGAAACCGCGAGTTACCGCCCCATCAGTCTCCTCCCGGCGATAGGCAAGCTATACGAACGGCTCCTTCGTAAACGCCTCTGGGACTTCGTCGCGTCCAATAAAATATTGATCGACGAGCAGTTTGGGTTCCGCGCCAAGCACTCGTGCGTCCATCAAGTGCACCGCCTCACGGAGCACATCTTACTAGGGCTGAATAGGCGGAAACCCATCCCGACAGGAGCCCTCTTCTTCGATACAGCGAAGGCGTTCGACAAAGTCTGGCACAACGGTTTAATATACAAACTGTATAACATGGGAGAGCCAGACAGACTCGTGCTCATCATACGAGACTACGTGTCGAGCCGTTCGTTCCGATATCGAATCGAGGGAACGCGCTCTCGCCCCCGTCACGTTACAGCCGGAGTCCCGCAAGGCTCCGCCCTCTCCCTGTTACTGTTCAGTTGTATATCAATGATATACCCCGGTCTCCGGAGACCCATCTGGCACTCTTCGCCGATGACACGGCTATCTATGCTACATCGGCAACTTCAGACTGCAGCTACCACCATGGGATAGTGGTTCCGGAAGTGGCGCATCGACATCAACCCCACGAAAAGCACAGCGGTGCTATTCAAAAGGGGTCGCCCTCCGAACTCGACAGAAGGATGACATTCCGCTCCCATATAAAGACGGTACGCGACCGTGCCGCCTTCATACTAGGACGTCTCTACCCGATGATATGCAGGCGAAGTAAAATGTCCCTTAGAAATAAGGTGACACTCTACAAAACTTGCATACGCCCCGTGATGACCTATGCAAGTGTAGTGTTCGCTCACGCGGCCCGCACTCACTTAAAATCATTCCTCGTTCGTCAGGAACGTCGACCTCCATAACGACCTGGACTTAGAGTCCATCAGTAAGTATCTGCAGTCGGCGTCGATGCGCCACTTCGATAAAGCGGCACGACACGAGAACCCTTTCATCGTGGCCACCGGTAACTACATTCCCGATCCTGCGGAAAGAATGGAAAGCAGTCGACGTCGCCCCAAATACGTCATTTCGGATCCTCCCGATCCACTAACGGTGCTTTTGGGTACCTCTAGCACCGGTCACCGTTCTCGTCGAACCCGTCGCTTGCGACGAAGGGCTCGTCGAGTAAATTAACCCTCAGACACAACCCACTGAGTTTCTCGCCGGATCTTCTCAGTGGGTCGCGTTTCCGATCCGGTGGTTGATTCTGCGAAGCACGGCTCTTGCTAGGGTTCGTGTTAGCAACGTCGTCAGGTTTGAGCCCCGCGAGCTCACCTACTAGTTAAGGTTACGCTGAAATGGCCTCTCAAGGCTATCAGCTTAGGAAGGAAAAAAAAATGTAAAATGCAAGTTTTTGGCTGAACATTTTTTTTCTTTAAAAAACCTTTATGTGGATATTAGAAGGGCGGTGTTTGGTTAAATATTATTTTATTAGAATAGTTTACTGTATGCCTGCCTCATAAATACGAAATTTCTTATTGTAATCTTTTCTTTTATTGCTCCGATGGGTGGACGTGCTCACGGCCCACCTGGTGTTAAGCGGTTACCGGAGCCCATAGACAAAACTACAATGTAAATGCCACCACTCACCTTGAGACAAGAGTTCTAAGATCTCAGCCTTAACAGTACAACGACCACCCAATCCTAGAAACCAAAACGCATTACTGCTTCACAGCAGAAATAGGCAGGACGGTGGTACCTACCCGCGCGGACTCACAAGAGTTCCTACCACCAGTAATTATGCAAATTACAATTTTGCGGGTTTGATTTTTATTACACGATGTTATTCCTTCACCGCGGAAGTCAATCGTGGACATTTGTTGAGTACGTATTTCGTTAGGAAAATTGTTACCGCCTGGGATTCGAACACCGGTGCATCGCTCAACACGAATGGACCGAAGGTCTTATCCTTTAGGCCACGACGACTTCAAAATATGGTATATACAGTGAGTCATACTAATATTGTAACTTCTGTATGTACTGTACATAGTAACATGAAACTGTTATTCTACCATAATTAATTAAAATTAATTAAAATTAATTAATTAGACACTGTTTTGATGTGAAAATGTTGAGAAGATGCTTAATGTTTATTTTATTGTTTAAAAACACAAATGAGTGTCAAAATAGTCAAAAAATAATAGTAAATTATGTTATAATTAACCTTAATACTTTGATTAAGTATTGTAATTTTGTTATGAAAATCATGTTGTTGGCGCCATCTATTATTAGGCTGAATATTATTAATGTTAGTTTATATTAGTTAAAAGTAGTATAAGTAAAATAAATTCGTGTCAGAGTTATGTAAAAATCACTAAAATATTTATTGTGAACTAGTTGACCCGGCAGACTTCGTAGTGCCTCAATCGATAAATATAAGACCGACGGGGGACACATCAAAGGAAAAATAAAATCATTTTTATTTAATTCCGAGCATTTTCATATTTATCGACCTTTTAAACCTTCTCTGGACTTCCACAAATAATTCAAGACTAAAATTAGCCAAATCGGTTCAGCCGTTCTCGAGTTTTAGCGAGACTAATGAACAGCAATTCATTTTTATATATAGAGATATTAAATATTCAATATTATATTATATCTTTCACATATGGACTTGTTGTCTGAAATAAATCATTTTCATTTTCATTTTCATTCATTAGGCTACATTTTATAAATTGTTCCGCAGTAATTCCATCTGTTTGTTTAAAAGAAATTGTAGTCGCTATAATCGTTACAAAATGGCAATTGTGTAAAAATTAAAACGTGGCTTTTTGTATACAAATAATCAACAAGCATAGTTAACAATATCCGAAAGCCAGTTAGACAAACGAAAACTTCCACAAGATTTGTTGACACAAAACGTTATTGCCTCGCGGGGACAGCGAACACAAACAGAAAATCAAACAGATGTTTACGACTGGCTAGACGAATCGTGTTTCTCGACAATCCAATGATTATAATTCCGAACAAACTAAATTGTCATTGGAAATTCTAATGAACTGTCAACATTCTGTTGGGTTTGAGCCTGCTAAATTGTTTTTTTTCCTACCTTGAGAGGCTATTTCAGCGTAACCTTAACTAGTAGGTGAGCTCACGGGGCTCAAAACTGACGACGTTGCTAACACGAACCCTAGCAAGAGCCGTGGTTCGCAGAATCTACCACCGGATCGGGAACGCGACCCACTGAGAAGAACCGGCGAGTAACTCAGTGGGCTGTGTCTGTGGGTTAATTTACTCGCCGAGCCCTTCGTCGCAAGCGATGGGTTCGACGAGAGCGATGACCGGTGCGTGAGGTATCTAAAAGCACCCTCAGTGGATCGGGAGGATACGAAATGACGTGCTTTGGACGACGTCGACTGCTTTCCATTCTGTCCGCAGGATCGGGAATGGCTAAATTGTCTCAATCACACGGTGAAGAATTAGTGACTTTGCGTGAATCGCACTGCCGACGATCCTGTATGTAACTCTAACATGATAAGTTAGGCGATGTTTCAACCGAAATATCGTTGCATTGGCCTTATACATACAATAAAGTTCACTGTGATTTTGAGCTTTTTTGGCAAACATAACTTACAGTGCTCAATTAATTAATTTAGCTTTATTTGTTATACACAGGTTGTTTTCTGACTGTCCATCATATGACCCATCTCATTGTCAATGACCAATAACATTATGGATTATATATACACTAGTATACTTCTTCTTAGTCGCATACTTCATTGCTGAAGGTCGTGTCCCTGAAAGCCCTTCGTGGCTCTTTGTACCATCAGCTTCCTTTTCCTTCGGTTTTCGGCTTCTCTCAGGGCGGTCGCAACAGAGAGTCCAGTGAGCGCAGTTATCTGATCTGACTAACAGTTCGGTGGCAGGCCGACGGGTCTTTTCCCTTCTACCTTGCCCACCACAGTCAATCTTTCAAGGTTGTCTGGTGGCCGCCAAGCAATGTGACCAAAGTAACCAAGAACCTTCTGGTAGCAAATCGTCAACAGTCTCGTTTCTATGTATACTCACTGCACGAAAGGAAAACCATCGACTCATGTGCTACTCCAGTCAATTAACTATCTCTCATCTAGAACAGGGGTCGGCAACCTGCGACTCTTTGGATGTGAAACTGCGGCTCTCTCTCTCTCTCTTTGGAACTAAAGAGAGAGAGAGAGCCGCAGTTTCACAAGCAAATATTATTTATTTCACAAAAAAGAAAACAATATGCATGCGCATAATATAGTATTGCGAAAAAACACTACTTACATAATAATATGAATAAATAAATTAGTTTATTTTTTTTACCAAAAAACTTTATTATGCAAGTATTTGTACCTATTTGTTATTTACAAGCAAAACTTTGAAATTTTAAAAATTGTTATTTTTGGCGCTTCCGACTTAAAAGTTTGCCGACCGTTTATCTAGAATTGTTATTCTCCGCTCTCAAAAAATAGGATTGAATTGTAATTCAATCCGCTGGTCATTTGAGTTTGATTGTGTTACCCAGCGCATTGTAAACACATTTAGTAAAATGTACATTTTGGATCATCATTTCTAATGTTTTCCTATTTGAAATCACTAATAATTCCAATTATATCTTTAGCATGTTCAAATAGATGATACAGTAATAGATTTTGATTGAAATCGAGCACTTCATAAAATACCATATCCGCAGTCTGGATTTAGTTAAAACGGTTTGTTACTCGATCTAACCGATTCAGTCCGACTATTGACGAATCGATTGGTACATCTGCCTAACAAATCTAGGTTCAATTCCATTCAACGTCATACAATGAAATGCTATAAATTGTTATATTGGTTTCATACGTGGTTGTTTTTCGGTAGATAAACCAAAGTTGGCGAATGTTAAGCTCTGTTATCTATTTTCGAGTAACCTCACTGTTTTTTGACGTGACAACGTCTTATAATTCGATGGAGCCGGCTGCACGCACGAAAAAACATGACTCATTGAGGCGTTCCATTTAACGCTTGAAGTGCAAGCGAGAACGCGCAACGAGCGACAAAAAGGCACAATCGGCCTCCGCGTTCGGCAGCGTTCGACATCTGTCTCTCTCCTACTTGAGTGAGCGATGCATCCGCGTGGACAGCTGCTATACAATAATACATTTACATGTTTTCGTCAAGTACGAAGTTCAGTGAAAAGTGAATGGTGGTATCAATTGTTTATAGCAACGATAATTGCGATAATTGAAAAATGAAACCATTCCATCAGTATTTTCTTATGCCGTTGTCACATTCAACTATCGTCAGTAAACCGACTTTACAGACAACCGATTTTTTTTCTATTCACTGGCCTAGGGGGCTATTCCAGCTACGTGCGGTTGGGTAAGTTCGCGGAGCTCACAGGCTCAGCGTGAAGGAATTTATTAACACTGGTTCTAGCAAGAGCAGTGCTCCGCAGAATCTAACTTCGGATCGGAAACACGACTGAGAAGGTTCGGCGAGAAACTCAATGGGCTGTGTCTGCGGGAAGATCACCGCTCGACAGAAATTCGTAGACGGATATTTCCATGAATATTCTAGAATAAAATTACGAAGTCTTTATAATAGAGACAATCACTTTTTAAATTCTCAAGCCAGGAATGTAATTCCGTTGTTGTTCCTAAATAAAGTTGGAAGTAATTTACTTACCTAAACCCGAAGTTCTGCGTGACTACCAAAACTGTAGTGTCCGAAACGTCGGTATCAATAAGATAACAATATAAAAAATTGGTTGTCTGTAAAGTCGGTTTACTAACGATAGTTGAACGTGACAACGTCATAAGAAAATAATGATTGAATGGTTTCATTTTTCAAAAGAAAATTTTAATTTTATTTGTTTGATAGATATTTTGTATGGACAATTGACACCACATTCACTTTTCACTGAACTTCATGCTTGACGAAAACATGTAAATGTATTATTGTATAGCAGCTGTCCACGCGGATGCATCGCTCACTCAAGTAGGAGAGAGACAGATGTCGAACGCTGCCGAACGCGGAGGCCGATTGTGCCCCTTTGTCGCTCGTTGCGCGCTCTCGCTTGCACTTCAAGCCTTAAATGGAACGCCTCAATGAGTCATCTTTTTTCGTGCGTGCAGCCGGCTCCATCGAATTATAAAACGTCACGTAAAAAATGTAATATACACCATTGAAGCATTTTTAATTATTACCGGAATAAATAAATAAAATATCATTTGCCTACGTAAGAGATCGTGTAAATGGAAACGAAAGTCATTTGACCACTGCGAATAGGCCGCACATGGTTGGCATTTCTCCAAGCAAATACGGATTGTAGGCAATGTGTGACAGTTGGCACTTCATGACCACCACCGCCATTCTGGTATTACAACGCGTACTAGCCGTTGAAATTTGTGTCCTATGTTAACTTAAAACCTTTCAATTATTTATAATTTCCGCTAATTTAGTACAGATAGCCCTTCTATACACAGCACAGTATTTTACAACACGGTTCCACTCTAACACGACAAGAAAAATATCAAAAAGCCTTCTTATAACACACTATTTCTACAACACGATAACGAGATTTTTGTTTAAAATTATTTAAAAAATTACCGTATATGCACTATGAACACACAATTTAAGGGAATAACCAAAATTTAACTGTTTATTTTTTGTATATGTCGGCGCAAATATGACTATTCACCTACTGATCATCAACTAATTACTCTGTGATAAGAAATTGATGTTAAACAGTTCCTTTTATTGTAATTTCAATACTTTAAAACGTGTTTGAAAAACGTGTAAACCCGCTCACGTGTTTGAAAAACGTGTAAACACGCTCACGTGTTTAAAACGTGTCAACACGCTCACGGGTACGAAGCCCCATAAATACGGCCGTGCTGTCTAGCACTGACTGATTCGTGTCCGAGCCGTTGTACTGTACGGATATCTCTGTAACGTTGTTATGCTTCTCGTGCAATATACGAAGTTCTCGTGAAGTTTTGTTTCGGAAACCCAAACATGAGTCATTCGTCAAGAAAGTGATGACCGTGACGTCAGCGGTGCTGACGTCACACTTTTTACAAACATTACGGACGTCCCTACTCCGTCATCAGAAGCGGGATCACACGCCGCCTCCGCTCAGCAACAACCTGGTGACCAGATAACCGTATCGGCGGATAATGACTACCCTCCAGCATCAGCCGATAAGCCTGTACCGTCTGCTTCACAAATCGGCATGGTCGAGCGACGGAATCACCAATCAACTGATCAATGAATACAAAAGATAAGTTTTTATTTTTGATTACTAAAATTTCACCACAAAATTCATCTGAAGACCATGATATCCTTACACAACGAACAACACCTTACACATTCTTATCCCACCTTCAATAAATCTACGAGAACCTCCGAGAAATCTACGAGAACCTCCGAGAAATCTACGAAAACCTCCGAGAACCCTACAATAAAATCGCATTAATAGTCTCAAACTTACATAGTTACAAGTAACGCAAGTATAACAGATGCGCTACTCAGAGAAACTTTTTATTCCTGCAGATCAATGGGAATCAAAGAAAACCTACGAGAATCAACGAGGCTGGTGCACAGCGCGCACCGCCCAAGTGGGATCACATGCCGCCTCCGCTGAGCAACAACCTGGAGACCAGATAACCGTATCGGCGGAAGAAGACTACCCACCAGCATCAGCCGATGAACCTGTACCATCTGCTTCACAAACCAGGATGGTCGAACAACAAAATCAACAATCGGCATAAGGATAAGTTTTTATTTTTGATTAATAAAATTACGCCACCACATGAGTACCACAGTGTACGCCACCACATGAGTACCACAGTGTACGCCCACTACATAAGTACCACAGTGTACGCCCACTACATAAGTACCACAGTGTACGCCCACTGCATAAGTACCACAGTGTACGTCCACTACATAAGTACCACAGTGTACGTCCACTACATAAGTACCACAGTGTACGTCCACTATATAAGTACCACAGTGTACGTCCACTATATAAGTACCACAGTGTACGTCCACTACATAAGTACCACAGTGTGCGTCCACTACATAAGTACCACAGTGTACGTCCACTACATAGTACCACAGTGTACGTCCACTACATAGTACCACAGTGTACGTTCACTACATAAGTACCACAGTGTACGTCACAATATAAAACTACACAAAATAAGTTACTTTCAAAGTAACATAAAAAGGTACACAGATACCAATCTCAGAAACAGACATTTCATTGTTTCAGATGGACTCCAAGAACTCTCTGGTGATACACCATACATGGGCGGCTGGTGCAGAGCGCGCACCGCCTGTCAGTATGGCCGTGTCGGCGCAAATATGACTATTCACCTACTGATCATCAACTAATTACTCTGTGATAAGAAATTGATGTTAAACAGTTCCTTTTATTGTAATTTCAATACTTTAAAACGTGTTTGAAAAACGTGTAAACCCGCTCACGTGTTTGAAAAACGTGTAAACACGCTCACGTGTTTAAAACGTGTCAACACGCTCACGGGTACGAAGCCCCATAAATACGGCCGTGCTGTCTAGCACTGACTGATTCGTGTCCGAGCCGTTGTACTGTACGGATATCTCTGTAACGTTGTTATGCTTCTCGTGCAATATACGAAGTTCTCGTGAAGTTTTGTTTCGGAAACCCAAACATGAGTCATTCGTCAAGAAAGTGATGACCGTGACGTCAGCGGTGCTGACGTCACACTTTTTACAAACATTACGGACGTCCCTACTCCGTCATATATAATAAGCAAAAAATACATACAGGAATAATAGAGATGTTTGATACAGAAAAAAAATATTCTCGGTTTTGTACTGACTAGTCTCTTTTAACACGGTTTCGCACAACGCGAGACTTTGTAGGAAGGTGTCTACCGTGTTATAGGAAGGTAAGATGTATTTGTATAAACAACAATTAAACATTTTACCAGACAGTAGCTAGCTCAGCTAAGCTTATAAGTAGTCACCTTTTGGGTTGGTATTCAATAACACTGAAAGGTAATCTATGTCCGAGCTGAAAACTTACTTACGGTATCGTCTTTTTTTTTTCTAAAATATAAATGCGCCACCCACCTTGAGATATAAGTTCTAAGGTCTCAAGTATAGTTACTATAATAATAATAATATGATATATTTTCGCAAAGTACAATGTAGTGAAACTGAGCTCTCTAGAGTTGTCCTTCATTGTTCACGAACACTACACATAAATCCGTATTTTTTTTGTATTTATTTATTTACTTATTTGTATTTATTGAGGATACGTTAGTGACGACGTATGTATGGAGATCAAAAGGAGGATTACAAATACGTCCACTTTCCGCGAAATTCTTAAGATAGTTTCGGATGTAATATCAGTTTGTTTGTTGCTCCCATACCTGGTTCTAGGAAAAGACTTGAGCGATCATATCTGCCCAATATGTTGTTATATTTCATAGTAAATACTCTTATTGTTACAGTTTGTACTGTCATCTACATTATTTACTTACTAGTTTGTCTAGTATTTAATTAGTACGAGAAGATAAATTTCCGAGCCCAGGTCTCTTTATGTTCCTACTACTTAATTATTTATTTGGAAATGCCTTAATTTATAATCCTGCAACTCGCATTTTTTGCTTTATTTTTGAATACTGACTAAATCTTCAAACAAATAGCCACGCTGAGGTACCACGCGTAGTTACCAATTATAGGACTCAAAGGGATAAACCAACTTCTTTGCACTTTTGTCGTAGCGTAGACATAGATCTTCTCACAGACTTCCCGAACTCGACGAATCGTCCTCTTCTAACACTCGCTATGGGAGAGATCAATGAGAGACACCGGAATACAGACACATTTGTTTAGTACGTATTTCATTACAAAAATTGAGAGCCTGAGATTCGAACACCGGTGCATCGCTCAACACGAGGGCACCGGACATCTTATCCAAATCAAATCAATTCAAATCTCTGACACATCTGACAATATGCGGCCAGATTGAAATATTTGCAATACATGACGAAATATCAAAGCTGTCCTAAGTCATCGTGGCTGTTTACGTTTTATAAGCCGCAGTTTGATTTCCCCCGAACCTTTCGAGCCTTCAGATTTAGCTCATTTAAAACAAAAAAAATCTTAATAAATAGTATTTTATTGGTGAATTCGGTAAAGTATTGTACCGAAACGCATTACTGCTTCACGGCAGAAATAGGCAGGTGGGGGTACCTACCCGTGCGGACTCATAAGAGGTCCTACCACCAGTAACATGATGCTAGTAAAAACTTTGGTTGAATTTTAGAGAGCGCCTTAGGCATTAATTCCGCCACTGTACTCTTGTGTAGAGGGCTATATAAATAAACTAGCTATACTCGCCCGCTTCGCTGCGCATTTAAAATTAACATTATTATTTATTGTCATTATTATTAGGGAGTACAACACTCATATAAATATTAGCCTATCCATTAAGTACATGTACTTTCTACATGGATACCAAGTTGACTTGAGTCAATCGGATGCATGGTTGAGTAGTTATAACGGAACATCCGTAAAAACCACTGTAGATTTATATATTAGTATAGATAAATAAGGTTTTTTTATGTCAGCATAGACACGGCAAAGCATCCGATCTTTAAGACGGGTCAGCTTGGTGGTGTATCCGAACTAGTGGCAGTGTGGGGCGGAAGCGGAAATATCTCCCCTCTCGTGGTGCTCGCCAAAAAGATGATACAGTTGTATAATATATCGTCTGTAATTTAATATTTTTAAAATAGTCTAACAATTAATAAACCAATATCTGTGTGAGTAAAATTTGGGTTTTAATTAACCACTACTCCGCAGGTATACATGAAAATATCAATTAGTTTTATAATTACAATTCATTAATACCTACATACTGTTCTACGGGTTATAATGTTCTAAGGTTCGTCTATAAACGAAGATTCCTTCTATTAGAACGTTTTCTTTATGTTTATAAAGTATAAACTTAGTATACGGGGTTGGGGGGTTCTTAAATCGTAAAGTTCACGGTGTTGCCACATCTCTCACTAGGGTGACCATGTTCACAAGCAGAATCTAAATTACGAATATTTATAATTCCCAAAACGAACTTCAACTAGCAATCAAGCGGGGCTTTCTCGTTCAATTTTTAAAATATTTGAAATTAAATCTTAATTAGTTTAATAAATGAAAATTAAAATACAGAAATAATTTTGCTTTTTCGTATGTAGACGCGTCAGCAACAACAAGCGTGTATTACATTGAATTATTGTTGAATGCAGCGGGAGAGAGTGAGAAAGAGCTAAAAGTCTCTCTTATCGACCGTAAAAAATACAAGAATTGCTACAATTTAACTTCATAATGTACTCATTATCGAATGCTATGCGTAATGTGACCATCAGAAGAAGGGATAACCTTAAAAACATATAGTCTCTACCTAATGTAGCTATTTGCAGCAAATTGTACATTTTATTATTGCATTAACATATGAATCCGTCTGGTCTCACAAGTAGTGTTTTACATAACGATCTTCCTAATTCTTAACTTAAGGGGCGGTGGAATCATATTATGCTTTTTTCGGTAGAATAGTAAGATGACCTAACCCACGCATCAGCCCGCTGAGTTTCTCGCCGGATCTTCTCAGTGGGTCGCGATTCCGATCCGGTAGTAGATTCATTCGTGAAGCAATTGCTCTTGAGTTGTTGGGTCTCCTTCGGAGGCGCTCGGGCAGTTGTTAGCAAATCCCACCCCTCTTGTCTGAGCCTTTGCTCGCCCACCTGTCCTAGTAAAACTGGAAAGGCCTCCGGGCCACCAGTAATCTTTCAATCATAAAAAAAAAGATTAGTAAGAACTTCGGATGTAAATGACAAAGTGATGACTTTGACAATTTTGTCTATTAGTTATATTAACTCAACTGATCATTTTCGCTTTGGGGCCATCCATAAAGTACGTCACACGTTAATGGGGAGGGAGGGTATCACCGAAGTGTGACATCGTGTGACAAGGGGCATGGGGGGGTCAATACTTTTGTGACGTCACATGTTAAAATTTAACAAGTTCCATACGATAGTTATTGCCCTAGTGTCGAGTCATACATATTTAAAAGATCGTGTAGCGTATGTGGTTTATATTTTTCCTCATATAAAGCCGCTAATCAACACAAACAATCGCATAAATGATGAAATGATAAATGAATGATGATTTTATTAGATTATTATTTAATAAAAATAAGTAAAAAATGAAAATAGCTGTTTTCTCTCGATTATTTTTAAATACATACATAAATTTAAAAAATGTGTGACGTCACATCAGGAGGGGGGGGGGGTTATAAAAATGTGACAACCTGTGACAAGGAGGGGGGAGGGGTTCAAAAGTCCTAAAATTCGTGTGACGTACTTTATGGATGGCCCCTTTGGACAAAATCAAATAACGCCAGTGACGCACGGATATAAATATACTTACATAGAAAGAAAAAAAAAACATAACAAAAATACATCCATACACTTTGACTTCCCAGAAGACACGCTTCAATAAATATCCGATTCCGTGAAAAGTTTCGAGCGTTGCCACATTTATGAAGTCACATGTAACCACGTTTCCGGGCATCCCTCCCGGGAGTCGGGGAGGTACGGCGAGAGGAGTGCAGCGTGGTCCCAGCACTCGTCTTGAACACTACATCCTGTAGCTTGACGAAGATTGCACATCGATACACAAGTTTATAAGCTGAACCCGTGAGCGCCAATTTAAAATAGAAAAGGTTTGATGCTACACTGTAAGTTTAATTTGATAAAGTTTATATTTTAAGTTATATTTAAGGTTTATATAAATAAGTAGTATTTAATATATTAACAAATTTTGGAAAATAGAGATTTTCTTTATAATTACTAGAGTTATAACCTCTCCCGGCCGGTCTTGGCCCCGGAAAACACCTAAAACGAGCTCTAATACTAATACTGTAATAGTAATAAGAAGACGAATGGATTAATCTTCCTACGGATTTAATGTTTAACCAATAATATTAGGACATACTTGAAATTGCCTGATCTAATCTAATTTTGCTACGAATTAATCATGTTGAAGGTTACAATTGTAAGATTTGTTGTAAAATAACTATATTATAAAGTTTTACATGTTGAAATTAAGATATTATTCGGATTGCCATGTGGCAACATTGTTCGTAGGAGTAATGGCGGTAGTGGGGTCAAGGCGTATTAAAAATGGCGGACAACGAAGTAAAGCGGGTAGTCTAGAAAAAAAACGTACAAGGCTGTGTACTTTGTAGTGAGCACGAATCTAAATTTTTGTAAAAGTGAATTGCAAATAAATCAGTGTATTTAGTGAGAGTTTTTTTAACGTTCTCGATAGCGTAAAAGTTAACTCAAAGTTGTATACGTTTGCCGCTAGGGGCGCTGTTCCAACTGCATACAAATTTGAGTTAACTTTTACGTTATCGAGAACGTTAAGAAAACTCGCACTAAGCACACAGTACGGAATTAAGTAAAGTACTGCGGTCTGTGTATTATATTATTGCCTGTCTAGTGGAAGCGTAGTTTACCTAATAGTAATACTTTCATTTGAATCAACACTTCGAAAGTTTCAAAGTTGGCGACACCGCGGCGTTCATACGGCGATGTCTATGTGTAACCTGTTTCCACCAAGCAGATCGTAAGCTTGTCTAGCCAAATTTTTTTTTTATTGCCTTGTAGCCAGACGTGCATACGGCCCACCTGATGG
Organism: Bombyx mandarina; assembly: GCF_030267445.1. Lineage (NCBI taxonomy): Eukaryota > Metazoa > Arthropoda > Insecta > Lepidoptera > Bombycidae > Bombyx > Bombyx mandarina. Next base: position 8,141,579 of record NC_143214.1, read on the forward strand.
TGAGTGGTTACCGGTTACCGGTAAATCGGACCAGTAGTTCCTGAGATTAGCGCGTTCAAACAAACAAACTCTTCAGCTTTATAATATTAGTATAGATTCATAGTATCGAAAGTTCTGGTTATTGTATCCCCTATCGTACGTAGTGCAGAGACGACACTGATTTGGCATCGCTCCGATAAAACTGAATTTACGCTACTTCCATAAACATAATGATGTTGCTCGCGTATTCCGTGAATCGAAACATACGTGCTCCAGATCTACTGCTGATTCCTTGGAACCAAAACTATCTTGTTTATATCCATGTTTTAAGTAAGTTTTTTTTTTGTATAAAATCGAATCTACAACTAAAGTTGTATACAGACAACTCACTAGCAGTTATTTTTGTAAAACAATTACCTCGTGTTACGTGTGTGTTTTTTTTCAGCTCACGGATGTCCACTGCTGGACATAGACCTCTTTCATGGTTCGCCATAATAACAGGACTTGTGTGGTCTTAAATTATCTATTAATTTATTTGCAGGAAATTTAATTTTTTTATACGCTCTGGTAACGCCATTTAGTTTTAAATCTACAAAAGGCTACCAACCAATGAACTCTTTGCGACAGCTGCATTATAACATATTATATAATCTATGGCATTAATGAAATTACCACCAAAATAGACTTTTTGGTGGGAACGCGAGCAGTGAAGTTGTGTGATTTGTTTTATTTTGTCTATTTAGTGTTTCTTCAGGTTTAAATGTGTAATAACGGTGGTTTATTAACTGTTTAATATCTGTGAAAGTGCACAAATGTGGGAAAATGAAACAAAGCTGCTGGACGTAACTTCTCGGGTTCCTCCAAAAAGTCCATTGAAAAAATCTCAGTAAATGACCACCATTTTACTGCGATTATATTTCATCCCATATCATCTCATTTCATTAAATTTCATCCCAGTTGATTAATGGCTCAAATTAATCATCTTCATTTCATTTCACTCCATATTATCATTTTTCATAAAATTAAGAATATAAAGTAAAAGAAGACATGACTTAAAGGTCTTAGTTACCAGGTCATAAAATCTCTTAAAAAAAAAAAAAAGAAACCGCCAAAATAGTGAAAAAAGTATGGTTATATAAACCGCTGTAAAATAAACTAAATTAATCCGCAAAATTTGTAACCTCGCCATCTTTGAAAGCGAGCTATTTAATCGATATCAGCAACAGTGGTTACCATAATAAAATTAATAAACAGTATGAATGCATTCCGAGAAATGAGTTCTAATTCTCAATTACAATTAATAATAACAGTCCCACTCTTGAAACCCCAAATACTGTATACCATTTTTGACGTGACAACGTCTTATAATTCGATGGAACCGGCTGCACGCACGAAAAAACATGACTAATACGGCGTTACCTCGCTCTGAGGCGTACACGTTTTCGTCAAGTATGAAGTTCAGTGAAAAGTAAATGTGGTGTCAATTGTTTATAGCCACGATAATTGCGATAATTGAAAAATGAAACTATTCCATCAGTATTTTCTTATGACGTTCTCACGTTCAACTATCGTCAGTAAGCCGACTTTACAGACAACCGATTTTTTTTAAATGTTTTCTTAACGTATACGAGTAGTTAGAGATGGCGTTCACAAAAATGTATGCACGTATATTCTGAAAGTCTTCTCGCAGTTGCACTTCTCAAGTTTCGAAGTTAGTATGTGCAGTGCGGAGCACGGTCTTCGTACCGGGAAATATTGATTTTATTACAAAGTTAAGGAGTCTTGAACAGCTTTCCACTTATGAAATTGCTTTTAGTTTTGCAGTTTCATGAGGTCAGTTCCTTTTTGTGGATTACATTATAAATTAAAGGGAAAACTTTCCGATCGCGAGCTCAGTACGTTCCAAGACAATGTACACATGTATGTTTTGTTTGATTTCAAGGTTATACTTTTTTTTTTATTGTTTAGGTGGGTGGACGAGCTCACAGCCCACCTGGTGTTAAGTGGTTACTGGAGCCCATAGATATCTACAACGTAAATGCACCACCCACCTTTATATGAGTTCTAAGATCTCAGTATAGTTACAACGGCTGCCCTACCCTTCAGACCGAAACGCATTACTGCTTCACGGCAGAAATAGGCAGGGCGGTAGTACCTACCCGTGCGGACTTACATGAGGTCCTATGATTGTTATTAAGCAATGTTATTCCTTCACCGTGGAAGCCGGTCGTGAATATTTGTTAAGTACATGTTTCATTAGAAAAATTTGTACCCCAATGTACATTTGTATGTTTTGTTTGGTTTCAAGGTTTATTTAAGGCGAAGTTTTTACTAAAATATTTTAATATATCTACAAGCCACATTGAAATCAATTTAGTAAATCGTTCTTTTGTAATAATGGAAATTTAAATGCAATCAAATGGGATGTTATTAACGTTTTGCTTATGAATATTCTATTTGTTTAATTACAACATTTTAAATGTTCGTAAATGTTTGTTCTGTGTCGCTCGCAATGGAATTTTGGTATTTGCGTTATCAACTATGATGTCGAAAGTATGATATATGATTTGAAAATACATTTCATTGAAATGATATTTAATTCAGATGTTGTTTCTGCAAATAGCCTTTTTTTTGTAACAACAGTCACGGCAAAGACTGATCGAAGTTTAATACTTACAAATGAAGAAATAAAAATAATAAAATTATTACGGGTGAAAATATGAAACTACCGTTTTATTTTCTAATAGGTATGTATTTCGAATTGACATAGAACCTTCATGGTTTGTGATTTTTGAGTGTTTATTTGGTACCTACCAATGGTACCTATGAGGTTCTTCTTTTAAAAGCGTTAAAGAGCGTAATAAAGAAAAACACGTCCTTACGGATCCATCAGATCCAATAACCTTTGCATTAGACGCCTTCAGCTCTAATACTAGGAGCAGGCTTAGGGACCCCAGTAACCGTACTCGTCGAACTCGACAAAGAGGTCGACGTGCAACCTAGCCCATGCATCAGCCCGCTGAGTTTCTCGCCGGATCTTCTCAGCGGGTCGCGATTCCGATCCGGTAATAGATTCATTCGCGAAGCAATTGCTCTTGAGTTGTTAGGTCTCCTTCGGAGGCGCTCGGGCAGCTGTTAGCAAACCCCACCCCTCCTGGCTGAGCCTTTGCTCGCCCACCTGTCCTGGTGAAACTGGAAAGGCCTTCGGGCCACCAGTAATCTCTCAATCATAAAAAAAAAAAAAAATATATATATATAAAACCTTTGTGTTATCAGACAAACCATAGTTTTAATTGAAAACTCTTTGCCGTGCATTTCGCTAATCATTGAAAACGCCTGTGCTTTAGCTCGCCCGAATAAAGAAAACATAAACACACAAGGGATGCACAAAAACAATGAATTTGCATCACAAAACCCGCGCTCAGTGCGCATCCTAACGAACATTAATTGTTTAAATCCACAAGAAAGAGAGGCGAGCTCAGAATACGCAAGAACCTACAAATAACTAATTACTTTAAGTACATTATATGACTCGTTTTATTCGCCTCGAGGAAGATTTCATTGTGTCTTTCATGTGAATAAGCAACGTGTTTTTTTCTTGTTGTTGTTAATGTATGTAATCGCATTGTTTCAGCGCAACGCGGAGAGTATAATTTTCGTGTGAATGAATTGTTCTTCGGCGTAATGCAGTCTCAGTGAATGTGATATGAATGGAAATACTTTTGTGTGAAATAATAAATTTTCTAAAAATTAGTATATATATTTTATTAGTCCATAAACATTATAACGCGTTGTATCTTTCAATTACGAAATGCGTCAGGAAGAAACTGGTCGATGATAATATATTATTATCTATTTAAAATTAATCTAATAATATCTATTAATGTCTATTTGCGGTAGGCAGTTTTTTGGCTCTGCCCCTGGCATTGCTGAAACCCATGGGCGACGGTAACCACTCACCATCAGGCGGGCCGTATGCTCGTCTGCCTACAAGGGCAATAAAAAAAACAATATTTCAAGTCACTTGGATGAATCTAATTGAAAATTAGGCTTATAATTTAAACGGGTTATTGTATGGGAATCCTAAGCAAAAATTAAGAAATACTTCTACATACACGACGAATATTGAAATATCCATAGTGACTTCTGAAAAAAAACAAACATTTAAAAATTGTTTCAAACTTTCAACGGCCTTAAGTTAACTTATGTAGTGAATGAAAAATATAGATATGTTTCGTAATTATTCAAGGAGTTTTCGCTTGCACGAAATTTAATTATTGAATAGATTTGATTTACTTTCATATTCACTATATCACTATGTTCTTCACTATACTTTATTTTTATTTATTTTATATATTTATTTACTTTCATAATCACTATATCATATACTTTCTCTTACTATTACTACTACTACCACTATTTCATATGGTATATATAGTAATTACCATCATCCTGTCTATTTCTGCCGTGAAGCCGTAATGCGATTCGTTTTGAAGGATGGGGTAGCTGTTGTACTATAAAACCGATACTTAGAACTCATGTCTCAAGGTGGGTGGCGGTATTGCTGATGTCCGTGGGCCCCAGTAACCAGTGGACCGTGAGTTCATTCACCCATGTAACAAAAACAAAAATAAAATAGGAGAGTGTAATCTCTGGTCATACCTTGTTGGTAATGGAACAGAGAGACACAAGTAAATCTTTAACCGGGAAAATGCAACTTATTTCATTATTTCCGAATCACAAATATAATACGAACGATACCTACGTATAATTAATTATACTCTAAAGACCCAAATTAAATGACCCGTTTCCGTTTTATTCCTTTACAGCGAGATTCTCGTGAAACAAAACCAGCGGTTACAATGAATTTAAAAGTAATACTTTGCTACCCAGATATTTTCGAAATACGCTTCCAGTGAGCTTCGAACAAAGAAACTCAATTACGAATTCTAACAGTTCGGTTCTTGAATTAAAACTCGTTAACGAGAGTCGCATTGAGTTAGTGGAGATTGCCACCAGCTAAACAGGTATCCGCCGCCACAGATGCACTAAAGAATTCTAAGGTTTTAATGAAATTAAATTTTCTAAAATTGCCAACAAAGCTTATAATTATACATGCAGTAAACGATTTAAAGAAGAATGTTGGTTAGACCAAAAAGCTGGTAACCGAAGAACTTAAAACGCTAATGCCTCATGCTGTTTCTTATCAGGCCGAAGATCGCAGTAAGGGTAGGAGTTAGCTACAGCGTTTCCGTCGAAGCCACGATACTCATTAACTGAAGAACGACTTGGAAGGAAACGACTTAAAACATTAGAATAGACTTAAATGATGCCCGAATGCTATTCAAATATTTCTTATTCGAAATTAATGAAATTACTACCTACATCTTGTAATAATTGAAGATTATAGAGTAAGTTTTAAAAAGATTCAAAGCCTCAAAAGTGGGAAAAACTAAGTGTAATTACTGATAAATGAACATCGAGTTTAGTGATTTTTTTTATTGCGTAGATGTTTGAACGAGTTCACGGCACTCAATGGAAGTTAATCGTGAGCATTTGTTAAGTGCATATTACATCAGACAAATTGGTTCGCGCTTACGCTCCATCGAGGCACTGTCAGAACTCGACTCGGACCACCGACCTGTCGTTATGCAGCTTGGTCGCCCCCACAACTCAGACCCGGTCACGAGAACCATGGTGGACTGGAAGCACGTGCTTAGCCGATGCCGCTCCACCAATCCTTCCCTGTGGCCCGGATTCAAACATGTCCGAGAACACCGTTGAATCCATAAACGTCCTGACCGAACACGTATCTTGCGCGATCATAAGATCTAAACAAGTCGATGCGGAGGACTGCTTCCACCGTATAGGACTCTCTCCCGAGCTTAGGAATCTCTTAAGAGTTAGGAACGCGGTAATCCGGGCTTACAATCGATATCCCACGGAATCAAATCGGATTCGGATGCGTCGTCTATAGCGGGAAGTCAAATCCTGCCTAAACGACGCCCGCAATGAAAAATAGGATAGTTACTTAGAAGAACTGGCGCCCACTCACCAAGCATACTGGCGACTAGCTAGAAGCTTCAAGTCCGAAACTATCGTCACTACGCCTTCCCTCGTACGCCCTTCAGGCCAACCACCAGCTTACGATGACGATGCAGAGCTGCTGGCCGATGCACTTCAAGAGCAGTGCACCACCAGCACTCAATTCGCGGACCCCGAACACACCGAGTTAGGCGACAGGGAGGTCGAGCGCAGAGCTTCCCTGCCGCCCTCGGACGCGTTACCCCTCATCACCACTTCCGAGGTCAAGGAGGCGATCGAGAACCTACGGCCACGGAAAACTTCCGGCTTTTTTTTTTGTTGCTTAGATCGGTGGTCGAGCTCACAGCCCACCTGGAGTTAAGTGGTTACCGGAGCCCATAGACATCTACAACGTAAACGCGCCACCCACCTCGAGATATAAGTTCTAAGTCTCAGTATAGTTACAACGGCTACCTCACCCTTCGAACCGAACGACGGCATCCGCAATCGCGCTTTAAAAATGTTACCAGCCCAACTAATAGCAATGTTGTCCACCATCTTAAATGCTGCTATGACGAACTGCCATTTTCCATGAGCTACGTTGGAGTTGACGCAGTGAGCTGTGTCAGTAACGTTTACTCGTTTTCTGGATAAAATTTAACTTACTCTACAGACTTGTGTTGCACCGGAAATTTGAGAACGCTGTGGCGTATTCATGGCGTGGTCATAGAATATTGAATGATAGACTCGAAAAAAAAAGCTGGTCTTCTTCCAGGGTGGAAGGGTTTCGGAATTCTACTGTTTGTTAGTTTTTATATATGAAACTACTAAGAAATATCACTTGATTAAATGTAAACAAACGTAAAAGTATAATTCCACTGATGATTCTTGATTGATTTGCCACGTACCATCCGGCTATGGAATGAGCTCCCCTCCACGGTGTTTCCCGAGCGCTTTGACATGTCCTTCTTCAAACGAGGCTTGTGGAGATTATTAAGCGGTAGGCAGCGGCTTGGCTCTGCCCCTGGCATTACTGAAGTCCATGGGCGACGGTAACCACTCACCATCAGGTGGGCCGTATGCTCGTCTGCCTACAAGGGCAATAAAAAAAAATATCACTGAGGTCAAATGATAACTATTTGTTGAACTTCTCTGTATCTTTGTGTAGTGTTTTTGTCATTAATATTGTATTGGCAGATTGAACTGACGGCGCTGAATACAAGAGCATGGCTATGTCATGTCTGTTTTATCAATTCTATGCCCTGTTTTCGTTAAATAAGGAAATTCCGCAGTACACGTGACTTCGACTGAACTCGGGGAAAATCATTTTTATTCTGCCCTCAACATTCACCTGCTATTAAAATTTATATTTCAGCGCCCCTAGCGGCAAACGTAGGCAAACGTTCCAACTTCATACAAATTTGAGTTAACTTTTACGCTATCGCAAACGTTAAAAAACTAGCACTAAGCAGCACGTTTTTTAAGAATGACAAAATGTAATGACAAGAAGGATAAAATATGCCTTTATTGCACTGGATTGGTTTAGAACGAAATTTTTGTAGATTAATAGGCTATTCTTAAGACTGATCTAATTTTTTGGTTGTCTTATTGCACAAAATGGATCAATTGTAGCTGGTAACCTTCTATCAGAAAATAAGAATAGCAAAAAGTAAGTTTTCAGCTCTACCACGTATCTCAATTTTAAGGAGCTGTTCCAATACGGGGTGTGTAGACATTGACAGCTCGGTTGGCATCGGCTTGGCTGTGGTCTTGGCATTATTGATGTCCATGAGTGACAATGACCATTTCTTACTCAGCCGATTTAACGAGCTCACGGCCTCACAACTCACCCTAAGACTTGAGGTCTATGTCTCAATTATCTAGTAATTACGGTTATATGTTATCACTTCATTGTGGAAGCTATTCGTGAAAGCTAAGTACGTAATTATTATAATATTATAGGTATAAAGATTGGTACCTGCGTGCAGGATTTGAAAACCAGTGTACTCCCATGTTTACAGTAGTAGTACAGTAGAGAATAGTAACAATTGTATTAAAGCAAAATATATGTTATACACATATATACTACAGATGTGTAGGATTGGTAAGAACGGAACGTATGAAAAGAGTGTGAACCGGAGCGTTGAGATGTGAGTGAGAGAAAACGGAAAGAAAGGGAGAAGAGAATGACAGTCAGAATGACAGAGTATTGGAAGATGACGAAGACGGTTGAAAAATGAGCAAGACGTAATAAGTGTTAATTATTAATTATTATTATAAAAGAAGATTTTGGAATAGTGGAAGTTTTATTTTATGCGCTGCGATCCCCTTTTCTACAGATGTATAATATGTTTGTCTCTTTTTAGTGTTGCTCTTCGAGTGTCATTTCCGTTTCATGGAATTTAAAAATCCAATTTTTTTTTTAACGATAAGCAAAAGTACATAAATAGCAAATGCACGCTTTGTTCGAAAGCAAGCCTGACGCTGACGTAAGTAATAATAGGTACGTACAGTTACTTAAGATTTAAAAAGGAAAAAGGGAGTTACATTATCACCTAAGGTAGCGGAAAAACATACTGACTCCCGAAAAAAGGTTCAAAACTGTTGCTCTCGTGTCGCCGTAAAAACCACTTCCAACGAAATTATCATCGTTTAGCCTAAAGAGCTGCAATAAACCAAGCAGGGTTGCCGCGCACTCCAACTTTACGCGGAAAAAGAGAGAAAAATCCGTTTCCCGCTCAAAATTGGGTAATGCGCGCCCAGTAGACGCTTTATTATTTTTAATATCCTTTCCCTCGGAACGAACACCCGTCAACCTTGCATTAGTTTGATCGTAGCAATTCTTGTAGGCATTAACTGGATTGTTACAGTGATTGGTAAATAAAAGGTTTCAGGGGTAAAATGAAATGCGATCTTGAATGTAATATGATTTATTTACGCGAAATATTTCCAGAAATTTCTCTGAACGTTCTTAAGTGAATGAAGTTTGATAAGGTTTGGTTTTTCACGTTTTTTTTTGTGATCATAAACAGAGATTTATCTTTTCAATCTCTGTTTAAAATTCGTCACTTGGTTTAATTAATTGAAGTTCTGTCTGGTAGTAAGTAAGTGATATATATACGAAGTCTATTGAGATTAAGATATTGTTGTTGTAATTCTGAACTCTGGAAAATCTAGCAAGTTCGATGGTGATATTTCGAAACAAAAGTATTTTTTGTTATATAGGTACATGTCGCGGAATGTAGGAAACGACCTTTTTGTGTTGTAACGCTGCGTCCTGCATTTCTGGGCGAGTTGAAACGTGAGCTGTTATTGGTTACGGAGGTCGCGCGATTTAAGGAATTCGCGACAAGGCGTGTGACTGGCCTCCTCGCGAGCCGCTTTATTTCCGCGTTAATACTTCTGCCCAAGTACCGACAACAGAATACAAAGCGCGTGCAACTTCCGCTTAAAAAAACTTAAAAAAGCGATAGGCATTGGTTCCACGCATCACTATTTTTTTTAACGCTGGGGCATCTGTTTATGGATACGGTCGAGGAGGGTAACAGACCGGGTCATGTCGGACTCCGGCGCCTCCAGAGAATAAGAGGGAGAAGAGGAGGACCAAAGTCCTCTTCTTCCAATTCCTGCCGGGAGACTAGGCCTTGAAAAAGGCGCGTGAGGCGTTCCGCGGTATTAGCCACGTAAGACCCGTCCCGGAAAACCGACTACCGACTAAATCCCATCGAGCTCCACCACTCCGACTCCACGAAGCCCACGGTACCGCATAGTGAGCGCCGAAAGATGCGATAAACTATTTGTGAACATTATATTCAAAGTCAAAGCATACGTTATCAGTGATGCTAACTCTGCAAAATGGCAACAATCAACGCCCGCGAAGGAGCCCATCATACGAGGTAGTAATCTCTAAGGACCGTGAGTCCCACAGCAACACGAGGTTGTTACTCTTGGAGTATACGGTAGGTCCTCGTATATGTACTGGTACTGAAACTGGCAAGACCCTAAGTACTTGCTCATGTCATTAACTACGTACCTCGATTACTAACACTCTTTCAATACATCATTGTGGGTGGAGGCATCTATATTAAAATGTGCTTTGGCCAACGCTTGTCAATTGGAAGACCGTGACCTCATTTGATCTCATAGTCTATTGGCTACCGCAGTATGCTGGCTTAGCCGTCAGAGACTGTTGCTTCTCCTTCTAGAGCGAAACCCTCGGTCGCCGTTTTCGGTAATCCCAGTCAACCACACAATCAACATCTTTATCTATAATAATATACATTACATACATCAAAGATTAGAATTAAAGATTATGCCGCGCGTGTTTTTTTTTTACGAACGAAAGATTACTAGCCCGATGGCCTTCCCAGTTTCTCCAGGACAGGCGGCGAGCAAATGCTCAGTCAAGAGGGGTGGGATTTGCTAACAGCTGCCCGAGCGCCTCCAAAGGAGACCTAACAGCTCAAGGGCAGCTGCTTCGCGAATGCATCTATTACTGTATCAGAATCGCGAGCCGCCGAATAGATCCAGCAAGAAAATCAGCAGGGCTCAACAGCGCGAGCTACATTAGAGTGATTACATCATGAGATTATGTATGTATTTAAAAATTAATATAATTATAAAATTCGTTGTTTGTATTGATGACATCAATGGCGGCTGTAACGCCACTCCCTATCGCTAACTTCTCCACTAATAGGCCTGTCAATCAATCATGGATATATTTATAGTAGACAGTAAAATGTACTAAAACTGTATTATACATTGTAGTACCTATAATACATACAGACTGTATACAGACTCGCTTGTCTGATTGATTTTTTTTTCTACATTCAAGACACTTGTGATTATAGTCCATATGATTGGTGATAAGTGGCTCTCTGATTGTCAGAAATAAAGGTATTTTGAATTTGAATTTAATGTGGTTTTCGTCGCTCATTGTGATCAGCAATGTAAATGCTATTTATTGTTAAGATAGCAAGGGCTCACTCCATTGATATGCCAATAATAATAACTAGAAACGTGCTGCAAGATAAAATCTATTTCGGGGGCACATGAAAGAAAATCTAGCATATGGTGACGAGCATACGGTCCACCTGATGGTGAGAGGTTATCGTTGCTCATTCTTATTTTTTTATTGCTTAGATAGGTGGACAAGCTCACAGCCCACCTGGTGTTAAGTGGTTACTGGAGCCCATAGACATCTACAACTAAATGCGCCACCCACCTTGAGATATAAGTTCTAAGGTCTCAGTATAGTTACAATGGTTGCCCCACCCTTCAACTCGAAACTCATTACTGCTTCACGGCAGAAATAGGCAGAGGTTATTATGATGAGAGATTATCGTTGCTCATGGACGTCAGCAATGCTAGGAATACAGACAAGTCGCTGTCTACAGCTGAGTACTCTACGCAAGCCTTGTCTGATGAAGCATATATCATAGCGCTCGGGAAACACTTTGAAGGGAAGTTCATTGCAGAGTTCATTGCATTGTACACGGCAAAAAAGATCTCTGAAAACCCACTTTTTATAAACGCAGTTCTTCCTGATAATATGGATTTATTCTTTTCCGGTGTCGGAAGATGGGAGTGATGTGACGGGTAGACATACAACATAAGATATTTGATAGATGTCTGAATCTCGCTTACGACAATTTCAAGATAGGCTTAACTATATACAAGTTCCGAACAACAACAATCGGACCGTCGGTCTACCGAGCTATGTCACAAACTTGGTGGAAGATCTTCCCTTCGTCGTTATTTCCACACTGGTGATCTACGACAGAACAATTGCAGCCTTCACACATCAGCGTATCAAGAACTTCGACTTCCACAGTTCCCACACTCTCGAAGTTAAAAACAAGTAATCAACAGTCGCCCCACAGCAAGCCAGCGTCGCAGCCTCAACAAGTCCATAGCAGCCCACGACCGGATCATCAACGCTTGGGTTCACACATTTCCGGCGTGGCAGCTCTGCATACATGGAATACTCACGGGACTCACGTAACATTCAAGCTCAGTTTCAACTCGCCGCAGACTTCAAGCAGCACTGGCGGCACTCACGCAGCATTCAAGTTCAGTCTCGACTCACCGCAGATTTCCAGCAAAACTGGCACTTAAAAGCTAATGTCAGCACGGACAACGCTAACTTAATGACACGACCTCCGGTCTCGGATGGCGAGTAGACATCATACAACATAAGATATTTGACATGTGCCTGAATCTCGCTTATGACATTTTCAAGCTAAGCTTGCTTATATACAAGTTCCGAACAACAACATTCGGATCATCGGTCTACCGAGCAATTTCACCCGCTCGGTGGAAGATCTTCCCTTTGTCGTATGTCTCCAGGAATGATAAAAAGTAGATTGAGAATTGAGGGGTCACCGTGAACTCCTCAGAGCAGTATTATGTCTGGCGAGTTTCCACATGCGACTGATATTACACGCATCCTCACATTTTATTTTACTATCAAATAATAATGTTTTATTTCCTAATATCCCGTGTACCCACAAATACTCGTAAAACGTTAATGACCGCATTAAGCGTAATTACAAACAGTATTTGGGTCACGTTGTAAATCATGGCGGCTGTTTCGCGTGTCATCGTCCCGCGCGGCATGTCAAGATTATCTGCGTGACGTCACATCAGACGTGACACGACGTGACAAGGCCCATCGAGACGATAGCTTGTGTGTATGATATGTTAAATGTGTGAAGGTTTATTCAGATATATTTTTTTCATATACGATATTGGGAAGAATTGTCTATAAGTGTATTTTTTTGATAGCCAACAGATGTCCACTACTGCTAAACCTCCCCTAAGGTTCGTCACAATATCCAGTCCTGTGCAGTCAGCATTGACCAGATTCTAAAGACCTCTATTAGGTCCGTCGGTCTACCTCGTAGGAGGCCTACCTAAGCTGCGTTTTCCGATGCGCAGTCGCCACTCAAGAACTTATAGGCCCCAGCGCCCGCAAGCAGCGAGCAATGTAACCTGGCTGCTGCCACTTCTTGCAATCCTTCGGGCTATATCAGCTAACCTGGTTACTGATTAGATTTTTCAGGGAAGCTCCTCTAGCCGATCCAGTAACGGTGATTTTAGGTACCTCAAGCACCAGTCATCGTCCTCGTCGAACCCGGCACTTGCGACGAAGCGCTCGGCGAGTAAATTAACCTACAGTACAGACACAGCCCACTTAGTTTCTCGCTGGATCTTCTCAGTGGGTCGCGTTGCCGATCCGGTGGTAGATTCTGCGAAGCACTGCTCTTGCTAGAGTTAGTATTAGCAACGTCGTCAGGTTTGAACCCCGTGAGCTCACCTATTAGTTAACGTTACGCTGATATAGCCTCTCAAGAGCTTAGGTACGGAAAAAAAGAAAAGAAGAGAAACTCTGAACATGGCTCTTTCCGTTGTTCTTTGAGTGACTTTGAGCCTTCTGATAAGGCCTATTATAAGTTAAATATTTACAAATCGATGTTTGAATACACATTTATACTGTGTTTTTATATGAATTGAAGTAGTTTAGAAATTATTAGAATATAGGTATCTTATACATGGTACATAGGTATGTATCAATATTATTCTTACCCTTTTAATTGATCCAGTGTACTGTAAATAAATATATTGATACTTGATTTCGGGTATAGTCACTCAACTACACTCAACAGCTACCTTATTATTCAAATGTGACGAATGACTAGTCGTCCGTGAGCATGAAAGATTTTAAATATATAATCGAACGAAACCTCCTTAGAAATAATTAAATAAAAAATTTAAACGTTGTGTTAATGCTATGTGATGCATTTTCATTTCTTTCCAGCAGAATCTTCTTCGTAAGCCAGGCACATTGTGATGTTTGTAAACCTCAGTAATAATAGAACCCTGGACTTGGGCTAATCTACTCATTATGCTAAAAAATGTCTCAGTCTACAAAGTCAATCTCAAATACAGACGTACTTAAAGCTCGACAATTATTCAAAGCTATTATTCAAAGCTCCTCTTTAGCGTCTCTTATAATAATTTAATGTACTTTTTTTCGTCAATATAAAGTACTCTACAAAGGCACGAATAGATTCCCCAGATTTTCTGTGTATCAAGAACGAATTCCAACTTAATTAGATAACAATTAGATTTTTAACGAAGCCAAAGAAGTCGTTTTTTACATCGCCAATTATGGGATCCGAAAGCTGTCAAGCACTACAAAAGCTTCTTTTGACATTTTTTTTTCTTGGCGGAACAAGATATCTTGAGACTAAATATAAATGATTGTGTTCGGTGCTCGCGTTTCAGTCAATTAAAACTATGTTTACAGCTTAATTACGCTTTTTAATACGCTTTTATTAGCTTCAGACGTATGTATGTTAGTATGTAACGGAATCTTTGAACATGATTTTGACCCCCTTCAAAACGTCGGATCAACTCGAAATTTGGCATACTTATTAAGGACCGATGACAATTCAATATTAAAATAAATAATAATTGAAAAAAGTGAAATTCAACTAAAAAATGAAAAATAAACAATAGTTTAAAAAAAACTAACAAAATACGCTTTTATAGAATATCCAACTAAAAAAAAAACAATATACAATATAATAATAAACAACAATAAAATCATTTTTTCTTACATTATTTTTGATTCAAATTTATTAAAATTTATTTTCTATTTTTTAATTGGATTTTCTATAAAAGCGTATTTTTTTTCGTTTTTTTTTATACTATTATTTATTTTTATTTATTCTCATTATATTATTTCGGATGCTTTATAGTTTTCGTGGTCACGACTATAAAATTATTCGAAACATTCCTTCTTTTTTCTCAGTATCTAGCAAACCTGTTTCTAGATTCTACCTCTGGTTCTGTTTACAAAGACATCTTTTGAACCGCATTCTATGAAAATTCTATAACATAGCAGTTGTTTATATTTCCCTTTAATTTGTATACATCAACATTCCAAGTCAATCTTTTAATAATTTTACGAAGGCTGATTTTGTTGACCAATGTCACTTCAGACTATCTATGACCATATAACTTAGAATTACAATTACAAATAAATAATAAAGTAGACGGGAAGAAATAATTTTTGTGACATAATGGCGAAAGCATTGCGAATATAGCTCTGAAATTTTCCCAAAACCATTTTATAATCTTACTAATACATATTATAAACGCGAAAGTTTGTAAGAATGTATGGATGTATGTTTGTTACACTTTCATGCAAAAACTACTGGATGGATTTTGATGAAACTTTACAATAATATAGCTTACACATCAGAATAAAACAAGCTATAATTTATAAATATATAGTGTGAATTACGTAGAAATATAACGATACGTGTCAAGCAAGTAGGGAAAAATTGCCATCTACAAGCTATTTTGGAGTGCGTCCGAAAAACCGTTCGAGTTACACTTATATAATGTATAACGAAAATGTTTATCATAAATAGTCCTACAAAAAAGCCCGGGAGAGCACATATCTGTCTTTTATGTGTAAGCTATATAGCCAAGGTAGTGAACTATAAATACAATAAAAATTTATAATTTATTTCTAACGCACATTTGGTAGTAACAAATTGATCATTATATCGAAATGAATAGTTTTATTGCATCTGGTATTTAAATTAGATAAATTTTGTCTTCTACACTACGTCACCTAGACAAACGACTGACAGAGCCAAAGCGATTGCTCGGAAAAAGTGGAAGTAGGCCGGGCACATATGCCGTCGCACTGACAGTCGGTGGGGCACAAAAATACTGGAGTGGAGACCTCGTGCTGGACGTCGTAACGTGGGCAGACAGCCAACGAGGTGGACCGATGACCCGGTCAAAGTGGTTGGTAGAGACTGGATGAGAAAGGCAGGAGACCGAAGAGAACGGCGTGTATTCGAAGTGACGTCGTCTGAAGTCGTCGTGGCCTAAAGGATAAGACGTCCGGTGCATTCGTGTTGAGCGATGCACCGGTGTTCGAATCTCAGGCGGATACGATTTTTTCTAATGAAATACGTACTCAACAAATGTTCACGATTGATTTCCACGGTGAAGGAATAGCATCGTGTAATAAAAATGAAACCCGCAAAATTATAATTTGCGTAATTACTGGTGGTAGGACCTCTTGTGAGTCCGCGCGGGTGGATACCACCACCCTGCCTATTTCTGCCGTGAAGCAGTAATGCGTTTCGGTTTGAAGGGTGGGATGGCCGTTGTAACTATACTGAGACCTTAGAACTGATATCTCAAGGTGTGTGGCGCATTTACGTTGTAGATGTCTATGGGTTCCAGTAACCACTTAATACCAGGTGGGCTGTGAGCTCGTCCACACATCTAGGCAATAAATATAAAAAAAAACCTACACTCAGCATTGTTGTTGACGAAGTTGAAGAAGAGACCTAGAGAAAAATTTGAACAGTTATGACTATAAACAAGCGTGTGCGCGATACTATGAAAGATGAAGATAGGAAATTCAATAAAATCATTAATAAATTACGGTTTCCGAAGCGAAGCGAGAGCGGGTCGCTAGCATTATATAAATAATTATTATTACTAGAGGTCCCGCGGTAGTCGAAATTCGACTATAATTAATTGGAATTGTAAGTTTGTACACTATTATGATTGTATTTTATACTTCTACTAGCTGACCCGGCAAAAGTTGTGTTGCCTTAAATAAGATTTCTAGGGAAATTCTACTGTAGAAATAAAAACCTCATTTAACCACATAATACCTCATTATAAACAAAAAAATATATCCAAAAAATTAAAATAAAAAATAAATGTTTGGGGTGGACAACCCTTTTCACTTAGGGGTATGAAAAATAGATAGTAGCCGATTCTCAGACCTACTGAACATACTATTGATATACAAATAAAACCAACAAAACATGGCTGAAAAATGTATAGTATTATATAGCTCTCAAATATATTAAGTGTATAATCTATGATGTATAGTGAGTAAGTAAGACAGGAGACCGGCTTCGTCCCCATCCCTACTACGTGATGTTTGCTGGATCAGTGGTGACACCTGGTGGGGATAGCTAATCGATTGATAGTTGATCAGTAGTCGACCGGCGAGCGCGGGAGATCAAATTCAATTTAAAAAAAATCATAATTAAAGGAACTTGAAATTATAAACTCTGAATAAGAATTTATCGTACTACAATAAAATTATAATATTTGATTGCCATCTTGCAACCTTATTGCGGATGGAAAAATAGGGGTTGATCGTATAAGAGTGAAAATTGAGAGTAATATGATTTTTTTTATTTTAATTCATGACAAAATAAAAATAAAAATGAAAATCTTGCCAAAAAAATTAAAGTTTATAATTAACAAATAAAAAATAAGGGTTGATCGTAGAAGGGTGAAAATTGAGGATTGTATGTATTTTTGTATGTTGTATCATAAAAAAATAGAAATTAAAAAATTTGTCTAAAAAATAAAAAATAAATTTAGGGGTGGACTACCCCTAACATTTAGGGGGATGAAAAATAGATGTTGGCCGATTCTCATAGATACCGGATAAGCACAAAAAAATTCATCAAAATCGGTCAAGCCGTTTCGGAGGAGTATGGCAACGAAAACTGTGACACGAGAATTTTATATATTAGATAATCACAAATTTCGCCAAGACTATAAAAAATATTAATAAAGACAAACAATATTTAATCTATTCTCAATTTGACAACAGACGTCAAGAACAAAAGTTTGACAATAAATAGTATGCATGCGTGTGTGCGTCAAATACATGTTAGTGTGTGTAATGTTTTCTTTATTGATGTAATGTATCTTTTAAGCATTATTTAAAAAAAAATTAGCATTGTGCACTTCTTCTCTATTTTCTCTATAAGTGTGGAAAATTTCATACTCCTCCGTCCGCGCAATTTTCGTAAAAAGGGATACAAAGTTTTTGCTTCACGTATTAATATATAGATAAAATTTTAAAAACTTTAGTAGGCTATTCATCGTTGCTCTTATAAAACTTGAAATTTAACTTCATCACTAGGTGGTTATAATCACTTTGTGAAGTTTAAGAGCTACAGTAACTATTTAATGTCATATGAGCTGAGAGCTTGTGCATTCGTCTATTCAATATAAATAAAATAAAAACATAATGAACTAATCAAAGTATTTCAAGGGTGCACGTATAACATTACACGGTTGTGAAAACACTCAGCTATATTAGCATTGTGAGTACCAGATGAGCGGTCTTTGTGCCCGAGACAGGCTCACGCTAAAACGAAATAACGGCGCAGAAACCATTGTCCGCGGTTTTGTAAAAAACCTCTCAGAAATATTCGATAAGACTTGTCTTGGAGGGACGTACTTGGGACCTGTAAAGTATGTCTCTTTTATTTTAACGGTACGCAGCGGCTTAGCTATACCTCTGGCATTGCTGACGTCCATGGGTGACGGTAACCACTCACCATTAGATGGGCCATATCCAGGCCTGTCCATCAGTGCAATAAGAAAACTTATAAGTGAGCTAAGTAACTTAATTTGACAATCTAATTTTGATTTTTTTCTGAAAGTGCGTACACTTTCAGAAAAAAATTTCGCGGCATGAAAAACACTTTTAAGTTTAAATAATAAGAGTGGAATATGCGAGTGCCCACAACTTTCACGTTGCCGATATATTTGGTTATCTTTATCTCTTATATCTGTATCTCTAATATCTATCCATCTAGCATTGGGAACTTTATATCGTGTGTCTTACATGCTCTATGGAAATGTCCATCAAGGAATATTTTTATCAAATAATAGTACAGCTAAACAGGGTTTTTTCTAAGGACAATGAACAAGCTCGTCGTCCATTTGATGTTAGGTGGATAACGGAATCCATAGATATCGACAACGTGAATGGCATTATCTACCTTGAGACATAAGTTCTAAGTCTCAGTTTTATGGTAACCCGTTTGGCTGCTGCACTCTTCAAACCGAAACGCATTACTGCTTTAAGGCACGGTACCTAAACGTGCGAACTCAAAATACGCCCTACCAACAATCAAAAGTATTCGAAAAAAAAAAAATTAAGTTTTCATAGCTATCGACCAATGGATGACACAGTTAAACATATTGACAACGCATAAATGATGCTGTCAATGTTTCTGCAAATAAATGGTATGGTAATCTAGAGTTTTTTATTTTACATTATTTTTATTGTATAGATAGGTGGTCGAGCTCACAGCCCACCTGGTGTTAAGTGGTTACCGGAGCCCATAGACATCTACAACGTAAATGCGCCACCCACCCTGAGAAAAGTTCTAAGGTCTCAAAGTATAGTTACAACGGCTGCCCCACCCTTCAAATCGAAACGCATTACTGCTTCACGGCAAAATTAGGCAGGGTGATGATCCTACCCGTGCGAACAGTGAAGGCCCCAATAAAAAGTCCTAGAATCGGTCATAAACAATGTCGAATACGCCAAAGATACACACCTCACTAAAAATGCTAAATTGGTTAGATTTTCAGTACATACCTGTAACACACACAATAAAGTAGAAGGACGACCTTTAGCTGTTTTAGTACAAAAGATCCCGGTCCGGGTAGGGCTCAATATCAGTATTTTGAGCCACTAGACTCGCATGGCATTGATCGATCGTGTGGGTGTCCACGTGGAAATGTCATTCACGAAAATTGTAATTGAATCGTATTGGGAACGAGACGGTTCTTATTTTTAAACACATTTAAATCGGTTTTAGGACTATTTTGAAATTATATTAGTGTTTTAATGATGGTTTTAATCGTGCTCAATGGCGTGCAACTGAAGAGGCCTGTGTCCAACAGTGGACTGCTATAGGCTGATGATGATGATGATTCAATGAGAAATTAGAAGATCATTCTTTTCTTATCACCTCTGTCTGAAACTCTGAGAAAGCTGTTGACCTTTCCGCATTAAGCCCCTTAGTCTCTTTTTACGACCCACGGAAGGATTCCGTTTTCAGCTTAATTTTTAGTTCACAGAGCTTAGCTCACATGCAGACTTGGTGAACGACGAGGTAAACGCAAGAAGACCACGTGTGTTTGTGTTCCATATACGGGTATCAGTAGTTTGGCTTCGGATTCGTAGAAAGAATTGCACTAAATGCCTCACCTTCGTTGCCTTAATTGAGTTTGGTGGCTGTCAGAAACAAATCAACGCTATGCGAATGCTAAGTAAAGAAATCAAGATTTAAAAATGAATCAGAAATACAGCACCTAGATTGAAACTAATCGAAATTAGTTGTAAATCACATTGAACTTAATATATTGTGGTTGTAGATTCACAAGGTAGACCGATGACTTATTAATTGTCGCGGGAAAGCGCTGGATACAAACAGCGCAGAGCTGGTTGTTGTGGCGAGTCCTGGGTAGGTCTATGCCCAGTAATGGATTTCATTGAGCTGAATCGTAAATTTTTTGAAGGCGCTTTAACGCTTTTCTTTCCCTAACTTATGATATCGATTGGATAAATGAAAATCAAATACATAATTCATTTAGCTGTTTCTAAAATGACACATTAATGTATTCAAAACATCACGCCAAAGCGAAGTTATCGCAATTGAGAATGCAACTGAACTGGACCAAAATAATACGGTCGGATCCCGCAGCAAGTGAAAACCGGGTTATATTCCGTAATAAATAACAACTAGTATTGCAGTGAAGAGCCACGGGAATAGAACGGCAAATTAGAACGAACTGGATGGACTACACATCTGTGGATCGTGCATAATTAGCTGCTTGTCGAAACATTTGGACATTATGTATTTGTTTTGTTATTGAATGTCGATTGTTTATTTTGGCTCTCCTAGTTAATTAAATTTTTCCGAACCTCAAGTCGGATTTCATTGACTTATTGCAACTGCTTACTAATCGTCTATCTATCTTTTTTTATGTTTGAAAGATTACTGGTAGCCCGGAGGCCTTTCCATTTCACCAGGACAGGTGGGCGAGCAAAGGCTCAGCCAGGAGGGGTGGGATTTGCTAACAACTGCCCGAGTGCCTCTGAAGGAGACCTAACAACTCATGAGCAATTGGTTCGCGAATGAATCTACTACCGGATCGGAATCGCGACCCGCTGAGAAGATCCGGCGAGAAACAGCGGTTAGGTTGGGTTGCACGTCGACGTCTTTGTCGAGTTCGACGAGTACGGTTACCGGGGTCCCTAAGCCCGCTCCTAGTGTTAGACCTGAAGACGCCAGAGAGCTCGCGGCGTGATCGGCCTTAAAGGCCAAAAACTCGGAACTATCTATCTATTCATGTACCGTCTCCTGCAAATTAACGCGCGGTGGTCGCGGCGGTCCTTGGACAACACGAACGTCGCTATTCCCATTGAGGTATAATGTGGAAGTGTAAATTGTATGGCATTACTGCAATGCCCTTTCAAAATTTGCGGCCTAAATAGGTAGGTTTATAGTCGTAACCGGGCAGACTTATATTATGTCTTATCTATATTAATAATATAAGACTGAACCGATTCTGGTCTAAGCTAATATTCAGAACTGCGGTACTAATCTGTAAAGGATCAATAATTACGCAAAAAGACATATTTTCATGACACTATCTACTATTATTACTTACTACATATTTATTTATTTATAACTTCATATACTAGAAAGTATAAAGGCGGACTTAATGCCATAGGCACTCTAACAGTCTACCTTAGGGGTGTGCAGAGATGAACCTTGCTTGGTGTAGTGTGGTGATATTACTTAAACATATGTGTATATATAACATACATAATATTTATAGATACAAATACTCGTACTTAAATATATATAATACTTATTTACTATGTATGCATGCGTTTAAAAATACATCTATTCAGAAATCAGTCGATCAAGATTACTTCCGGTTATATAACTTGCCAATACAAAAATTACCACACCTGTAACTGCATAATGGATTCTCTGAGAAACTTATCCTATTCGAAGATGGTTAAAAAACGATAAATAACTTATACAACAATCAAGTTTGTATCGAATAAGCTTTTGTAACAAAAAACCCGTATGGAACTTACCCGATACTAATAAAAGTTTTCGAACAAGCTTTACGGAGGGTTCCGCTGTTTACATAGAACCGCCAGTTTGCTGTAATCTTCTGTACATCATAGTCGATATACAGTGGGTGTAAAGAGATAGGTCCCGAAACCAAAGCGGTGCTAAATTACTTTTGTTTATGTACTAGCTATTACTTTCGGCTTCGCCCGCGTCGTCAAACAAATATGTCAATGTAGTTTCTCGTGGGAATTAGACGTTTTGTCGGGATAAAAGGTAGCATTATATACCTCTTTGTTCATTTTCTACATATAATGTGATTTTGATTGTGGAAACATATTTGGTTATTGTTTTAGCTAATTTTTTTTAAATATTATATGTTTGTATTGTACTGTTTGTTTCGCACACATAAAAAATAATCGATTTAAATTTTTTTAATAATATTTTTTGGAATTCCGTTGAAACTTTTAGGTACGATCGCATTCCCTATGACGCTTCTAAACATTGCGTCAAAACGTCCATCAGGCGATCGGCCACGAGAGTTATGTTAACTGCGTCCGCCATAATTGTATTGAATGCATTCGAACGCGTTCAATTTGCTGCCTCCATCATTTGCATCGCATCGGTAATCATAATTGATGAGATGATTCTCAAATGGCATTATATCCGTGGTATGTGACTTTGTACTGGATTAATAGTGCACAACACAAATGTGTGTCAAGTCGTCTACGACATCGTATCGATATCGTACGACATCGTATCGGATTCATACGACATCGTATCGAAATCGTATGACATCGTATCGAAATCGTACGATATCGTATCGAAATCGTACGACATTGTATCGATATCGTACGACATCGTCTACATTCTAATGTAAAGGGGTTTTATCCGCAATCGAACATCTGCGAACTGCGCATTTTTGCGTGTCTTCATTATTGTCTAAATAAATTAGTACCTACTATGTGCATATGAAATCTATCGGATCAGATAACGTCGGATCGGATACAAAATAAATATCAAAATATGAAAAGTTAAGAGTCCTGAAATTATTATCTAGTTTAGTTTATATCAAGCCTTACAAAAGGAATAATAGATAATGTTAAAAAAATCATAAAAATACGCCTTTAGAGCTAGCTGAACTAAAATGTAGACACATAATTTGCAAACTTATTTCATAGTATTTGGAATCGTTTCTTAATAAGTATACCGAAATTCAATTTAATACAACGTCCTGAAGTAATGAAAATTACGTTACAAATTTTACACATTTGTGACACAACAAAGGTAATAAAAGTGTTTTTATAATAATAAATGCTAAAAAAACTGCAATAAACAATTAACCGAACTAACATTTCTTTCCTCCTTTTTTGTAACTTGTTGATACTGGACAGTATATTTTCAATCCATTCAAACATTTTGTGATATAATAAAGATAATAAATGCGTGTTATTAATAAAAGCGTATTGAAAAGAATATGAATGTCTGATTTAATGAAAACGAACTTATCGAGGTAGCTGTTCAAGATTCAAGATCTTTACTAAACGATTTTCACCTACAAAGCTGTATGAAATACTGCTTACATCAGGTTAGTTTTAAGCGTCAGAATTGAAGCATTTTCCTTTCGCTTCAAGAGACTAATATAACTAGATCATGACCGAGCTTTGTTCGTTATTTCTTTCTTTTGTTTTGATAACGCCATCTTGTTGTGTCTTTAAAGCAGTTAGTTGCTCTGAATTAAGAAAAATAGTATTATTATTCGCCAATAGATGTCGGGAAGAATCATAAAGTTGATTATGGATAAAGTTGATTATTGAAAACACGAATAAAACAACATTTTCTGAAAATAAATCGTAGCTAGATTTATCGCCCCCGAAATCCGTCCTGTATACTAAATTTTATGAAAATCGTTGGAGCCATTTCCGATATTCAGATTATACCTATATATATGAGTCGTCTATTATCAAAGGCGGCAATCTGTGCATTTGGACAAAAAAAAAAAAAAAATTATTGATATGTCAATACAGATTGATTTGAATATAATCGTCTCCTTCAAAAAATACGGTTCAAAACCTGCATTAAATAAAGGTTAATAGTTAACCTGTTATTTATCTAAGATGTCGTTCCTAAGAGTTTTGTGACTGCCAATGGAATACAAAGTCAATAATTCGTTTTTCTGATTTACCAATCATTGTCCAAAAGTCAAATTGCCGGCTTTGATAATAGTCGACTCATATACAAGAATTGCTCGATTAAAGGTATAAGATAAATTCGTTGAATGTGATAATAATATGTCTTCATACGATCGATTCTAAAATTACAATCTTGATCAAACAAGGAAACGTTCTTGTTAAAAAGTTTTTGGTTAAAGGATGTCGCATTCGTTTTTGGTAATGACCTTTCGTGAACTATTAGCAAAGCAAATTTAAGAATGAACAATGCAAATTGTTTTAATGTTCTTTCACGTCGTGAGAGATACATTGCTGTTATTAATTCAGTCTCGGCCGCAATGTACCCGGGGGAATCTACGGTTTCGCTGTCAAGACACTTTGGGAATTCACGGAAATTAATGCAGAGTAAAAAGTGAACAGCAATAATGAAAATATAAGAACTGCTTGTGTCTTTTTTAATAAAAGGTCAATATATTAATTTACATGCAATCCGATTATAAACGATTACGGGAATTTATATTCATATACTAGCTGACCCGGCAGACTTCGTAGTGCCTCAGTCGATAAATGAAAGGCCTAAACTTTTGTATAAAATAAACCTAAAACAAACAAAAGGAATCGGTCCGACGGGGGACACATCAAAGGAAAAACAAAATTGTTATTTTTATTTAATTCCGAGGATTTTCATATTTATTTAACCTTTTAAACCTTCTCTGAACTTCCACAAATCATTCAAGACCAAAATTAGTCAAATCGGTCCAGCCGTTCTCGAGTTTTAGCGAGACTAACGAACAGCAATTTATTTTTATATATATTAGGTATAGATAGATCAGGGGGATATATGAGCAATAAACAAGGGAACAGTCAAGTCAAGCCCCACATTTGAGGAGGTTTTACATATTTTGTTTTAAGATGAACATGGCATAGCGGTGGGGAAGTACCAACCAGAGTTTCAGTTAAGTGGTTATTGGAGTTGATAGGTATCTAAATGGTAATGTTCATTGTCCACCCACCTTTACGTAGTCCAAATTTAAATTGGTATTTAAAAGTACAGTCCCCACCTACCTTCAAAACTGGAGTACATGATCGTTGTAAACAAGAAATACGAGGGCCTGCGATAGTCATTTGAACAATGGCATGACTCATCACGATAATTTATTTTTTTATCAATGCCCTACTTCACCAAATTACTTGCCCATAGGTCGATTTTTATTTTATTTTATTATATTGCTTCGATTGGTGGACGAATTCACGGCCCACTTGAGGACATTTACAACGTAAATGCCGCCACTTGCCATGAGATATGAGTTCTAAGGTCTCGTTTTTTAAAGTACAACGGCTTTTTTTTTTTTTTTTTTTTTTTTTTTTTTCGGGTAGAGGGCCGAACCTCCTACGAGGTCCCCGCGCCTAGGGGGCGCGCGGGGTATGTGAGACTCAACGATCTGCAGGTGTTGAGAGCAGATCGCGGGCCCAAGGATTTTAGGGCCCACCCACTAAACGACTCCCCTGCACTCGAACACCCGACGTCCGATCTCCGTCCGGGGTCAGAACCCGTTCAGAGTAGGGGGGTTCCCGCGGTCAACACTACAACCAGACACGCGGCGCCACCCCGAGGACGCCCGACCGACGGGTCGTCGAGGCGATAGTCGACGACCGACGACGTCAGTCTCCGCGGTACGGCGGCCCTACCAGGCCGCCCGGGCGGTGCCGCTGGTGTTCCGGGATACCCCGCTGGGCCAGAACCAGCCTGGAGGGTCGGAATGCGATACACCGGGTTGCTCTTCAACAGTATGTTCGGCGACGACAGCGACGACGAAAATGCGGACCGCATCGCAGTCCGCAGCCGCCGACGCGCCATCCCGTCCTCCTGGTGCCAGCGCGCTAGAGCGACGGTAGCGTGCGGCGCAGCCTCAACCCCCTTAGGTCACCCCGTGACCATCACCGGGAGGAGGCTCATAGGGGCTGGAGCTGGACAAACGCCCTCGTCCGACCCCCGGCTCGACGGCGGCGGCACGGCGCCGAGAGGGAAGAAGAGCTCTCCCACTCCCGTTCCGCCGCCTCCTTCTGCGAGATGGTGGACTCGCAGAAGTCGAGCATCGCCTGCCAGGAAAGTACAACGGCTGCCCCATCCTTCACACCGAAACGCATTACTGCTTCACAGCAGAAATAGGCAGGGTGGTGGTACCTACCCCTGCGGACTCACAAGAGGTCCTACCACCACTAAATCTTTATGTATAAAAATAAATTGCTGTTCATTAGTCTCGCTAAAACTCGAGAACGGCTGGACCGATTTGGCTAATTTTGGTCTTGAATTATTTATGGAAGTCCAGAGAAGGTTTAAAAGGTAAAAAGTAAAAAAAATGTTTTTCCTTTGATATGTCCTCCGTCAGACGGATTCCTTTTGTTTGATTTATGTTTATTTTATACAAACGTTTAGGTCTTTTATTTATCGATTGAGGCACTACGAAGTCTGCCGGGCCAGCTAGTACGCTAATAAATTCCTCATGTTGTTCAGACACGAATGCAATAACCAGTCAATAGTCTAGATATCTCAAGGCGTACGTTTATTCTGTACATCAATATGTATGGTATCGATAAGCTCCATTATGGTCTCGTGCATTAAACGTCAAGACCACTTAAAGCTTGTTCAGCCAGCCGTTGCAGTCGAGACCCGGTGTCGGAGCCGGCGGGGCGATAAGTCGAGGAAGACATTTTCTAAAGTCTACATTAGCTAAGGATATCTTATCTGATCTATATGTTTCTATTTTTTTTAAAGGACCTAGGGATTTTTAGTGTTTGTCTTCATCATGTGAAACGCTTTTAAAAACCTTTATCAGATTTCTTCACGGATTTATTTTTTTATAGCGTATGTGTTGAAATTAGCTCTCGGTGCCTATCATGTAAGTAGTTACCGGAACCCATTGGCGACATAGACATGAGTTAGAAATCACAATTATATTGTACACATAACGGTTGCACTACTTCTGATAACGTCTAAGTATTTTCTTAATTCCATATTGGTTTCTGGGCGTAATAATATACTTAGGCGCATCTTCGGAATAGTCATGGAAGGAGAAGGATGACAAACGCCTTACAATCCTGAGCTAAACCAAATGTACGATGAGCCGAATGTCATGAAGACCACAAAGATTAGATGCCTGCGATGGGAAGGCGTGCTCTGCGCGAATTGACGAGGCTAGAGTACTCAAACGCCTCCTGGAAGGCTGGCTGGAGAGCCGCAGTAGGAATGCTTGTTTTTTCCTACCTAAGCTGAGAGTCTTGAGAAGCTATATCAGCGTAACTTTAACTAGTAGGTGAGCTCACGGGGCTCAAACCTGACGACGTTGCTAACACGAACGTCGCAAGCAACGGGTTCGACGAGAACGATGACCGGTGCTTGAGGTACCTAAAAGCACCGTTAGTGAATCGGGAGGATCCGAAATGAATAGGAAGGCAGGCCCAAGCTCAGATGGTTATATGGCGTCGATCAGGACACAAATAACTTAGGGGTGATAATTTAGAGAAGGAAAATCACGAATAAATCGCAATGGAGAACTTTACTGGACCAAGCTAAGGCCTACCCGCGGCTGTAAGAAATTTACAAAAAGAAAAGTCCTTACTAATTATCCATTCTCAAACGCCCGCAGGAAAACCGAGCCTTGAACAAGCTGTGATTTGAAGCATACGTCCTGTATCTTGCATCTGGTACTTATTTTCGTAGGCAGCTTCTGTATCTGACGTTTCAAACGTTGAAGTATCATTGCGGTTTGCACGTTGAGAATTGCTGTTTTGTGTTAAGCTAAATAAAATAAAAGGAATCGTTTCAAAGTGAATGATTTACGGAAAATCATACACGACATTATTCAATTACACCTTACTGGTGGTAGGACCTCTTGTGAGTCCGCGCGGGTAGGTACCACCACCCTGCCTATTTCTGCCGTGAAGCAGTAATGCGTTTCGGTCTGAAGGGTAGGGCAGCCATTGTAACTATACTATGGCGCTTTTACGTTGTAGATGTCGATGGGCTCCAGTGACCACTTAACACTAGGTGGGCTGTGAGCTAGTCCACCCATCTAAGCAATAAAAAAAAATTGGCATCTATTTATTTGTCAAACGCAGATACTTCAACTTACGATAAAAACTGTTCTCACACCTACAAGAATACGTTTTTTATTCGGTTGGCTTTGTTATCTACGTCTAAAGGCTACATCATTTGGATTACACTAATTGGATTCCTCACCTTGAAATGCGTTCGACATCTCATTTACATTGTAATATCTATATCACTCTTGAATCCGGCACATGACTCGTTCTGTATAAAAATAATCTGGGACTTCTGCGTGACTCAAACACGTCATAAGCTATCTAAATTATGGAGGTCCGATGTTGTTATTCCTTATGAAATCATCACTCAGATAAAGAAACACAACTGGTGGTGGGACCTTTTGTGGGTCCGCACGGGTAGGTACCACCGCCCTGTCTATTTCTGCCGTGAAGCAGTAATGCGTTTCGGTTTGAAGGGCGGGGCAGCCCTTGAAACTAGACATTAGAACTTATATCGCAGGGTGGGTGGTGCATTTACGTTGTAGATGTTTATGGACTCTAGTAATCACTTAACTGGTGGTGGAACAGGTGGATTGTGAGCTCGTCCACCCATCTAAGCAATAAAATAAAAAAAGACTAGATTAACCTAGGGAACTTTCTAAAAATATATTAATTTAATACTAACAGTACTCAAAACAAACTCACAGCTTATGTACTACGGCCTTGTTATTATTTTGTTGTCGTCGAAGATCTCCGTGAGGGATATTTATGAATTTACTAACAAAATATCTCCCCATGGATTAGAATAATGCATCTCCAGCTCTACCAGGACGAGCACGGGCTTATCCAGGTAGCCTTGTAGATTTGCTAACATCCAGTTCGGAATAATAATTCTGTCTGAACTGGTCGTGAGTCTGATTCACGTATTTATTATTATAGTGTATTAAACACTGCCACGCCTGGGAAGACGGCAGGACACACTCCGGCGAGGTGGGCAACAATCGTTCGGAGCGTTAGGGACTATTGGGAGAGAAACCGGCGAACTATACGGGCATTGTCGAGCAAGACTGCTTTTTGCATTTGGGCCACCACCGACTTTTTGTTGAGACCAAGCCTCTCGAGATGTTTTGAGAGGCTTTTAGGGGCCAAACCATTCACCGACACAACTACCGGGATTATTTCTGTAGATACCACCCTCCACATGTCGGTCACCTCGTGCGCCAGGTTATTATTATTATTATTATTATATTATTAAAACGGCCGATGTTCTGCAATTGAGTGTGCTACTATACCATCATTCTAGCGCTTCTAGCTCTAATGCTGAGTTTAGGCACAATACAGGTACCGTACTCGTCAAGCTCGTCGAAGAGTGACGTGCAACATACCCCATATTGACAGCCCGCTGAGTTTCTCACCGGATATTGTCAGCGGGTCGCAAATACGATACGGTAGTAGATGCATTCGCGAAGCAGCCTTCCTTGGACTATCAGATTTCCTTCGGCAGCTATTAATAAACCTCAATCCTGGTTGGGACCACGTTCGCTCAACTGTCCCGGTAGAACTGGGAAGGTGTCTGAGGCACGTGAAATTCCTCCACTAACAAAAAACAATCGCAATTATAATTGAAATAAATCTTGATATCATGTAAAACCCTTTTAACATACATTGTAAGAATTGCTCTATACCCGGTATAATTCAATTCTTCAAATAAGAATTTCAATATGTTTTTGACAGTTCATGTAATCATAATAAGATAATAATTTCGTAGCTTCGCAAGTGATGTCTGAAGCGAAAACCATAGTACAAACTAAATTTTAATTTCGCAAACAAATGTGATTACAATTTCGATATTGTTTGATTGTAGGCTCTATTAATTTCCACGAATAATAAATATTTGTTAAGTAAACAATCGAAGTAATTAAATTTCAAAGTGCGTGGGTATATTACACAAACAATGTTTAGACAAATCTACGCGAAAACATATTGTTGTTTAAAATTATTACTTTTTGCAGTACGCGCGTCGCTGTGTTCACCAGGTCTGCTGGTGATGTCGAAGTCTAAGTTGCATTGTATGACACATTCCAGCCGTTAAGCCGAGGACTGCTTTATAATAGAAATATCCGACATGTTGTTACACACCTGTGCTGACTAATACCACCAGCTACTTAAATTACGGGTTTGATTTTATGATACAATATCGCGAAAGTCATACGGATACATATGAATACATATTATCTTAGTAAAATTTGTTGCCTTTTTTTCGGTCAGGAGGAAATCGCAGGGCTCCCACCCTCCACTGGGCCGGTTAGAGTGTGTTATTCTACGGAAAACCCCGCTGCGTCAGAACCAGCGTGGGTCGAGGACAGCCGGCCTTCCATCACCCGGATACTCTTGCGTAAAACGCGTGCAGAGCAGCTTGCTCGTCGTCTTCTTAGACCCCCTTCGCCGGTCCCCAGACCGACATATGAGAGGGACTAGAAACACTCGACGGTGGCGGGCTTGTGCGTGTCTCGCGCGCCCCGCCGCCTCCTTCTGCGAGATGGTGCACTCGCAGAAGTCGAGCATCGCCTTTCACGACTCGTCGCCGCCGAGCATCGATGCCACAACACTCGGCAACGACAATTCGTTAAAATTTGTTGCCTGAGAGATTTTGATCGAGGCTTAGTCGTGTCGCTCGATACGAGAAACCTTTCGTGTTTTTTTATCACGATGACTTATAAACACTATAATTTTTTTGCAGTATACAATAATTTTTCGTAATAAGACAATCAGGCTGTATCGAAACATAAACATAAACTTTAAATTTCGATGCCAAGCACTAACGAACATGTTAAATCGTGCATTGTTTTTATTACACTATCTTCTTACGAATTACACCAAGCGAATTACCACGTTTACGTTTATACATTTAATATAAATATAAATATTTACTAACAATCACGCCACGTTAACTGGTCCCGTGCTAAGTTCGTAAAGAACTTGTGTTACAAGTACCAGATAACGGAAATAAATATAATATTTTTATTATAAACATACATATATTTAATATACACCCATAACCCTGGAAAGACATTTATATTTATCATACAAATATCTTCCCTTGGCGGGATTCGAACCCGTTTAAAAGAACAGAAGATTGTCCGTGTTCTAGAATACGTAATTAATTTATTTTATTCGCTGCCGTAGCTCCAGAGCAGCCGGGAAACGTAGTTTTTGTCTGCGCAGATCAAAACGCTCTTCCTTAAGTTAAAGCAAGTCAGTGAAACCGAATTGTTATTTCTTTAAAGTCGGATCTATATTTTTAAAGACTGTCATCCTTTGCGATGGTAAACAGCTAATAAATAAATTTGTGGTCGTCGTGGCCTAACGGATAAGACGTCCGGTGCTTTCGTGTTGAAGCGATGCACCGGTGTTCGAATCCCGCAGGCGGGTACCAATTTTTCTAATGAAATACGTACTCAACAAATGTTCACGATTGACTTCCACGGTGAAGGAATAACATCGTGTAAATGAAACCCGCAAAATTATAATTTGCGTAATTACTGGTGGTAGGACCTCTTGTGAGTCCGCACGGGTAGGTACCACCGCCCCGCCTATTTCTGCCGTGAAGCAGTAATGCGTTTCGGTTTGAAGGGTGGGGTAGCCGTTGTGACTATACTGAGACCTTAGAACTATATCTCAAGGTGTGTGGCGCATTTACGTTGTAGATGTCTATGGGCTCCAGTAACCACTTAACATCAGGTGGGCTGTGAGCTCGTCCACACAGCTAAGCAATAAAAAAAAAAAAAAAAAAAAAAAAATTTGTTACTTTTATCAGCGTGTTTTATTCAAGCGAATTTGGAATATAATAATTTGGAATTTGTTCACGGAACGTAATGATTAAATGAGTACTTAGAAAATTGTAACTAACTGATTGTGGTTTTGATGTTGGTCTTTAAACATAGTTTTTATGCGAGAATAACTATGTAGCAGCCTCCAGTTGCACTGAAGCGTCCACATTTCTTGCAAGGCAGGTGTATTTGTTTATTGATTGCTAAGAGAGATGTCGAACTCACGGCTCATCTGTTCAATGGTGGTCGAAGCTACTGCGGGTTTACCACCACTCATCTCGAGATATGAGAGCGAACCATCAATTATATAACAAAAGTTTCCACCCTTCAAGCCGAAACGCATCGCTTAGTTATAGTTACGATCAGCTAACTTTACGTATCAGCACCATTTAGTTAGACGATAGCCAATTTTGAACGGTTAGCAACTTCAAGGACTTCTTTAGGGATTGACTCTTGACTGTATTTTTTGGGTACCTCAGATTTTTTTTTTGTAAGTGAACCGATCTCTATGATTCCCTTTGTATTTGAAATCTGGTGTCATCTAAATTATTACAAGGTCTAGTAATTGAGTTGTCCTTAATAATGCATATTTAATTTACTTCGACTGCATTGGTGATGGATGGACATTTTATTTCGTCGAAGTAGGCTATCTTTTTTGCTACTCTGTTACCTTGCTTTTTTTTTTTTTTTTTTTTCCTACCTATGCTGATAGCCTTGAGAGGCTATTTCAGCTTACCCTAGCTTGTGTAGGTGAGCTCCCGGGGCTCAAACCGGAGAATTGCTAACACCGCCCTAGCAAGAGCAGTGCTTCGCAGAATCTACCACCGGATCGGAAGCGCGACCCACTGAGAAGATCCGGCGAGAAACTCAGTGGGCTGTGTCTGTGGGTTAATTCGCTCGTCGAGCCCTTCGTCGCAAGCGACGGGTTCGACGAGGACGGTGACCGGTGCTTGTATTGCCTAAAAGCACCGTTAATGGATCAGGAGGATCCGTGATGACGTGCTTTGGGCGACCTCGACGGTTTACCAATCGGTCTACAGGATCGGGTATGTAGTTTCCGGCGGCCACGACAAGAGGGTTCTCATGTCGTGCCGTCTTCTCAAAGTTGCGCAGCGATGCCGACTGTAGATACTTACTGACGGGGTCGAGCTCCAGGTCATCGTGGAGGTCCACGTTCCTCTGGAACCATGGTGCTCCGACGGCTATCCTGCAGAATCGGGATTGTATAACCTGAAGGGGTTTCAAGTTGGTGCGGGCCGCGTGAGCGAACACTACGCTTGCATACGTCATGATGGGGCGTATGCAAGTTTTGTAGAGGGTTACCTTGTTACGGAGGGACAGTTTGCTTCGTCTACAAAGCATTGGGTAGAGTCGTCCTAGTATAAACGCGGCGCGATCGCGTACCGTTTTTACGTGGGGACGGAATGTCATCCCTCTGTCGAGGGTGACGCCTAGGTATTTGACCTTCGAGGCCCACGGTATGGGCTGGTCAAAGAGAGTGATGGGGCTAACGGCGGAGGTGTTTACGCGCCTATTGGGGAGTGGGGTGCTCGAAGTGGTATTCGGAGGGCGACCCCTTTTGAATAGCACCGCTGTGCTTTTCGTGGGGTTGATGTCTATTCGCCACTTCCGGAACCACTGTCCCATGGTGGTTACTGCGATCTGGAGTCGCCGATGAAGCAACGACATCTTCCTTGCGGGACTCCGGCAGTCAGATGACGGGGACGAGAACGAGTTCCCTGTACTCGATATCGAAGCGAACGGTTCGACAAGAAGTCTCGTATGATGAGCATACTACTCGTGTAGGAAGATGTCGTTGCTTCATCGGCGACTCCAGATCGCAGTAACCACCATGGGACAGTGGTTCCGGAAGTGGCGAATAGACATCAACGCCACGAAAAGCACAGCGGTGTTATTCAAAAGGGGTCGCCCTCCGAATACCACTTCGAGCACCCCACTCCCCAATAGGCGCGCAAACACCTCCGCCGTTAGCCCCATCACTCTCTTTGACCAGCCCATACCGTGGGCCTCGAAGGTCAAATACCTAGGCGTCACCCTCGACAGAGGGATGACATTCCGTCCCCACGTAAAAACGGTACGCGATCGCGCTGCGTTTATACTAGGACGACTCTACCCAATGCTTTGTAGACGAAGCAAACTGTCCCTCCGTAACAAGGTAACCCTCTACAAAACTTGCATACGCCCCGTCATGACGTATGCAAGCGTAGTATTCGCTCACGCGGCCCGCACCAACCTGAGACTCCTTCAGGTTATACAATCCCGATTCTGCAGGATAGCCGTCGGAGCACCATGGTTTCAGAGGAACGTGGACCTCCACGATGACCTGGAGCTCGACCCCGTCAGTAAGTATCTACAGTCGGCATCGCTGCGCCACTTTGAGAAGACGGCACGACATGAGAACCCTCTTGTCGTGGCCGCCGGAAACTACATACCCGATCCTGTAGACCGATTGGTAAACCGTCGACGTCGCCCAAAACACGTCATCACGGATCCTCCTGATCCATTAACGGTGCTTTTAGGCAATACAAGCACCGGTCACCGTCCTCGTCGAACCCGTCGCTTGCGACGAAGGGCCCGACGAGCGAATTAACCCACAGACACAGCCCACTGAGTTTCTCGCCGGATCTTCTCAGTGGGTCGCGCTTCCGACCCGGTGGTAGATTCTGCGAAGCACTGCTCTTGCTAGGGCGGTGTTAGCAATTCTCCGGTTTGAGCCCCGTGAGGTCACCTACACAAGCTAGGGTAAGCTGAAGTAGCCTCTCAAGGCTATCAGCACAGGTAGGAAAAAAAAAAAAATGCTGAGGGCTTATGAAAGTTTAAAGTTTCAACATTTATCGTACAGTAGTAAATAAAAAGCTATCGGAACATACAAGCTTATAGCACCTTTCCATTATTTCATTCGCGTGATGCAAATCAACGCAAACTTTAATTGGGGCTTTTGGAAGCCTGTGACAGATCTGGGGTTCAGTTTTATAAGTTCATAACGTTCAATTATTATTACACGCGATGTTAATGGCTCCTACTGGATTTTCAAATTAACTTCAAAAGTAAGGGTACTTAAATAAACAAAAAAAAACGTTTGCAATTCACATGGGATGGAAATGAAATCTACAGATTTGTTGTATCTCATTCTATGACAAGCCTACATGTCTTTTTCAGCGTCGTTTTCATTTCATTATAATTTTAAATGACAACGGCATTTAAGAAGTTTTCACTTCAAAAATATAACATTGAAGAAAAGTACTAACTGTTTTATCATGAAAGTCACATACACTTTTGTGATTCAAGTTGAACCGTATTATCCCGTCGAAGACAGTCCAGTAGATAAGCAAAATTATTGATTTTCATAATTTTGTGTGTAAATCCTGTTTTAGCTTTCATGTCTTGTTAGCATTCGGTGGCCAGAAAAGCTCGGTTAAGCGATTACCGTAGTGCAATATCAGCAGGAATATTAGGGGAATCTAAGCATTAGTCTGTTGAGGCACAGCACTAGCTGCGTGTCT
The DNA here is from genome assembly GCF_030267445.1 of Bombyx mandarina. Lineage (NCBI taxonomy): Eukaryota > Metazoa > Arthropoda > Insecta > Lepidoptera > Bombycidae > Bombyx > Bombyx mandarina. The sequence goes on from NC_143214.1 coordinate 8,177,113, forward strand.
CCGCACTAGTAATGTTGACTGGTTACTATGGTTACATAAATAAATAACAGAAGCTGCTTATTCTTCCACATAAAATCTTAAAATAACCTAACGGCATTAGAAAGAAACGAATTGGGAGCTGGCGCTACAGATGAGCTTGCAGTAGCTAAAAAACCGAGTCTCATACATGTGCTCGTTCATATATGGACAGAAATTATCATTATAATTCTCAGACCTAACGTTCTTAAATTTTTTGCAATCGGTGCAGTTTTTAAGCTTGTGAAAAATCCTTAAAATGTTACTTTCAATTTTATACAAGCTACTAGGAATAATTCGGAGCCACTCTGAATACGTCCTTGGATAGACACAATTCATCGTCGTCACAAATTTTTAAAAAACACGAAACGTTAACGCTTTCACAAAGTCAACGTGTTTTCGAAGCACGACCGGAACACTCTTTGTGCAATTAAAATTATTTCGACCGTAATATTTGTTACGTACCTTTGAAATATATTGCAATTTATTTAAAAACATATGGTTTTTTACGCGCATAGAATATCTGTGTTGATCTTGCCGGTTACTGCACTGAGTTTTTCGCCGGATTTTCCCAGTGGGTTTCCGATCCGATGGTAGATTCTGCGAAGCAATGCTTTTGCTAGGGCCAGTGCTAGCAACACTTCCTGATTTGAGCCCGAAGAGCTCACCTACAAGCTAGGGTAACGCTGATATAGCCTCTCAATGCTATCAGAATAAGTAGGGGAAAAAAAACTTGTCGGCTACTGGTCACTATTTTTTTTTTTTTTACCACAGGAGAAAATCGCCGGATCCCCACCTGCACGGATGATGGGGTATGTGGGAGTCGAACCTCACTAAAAACTCCTGCCGCTCACGGCCAGCGCCCTACCCCGGACCGGGCGGAAACTCAGTCGGAGCTATTGAGACGGCGGGACAGGGTTTACGCGAAGCACATTACATCCATCCCGCCGTCCCCCAGACGCCGGACCGGCGGCCGCCAGCAACATGACCGCCGGTTCCCTCGGTCGACGGGCCAAGAGCCCGATTGATAGTGCCGCGTTACACCTTCCCCCAGAGCGGTCGGGGGAACGCGACCTACCACACCGCCCCACGCCTAGGCTCCTCCCCGCACAAAGCGGGTGGAGCCCGAAGCTCTTAGGGGGCCGGGTTACGGACGGGACCCCGGTCCCGACCCCCTGCTCGGTGGCGGCGGGTTTCTGCATAGTGAGGAGAGCTTTGCCCCATTCGCCCCGCCGCCTCCTTCTGCGAGATGGTGCACTCGCAGAAGTCAAGTATAGCCTTCCAAGACTCGTCGCCGCCAAGCATCGACGCCACGACACTAGGCAGCGACAAGTCTGGTCCTATCTTTGCAACAAGGACACGGCGCTGCACCTCCCAAGCGGAGCAGACAGCGAGCGTATGCTCCGCCGTGTCCAGGTCGTGTCCACAATGGTGGCACCTCGTCGTCGGCTCAGCTCCTATCCGATACTGGTACTTCCCGAAGCATCCGTGCCCAGTCAGCACCTGCAACAGACGGAAGGTGAGGCGTCCTCGGCCACGATTCACCCAGTCATAAAAGACTGGGTAAACCGCCTCGACAGTCCGTAGACCCCACGTGGGGTTGGCTAACCGCCTCGACCACGATTCGAGCACGGACCGCCGAGAATGGACCTTCCTGCGGAACACCACGCACGACCGGAAAACGGTGAATGGTCCCACCGTACCCGGTACATTCGACTGACTTGGCCTCCAAATAGGAGCCAACTAGCCGGCGGAGGTAAAGGGGCACCCCATGCCTCTCCAGTGCCCCCCCCTATCACGGATCAGGGCAGGGTGTTAAATGCGTTGGCGATGTCAAGAGACACCGCCAGCGCCACCCGACCCCGTGAGACAGCCTCGTCCGAGAGGGCCCGCACGCGAAGTATTGCATCCACGGTCGAACGGCCCTCCCGGAAGCCGAACTGCTCCGCCGACAGGTCAGGTCCAACCCCGACCAGGTGCTGAACGATGCGGGCAGCCAGAATACGCTCCAGCAATTTTTCCGCCTCGTCCAGCAGTACGATAGGACGATACCCGGCGGCTGTATCCACCGGGCGCCCCTCCTTTTTCAACAACACAAGTCTGCCCGTCCGCCAGAGCAACGGAAACCGTCCCGACTCCAGGCAACCATTAAATAGCTCCAGGAGCCCCCAGGGCATCGAGGGCCAAGGCCAGCACCCGACCATGGACTCCGTCCGGGCCGGGGGCCGTGTCCTTTGCAGTCATCCTGACAACGGCCACACGGAGCTCTGCCCCAGTAATATGGGGCACCTCAGCAGGGGCTTCGCCGTCGATGGCGTCCGACGGCTTACCCATAGCGGGGGGAACAAAACCCTCCCGCTCCTGCGGGAACAACGCCGAAACGATGTCCCGCAGCTGTTGAGGCTGAAGTAGCTCAGTCAAAGGGGGGGCCCACGGGCGCAGTTTGCCGCGCACCAGCCTGTACGGGCTCCCCCATGGATCCGCTTCGAGCGCCTCCAAGAGTCTCTCCACGTTCTGCTCCTTGGCCCGCCTGATGGCCAGCCGCAGGGCGTCCTTCGCAGCGCGATATTCACCGTGCAGCCGGGTCTCCTCCTCTGCGAACGCGACGGGGTCGTCGCGCCGCAGGTGACGGCGACGGCGGTGTCTAGCACACTGGCGGCTCGCCCGAATGGAGACTGCACGCAGTCTCGCAATTTCAGGCGACCACCAGGGCGACCGCCGTCCGCAATGCCGAGGTCCGACCCGGGGCATCGAGGCATCGCATATGCGGTGCATCGCGCCGCGGAACCATTCGGCCTCAGCCTCCACATCGAAAGGGTGTGGGCGCATGGGCGTCCACGCCGCCACCATAGAGGCCTCCACCAGGAGCTTCAATGCCCACCTAGGGAATGATCGGGACGCACTCCGCGGGGGGTAGGCTACTGGTTACTAAGGTTGATTAGGAATAATTTGACGTGGTTTGAACAAATCGGGTTGGTGCAACATCAACATGTCGTATCTATCGTAACTTTTCCGCTTTTCTCAGATTTATTCTCGATGTGTCTAGTTTTTTTTTGTATTTGGCAACCCCATCTGCGTAGCGTGTTCTTTGAGAACGTCGGATTCCCAAATTATAGGTACCTACCTAATTAATTTGTGGAGATGCCACTCGGAAAGGCAAAGGGCTGTATTGCGTTGCTACGAATCGGTAGGCCTAATTACGAGTGTCGACTTCTGTCGGTACCAGGCACAAAAGCCGCGTAAATTACTCTTTGAACTTAAATACACATACGGAAATGTATTTATATGGTATTGTTTCTCAAGAATCACGAGTATATTGAGATGTCTCTTTTCTATGTGAATTTGTAATATTTTGATCGTCTAATTTTGTTTGAATTTAAATTGACTTTTAGTCGTGGTGTTTAAACTACGTAGCGAATTTAATTTTTTTTACTAGCGTAAGTATTTATTGGCAACGAGCTGTCGGCCTGTGCGGTGTTAAGAGGTATTCCGAATTGAGCATGAATCTCTAATTAAGTCTTTAATCTCACTGTACGGGGCAGATATTCCACCACTATTGTATTAACTGTATTAACTGGTTATTCATATTTTCAAACTAAATACCTATACCCACAGTCTTACTACCCGCAAACAAAACAAAACTGAAAATTAAATTTTACTCTGTTACAACGGTGTTACCAGAAAACAATTTCAAAAAAACCAGTATTACTCTCACCGCCCTAACTTAGTTAACTCATAGTGCTTTCCCGTTACATGTAGTTGCAAAAGAAAGTGCAAAAACAACAAACTTGCTCTTGCAACACAGTGTAATTGCGACTAAATTGAACGAAATGATAAAAAGTGGGAAGTTCTCAACGCGAGCTGGGAGCGAACATTAAATTAAATTCCCCGACTTTTTCTTTGCGGCAAAACTTGTGTTTTGTTATTATTGTTTATTATTGATAACAAATTATATCGTATTTCGTTGCATTTTTACCTTTTTAGTAGTAAAATTTTAAAATGTATCGAATTTCTTCATTAAATTCACTCGTCTTGACAGTACGAAAAATAAATAAAAATCAAATACCTAATTTGAAATTGGAATTAACTTCTTTAAAATTTAAACTTTTAATAATACCAAAACCAGCCAGATACAAATAGTATAGCCAAAGAGATTTTATTACAAGTTCATACGTACTATAATAGGAAAAGACTTTTTCGCCAACCTATTACCAGCGCTATCTCGTGAGCTTACTTTTTATTTTATTTTTATTGCTTAGTTGTGCGTACGAGCTCACAGCCCACCTTATGTTAATTGGTTACCGGAGCCCATAGAAATCTACAACGTAAATGCCGCCACCCACCTTGAGACATGAGTTCTAAGGTCTCACTTTTAACTACGGCTGCCTGGCCCATGAGACCGAAACGCATTACTGCTTCACGGCAGAAATAGGCAGCGTCGTGGTACCTACCCGTGCGGACTCGCAAGACGTCCCACCATCAGTAAAAACTGTCACTGTGATTAAAGCGCACTGAGTTTCTCACGGGATCTCCTCAGTGGGCCGCGATTCCGATCCGGTAGTAGATTCAGCGAAGCACCCTTGCCGTTCGCTCGTCTGCTTACAAGGGCACTAAAAAAAAAAAGACTGAAACCGACTGATACTGAAATTCAATTGAAACTCCCACCTCACCTCTCAGTTAGAGATTCACGTTGGAATGTCCATGGACTTGCGTTATACCCAATTGGCCACGTGATTACTCATTCATAAATAAAAAAGTAAGCTTAATATTTGATCTGTAATGCTCAGAAAAATAGTAAAAGTAAATGCTTAATTTCCTCCACCGGTAATCTCATTCGGCGAGCACTTAAATGCATTTGTACCTGTTTTATGTTTAGTTCCACAGTAACGGGTTCCTTTAGAAAACTTTATAGTTTCCAGTCTTAAAGAAAACGCAGCTATCAAGATCGGGGAAAATAAAATTCTCAAAACGTTCGAGAATTTCATTACGAGCTTGCAACGTAACAATCGGCACTCAAATGAGCTTAACAACGCATGTGTAACATAACAATAAACATGGCCATATTGTTATACCACAATCACCTTAAATTTCACTATGGGCGTTTAATGCTGATGTTTCTTTAAATAGAATAAAAACTTTTATTGCTTAAATACGTGGAGGAGCGGATACGGCTCACCTGGCATTAATATTACCGGAGCCCATGATATCATGACGTGGAGACAGTAGTAAAACAGCTGCTCCACCTTTCAAATCGAAAGGCATTGCTGCTTCACGGCCGAAATAGGCAGAGTGGTGGTACCTACCAGGGCAGACTCACGAGACTTTCTACCACCAGTAAATGGTGGTTATAATAATTTCATGGTTTAATCTCGCTCTCATTATGCACGACTAAAGCGTTCGGTTTTAATTTGAAGATTGTGTTAACTGCCGTCTATCGTGAAAATAGGTTTAATTTTTTTCGACGACACGAAGATTGATATGCTAGACAGATTTAAAGGTTGTTTTTTAATTACAATCTCAATACAATTACAGTCTCCAAAGCTTGGATAGTAATCGACAATCGTGATAGTTGACTCCGGTCACCGTCCTCGTCGAACCCGTAGCTTGCGACGAAGGGCTTGACGAGCGAATTAATCCATAGGCACAGCCCACTGAGTTTCTCGCTGGATCTTCTCAGTGGATCGCGTTTCAGATCCGGTGGTAGATTTTGCGAAGCACTGCTCTTGCTGGGGTCAGTGTTAGCATCACTCCGGTTTGAGCCCCGTGAGCTCACCTACTAGTTAAGGTTACGCTGAAATAGCCTCTCAAGGCTATCAGCTTAGGTAGGAAAAAAAAATTGTTGTCTCAAACGTAACTAATCAGTTTCCGCACGACTAGGAGCTTGCTACCAAACGCGGTCGTGAATAAAACATACAATCTTAGTACTTTTAGAACGTTTTACGATAACAGTAAAGCAGGAGGGAGATACCGCAGTTTTCACGCACTTGTTTACGTCGCTGTAAAATTTGACGAAACCATCCGAAATAAAGGCGTTACATAAAATTTTGGGTTGCCAGTTCTGCGACATGGCATTTATTTTTTAAGAATTTTACAAAATATACTACGATTCCCGCCCATAAATGTTACACATCGACCATTCGAAAGAGACAATAGGCTAATTTCGACTTCGTAGAGCGTTATCTCTGTCGCACAAGACTATCGCATTTCAACAGCTGCGGATAAACATCACATGGATAGTGTGCGATAGAGACAACATTATACGAAGCCGAGGTTAGCCGATTGATTCTTTCTAAAGGCCGATGTGCAATATTAATCGTTAGGTACTGTACGTTAAATACATAATTTTACCTTGTAATATTATTTTTAAATTAATGTAAATATTTATTGATCAATTTATTTAGGTTTAAGTTGACAAACGAGCTAGACAAGCGACTTCGCCTGGGTGTATTCTTATATCATCAAATGTGAATTACCATAATCAAAGATTTCGACAATATATGTTCACGATATATTTATATTATATTATCGTTACAAGAACTTATTGATTCTTTACTTTTCTTTACGTTTCATTAGTTGACAACACAGATGTAAAACTTACGCAGTGATAACAATACAGTACCGATAAAATATTTTGACGGCACTGTAAAAGTTTTATTCGTACCTGATCTTGTGTCACTAAATGTTTATCGTGTTTGAAAATAATAAAATATGTCACTAAAATATGTTGTCTTACTTCTGCTCTGAAGCGGTAATGCGTTTTAGTTTGAATTTCCTTCCCTAATCGCTGGTAGCTTAAAGGGGCTATTTTAGATATTCACGTGATCACAGACTGGTAAGTGAGTTAACGGACTCAACCTGAGAGAGCTTTCTGACACTGGCTTTGATGAAGTGTCTCCTGACAACACTCACGTTGTGAAATCTATGGAATTCTCTAACTACTCAGCTTAAAATGGGCCGTGAATTCATCGGCCCATTTAGTGTGATGATTTTTTTTATTGCTTAACCTGGTGTTAAGTGGTTACTGGAGCCCATAGACATCTACGACGTAAATGCGCCACCCACCTTGAGATATAAGTTCTAAGGTCTCAAGTATAGTTACAACGGCTGCCCCACCTTTCAAACCGAAACGCATTACTGCTTCACGGCAGAAATAGGCGGGATGGTGGTACCTACTCGCGCAGACTTACAATAGGTCCTACCACTAGTAAAACAGAAAAAATAAATAAATTTTGAAAAGTACCAAAAACCGCTATAGACAAGCAGAATTACACATTGAAATGATTTTTTCTGATGTTCCTGGTTGGAATATTAGTTATGTAGTAAAATTATTGTTTTGTTATTGACTCATGATCATTTTTTTTTCTATCTTGCAACTTGCAATCTGTTTCTTCAAAAACAATAATGTAAATTGATGTCAGATTTTCATCAGGAAAAGTTGAGTTAGCTGAGTTGTGTCCCCAGTGGTACCATTCTCATCTCCTATCTGCTAATCTTTTTGCTTTGATATACATTAACGTTTTTAAGTCAATTAAAAGTCCTGAGTTTGGTGAAATATATGTTGAAACGTGTAATGTATAGATAAAGCTAGAAGCTAATAAAGGCTTACATTATAAACTGTTAAGTTTTAAGGAATTTGTTTGCCATTTGTCTGGGCCTCTAGAACAGTAAAAAGAGAAAAAATCGTAGTTCTAAGTGGTAAGCAACTTCCAAATCCATGTCATAAGCTTCGTCTGCATTAAATAGCCAATAAAAATGTGCAGTATTTTCTGAAACTTAAGAGCTGAAGTTTAAATTAATATCAGGCAACGTTAACTGTGTTACACGCTGTAACTTCATGCTATACTAGACGACTAATCGGCCAATTTATCAACACACACACACACTACGTCCAACAATCAGAATGACATGTTTGTTTGTATCGCGCTGGGTGTATGCAATTCTCTCCTATTTAATTAATCATGTGCGAACGTTATGCATACGCTTCTCTCGGTATAATTTTTTTTTGTCACGAGGAAATCGTCGGACTTCCGCTCTTTTTTTTGGCCTTGCGGGCAGATGGGCTTACGACCCACCCGATAGTGGGTGGTTACCGTCGCCCATGGACTTCAGCAATGCCAGGGGCAGAACCAAGCCGCTGCCTACCGTTAAACTCCACTGGGGATGGCGGGCGGGGCATGTCGGAGTCGAACCGACTAAAAACTTCCTGTCGCTCAACAAGCCACATCCGAACCTCGCATGACACAGAACTCATGAAAAGGTAAAGGGGTGAAAGTGAAGCGCTTAGTGCGGAGCACACCTCTCCCATCACCCTTCCCCTCGGGACACTGGACTGGCGGTCGTCGGCGTCACGATCACCAGCCCTCTCGGTCGGCAGACTATCCAAAGCCCGCCTAGATGGCGCCGGCTAGAATGGATTATCCCACGGACTACCCCGCTAGATCAGAAACAGCGTGGGTCGAGGATAGCCGGCCTGCCATCACCCGGATGCTCTTGCGTAAAACGCATGCAGAGCAGCTTGCACGTCGTCTTCTTAGGCCCCCCTCGCCGGTCTCCAGACCGACATGTGAGGTAACGTGTAGTTTTTTCGGATAACTCAATTCAATTTTGCATTTAGATCAAAATGATTATAGCCTAAAATATAGCTTAACCTATTATGCCACGTACATGCTTTTTTTTAAATCTGCTTGAACTGTAAAATGTCTATTGTACATTTCAGTTTTTTTTAGAGAAAGTTACCGACTGCCGAATTACCGAAGCGATTGTCGGAGTCGAAAAACGGATAGTGATTTCTGCTATCTATCTTAAAATATTCGGTTGAAGTCTCAATAGCATTGGGAAAGGGTTGGCCTTTAATATAGGTAATGCTAACATGCGTTCTTCCCGATACTAGCAAAATTGCAGATTTATCCGGCCAATTATCTAGAAGACTGATTCTAACCGGTGGCAATTGAGACAGGCCTCATGACTCAAGGTGAGTAATATCTACGTAGCCGTGAGCTCGTTCACGTATCTAAGCGACATATTTATCAGTCTATATTACAAAGCAATACATCGCTTGATATCATATCCTACATTGAAAAATATATTCACTTTGTACGTCGTACGTGTAAGCAATACCGCCCCTTGCGTTTACAATATTGCCGTTTGTGACCCTGCACTGCGGTCGTGTCCCCGCAGACAACTGACCGCACGCCTCCCGCGCTGTGTGCCCATTGTAGCCAACTTGTCACGGATGTTACAAATTATTGGCAATAACACACGTATACTCCACAAGCTGTCCGTCTAGTTAATAGTTGTTTGTTCTTGTGCTTCGATTGAGGCCGGTTCGCGTTCGACATCGTTTCTTGTATTATTTTCTTTTTGCTATTTAAATGTTGGATGGAATTGGATTAGTTCGTTTCCTTAGTTTTTTTTTTTTGTCTTATTAGTTATTTAGAAAATACGCTTTGGTGTTGATACGACTAAATGTATTCCTCCCCTCTTGGTTTAGCCTTTGCTCGCCCACCTGTCCCGATGCCTCTAAGACGCCGGTAATACTTGAAACATAAAAAAAGTAATCAAGTAATCAAGTAAGTATATCAAGTAATCTTTTTAGAGCACGCGCACCAAGCTTGGCGTGACATGAGCGGGTGATGTTGCTCGAAGATCAAGTTCGGATTGTGTATTAAATAATAATATAATCGCTTTTTTACAATAAAATCCTTTTTTCTTACACTATTATTAATTCAAATTTATTAAAATTTGTTTTCTATTTTTTAGTTGGATTTGCTATAAAATCGTATTTTGTTAGTTTTTTTAAACTATTATTTAATTTTAATTTTTTCGTTCAATTTAATTTTTTTTTTGTTTATTTTTCATATTTTTTTTAATAATGTATTCTCATCGGTCCTTAATAAGTATACCAAATTTCGAGTTAATCCGACGTTTTGAAGGGGGTCAAAATCATGTTTAAATATTTCGTTACAAACATACATACGTCTGAAGCTAATAATCTCACGGATCGTCTGGAACCTCTGGGTCTGCGGAGGGACTTCGGTTCCCTCTTGTACCATATGTTCCATGTGAAGTGCTCTGAGGAATTGTTCGAGATGATACCGGCATCTCGTTTTTACCATCGCACCGCCCGCCACCGGAGTAGAGTTCATCCATACTACCTGGAGCCACTGCGGTCATCCACAGTGCGTTTCCAGAGGTCTTTTAGTCACGTACCATCCGGCTATGGAATGAGCTCCCCTCCACGGTGTTTCCCGAGCGCTATGACATGTCCTTCTTCAAACGAGGCTTGTGGAGAGTATTAAGCGGTAGGCAGCGGCTTGGCTCTGCCCCTAGCATTGCTGAAGTCCATGGGCGACGGTAACCACTCACCATCAGGTGGGCCGTATGCTCGTCTGCCGACAAGGGCAATAAAAAAAGCGGATTAAAATGAATAGTAAGCATCGACACAAGAGAGGAAAATAAATATCATTGATGCCCACTTAATTGCCTCTGTCAAGATTTAAAAATGATACTTCTTTTGCAGATAACTTCGTAATAATCTAAAAAAAATTTCACCAAAAACGAACTTATTGACTAAAGCGAAGGGACGTATTTAGAAAAATGTAACATAAAGATTCGATTTTCCTTATTATATTTGTCCGGTAACTCATAAAACTTGACTTAGAGTAGTCAGCCTCTCAGACATATTGCCTCAGTGGATATTGAAAAGCTCAATTGAATGCAACCCTGTATTTGTGGATCACTCCATAGCGTGCGCGGAACCGAAATTGGAAGGTGCTGCAAGGGAAGATTTCAACTGTACGAGTGTTTGTTTGTGTAAGGAATATTGTTTGCCTTTTCATTTTAGATGAAATTCGTGTCATCGTGTGTTTCATAAACCGCCAAATAATCTCTCTCACACGCTCAAACTCTAAACTCCTTGGAGCAGCGGAGAGGTTCATATGGCGCTAAGCGTTTACGTTATAATACTCATTGTAAAAATGAACATTTAAAAAAAAATCTAATAATTTAAAAAAATAAGCTAATATTTAAAAAAAAAGACATACCCGCTGAGTTTCTTGCCGATTCTTCTCAGGACGGAGGCTAGTTTTTGTGAATTGACGGTAGTTCTTTTGACGTTCAACAAGTATGTACTTACATTTATGTTGAATAACAAAAAAAAATGATTTTGATTTGATTTGAAAACCTTTAGCCATAAGGTACTAACTACAGTGCGAATTTTACGTGCATTATGAAGAAAAGAAGCTAGTTACCAGTCTTTGTTTTGAGCTTTTCCTTAGACCGTATTTTAATATTTCTGGTTTATTTCGCTATTATGTTTTTCTATTGATGACAATAAATACGGTCTTATTTCTAATTATTTATCGTTACTAATTTTTTATTTACCTACTTGTGCAAGTCGTCGTAGCCTAATAGATAAGATGTCCGATGTAGTAACCAAATAATGGTGGTTAGATAAATGAATAACATTCATTCGGGTTTGTGCTAGATAAAACTAAGATTAGGCAATATCATTAAATAACTCTCAAAACGATATCGAGGGGTGTAAACACTATTTGTTTTAGCGACATTTATCTTTGTAATTAAAAGTCCGTTTTATTTGGTATCAGCATCAACAGTTCGATCTTTTTAATTGAACTTCAATTAAGTTTACTCCAAATCAGTTAAGTTTACTCAAATAGCTGAAGAAGTTATTTTAATTATGATATTTTTTTTCCAAATTTTAAACTAAAAATGGCTCTCCTGTAAAATTGCAAAAATGTCACTTGAACCAGCCTTTCATCCCAAAATATCTATCTATCATCAAAATATCTAATTTTAGTCTTAAAAATCCATAAACACCACTCTCTGCAAGTGGATCGCTAGCTTTTTGGATGGGCGGAGCATCACGGTCGTTGTAGACGGTGACTGTTCTGATACCATGACCATTAACGCTGGCGTTCCACAAGGTTCGGTGCTCTCCCCCACGCTTTTCATCCTGTATATCAATGACATGTTGTCTATTTATGGCATGCATTGCTATGCGAATGACAGCACGGGGGATGCGCGATATATCGGCCATCAGAGTCTCTCTCGGAGCGTGGTGCAAGAGAGACGGTCAAAACTTGTGTCTGAAGTGGAGAACTGTCTGGGGCGAGTCTCCAAATATCGTGTTTTTTTTTTTACTAACAATCACGCCACGTTAACTGGTCCCGTGATAAGTTCGTATAGAACTTGTGTTACAAGTACCAGATAACGGATATAAATGTAAGATTTTTATTATACACATACATATATTTAATATACATCCATAACCCTGGAAAAGACATTTATATTTATCATACAAATATCTTCCCTTAGCGGGATTCCAACCCGCGACCTCCTTGTGTAGTGACCATGTCACTTACCACTACACCAGACGGCCGTTTTATTGAACTTGGTTCAATTCAACCCGTTAATGACACATGTTTGCGCGTTCACTGCGAAGAAGGACCCCTTTGTCATGGCGCCGCAATTCCAAGGAGTATCCCTGCAACCTTCCGAGAGTATCGGGATACTTGGGGTCGACATTTCGAGCGATGTCCAGTTTCGGAGTCATTTGGAAGGCAAAGCCAAGTTGGCGTCCAAAATGCTGGGAGTCCTCAATATAGCGAAGCGGTACTTCACGCCTGGACAAAGGCTTTTGCTTTATAAAGCACAAGTCCGGCCTCGCGTGGAGTACTGCTCCCATCTCTGGGCCGGGGCTCCCAAATACCAGCTTCTTCCATTTGACTCCATACAGAGGAGGGCCGTTCGGATTGTCGATAATCCCATTCTCACGGATCGTTTGGAACCTCTGGGTCTGCGGAGGGACTTCGGTTCCCTCTGTATTTTGTACCGTATGTTCCATGGGAGTGATCTGAGGAATTGTTCGAGATTATACTGGCATCTCGTTTTTACCATCGCACCGCCCGCCACCGGAGTAGAGTTCATTCATACTACCTGGAGCCACTGCGGTCATCCACAGTGCGTTTCCAGAGATCTTTTTTGCCACGTACCATCCGGCTATGGAATGAGCTCCCCTCCACGGTGTTTCTCGAGCGCTATGACATGTCTTTCTTCAAACGAGGCTTGTGGAGAGTATTAAGCGGTAGGCAGCGGCTTGGCTCTGCCCCTGGCATTGCTGAAGTCCATGGGCGACGGTAACCACTAACCATCAGGTGGGCCGTATGCTCGTCTGCCTACAAGGGCAATAAAAAAAAAAGAGTGGATTCTTCGAGCTATTATCTCTCTATGCTCTGCATTTAACAACAAAATAAAATTATCGCATCGATGTTTATTAACTATTTATACTATTGTGTGGCGCGGTAAACAAACAAAAATACACCGTCAGATCCCAGTCCACGATACGTAACTCACAAAAATCAAATTCATGAATATTTGAGGCATAACTTGCACTTCTATTTCCTGGTAATCACGTTATTTTTGATTACGTCCCCGTAAATCGTACACGAAAAGGTAATCAGGAAGCTTGAAATGAACGAATACAAATTTCCAATTTTTGTTAAATTATGCATAATATCTATTTATTTGTTTTTATTTCGCACATAATGTTGTTATGTCGTGCCGTTTGGGTATAACATGATGAAAATCGTATTTTTCGTATTAATACTGTCAATATTACCCAATATTGACAACTTTCACTGGTGGTAGGACCTCTTGGGAGTCCGCACGGGTAGGTACCGCCACCCCGCCTATTTCCGCCGTGAAGCAGTAATGCGTTTCGGTTCGAAGGGTGGGGTAGCCGTTGTAACTATACTGAGACCTTACAACTTATATCTCGAGGTGGGTGGCGTATTTACGTTGTAGATGTCTATGGGCTCCAGTAACCACTTAACACCAGGTGGGCTGTGAGCTCGTCCATCCATCAAAGCAATAAAAAAAAAAAAAACTTATTTGAACTAGTGTTCCCCCGGTAGTCGAAATTCGACTATAATTAATTGAAATTGTAAGTTTGTACACTATTATGATCCTATTTTCAAACACTATTAATACTTCTAATATCTATACTATACTTCTGTAGTATATCTAATACTTTTATTCTATTCTATTATATTCTATATCTAATACTTCTAGAATCACAAATTTCGCCAAGACTACACTATAGAACAATATTAATAAAGACAAACAATATTTAATCTATTCTCAATTTGACAACAGACGTCAAGAACAAAAGCTTGACAATAAATAAATAGTATGCATGCGTGCGTCAAATACATGGTAGTGTGTGTAATGTTTTTTTTTATTGATTTAATGTATTTTTTATGCATAATTAAAACAAATATTAGCATTATGCACTCCTTCTCTATATTTTCTATAAGTATGGGAAATTTTATACTTCTCCGTCCGCGCAATTTTCGTAAAAAGGGATACAAAGCTTTTCCTTCAGGTATTAATATATAGGTATAGATTCTAACGTCTCAATAGTTTACCAAACATGTTTTACTTCGTCTTGCAAGTTGAAAATACGCTTCATTCTCATTAAAACTCACTCAAGCGTTCTTCGACTTAATTAAAAACTGTTGCAAGCTCCGAAGCGTCATATAATATCGTACGTGTTAAATTTATAACAACACTTCGCGCGGCTGATGTTTATTTCAGTTCAGACAACGTAAACAATGTGTTTAATTCGTTTTGGAAACTGTTTGGATGTTAAATGTTTTCCAGTGAATATAATATGTACAAAACTATAGTTAAGTTCCTTGGTCGTACTAAATTTTTGAATAGTCGCTAGTGTCTGTTGGAAACGGTTCAGAGAATGAGTTTTAGGAAATAAAAATAAGAAATTATAATTATTTCATTGTCCTTCACCTCAACATTACATTAAAATTACATACCTAGGTAATTAATTAGACAGTAACATCCAGTTACAAAATCTCGCTTGATATATTTCAGAAACTCCAAATAACTCTTTAGTTTTATTCTGCATTCTCTTCTCAATCTTTCGAATGATAATGCTCGATTTAGGCCTTAGGGTTGAAAGGTCAAAAATTGAACGAAATACCAAACGAATAAATGTGTTGTCTTGTACAAAAGCTAATTTAATAATTTTAAGTCGTCGTGGCCTAACGGATAGGACGACGATGTTCGAATCTCAGGCGGGTACCAATTTTTCTAATGAAATACGTACTCAACAAATGTTCACGATTGATTTCCACGGTGAAGGAATAAATAACATCGTGTAATAAAAATGAAACCCGCAAAATTATAATTTGCGTAATTACTGATGGTAGGACCTCTTGTGAGTCCGCGCGGGTGGGTACCACCACTCTGCCTATTTCTGCCGTGAAGCAGTAATGCGTTTCGGTTTGAAGGGTGGGGCAGCCGTTGTAACTATACGTGAGACCTCAGAACTTATATCTCATGGTGGGTGGCGCATTTACGTTGTGGATGTCTATGGGCTCCAGTAACCACTTAACACCAGGTGGGGTGTGAGCTCGTCCACCCACCCAAGCAATAAAAAAAAAATATATTTCCTTGAAATGAGAGCTGAGCTTATACGAGGGATATATTGAGATCGCTTCTGAAAACTGAGCCTTATATGATAAGAACAAAATGCCAAAATGTCAAATTCTAAAAGTTATTTTGACTAATGCTGTTTGTTTTGCACGTCATGTAATGCAAACAGAAATCAAATGACGCACGGGGTCAACAGCGTGGAGGGAACGCGAGCGACATCTACCTTGCTACTTTACATTACATTGATGGTTCATTAATTATGAAGGATGAAGGTACTAACATCACACGCTTTTTGTTTCCTGTTTAAATAAGGGTATCAGTTTACTGTTGTTTCAGTTTTTTTTATTACCCTTGTCGGCAGACGAGCATATAGCCTACCTGATGGTGAGTGGTTACGGTCGCCCATGGACTTCAGCAATGCCAGGGGCAGAATCAAGCCGCCGCCTGTCTGTCAGCTTCGAGAGTAATTTGTTTACGTCTTGTATTGATTACCTACCTGAAGTAAAAATATACTAAAATATACACTAAATATTAATATATTTTGGTTTCTTTCCACCCTCTAGAGAACATGTTTACATGAACCGTTTTGTTGTCGCGTATAGAAAAGCTCGGTGCGTCTTCAAACTCGTTCAATCAAAATTTAAGTTGGTATTGGAAAAGTTTTCCGTTCAAGATTGACGCGTGGAGCGCATTGACGTAATATAAATAACGGAACACCGTATACATGTGACTGTTTAAAGGTTAATCGGATCGATTGTTGGAATGGACTCTTATGATAACAGTCCATCTGCAGATGTTGAGTTGCGGGAGAACATAGAAATTAGCAAGTTAAAATCGTCATATCGTACTGCGTTCACAGTTTATTCTTACGTCCCATATTTTCTCGAATTCGTTACATTTTATATTAGCTTAAGTTTTATACGGTTTAAAAATTTGATACTGATGTTTACGTTTCTTCTGATATAGAAAGACCTAATAGTATTACAAAATCTGCACAAATCATAAAAATAAAAATATTTAGAGAGTGACCCGGGGGGTGAGAGCTCTAGCACGATGTATGACAGCGGTTCTATGGGACTACAGTTGTGGAAGTGCCATAGCAGTACCACCTAGGACCGCCTGATCAACTCCCATACCGTGACGGTTGACGTAAAGTCGATGACTGCGCAGGACTTCGCCGACCGGGGGTCCTTGAGGTGAGCTCCGCCTCTGGTTGCAATGTTCATCGTGGTATCGCCCCCATATTGCCTAGGTTCTGTCTCGGACGAGAATCGGACGTCGGGTGAAATTTCAAGGGAATCGCTTAGTGGGTAGTAGCGAAGAGACTTAGAGGGAAAAGTGTCTCCTACCATAGACAGATCTGCACTACCTTCAACATCAACATCGCCGACGCGATACATACTGAGAAACGGAACTGATGAAGAAAGATCATATGGAAGAAACTGTAGCCCTCACTGATCACGATCCGCACAGTGGGGAATCGTCGAGAGCAGGAAGGCTTTTTTTTAAATCTTGTAACGTAAAATATAAAAACTTATCAGAAGTCTCCAACCGCCCGTGGGAGAGGCTACACGTGATGCTAAGGCTGGCTGGTACTTTGCACAGAGAGTGAGTATGGCTGTCCAACGAGGTATCCAGTATCTTGAGAACTGTGCCTCTTTCAGGCGCATTGGAAGATTTATTCTACTGTATGAATTGATTTATGTTAAATTATTGGAATATATTACTTGTTTGTTCAAATATAAAAACTGCAATGAATCTCAAAATATCTAAACAATTTAGATAAACAGATACTGATATCAAAGCAAGTCCCCAATATTAAATGTAAAATCCATACAAGATTGTTTTAGAAACGACTTACTTGTAAGAAATTGTCCAAGATAAGCGTCCGGGCGCTTTGAGACTGCCTAACTTTATTTGAAGAGGACTGGATTCGTTTTCAGTGTGTTTTCTGGAAAACTTAAATCGCACGCAGAATTTGGCGGCTGATCAATATGACAATAAAGTTCTAATACATTGTGTTAAGAAATATTTAATCCAATTCAATCTTTGGTAAATGGATTTTGTGGCAGTAACACCACAATTCTGCCAATGTCAACTTGACATGTGACATCGTGTATCGGAACGCGCTATAACTTGACATCTGTCAAAAGCCCCGCATTTTTGGTCTCTTCCGGTTGCGTCATTACATTCGTCTGTCGTGTACACAATTAATTTTGCAATAAGGGAGTTTTGTGTGGATTATTTAGTTTGATTCACTATCACATTTGCCTGTTTAATATATCAACTTTTGTGTTCAAGATAAGCAAACGAGCTCACGATCCATTTGATAGTCCATTAGAATGGTTATCGGAACCCATGGACTTCGCCGTTTAATATCAATTTTCGTTCCGTGTTTTTTAAAATATTGTTAGTAATTAAAAAAAGTTTCATTGAATAATTTATAGTCAATGTTATTAATTGGGGTTAAATATATGATAATACAAAAATGCCGTTTATTTGAAAAATGATCAATATTCATCACCAGCCTTACACTGTTGAAGATAGGCCTCCCTCAGGGCTCGCCTTGATGATTTATCCTACGCAGCCTTACTTATCAATATCTAGTCTAGCATCGGCTGGATTGTTAGATTTGCTAATCAGATCTGCTATCCAAAATGGTAATAACCAATCTCATTTTTGAATGAATACTCTCATTTGTCACATAATAGCATTTAAATATGTATTGCACGTAAAAGAATAATTAATTGTTTTATCGCGAATGTATGTATGTATGTAATGTATGATCGCGAATTCACAATTGAAACGGATTAACCAATTCATATTGAACGAATATGTAATTTCCTGTGTATACTATTTGAGAATAGCACAGAGTAGCAAAGATGAGTCAGCCAGTAGCTAGTGTTTCCAAACAACAAAAGCACTGTTTCCAATTGATCTTTTGCAGCTACTGGGCTTATAAATACTAATTATCAATACCGCAAGCCAAATGTCGCTGTCAGTCTTGAGAAACGTACCTGAATTCAACGACGATCGAATCAAAAGTCCCCGATCGCCAAAAAAAAAGTAAGAAATACCAACTTATGCGTATTCACAACTCAGCCTTACCGCTCCCTTTTCTGCCAACCCCATATTAGGGATTAACAGAGCTTACATACAACAACACTGTAATAATTCCGTTCTCAAGGCGACCTCAACACCCCTACCTCATTTTCGTCCTTTAATAAGACAAGTTTTTTGACACTTCTCGGAATGACTACAAAGACACTCACAATCACAAAAGAAATCACCCAATACTGAGCATAAGACCTTTCGTGTATGCCACTTATCTAACATAGATTCTGAGCCAATCGTATTCAGTTGTAGCCCGCGATCGCACAAATTCCTTGACCCATCGAGCTGACGTCCTATATTTAATGGGACAGTTCATAATTATTACCCTTAACTAATACTTATATTCTTCTTATTTGGGGTCGGCGTAACATGTCCTCTTATCACGCTGCATACAGATTTGGCACCAGTTTTACGTATGGCCTGACATCAATAATCCCTGACTTATATCTCCATATTCCATGCAACATGGAATAAGGTTTAGGTAACTTTTATGTTTTTTTCTGATTATTTGATTTGCATTTAATTTCTAAAATTATTTACACAAAAATTTGGATTTACAAATATATTCGAATCTGTGAATTTAACAAAATACAGAAATTCAATTCACGCACTATAAAATATTGTATTGGTGAATGTTCCAAAATTTACGGTCAAACGACTCCGGTAGCGCAGCAAAGCAAACTCGACAGCCCTGGAACTGAATGAACTACAAAAGTTGCACGCCCATTAACGTTTATTTCACAACGAAGGTCGGCGGATTCGTGAAAAAACATTATGAATTGAGTTTCAACGTTCGAATATGCAGCTCAAAATCAACTGGTCTACCGTGCTGAATGGCGAGTCGAACATATTTTCACAAGCGTCAGCGATTTTCTCGGTGTGCGTTTGTTATTTTTAAAAGTCCGTTCCGTAAAATGCCTGATTCCGAACAGGGCATGTAGCACCACATTGGATGAGTGGCGTCATCCTGTCTATATCTACTGCGAATCATCACTACGTGCAGTATCATCCTGTCGCACAGTCTACAGATTCTAGTAACTGTTTGTATATAGAGTAGACAATGACTTTGCAATGACTTTCCGGTCACCGTCCTCGCCGAACCCGTCGCTTGCGACGAAGGGCTCGACGAGTCAATTAAACCATAGACGCAGCCCACTGAGTTTCTCGAGGGATCTTCTCAGTGGGTAGCGTTTACGATCCGGTGGTAGATCCTGCGTAGCAGTGCCTTGCTAGGGCCAGTGTTAGCAACACTCCCGGTTGTTCGTTCCAACAGTCTTCGACGCGTAAAGCTTTCATGGGAAGTTCATACAAGTTCACGGAAGCTTGTGCAAGTTCATGGGAATGACTTGCATCAGATCAAACAAAACTCTTAAGAATTTAGCAATGCGCTAATATTTTCAACATTTAAGCCATAGAATTTCAATGGGCTAACACCATAATCACTGGTGTTTGGTGGTTAATGAAATATGTATACATGAGGTTAATGGGCCGTGCATTTTACTTCATAAAATTCATTTTGTCTAGTATATTTGAGGATTATCAAAGTTGAACAATATTTTTCCGGTACCATATAATTGCAGCGCTCATCCAAATAATTCAGAAGCAAATAAAGAATAACGTGAAATAAACTAATCGGAGTGCTAAAATAGTAGAGGCCTGTTAGACATGATAAGACACATCAGAATAAGGAATTCATGACGTGTATAAGTTAGTGAGGGAATATTTGATCCTCTTGCTCCACTTGGTGTTAAGTGGTTACTGGAACCCATAGACATCTACAACCAAATGCGCCACCCACCTTGAGATATAAGTTCTAAGGTCTCAGTATATATTAGTTACAACGGCTGCCCCGCATTACTGCTTCACGGCAGAAATAGACAGGGTGGTGGTACCTACCCTTGCGATCTCACAGCGGGTCCTACCATCAGTAAAATGATGGAATATATTTACTGGTGGTATGGTGGTACGTCACATCACGAGGGAGGGGGTTCTAAAAAATGTGACAACCTGTGACAACGACACAAGGGTGGGTTAGAAAGTTCTAAAGTTCGTGTGACGAAATTTATAGACGAACGTCATCTCAAATTGTTTTGCATTGATATGAATATACAGTAAATTAAAAAATTAAAAACAACTATAATATTTTTTTGGAAGGGCATCGGAAAAATTCAAATTTTGCCAAATAATAATCTTAATGAAATTTACGTAAAAACGTTATCATGACCTCAGAGAAGAAAACGAAGTGCTCTAAGATGAAAAGGAACCTTTTGGCAAATTTTCCGGTTGCTAACAAAGATGAAATAATTCATTAAATTATTTATAACTCATTCATTGGTTAATAAAGAGGCCAAATGTTTACAAAGCACCCGTCAGTGCCCCATATTTTACATTAAGCTATTAATTAATAAAATACTAACTTCTCGAAAAACAGCTAACTTTCTTATTTTCCATCACGGGCCAATGGAACGTTTAATTAAGACGGTCTGTAGGCCATTTTCGCACCGAGCTTTTTATTTTATCTTTTGTAACAATAATTACAGGTTTCAACCTCTTTGATCTAATTTTTCGTTCTTAGCAAGGGTAATTAATCGTTATTAAAGATAAAAACGTAGTAACTTCAGTTTAAAGGTTTACTCCAAGTTTGATATATTAAGACAATTTGGACGTATACTTTGATAATTATTTATTTGGTAAATATTATCTATTTGTTGCTATAAATTCCACTAACTAAATTTGTTTGTTGTTTCAAGTTTCGTTGGGGTTGTTCAATTTTAAACTCAACTATTGAAGTCGCGTATTGAAATGGACGTGATCGATATACTAAATCCATAGATAATACACATAAATTAGTTAACTAAATACACATTTAAAAAAAAAATAAGCATGTGTGTGAATGTTGTAAGATGACATTGATTTTATGGCTTTTATGGATTATCTCTATCTCTATAGATGGCGTTGAACCATTGAAATCCGATTTTAAAATTAAAACAAAGCATCACCGTAAGACCGCAGTGTTGTAAGACATGCTAAATTCTAATTCCAAAGACGAATGTCACTTATTCTGGACCAAGCATTTGCTTGAGTTAATTTAACAGAGCTTCGACTTTTAGCGATTGGCAATAAACCTAATGGTGACAATTGACAGCTGACGTCGTTGTCAATCTTACAAAACTCCCGGCCCTAGTGAGTACTACGCGCTCGAGACGAATCTGACTGTACCGCACTTGTATGTAATGACGTCGGTGAAGTCTCAGAGAGACATTAATAAGTGAATTAAGAAGTGAATTTATTTCGAGAAATAAATCAGTTAACTGTTCAGTCGTATTATTTCATAGTAAACTCTCCTTGTGCGCGTACTCATAATTATTTACAACAATAAATATTGAAGAATCAACCCAGATGATAGTGTTCTACTTAGCTTCTAGTAGCATAAATATTCATGTAATATTATAATTTAAGTAATTATTTACGTAGCTCCAATTCGTCTGTGATATTTAAGCTATGTTGAAGATCAAATTAGCTAATTAAGCAGTCGACCACCATCATCTATTGTTTGCAAAAAGAGTTTAAGCTTTCAATAACTTGTCTTTGTTCGTAACGAAATTACTAACGTTTTAAATACCGAACCTTAAATGTCAGAACAATTGACGCAAAAGTACAAAACTCCCGACAATGGTTAAATTAAGTTTTATCGAAAACGAACCATTTTTGTTCGAGGAAAACAATTTTGGCGTATTATTATATTTTTTTGCCTTTCTCGTACAAAAGACATTCTGATCGGCTCCGTCATTTGTCCGCTGCGGAAGTTACTTTCCTTTAAAATTTTGATGGAGAATTCTTGTGTTTGAATGTTACTTAAAACGATCAGTCGCGCGGAAAAAGTTCAGTCGAAAACGTTTTCGAAGTTATTTTTGAGGAGTTTCAATTGTTTTTAATCGATCCCTTTGTGGATTTAATTTGGAATTCTATTGAGAGGCCGTAATGAATTCTTTATTTTATCCAGCACTGTTCATGAAAGAATCATGTACCAAATACCGTCCATCGTGATTCTCATTTCCATTGTTATTTAGATATTTAATTATTTCGATTCCACAGGCCAGGACCATTCTTTCAGGTAATATTTACTTAAAACATGTTCACAAACGATTTTAATGATTCAGGAATAGCGTCATTGGTTTTCTTTGAAGAACTATTGACAGTAGGAGGCATTATGAGTCCAATCGAGTAGGTAACACCACTGTGCGGGCTTCCGCTGTGGATCAGTCAAGCATTCCATTTTCACGGGCGTGATAGCCCCTATACAATACAATAAGATTTCGATCTCAGAGTCCGAAGATAAATGATCGAATTCACGTTGCGATGTCTATGGACTCCATTAAGCATTACATTACGAGCCACGTGCTCATCATCATTATCCTGCCCTTCTCCCAGTTACCTGGGGTCGGCGCAACATGTTTTCTCCTTCCATACTCTTCTATCATATACTATTTCTTCGCTCACTCCCCTCGTACCCGTATCGTCTTTCACGCAATCCATCCATTTCTTCTTAGGTTTACCTCTTCCTCTATATCCTTCCACATTCATAGTTAACATTTTGAAGTCGTCATGGCCTAAAGGATAAGACGTCCGGTGCATTCGGATCTAGCAATGCACCGATGTTCGAATCCCGCAGGCGGGTACCAATTTTTCTACTGAAATACGTACTTAACAATTGTTCACGATTGACTTCCTCGGTGAAGGAATAACATCGTGTAATAAAAATTAAACCCGCGAAATTATAATTTGCGTAATTACTGGTGGTAGGACCTCTTGTGACTACGCACGGGTAGGTACCACCGCCCCGCCTATTTCTGCCGTGAAGCAGTAATGCGTTTCGGTTTGAAGGGTGGGGCAGCCGTTGTAACTATACTGAGACCTTAGAACTTATATCTCAAGGTGGGTGACGCATTTACGTTGTAGATGTCTATGGGCTCCAGTAACCACTTAATATCAGGTGGGCTGTGAGCTCGTCCACCCATCTAAGCAATAAAAAAAAAACATTTTCTTACAAACTCGTTTACGTAAATAAAATCCGTATTAGAAAAACAAATGGTTCTTTATCGTGTACCCAGCTCCTCTGCCCTGTTAACGAAGTTACCCGGCCACAGTGGAACTGCGTAATTATTGGTAACACGAGTCTAGAGAGTGCAAATTGGCTTTGACCCGCTCCTTCAAAGGGTACACCGGACAGCGGTGTAGCGACAATACATTGTTTACTATGCTAATTCGACTCGTAGCGTTAAATTTGCAGCTATTTATTGTAATATAATAATATAACTCTTTATTTAACGCCACATGTACAGAGTAAGCAAATAAAACAAATAATAGACGGTGACATAAATTGGCGGCTTTATCGCTAAAAGCGATCTCTTCCACGCAACCTTGCAGGGAGAGGAATAAATAAACTGGACGGTGCTATATCTTAATAATGTTACATAAAAATATATACATATATACACATGTGAAAAATAAATACAATATAAGATAGACTTACATACGATTAAATACAAATAAATACTAAAAACATGCAAGTAAATACAAAATAAGTAGCAACTTGTACAGTTATAATATGCAGGGTAGTGCGATTTTAATCTGAACTTGAAAATTTTCGGCGAGGACGATTGTTTGATGCTTAAGGGTAGTAGTGCATTCCGAAAAACGGACTGCTTCAACCGTAAAGGAATGGTCATAAAATGACGTCCCGTGAGCCGGAAACTTCAGCATTAAATTCATATTATTAAATTAATATTTTATTTATTTCGATGAAAATCATTGAGGGTTAGCGAGAATACAACTTTAAATGCGATTTCTTGTATGTATGTACTTAAATGTAGAATTGGGATAGTGGCATATAAAAATAAAATTATTCCACTGTTGCACCTTTACTGTTCTTTTCCAAAATCTTTTATTATTATAATAATTAAAATTAATTGACAATTTTTATGCCTTGCTCATTTCAATCGTCTTTGCCATCTTTCTTTTTCTCTCATTGTATCTGTCATCTTTTCCCTTTCTTACTCACACTCTTCTTCACACTTTCTCTTACTCACATTTCAACGCTCCGTTCCACACTCTTTTCATACGTTCCGTTCTTACCCATCCTACATATGTGTATATCTCTCTAATGGGAATGATTTCGGCTTAAAATCGTAGAAATTCCTGCGTGGAACATGAATATGGCCACACTTTTTTTTTATTGCTTGATGGGTGGACGAGCTCACAGCCCACCTGGTGTTAAGTGGGCATGAGGTTGAAGTCTCAATGCTACTGAACTAGGCTTGTCCCACCCTTCAGCCCTTACGCGGGCCTACTTGGTAGCCAAAATAGACAGAATAGTGGTACCTACCTCTGCGAGCTTACAATTCGCCTTACGAATCCAGACACACACAAATAACAACACACAATACCAATACAATACGCTCGCAATAGAACGCTGCTACCAGTTTCCCGGTAAATCCCTTAGTGGCCTTTTACGACACGAAGAGATGGGGTGTTTCTGTTCTAGGCCAAAAGCATTTTGTAATTGAGATTTTTTTAGCAAGAATAACACAAGGACCCCATACCCTAGATCCCTTTGAGATTTTTTCCACTCCTTTTGTTTTCCCGCCTCATTAGTCGGAGAAACAATCTTCTCGCTAATTGTACAATAATTACAAAGCGCAAAAAGTCGAGTAGTGTTGGGAAAGTGTGGAGCGAATGAAATGGATTCAGGGAATATTAATACTGCAAATATGTATTTTTAGATAAAAATTACATAATATCTTTTTTCAGTTATTGTTTGTATTGAAAATAGGTCATATTATGTGACTGCGAGTTTTGACGGCCTGAAGAAGCTTACGGATTTTTTCATTGATTAAACACCTTCATAAATAGATTTGACG
The DNA here is from genome assembly GCF_030267445.1 of Bombyx mandarina. Taxonomy (NCBI): domain Eukaryota; kingdom Metazoa; phylum Arthropoda; class Insecta; order Lepidoptera; family Bombycidae; genus Bombyx; species Bombyx mandarina. The sequence goes on from NC_143214.1 coordinate 8,202,636, forward strand.
AATAATTTGAAATATCCAAAATTAGAAAGCCCGAACTAAAGAAGGCCTAGTGTCTAGTAAGATAAGATTAACTGAGCAACAGCGATCTTACAATAGCGTGTAAGGCAGATTACTCTAGTTTCGATTACAATAAAACTGTCATTTTCATTGTCACAGAAGACGACAAACAAATTATTAATGGCAACAGATAAGACCTTGTCTATGACATTACTAATATCCATGAATGACGTAGCTTTTTGGTTTGGTCATGTGCACGCCAATCTTCGAAGGCATCAATTAGACTTTGCTTAAGTTTTAAATCAAGTGATGTTAAAGTTCTATGATATTTTTATGCAGATTTTTTCACCTCTATTTCGAATGATCACTAAAGGTGCAACACTAGTGCCTCTTGTTCCCTGTAATCAGTGTCGTGTGTCCTGTAGGAAGCTAATTTGTACTTAACTGACACTTTTTTGTTTCAACGTCGGCTTCGATTCTGTTAGCTTCTAGCTGAATCGACAGAGACTCGGTGGAGAGTTGTTCGAGGCGTTTTTGTGGATATTCTATTTTTGGTTTGTTAATCTTTGGCTTTTATTCATTTTGCTAAGCATTCCACATCGAACGGCCTTGTGCCAGGATTTTATTGATTGCTATGGGTATTGGATACGAAACTCCGAACATCCATATGACTTACGGCTACCCCACCCTTCGAACCGAAACGCATTACTGCTTCACGGCGGTAATAGGTGTAGTGGTACCTACCCGTGCGGACTCCCAAGAGGTCCTACCACCAGTGATTACGCAAATTATAATTTTGCGGGTTTGATTTTTATTACACGATGTTATTCCTTCACCGTGGAAGTCAATCTTGAAGATTTGTTGAGTACGTATTTCATTAGAAAAATTGGTACCCGCCTGCGGGATTCGAACACCGGTGCATCGCTACATACGAATGCACCGGACGTCTTATCCTTTAGGCCACAACGACTCAAATGATTAAAAAAACTTAAAAAAAAAAACAAATTGGCACTGATAGGTGCTTTCAAATCGCCACGCCTTATGTTATGGATACTCTATTGAAATCAGTATCTGTCTCGTATGTATGAAATAAATTGATATCAGACATACAAAATTCTATCTTGGCGCTATATTTTGCGATGTGAAATAGATATTCATTTGTTTATTCTTATGCTTATTTTCATATTTCATTCTTTTTTTTTTTATTGCTCAGATGGCTGGACGAGCTTACAGTCCAACTGGAGTTAATTGGTTACTGGAGCCCATAGATATCTACGACGTAAATTCACCACTCACTTTGAGATATCAGTTCTCAGGACTCAGTATAGTTACAACGGCTGCCCCGCCCTTCAAGCCGAAGCGCATTACTGCTTCACGGCAGAAATAGGCAGGGTGGTGGTACCCGCGCGGAAACTCCAGAGGACCTACCACCAGTAATAATTCTTCATAAAGTCTACGCTATGTGGCGGTTGTTGACTTTCAAATTCGATTCCTAGAAATGTAATCAGTTAGTAATTACCACGTATGTTCATTAGACCTATCATGGTTTGATATCACAGCCCTCGGGAACGGAGACCCTTTAATTAACAATATCCACACTAGAATAACTATACGGGACTATAGTAAATATCTCAGACTCGTTATGTTTATGTAAGATCCTGAAATGGATACGATGTGTTTGGACTTGGACAGTGTAGAGCTTGGGCAAGGAAGTGCGTATGTAGCAACATATTTGTATCACGACTTTGCTTATATTTGATTATATTTACCTTCCTAGTTGATGGGTAGGACATTGACAGGTATATTGGGATTGAAACCTCAGAACTCAAGTTGGGTGGTTGTATTCAGGTATAGTAACGTCTATGGGCTAACCTATTATTCAGCAAAGCCGGTCGCCGTGACTAAAATCGTCAATCATTATAATAACAACAAAAAAATTTGACAGTTGACCTTAAAATTATGAGTCCAGATTTGAGTGTGAAGGTATTTTAAAAACAAAACCACAATTGACCAAAAATTTTTGCTTAAAAAATTATCGTTTGCGCTATCCCAAAGTAACGCAGCCTAGTTAAGTGCCTAGATCTATTGTCAAGCTAGGTTCATATGTCAAGTGGGTATGTATCCTCACTGACTGACTGCATAAACATAGGATATTAACATATTAAACAGTACGTAAATTTATAATTGAAACCACTTTTACGGTTATAGAATAATGCACGGTAGTTAAGAAAACGAATTTTTAATAGAAATATCTGATGGTAGGTTTTTTTTAGTCAGGAGGAATTTCGGTAGGCAGCGGCTTGACTCTGCCCCTGGCATTGCTGAAGTCCATGTGCGACGGTAACCACTCACCATCAGGTGGGCCGTATGCTCGTCTGCCTACAAGGGCAATAAAAAAAAAATCGCCGGATTTCCGCCCTTCACTCGGGATGGCGGGCGGGGTATGTCAGAGTCGAACTGACGACGACCACCAGCCCTCTCGGTCGGCAGGCTGTCCGAAGCCCGCCTAGATGGCGCTGGTTAGAGTGAGCTATCCTACGGAATACCCCGCTGGGCCAGAACCAGCGTGGGTCGAGGATAGCCGGCCTTCCATCACCCGGGTGCTCTTGCGTAAAACGCGTGCAGAGCAGCTTGCACGTCGTCTTCTTAGGCCCCCCTCGCCTGTCCCTAAACCGACATGTGAGGGGACCCGAAACACTTAGAGGGCCAGGGCTTTCGCGCGATCCGCCTCCATGGCCAAATATTAAAATCTCGACAAAAAAACACCTAAGTCATCCGTGAGCACGAATATTGTAAATTATTCGAATTATATTAAACCGTAAAACTAGCTTTAATTACGTCTGCGATTCACGAAAACCGAAGAAAACACTTTAATTAAGATTCCCATTGAATTAAAAAACTTTAAAATAAGACAGATTGTTTACTAACTTGTGCTATTTATTACCAAGGATAAAAAACAATGATTATTCTAATTCAACTACAATTCAATGACAATCACAATATTTAGTATTATCTTTAATATGATTTTCACGAGTCGTTGACATAAATTAACAATACTTTCACAGTCTATAATTGAGATCTTAGAACTTATATCTCAAGGTGGATGGCGCATTTACGTTGTAGATGCCTATGTGCTCCAGTAACCACTTAACACCAGGCGGGCTGTGATCTCGTCCACCCATCTAAGCAATAAAAAAAGTCTTCCGTGACCAGGAAAAAAAGGTGTATAAGCCGTGAAAGCAATTTTGAATGACACTAGGTACAATATTTATTTTAGAGTTGAGGTGGAGACGAAAGACCTCATGTACGTTATTGTACCTACGTTATGTCACCGGTATCGGAAAGCTAATTGCTCTTAATGGACGGCTGCCCTTGAGGCTATTTGATACCGTAACATATAGGCTAATACTGTTAAATGAACACTGATGATCGATAGTATTCGACTCTGGTCCGACAGATAAGACTTCTTTAATAATATAATGGCTGATTTTTTTTTAATGCTTAGATGGGTGGACGAGCTCACAGCCCACCTGTTGTTAAGTGGTTACTGGAGTCCATAGACAACTACAACGTAAATGCGCCACCCACCTTGAGATATAAGTTCTAAGGTCTCTCTAGGTTCTAGGTTCTAAGGAACTCTTGTGAGTTACTAGTGGTAGGATCTCTTGTGAGTCCACACGGGTAGGTACCACCGCCCTGCCTATTTCTGCCGTGAGGCAGTAATGCGTTTCGGGTTGAAGCGTGCGGCAGCCCTTGTAACTATACTTGAGACCTTAGAACTTATATCTCAAAGTGGGTGGCGGCATTTACGTTGTAGTTGTCTATGGGCTCCGGTAACCACTTCACACCAGGTGGTCCGTGAGCTCGTCCATCCGTCTAAGCAATAAAAAAGATACTGCTTATTACTGCACTTTTGCTTAATTTGTATGTAGGCATTATCGATTAGTACCTACTGAAAAAAATTTGAAGTCCTCACACACATGTACCGAGTGTAATGTTACCACTACGTAAAATCAATTTCGCTCAATGCTTATATTCTTTAATAAATCTACGATTTCACGGTTCCAGAAGTCTACGAGTCCACTGTTAGCGTGGTATGGACATGTGATGCGTAGATCGATGATGCATGTGACTAGAAGATATATGGAAATGGTAGTGCAAGGTAGAGGGGAAGAGGTCGACCGAAAAAGACATGGATGGATTGTGTAAGTGACGATATGAGAGAGAGAGGAGTGAGTGTTGAGATGACGGCTAATAGAAGAGAATGGAAGAGAAAAAATAGCTGTGCCGACCCCACCTAGTGGGATAAGGTGGAGAAAAAGAAGAAGTCGACGAAAAACCTTCTGTGTAGCGATGTCGTTTGTAAATTTGCACATTTTAAACAACAATCAAAAACTTATAATTAAAACCAACTCCGTTGTATCGAACTCGCAAACTTAAAGCCAAATTAAACAATCAGGAGGACTAATTTTAAAAATGATTTTCCTTTGCACAATACGGAATTCCCCTGGGAGATTCGGTCGACATATTTTAATATTAATATCTCATTCACGGCGCCCCTTTGTGGATTTGTAAAGCTTAATATTGACACGGTCTCCGGTTTTGCAACAATAAGCCGGTTATTCCAACTATTCGACCCGGTTGAATGCTACGAAACGAATTCTTGTTTCATCTTTATGAAGTTTTAAGAAATTCTGCAGCTATGAGTTACGCTGTTGCTTGGAGTTTGTTGTTTAAAAACTGCCGGTTGAGGTTATATTGTTTTATTTACCCGGAAACCCGGTCGCTGTAACTGAATCTAACTGAAAAGTTCGTATTTGCTGAAAACTGTTAGGTATACGATTTTTTAAAACATTGTAAACTACAACCGACAAATGAATAAAGTCTCGAGTGAATCAGTTAGGAATGCGTGATTAACATATTCGTGACAAACCAACACGCCATTCTAGGGCCCACCTGTGTCAGTGAAGTTGGTACTGTCTCCAGACCAGCACCCCCTAACCCAAAAAAATAAATTCAATGTTGTTAGTTAACAATGTTAAGTCTATTTATTGGTTGTTGACGACAGAAAACCACGGCACGCTTAAATTACTTTTTTCTTATCCTACCTATGCTGATAGCTTTGAGAAGCTATTTCAGCTTCACCCTAACGTGTAGGTGAGCTCATAGGGCTCAAACCGGAAGTGTTGCTAACATTGGCCATAGCAAGAGCAGTGCTTCGCAGATTCTACCACCGGATCGGAAACGCGACCCACTGAGAAGATCCGGCGAAAAACTCAGTGGGCTGTGTCTATGGGTTAATTTACTCGTCGAGCCCTTCGTCGCAATCGACGGGTTCGGCGAGGACGGTGACGGGTGCTTGAGCTACCTAAAAGCACCGTTAATGGATCAGGAGGATCCGTATTGACGTGTTTAGGGCGACGTCGACTGTTTACCATTCGGTCCACAGGATCGGGTATGTAATTTCCGGCAGCCATGACAAGAGGGTTTTCGTGTCGTGCCCCCTTTTCAAAGTGGCGCAATGATGCCGACTGTCGTGCCGTATATATGCGTATATACTTACTGACTGAGTCAAGCTCCAGGTCATCATGGGGATCCACATTCCTTAGGAACCATGGTGCTCCGACGGCTATCCTGCAAAAAACGGGATAGAATGACTTGAAGGGGTTTCAAGTTAGTGCGGGCCGCATGAGCGAACACTACACTTGCATTTGTAGGTCATTACGGGGCGTATGCAAGTTTTGTAGTGTTATCTTGTTACGAAGGGGTAATTTACTGAGATTACTGTTATGCTTTGTACATCACGTTGTTAAAATTTACTCTTTCCCGTTCGTGAATTCAGTGTCAAATTGCATTGCAGTGGACGTTTTGTTTTTTGGTGTCGAAGCTACACAACACTGCTGCTACGCAATTGTGACAGTACCTATCTGCAAAATTAGATGCCGATTCTTTTCAAACATCGCTTGAGGAAGAACTCGTCATTGCGCTCAACTACCATCAGCTTCTCTAAGTTATCGGGGTATTAATTTAATGCAATAAAAAAAAAAGCTATTTTTCACCTAAATTCGTATTTCTATATTCATGCGTAATTTAAATGATTGTGAAGCACATAACACGTAGTGAGTGAGGCGCCACATCGTTATCACGAGAGAAAAAGATGAGATCCCGGATATATCTCGTTAAGAAAGTGTTCGTAACAGGAAAAACCGCAACCTGTGATCACACTGGCGCGAGTCGGTTAAACGTTCGCGACGAACCCTGAAGATTACTATCTCTTAGGTTTATAGCGTTCCCTTTTAGATTTCGCCAATGTCAAGTGTCAAGTGTATATAATACTCTGCTTTCTATAGCGGGCTTCGTGAACGAGCAAGGTCACAGATTGTAACTAAGAATTAAGTGAGTAGCTAAGAATATTTGATGACAGGATCGCTGTTGATGTACCTAAAACAAATAAGACGCACACAATATACCTATATATACAGGGGTTAGTTCGTTAAAAGACAGACAAACTACAGCTTAATATTATTATGGTTAATAACCCTGAAGATTAATTCATAATACGGAGACCACGAATATTGAAATACCCACGTGAAATAATCGAATTCGATTTTGAACACTATCAAGACCAAAAACGCATAAGGTATAAAAAAACATCTGCGACCGCCAATGTAAGGATTCGTAATGCCAGTTTTAAAGTGTATCAGCCCACTGAGTTTCTCTTGCCGGATCTTCTCAGTGTGTGAAAAATTATGAAAAATATGAGGCTTCTTTAAAAAAATATATTTTTGCCTCGTATTTTTTTCGACCACCCGAATGAGAGCATTATGTGGTCGGATTCAAATTTTTATGTATTTATTAATTTGGCCTATGGTGTCTGTACCTAAATGTATTTATATTTTAATGTAATTTAATTTATCAATAAAACTGATTGAATGTCTCAAATTTCAGAAATAATATGGTTTTTAGAAGATTCGTTGTAGTTATAGATAGATTACAGAAATGTTATTAGCCCTTACTTCTGCACTATAGTGATGTATGACTACATTTGATAGCACTTCTACGACGGAAAAATCTAACTATCATTAGAAAAGATTAAATATAGTGTTATTTCCTCATTATAGAAGGCTTGTGAACCAAAGATACATCGAATAATTTGTTTTTAACGATATAAGGATACAATAAATAATAGTTTAAAAAAACTAACAAAATACGCTTTTATAGAAAATCCAACTAAAAAATAGAAAATAAATAGAAAAAAAACGTGGAGTGCTTTTCAGAATATTATCAAAATAACCCTTCTGCTCATATCTGTTCATATAATATTTATAACTACTGATACCATGCCCCTCACGCTTTTTTTAACAATAAAATCATTTTTCTTACACTATTTTTAATTCAAATTTATTAAAATTTATTTTCTATTTTTTAGTTGGATTTTCTATAAAAGTGTATTTTGTTAGTTATTTTAAATTATTATTTATTTAAATTTTTTAGTTGAATTTCAATTTTTTCAAATTTTTTTCAAATATTTATTGAATTGTCATCGGTCCTTAATAAGTATACCAAATTTCGAGTTAATCCGAAGTTTTTAAGGGAGTCAAAGTCATGTCAAAGATTCCGTTACAAACATACGTACGTCTGAAGCTAATAAAGGCGTATTCAAAAAAAATGTGAAATGTTACAGAACAGTGTCACAGCCGCAAGTGGCGTTAATCGCTCCGCGGTGAGAATCGAGGGCTTTGCCAACTTCGTCATTTACGAGTTATTTAGGGAGTAAATTAACATTTGTTCATTAATTCTTGTGAGTTATTCGTTTAATACGTCCTCGGGTTGTACGAGACGGAATGTCGCTTATAACAATATTTATCTGTTAATATACACTTTGAACGTTCAAGAGATATTATTATATTCCACAAAGGATTTATAGGTAGCGATAATTAAAGATAATGCTTTTGTCAATTTCTACGGATTAAGAATCTTGATTCATGAATCACATGATTATTTCGGAAATTATCATGTGAGATTCCTACCTAATTCCAGTTCGGAAATTATCCGGACAATAAAAAACATAGCATACACGAGATTTTTTTTTAATTTTTTTTTTATTGCTTAGATGGATGGACGAGTTCACAGCTCACCTGGTGTTAAGTGGTTACTGGAGCCCATAGACATCTACAACGTAAATGCGCCACCCACCTCGAGATATAAGTTCTAAGGTCTCAAGTATAGTTACGACGGCTGCCCCCCCCTCCCGACCGAACGTGGTCTCGCCTTGTCGCGGCGGTGGGGCTTAAGCGTGCACCCCGATACCGTTTAGCAGCGTTGTCTGCACATGGGTGCCGTGAACAAAGAAGACTGCACACCGTGTTCCCGTTTCCCACCTTTGCTGGACAAAGGGTGCGTGAAGCGGGAGATGGCTCCCTTCTGGAGCCCTCTTGGATGCTAGGCCATGTCCCCGGCAGCTCTTTGGCTGCTAAAGGGGAAGGCCCTCCAGAGGAGGGTACCGGTACGCCGGCGTGGCCACACCGTGGTCAGACGTGTGGGTCTGTCAGTAATGGTAGACCCCACGTGGAAGAGAAATGAACCGGAGGGCACTCCCTTCCGGTCGCTGGTTGCCATGTCCCCGGCTGCCTCTTGGCGGCTACAGGGGAATGCCCCCCAAAGGGGGGTACCGGTCTACCGGCGTGGCTTCGAAGAAGCACACCGCAATCCCTACCGAGTAGGGGACGGGGGCTGCTGCCTAGCAGGGGCCGTGAGGATGCGAACCTCTATAAAAAATGCCCCAATTCCAAGTTTTTGACACCTGACGATGGGATGAATGGCTGGAGGGAGTCTAGTCCCAAGGGTTGTCCCATACCGTAATCCCCACTTGGTGGGGGGCGGGGGCCGCTGCCTAGTAGGGGCCGCGAGGATGCAAACCTCTATAAAAAATGCCCTAATCCTAAGCCTGTGACGTGCCCGGTGATGGAATGAGTGGCTGGAGGGTGTCCAGTCGTGAGGGCCGTCCCAGGGGACCGACCCCTGGTTAAATAACGAAGGAACGAAATCAATGATGGCAGACTTAAAGAAAAAATTACCCCAGGAGGGTACCACTCTAAGTGGAGAATCCCTCCGTGCTGTCACCTCGGTGGGAGCATGCTGCCCCACGTATTCTGGGGGGGGCAAAGCATGCCACGATGAAGGGGGCTGTGCGACGGGCAGCGGAAAACCCGTCGAACCGAGGTGTGCCAGCGCTGGCTCGACGCGCTCTGCGCTCGTCAGCGACTGCGAGGCGGCTGGCCCGAAAGGGAAAGTTAGGCGGAAGAGAAAGTCGAGGGGAGTTTCTTCCCGCGAAGGGGAGGGGGGGCAAACGTCGTCCTCTGACACGGATGCCCCACCGGAGAAAGTGGTGGTAGTCTCCGATGCGGCCTCTGCCGCGGAGGAGATGCCGCCTCCTAAAGGGAGACCCGCCCGGGGGAAGGGCGCACCGTCACCGGCGCCGTCATCGGCGTCGATGTCTGTCGCCTCACTGGACGGGCGGACGTCAGAGGAGGAGGAGGGCGGTCTTCAGGACCCTGCCTTGGTCATAGGCAGGGCCATGAAGACCGTCAAGTCGTATGCGGCGACCAGTACTAAAACCAAAGCCGCTGGCCGCAGGCTGCGAGAAGTGGTCTCGCGAGTCTCGAAGGTTCTGCCTTCGGTTGCTTCCGCCAATGACCAGGTGGTGCAGCTGATGGCGGAGAATTCGAGGCTCCGAGCACAGCTACAGGCACAGCAGCTTCCCGATGACAGGGTTGCTGCTACCAGGCGGGTAGCCGCGACGAGGTCGTCGCCCGCGTTGCCGCGTGCCGCTGGATCGCGGACTCCTCCGGCGTCTGTACCGGCGGTGTCGCCGCTGGTCTCCGGGGTCCCTCGGGGTCCCTGTCCCTCAGCGACGGCTGGCGACCCGTGGCCTGTGCTGCCACCATCGCGCGCGGTACAGCGGCGTTCGCGTCTCCCGTCGCCGCGGTCTAGGGAGGCGACGGCCGTCGAGCGGCAGCAGGGATCCGCGGGGCCACGGATCTTGGGCCTGCCGGAACCGAATTGCTACAGCTTGGACGAGATTATCGACCGCACCGTCCAGGCTGTAATGGAAAGGCTGGGTGGCGGGCTGGCGGCTCTCGAGGCGAAGCGTGTTGTCTCTGGTGACGCTGAGCGGCCTGCGTCTACACCTGCCGCAGTGTCGGGTGCTGCGGTGACCCGCTCCACCCCCGTACAGGCTCCAGCCACTAGGGCGGGCCCGGGGCGAGACAGAGCCAAGCCGGGGGGCGGCGCTAATGCGAAGTACACATCGCAGGCGCCTCAACCCCGTCCGCTGCCTCCGCCCCCGTCTAACATGGACGAGGGGTGGAATGTGGTGGCCCGGCGGGGTGCCAAGAGGGCCGTACCGACAGCTCCACAAGTGGACGGAGCACCGGCCACCGCGGCGTCTCAGGCTGCTCCCCAACAGGGTCGAGCGCCTGTGGCCGCCAAGAAAAAGAAGACGAAGAAGAAGTCGTCGCGCGCGCTGCGGTCGGCGGCAGTGGTCTTAACGCTGCTGCCGGCCGCCGAGGCCAAGGGCATGTCATACGGAGATGTAGTCTCCCGGGCGCGCGCGACTATTGATCTGGATGAGATCGGGGCGGGGGAGGGCCTCCGCTGTAGGCTAACGGCCAATGGGGCCAAGCTACTAGAGTGTCCCGGTGCCGATAGTTCCGGCATCGCAGAGCGTCTGGCGGTGAAGCTCCGTACGGTTTTGCCTGAGGAGGAGGTTCGAGTGCACAGGCCGGTCAAAATGGCTGAATTGAGAGTGACCGGCCTGGACGACTGCACCACTAAGGATGAGGTGGCGGCGGCTATTGCTGCCCGGGGCAACTGCGCCCTGGAGAATATAACTGTAGGCGAGCTGCGCCTCGGTTATACCGGGGCTGGCTCTGTTTGGGTGCGTTGCCCGGTAGAGGCGGCCACCTCCTTGGCTGCTCCTCCGCCCGGGAGATCGTCGGGGGAACCGGGCAGGTTGCGCGTGGGCTGGATAGCGGCCCGCGTGCGCCTTCTCGAACCACGCGCCTGGCGGTGCCTCAGATGCTTCAGCACTGGGCACTGCCTCGCTAAATGCGTGAGTGCGGTTGACCGCAGCGGATTGTGCTTTCGCTGTGGTCAGCCTGGACACAAGGCGGCCGTGTGCTCGGCTGCGCCGCATTGCTTATTATGTGCGGCGGCCGGGCGCAAGGCTGACCACCGGGCCGGGGGCAAGGCCTGCCCTCCGGCCAGCAAGAACACAGAAAGAAATCGGCGCCGTCAAGCTAAGCGGCGTCAAAAGAAGCGGTTGGCCGGAGGAGCACCGGCCGGCACTTTGTCCCCGCTGAGGCGTTCGCGCCCGATAGCGGGGGCAATGGAGTAGGGGAGGGAGCGATGGATGTGGGCCAGCCTTAATGGATCACACCTATCGCTTCCTCCAAGGAAACTTGAACCACTCCGCTGGGGCTCAGGACATGTTGCTCCAGACCATGGCGGAGTGGTCAATTGACGTGGCTGTGGTCGCCGAGCCATACTTCGTTCCCCCAGCGGATGACTGTTGGTTTGGGGACGTTGATGGCGTGGCGGCCATACATATCAAAAGATCCGCGATGGAGCTCCTGGTGGAGGCCTCTATGGTGGCGGCGTGGACGCCCACGCGCCCACAACCTGTCGATGTAGAAACCGAGGCCGAATGGTTCCGGGGCGCGATGCACCGCATATGTGATGCCTCGATGCCCCGGGTCGGCTCTCGGCACTCTGGACGGCGACAGTCGCCCTGGTGGTCGCCCGAAATTGCAAGACTGCGTGCGGTCTCCATTCGGGCGAGCCGCCAGTGCACTAGACACCGCCGTCGCCGCCGCCTGCGGCGCGACGAGCCCGTCGCGTTCGCGGAGGAGGAAGCTCGGCTGCACCGCGAATATCGCGCTGCGAAGGACGCCCTGCGGCTGGCCATCAGGCGGGCCAAGGAGCAGAACATGGAGAGACTCTTGGAGGCGCTCGAAGCGGATCCGTGGGGGAGCCCATACAAATTGGTACGCGGCAAGTTACGCCCGTGGGCCCCCTCTATGACTGAGCGTCTCCAGCCCCAGCGGCTGCGGGACATCGTTTCGGCGTTGTTCCCGCAGGAGCGGGAGGGTTTTGTCCCTCCCGCTATGGGCGGGCCGTCTGACACCGTCGACGGACAAGCTCCTGCTGAGGTGCCCCGTATTACCGAGGCAGAGCTCCGGGTGGCCGTTGTCAAGATGACTGCGAAAGACACGGCCCCCGGCCCGGACGGAGTCCACGGCCGGGTATTGGCCTTGGCCCTCGGTGCCCTGGGGGACCGGCTCCTTGAGCTATATAATGGCTGCTTGGAGTCGGGACGGTTTCCGTCGCTCTGGCGGACGGGTAGACTTGTGTTGTTGGGGAAGGAGGGGCGCCCGGTGGATACAGCCGCCGGGTATCGTCCTATCGTGCTGCTGGACGAGGCGGGAAAATTGCTGGAACGTATTCTGGCTGCCCGCATCGTTCGGCACCTGGTTGGGGTGGGGCCTGACCTGTCGGCGGAGCAGTACGGCTTCCGGGAGGGCCGTTCGACCGTGGATGCAATTCTTCGCGTGCGGTCCCTCTCGGACGAGGCCGTTTCTCGGGGTGGGGTGGCGCTGGCGGTGTCTCTTGACATCGCCAACGCATTTAACACTCTGCCCTGGACCGTGATAGGGGGGGCACTGGAGAGGCATGGAGTGCCCCGCTACCTCCGCCGGCTGGTTGGGTCCTATTTGGGGGCCAGGTCGGTCGTATGTACCGGGTACGGTGGGACCCTTCATCGTTTTCCGGTCGTGCGTGGTGTTCCGCAGGGGTCGGTTCTCGGCCCCCTCTTGTGGAATATCGGGTACGACTGGGTGCTGAGGGGCGCCCTCCTCCCGGGCCTCCGCGTTATTTGTTACGCGGACGACACGTTGGTCGTGGCCCGGGGGATGATTATAGGGAGTCTGCCCATCTCGCCACAGCGGGTGTGGCCCTCGTCGTCGGAAGGATAAGGAGGCTGGGTTTCGACGTGGCGCTCAGTAAATCCGAGGCTCTGGCTCAGTAAATCCGAGGCCGTTTCACGGGCCGCGGAGGGCGCCACCCGTTGACACCCACATCGTGGTTGGAGGCGTCCGGATAGGGGTCGGGGTGCAGTTGAAGTACCTCGGCCTCGTGTTGGACAGCCGGTGGGCTTTTCGTGCTCACTTTGCGGAGCTGGTCCCCCGATTGATGAGGACGGCCGGTTCTTTGAGCCGGCTGCTCCCGAATATTGGGGGACCGGATCAGGTTGTGCGCCGCCTCTACACGGGGGTGGTGCGATCGATGGCCCTGTACGGTGCACCTGTGTGGGCTGAGCCGCGCAACCGGGCCACTATGGCTCGGTTCCTGCGCCGGCCGCAGCGCACCGTTGCCATCAGGGTCATCCGCGGATATCGCACCGTCTCCTTCGAGGCGGCGTGTGTTTTGGCGGGGACGCCGCCATGGGAGCTGGAGGCGGAGTCGCTCGCTGCCGACTATCGGTGGCGCAGCGAGCTTCGTGCTCGGGGCGTGGCGCGTCTCCCCGAAAGTGAGCTGCGGGCGCGGAAGGCCCATTCTCGGCGGTCCGTGCTCGAGTCGTGGTCGAGGCGATTGGCCAACCCCACGTGGGGGCTACGGACCGTCGAGGCGGTTTACCCGGTCTTTGATGACTGGGTGAATCGTGGCGAAGGACGTCTCACCTTTCGTCTGGTGCAGGTGCTGACCGGGCACGGATGCTTCGGGAAGTACCTGCGCCGGATAGGGGCTGAGCCGACGACGAGGTGTCACCATTGTGGACACGACCTGGACACGGCGGAGCATACGCTCGCTGTCTGTCCCGCGTGGGAGGTGCAGCGCCGTGTCCTGGTCGCAAAGATAGGACCTGACTTGTCGCTGCCTGGCGTCGTGGCGTCGATGCTTGGCAGCGATGAGTCATGGAAGACTATGCTCGACTTCTGCGAGTGCACCATCTCGCAGAAGGAGGCGGCGGGGCGAGTGAGGGAAAGCTCTCCTCACTACGCAGAAACCCGCCGCCGCCGAGCAGGGGGTCGGGACCGGGGTCGTATCCGTGACCTGGCCCCCTAAGAGCTAGGGGTCCCACCCGTTTTGTGCGGGGAGAGACCCAGACGTGGGGTGGCGTGCTTGGCACGCTCACCCGCAATAGGAAGCCGGGTGATGGTAGACCGCGTTCCCCCGACCGCTCTGGGGGAAGGTGTAACGCGGCGCCATCAAAGCGGGCTCTCGGCCCGCTGAACGAGGGAACCGGTGGTCGTGTCGCTGGCGGCCACCGGTCTGGCGTCCGTGGGACGGTGGGATGGATGTAATGTGCTCTGCGTCAACCCTGTCCCGCCGTTTCAATAGCCCCGACTGGGCTCCGGCCCGGTCCGAGGTAGGGCGCCGGTTGTGAGCGGCAGGAGTTTTTAGTGGGTTCAACTCCCACATACCCCACCTGCCGCGCGGGTGGGGATCCGGCGATTTTCTCCTGTGGAAAAAAAAAAAAAAAAAAAAAAACGACGGCTGCCCCGCCCTTCAAACCGAAACGCATTACTGCTTCACGGCAGAAATAGGCAGGGCGGTGGTACCTACCCGTGCGGACTCACAAGAGGTCCTACCACCAGTGATTACGCAAACTATAATTTTGCGGGTTTGATTTTTATTACACGATGTTATTCCTTCATCGTGGAAGTCAATCGTGAACATTTGTTGAGTATGTATTTCATCAGAAAAATTGGTACCCGCCTGCGGGAATCGAACACCGGTGCATCGCTACATACGAATGCACCGGACGTCTTATCCTTTAGGCCACACGACTTCAATTTCCAATTTCCTTATCATCGCCATGATATTATTGATGTCCTCTCGTATTAGGATCTCTCTACTTGAGTGTCTACTTTCAAAAGTTAGCGACATCTTTTCGACATACCGTTTTAGATCAATCGGGGAATACTTTTTGTCTATTGACCTCTGTGGTTAAAAGAAATTTGCTGTTTCAATAAAATTATACACAGGCATGGGTAAAAATGGGTTACTAAGCAGCCATTGGTAATTATTTTTCTCTTCTCACTCACTTTTATATAGATAAGTTTACTGGTGGTAGAACCTCTTGTGAGTCCGCGCGGATGGGTACCAACCACCACCCCGCCTATTTCTGCCGTGAAGCAGTAATGCGTTTCGGTTTGAAGGGTGGGGCAGCCGTTGTAACTATACTTGAGACCTTAGAACTTATATCTCAAGGTGGGTGGCGCATTTACGTTGTGGATGTCTATGGGCTCCAGTAACCACTTAACACCAGGTAAGCTGTGAGCTCGTCCACCCATCTAACCAATAATAAAAAATAAAAAACTGATATTAAGTTTTTATTTTTATTGCCCTTTTAGGCAATTCAACACACGCCCTACCTGATGGTGAATGGTTACCGGGGTCCATAATCATCAACAATATAAATGCCCCCATTCATCTTAAGATGCAACTTTTATGTCTCAATTTTATAGGGCAATGGCCGCCCCGCCCTTCAAACCGATACGAAATCCTGCTTGATGGCAGAAATCGACAAGGCGGTAGTTCTTACCCAAGCTGCGAGACTGTATCCCTACTATATATTGTACCAATAATGATATAAGTAATCAAAAGTAATAGAGGAGTTAAAATGTTTTTATTTGCCTTATAGCTATTGTTACGCCGGTAAGAGTAAGGTCATCGATCGTCGAATAGCCGAAACGAATATCAAAGGATCTAGTAACGTCTAGAAAGCTCGAGCAGTACAACGCCATCTATTGTCAGATAGCGGAGACACACATCGAAAATACTCGACTTGTGAGGAATGTTCTCGACAATTCTAGAGATGTGGTATCAGCAATAAAAGCGTTGCAGAGAGGGCACGCAGTCAGTAATCAGAACTACTCGAAGCGAAACAGCGAATAGATCACATAGAAGTGAATTGAGAATTTTAAAATGTTCTAAGTGTTAATACAGTTTTGATTTATAATTCGGTAGATTTTTTGTTTTTCCCGGACCCCAGCGCGTAACACTATTACTACACTAACGTTTATGAAGTACATACCATATGAAGGCATACATATGAAGGCAATACGTCCTTTCAACTCGTTGGTGTTAGGGAATATAAATAAAATTCAGTTGAGTTTTCAGAGTGGTATGCGCTGTCCTCGGTTGGAACAGTTTCAATATGATACGTGACCAGTAACGTAATGCATTGTGTATGCACTGGAATGCGCACTCAGTGTTATTTATAAATTTATTTACAGATATATTTTGAGTTGAAATTTTTCATGTAGCCTTATGGTTTGCGCTCTTGGTTTTATTATTAGCGCAGATCACATCAAAAGTTGGGTGGCGCATTTACGTTGTAGATGTCTATGGGCTCCAGTAACCATTTATCAGAGGCCGCTCTCGTTTATCGATTTGCGCAATAACTAAAATTCACATTTCGTCTTAGACGCGCGACCGTTAAACCTTAAGCATTTTCCTTTTTCACCTAAACAATACTGTTTGACCTTCCAAGTTAATTAAGTATTCATAAGCCGAACTAAATTAGCGATGAAAACATTAAACTTTCAACGAATCTAAATGTAACAACTCCCAACGATCTCTTTAATAAAGTGACCCACAATTTAAATACGTCCAGGCGTATTACGAAACGACCGAATTACCACTGTACACGTAGCGTTGTCGCTACAAGCGGACGGTTTAACTGCCACATGAATTCCGGTTGTTAACGTTTCCACTAAAACGTATAATGGTAGCTTGTCTTCTTTCTGGTGCTTCCGTTTTCAACGATACGCTTTTAGAGAAGTTTTTAGTTTCGTTTTTACTTTCGGGAGATGTTTTATTACAAAAATCGTTAGTATTGGACGAAATTAATAATCAAAGCCAAATCACACTCTATTCCCCGTGCTATTGGAGGCAGAGATTGATACACACAGGTCTTTCCTCAAACGAGGCTTGGAATTGCTGACGTCTGTGAGCAAAGGTAACCACTCACTATGACGTGGACCGTATACTCGTCTGCATATAAGGGCCAAAAAAAATTGCTTCAAACTTCGGTTTCCTCTGCATTTTGTACCGTATGTTCCACGAAGAGAGCTCGGAGGAATTGTTTGAGATGATCCCAATATCACGTTTTTTATCATCGCGCCATCAGCGCAGAGCTCATCTATTCTACCTAGAACCACCGCGTTCATCCACAGTGCGTATCCAGAGATCTTTTTTGCCACCTACCGTCCGGCTTTGGAATGAACTGCCTACCACGGTGTATCCTTCAAATGAGGCTTGCGGAAAGTATTTAGTGTTCGCTGCTTAACACTAAATGATTTACTGTACCCCTGGCATTATTACTGGTATTGCTGACGATGGTCACCGACAAAAATATACTTAAACACGTTCGAATATAGAGGGTGTTCCAAAACGGGTATGTGAAGGTTAAATTCTACCCGATGATATGTAGGCGAAGTAAAATGTCCCTTAGAAATAAGGTGACACTCTACAAAACTTGCATACGCCCCGTCATGACCTATGCAAGTGTAGTGTTCGCTCACGCGGCCCGCATACACTTGAAATCATTCCAAATTATTCAATCCCGTTTTTGCAGGATAGCCGTCGGAGCCCCGTGGTTCGTCAGGAACGTCGACCTCCATGACGACCTGGACTTAGAGTCCATCAGTAAGTATCTGCAGTCGGCGTCCATGCGCCACTTCGATAAAGCGGCACGACACGAGAACCCTCTCATCGTGGCCGCCGGTAACTACATTCCCGATCCTGCGGACAGAATGGAAAGCAGTCGACGTCGCCCAAAACACGTCATCTCGGATCCGCCCGATCCACTAACGGTGCTTCTAGGTACTTCAAGCACCGGTCACCGTTCTCGTCGAACCCGTCGCTTGCGACGAAGGGCTCGACGAGTAAATTAACTCTCAGACACAGCCCACTGAGTTTCTCGCCGGATCTTCTCAGTGGGTCGCGTTTCCGATCCGGTGGTAGATTCTGCGAAGCACGACTCTTGCTAGGGTTCGTGTTAGCAACATCGTCAGGTTTGAGCCCCGTGAGCTCACCTACTAAAGTTAGGGTTACGCTGACATAGCCTCTCAAGGCTCTCAGCTTAGGTAGGAAAAAAAAAAAAAAAAAAAAAAAAAAAAAAAAAAAAAAAAAAAAAGAAGGTTAAAGGACAATGCCCATTTGTGTCCCGGAAATGTCCAGATAAAGTATAGGTATTACAGGATTGCTCTAATACATAAAAATTAGAATTACTTATGTTGTTAATTTTAAATCATATGAAGCACTGGATAAAAAAAATTAAATAATAAGACTTCTTGTTGACATTGCAGTACGTATCATCGTTTTAATCATTAATTCATGCTTTATTTATTAAGTTCTTAGTGAAAAACTAATAGCAATGCTGTCTGTAAACGATAAAATATATAAAAAACCAGTAGGAAGTTATCATGTTTAATGTCCAATGTCTTTTGGACCTGTGCTTTATATGACATGAAATCTAGATATCATATAAATACTGTTGAAAAGTTATCATATGACATAGGCTGCAATTTGAGCATTGCTGACTTTCAGCTCCATACTAATATGGGCATGGTACTTTGACTGTGAGTTGGTATGTTTCAATCAGTGGACATGACGTGCACTTTTTTGGGTTCGGAAAACCCGCACGGTCTCGGACCACACGCTGTACATAATGGCTTTCGAAAAACCAGAAGATTGAAAATGTTCATACAGCTTTCTTGTAAGCGTTAAATAATAAATAAATAAAAGTGGACCCATTCGATAAAACCGGCAAGTCTGAATTAGAATTCGCTGCATTAAAACCGGTTCGTTTCGGAAAATAAAAGAGCTACTGCTTCAGCTTTTCTAAAATTAAACTCTTATACGTAGCGCGTTATCAGAAGCTAATAAAGCTTCATAGTTTTCTATTTTCACGAGCAAACGGACAGAGCTGAAAAAAGTCCGAGCGTATTTTGAAAATAACGTTTGTAAATTACTTGTATCGTGCGATGCGACAATCTTCAAATACCGGATACGGGTAGTGATTTACCTAATGAAATACGTGCTCACGTATGTCGCGGTGAATAAATAACTCTGCGAAATTGAAATCAAACCTTTGGAATGTATGTAAATTGGGTGAAGGTGGTATTGTGGCCCGCGCGGTAGGTACCACCATATTGCATATTTCAGTGCAACATACAGTCTTCTTTAAGACTTCAATCTCATGTCTGTAAGCAGATGGCTTTCACATTATGATTAGTATGGGTATGAGTACAAGGTCTACTCGTAGCCATTTAACTACGGGTAGACTCATTCACCTAAAGGGTAAAACTCATTCACCTTTTATGAAATACGTTATAATTTTAAAGGAAGAAGTTTATTGAGAAACCGCGACGATCGAACGTTAATAATTCAATAAAGAAATCAATTGAGGGTACAGACACAAAACAGATGACATTGCAGAAGTACTGTCAGTATTTTGTGTCTATATTATTTATGTATTTACTTTTTAATTTTTTTTTTATGATTTCATCTATACTAATCTATACTAATATTATATCTATACTAATATTATAAGGAGGAAAGATTTGTTTGTTTGTTTGTATTGAATAGGCTCCGAAAATACTGAACCGATTTGAAAAATTCTTTCGCTGTTTGGAAGCTACACTATTCCCAAGTGACATAGGCTGTAATTTCTTTGAAAAAAATTAGGGATCCTTACTAAACTCCAATAATGTAACCCAAGGTGTAAAAAAATTACCTAACATATTCTTTACATCGCATGCCCTGCGAAAAATATTGATGATAGAATAAAATAATGTACTACGACTTTGTAGAACACATTATTATTTACAAAAATTGTCGGGACAGCATATGTCTAAGTATTATAGTTATGCCGCGATAAGTGTTCTTTTATTTAAGAAAATAATTAACGTCAAATATCGTTGAATTTTTTGTTAAAGACCCGAGCGGAGCCGGAGCGGGCCGCTAGTATTTTATATTTACGTTTGATGGTCGCGCTAGGTCTGCCTAATCAGTCTTATGAAAGCATATGTGCAGAAAAATAAAAGGTATAATGTTATAGACAGAATGTACCACAGTGGGGATACTCACTTTCAGATGTAAAATGGTTTGTTGCGAATGATACAGAAGGAAGAGAACGATTTTTTTTTTAAATTGTTGCCGAAATTAGTGACCATTTTTCGTTACTCCATTTCTGAACGAAAAACATGGTAAAATATGTTTCTTCGGTGAGTGGTCTTCATATTTTAACAGTTCCACCTTGTCTCGAAAATTCGTGTCCATGAGTGATGTTCATAGCGCATGTATGAAGCTTGTCTTCTGTACTCACGGTTTTTTGTGGTACGGCGTAGTATGAAGCAAAGTAAGTACTCTTTACATTATTGGATTTTTAAGGGCCATTAAATTCAGTGATTGTTTTTTTTTTTATTACTTCTCTTGGTACACAACAGTACAATTAGCGTGGTTTTCCATCACGCAGTTGCTCTTGCACTAGGCGTGTAGGGGACAGCTCTATCGTCGGAGGACCAACCAGTGTAAACCTTGGCATATTATTATTATACATACAAGAAAACAAAGAAAACCAAGAATGTTAATTTGACTGAATCAATGATGCAGTAATTAGCTGATGACCGTGCACCACTTGTTCCCAGTTATTATTACTATTCATTTCAGATACCTATGATGACATGTGATGATATGTTATCAACCGATCTGTTTAAAAGTCATAGCTGCGTTTTCGTTGAGGCTGACTCCATCGTACAGTCCCTGTATAGTACAAAATAGTGGACTACACACAAATTAGCCGGTGCAATCGGATCATCACTCATCAATATTCCATTTGCGAAAACCGCTTTTGTATTACCATCAGCTGAATGAATTAACTGTGTACTCCGAACAGATGCGGAGTATTTGGTGGTATTCCGTAATATTGTTTATGTTCATGAAATTCTATTGGAAATTGCCCCAAGAGGAAACAAAAGTGCCCGTAGTTGGAACTTTTTTAATGAAGAAATGATTACTGATAGCGGCCTTTCCAATTTCACCATGACAGGTGAAACTAACCGGATGGTCACCTTTTTCGTTAGTGGAGAGACTGATAAGTTGCCTTGCTCAAATATCAGATTTTAATACATACCATAACTGACCTTAACAAGCATATTTGATTAATACTGTGTGGATGGTGGCAGTGGTGTGGCGGTAGCCATTATATAACACAAGATATTTAACAGATGCCTAGTGTTGGTTACGACAAAAGGGAATATCTTCCACCGAACCTTTTATATATTATAGGAACTTGTACGAGTATTTAAGCAAGCTTATTTTGATAATGTCGTAAGCGAGATTCAGGCATCTGTCAAATATCTTGTATTGTATGATGGCTACCGCCACACCACTCCCCTCCGAGACCGGAGGTCATGCCATTATGTTAGCGTTGTCCGTGCTGAGATTAGCTTGCAAGTGCCAGTGCTGGTTAAAGTCTGGGGTGAGTCGAGACTGAGCTTGAATGCTGCGTCAGTACTGTGAGTAGTCCAGTCCATGTAATGCGGAGTTGCCACGCCGGAGATGTGTGACCCCAAGCGTTGATGATCCGGTCGCGGGCTGCGATGGACTGTGGCGACGTGATGAGGCAGTGAAGGTGCGTGCCGTAGGACCAGGTACCACGATGAGTCGGCTGCGTTAGTCCTGTTGAAGCTGCGATGTATGATGGCTACCGCCACAATAGCTTTATTTATTACTAGCGACCCGCCCTCGCTTCGTTTCGGAAACATTAAATTTTATTATTGATATTTGAGTCCCGCGATGTTACCCGCAGTTATTGTCGTACCGCGGTGACGCCGCGAAGCAAAACTAGTCTAAATAGTAGCATAAGTTACTCCTTATATAATCAACTACCCATCAGTGAAAGTCTCGTCAAAATCGGTCCAGCCGTTCCAGAGATTAGCCGGAACAAACAGACAGACAGACAATCAAAAATTAAAAAATAATAATTTTGGTATATGTCCTGCGGTATACGTACTTACGCATTTAGTAAAAAGTGGTTATTTTATTAATACAAAACAGACTCTAATCTTATTTATTTGTATAGACTTAACATTATCATACGACGCCCTGTCATAAGTGATCACGCTAATTGTATTTTTTGCGTTTTTTTATTATTTTATTGTTATTACGCGATATTGTCGTGAAATTCACTCGTGAACGTGTGTTAATTACGTATTTCAATAAATAAAAAATGTTACCTATCTGCGGTATATGAAATCAAGATAAAAACCATTAGAGTAAGCCTTTTTTTTTTGTTTTTTTTTTCATACCTAAGCTGATAGCCTTGAGAGGCTATATCAGCGTCGCCTTAACTAGTAGATGAGCTCACGGGGCTCAAACCTGATGACGTTGCTAACACGTGAACCCTAGCAAGAGCCGTGCTTCGCAGAATCTACTACCGGATCGGAAACGCGACCCACTGAGAAGATCCGGCGAGAAACTCAGTGGGCTGTGTCTAAGGGTTAATTTACTCATCAAGCCCTGCGTCGCAAGCGACGGGTTCGACAATGACGAAGACCAGTGCTTGAGGTACCTAAAAGCACTGTTAGTGGATCGGGAGGTTCCGAAATGACGTGTTTGGAGCGACGTCGACTGCTTTCCATTCTTTTCGCAGGATCGGGAATCTTTAAAATCATTTACTATAAACAAAATACTCAAATCCATCTTAACAAAAGACAAAGATTGGTCATAACACAACAATCCAATTTAGGAAATACACAATAATCAAAAACCTTTGAGAATGGAAAGCTCAGATTTCATTGTCAAGCTGATTCAGTATTCAGTAGCGCATCCAACGGTATTATGCGGCGAAGTGCACTTGGATTTCTGTACAGAGCTATATTTTGACTGTGAATAGTAGACGACACTTGAGAATTATATTAAAAAGACCTCTCAGTCTGAGTTTTATGTAAAAATCGGGGTACTAATAACGTACTTACCCCTACGTATTTCACTTATCTGTTGTTTTTAGTGTTATCAAAGTAATTAGGCGACATGTTTCTTCAAACGAGGCTTGTGGAGAGTATTAAGCGGTAGGTAGCGGCTTGGCTCTGCCCCTGGCATTGCTGAAGTCCGTGGGCGACGGTAACCACTCACCATCAGGTGGGCCGTATGCTCGTCTGTCTACAAGGGCAATCAAAAAAAAATGCTTAAGCGACATTTCACTTAATACGCGACATTTATCTTTGTAATTAAAAGTGCCTTTTATTTGGCATTAGCATCAGCAGTTCGAAGTTTTTATTTGTTTGTTTTTAGAAGTTACCCAATTCAAATAGCTGATGAACGTTTTTTATGACATGTTTTCCAAATTTTAGAGTTTAAATGGCTCTTATGTAAAGTCGCAAAAGTGTCGCTTAAACCAAATAGCCTTTGAACCTTCGATATCTGAATTATATAAATACATAATTCCTTTTGCTTACAATGAAAAAACTAAAAGTGTGAAATGAAAGATATATTAATAAATGAAACGAAAAATCCGATTGGATGTATAATTAAATTAAATTTAAACATGATTTATACAAACAATGGTATTATAACAGGCAAATAAATAAAATACCTTTCTGTGTCATTCAAATGTCCCCGTCTGCAATACTCATAGCACTCAACTTATATTTAATATATTAGAGAACCCGTTTTCAGCTTTTCAGTTAACTTAGTATATTTAATGCATCCGGAGTTTTATTTATTTCATTTATATTCAGGTGCAGCTTTTACGAATACTTATATTATGGACTTAATATTTGTCAATGATTTTTCTGGATACTTGTTGGAATAGAAGATACCAATGCTCACGTTGTGTTGAACAGTTTTGGGAGATAGATGTCACCTTAAACCAAGTTTCCTATTGCATTCGTATCATGGTAGTGCAATTGCTATTAAGCTTAAAGTTTTTTTTTTTTTTTGCTTAGATGGGTGGACGTGCTCACAGCCCACCTAATGTTAAGTAGTTACTGGAGCCCATAGTCATCTACAACGTAAATGTGCCACCCACCTTGAGATATAAGTTCTAGGGTCTCAAGTATAGTTACAACGGCTGCCCCACCCTTCAAACCGAATGTTGAATGTCCGTGAGCTGATGAGGTCTCCCGAAATTTGAAGCGTAATTATATGACGGGAACAAATAAAACGATTGTTACGCCGGTAAGAGTAATCTATCGCCGTATAGCCGAAACGAATATCAAAGGAACTCGTCGAGAACGCTCGAGATGTACAACGCCATCTATTGTCAGATAGCGAAAATACACATCGAAGCTACTCGACTTGCCCAGAATGTTCTCGATAAAACTAGCGATGTCGTATCGACTATAAAAGCGTTGCAGGGATGGCACGGATTTAGTTAGTAATCGGAACTACTCGAAGCGAAACAGCGAACGGATCACCTGAAGCGAAGCGAAAGAAGTTAATTAAGAATTTTAAAGTGTTCGTTAATACAGTTTAAATTTATACTTCGGTACAATTTTTATTTATCCCGAACCCCAGCGCGTAACACTATGACATAGCATGCTCTATTAGAAAACTATTGTGGCACAAGACGATCTGTCCTATTATTATCATTAAATTAACGGCCGTCCGGTGTAGTGGTAAGTGACATGGTCACTACACAAGGGGGTCGCGGGTTCGAATCCCGCCAAGGGGAGATAAATATAAATGTCTTTTCCAGGGTTATGGATGTATATTAAATATATGTATGTGTATAATAAAAATCTTACATTTATTTCCGTTATCTGGTACCTGTAACACAAGCTCTTTACGAACTTATCACGGGACAAGTTAACGTGCCTTTTTGTTAAAAAAAAAAAAAAAGGAAAAAAAAAAAAAAAAAAATTCTTTATTTCAAATAATGATCCATATAAATGTTAGTAACAGTTATTTCTTAAAAATAAGTTAGTAAGGACACAGTAATAAAAGAAAACAACAACATAGATACTACATACGATTGCAATAGCTGCATTACGAGAAAATTTTGTGGACCTCTCTGCAATGATTCAGAAAAGGTCCATCTAATCTAGAGAATATCATTGAAAATAGATTTTTGAATCTGGGATCGAATTTTAATTTACTAACGTCTTTAGAAAAGTTCACGGCAACAACATTTTCAATTTGAATGCGCCTTTAAAATCACTTAGCAATACTCGTATAGTCACAATCAACAACATAATTGAAACATTTCAGGCGTTACGTAAAATTTGTTTCATTGAATGTTCAACAATTTATTTTAGATTTATTTTTATACAAAGCACCACAATTATAAAGGGCACTGTATTACGTCAATTATATAAGATATAAATTGTTTCAAGACAAAAACGATCATCATCAAAATCTAATTTTGTAAAATCTCATTATTGATCATCAGAAAAACTATTAGTTTAAATTTCTGATTTAGTTCATTTATTGTTTGCCCATAAAATAGCATCTTCTCAACCATAAAGAGAATGAGCGTCAACAACAATTACCGCACAATAATTGCAAATTCACTATTTTTCCTACCTAATCGTTGGTAGTCTAAGATGCTATTTCAACTACGCGTGGATTAGTAAATGAGCTTACGGGTATTAAAGGAGGACTTGCTAACGGGAGCCCTAGCAAAGCAGTGCGATACCACCGAATCGGAATCGCGATCCACTGAGAAGATCCGGCGAGGAACTCGGTGGGTTGCAAGTCTTTTGCATTTAAATCTAGTTATATCTACTAGCAGTAATTAAAGGAGGGGCCATTGAAGGCATCGTGAATACAGGCACATAAAAACGTGCGCTTTATTTTCAATCGAACAGGGTATAATCTAAATTAGATTTTATTATATTTAGCTTTTGACTACATCAATAGCAAAGTGAACTGTTGTGGATTGTTCTTGCATAAGTCAATAGCCCAAGAGCCCGCGACAGCCAGACCTTCGTTATTTTATAAAAGCTGAAAGTTTCTCTGTGTATGTCTCCAACACAGGTAAGAACGACCCGCGATTATAGAGTTTCGATTGTGGTTACTTGGGCAGGTAACAGGCAGTAAAGGTATATAAAATAGTACCTTAAATTCGTTAAAGTATAAAGGTTTTTTTTTTTAATATTTACTCCAGAATATCTTTAGAAATCATGATATCCGTTGCCGGACACTTTTTCCAGTTGCTACCCCCTGCCAGACACCCCTAAACTTTAATAAATTTTAATTATACTTTCGTTATACTATAAAAGCTAAATTTTATGTATGTTACTTAGGAACTTATAAAAATATGTTACCCCAATAGCCGGACAGTTTTAATGGTTCTTACATCTTGCCAGACACATTGAAAGCCCGCTGTAGGTGCGAGCGCGAGGTAGCAACTGTTCAAGCGGGTGTGAGCGAGATAGAGTGCTTAGTCTATTGTGATCTTTTAAGATATCCAATAAAAAAAATATTTTATTACGTTCATAGCAATATTATAGAAAATAAAAAATGTTATTTTAATATTATAAAGTACAAACAAAATATTACATGTCAAAGAAAAATATTTAATCGTTCTTATAATTTTCCTCATTGTCGTTGATATTGAACTGATGAATAAGGCGATATCAATATCGCCTTATTCATCAGTTTCTGTAAAAAATTAAGAAAAATTATACAATTTGAATAATAAAAAAAAATTGTACAATAATTTGTCATAATAATTACATACCTGATTGAGTTTTGAGCGAATTTCTAACATAACTCGGTAGTAGATCTTGGTGTTTGTCATCTTTCAATACCCTGTCATCATTATCCGGTTCCATATGAGGTTGGATTTTTTAGATGAGCATTATTCCAAATGGTATATACAGAATTTGATCGCAAAAATTGCTGCAATAGCTCGCTTTTACAAGGTGGTAGATTGCTAACGTCAAAATTTCGCAATTTCTTTCGGTCAAAAGCTTCGTTTACATTAGAGACTGTATAGGAGTCGATGAATAATTGAAGTCGAGCAGCATCAATATCAATTACATTACGGACATTGTAAGCATTGCATATAGACCTCTATTATAGATGTTTTGTTGTTGATCTAAATTTTCAATTGATTCGCTGTTACGGAAATTTTTGAAAGCTTCCTGGTACTCTGGATATTTTTTAAATGTTTTGTATGGTTTTAATTTTCCTTTCCTGAAGAACGCAGGATAAATCCTTTTTTTTTATGATTGAAAGATTACTGGTGGCCCGGAGGCCTTTCCAGCTTCACCAGGACAGTTGTTGAGTGAGTTCCACCTGATGTGTTTACAATTTAGGTCGCCCGCCAGAATGACAGAGCTTCCCATGCCGGGTAGCGCCTCGATATCACTGCTTAGAACGGATAAATCCTATAAACGACAGCTGATGTGCAGTAAAAGATCACAATAGACTAAGCATTCTATCTCGCTCACACCCGCTTGAACAGTTGCTACCTCGCGCTCGCACCTACAGCGGGCTCTCAATGTGTCTGGCAAGATGTAAGAACCATTAAAACTGTCCGGCTATTGGGGTAACATATTTTTATAAGTCCCTAAGTAACATATATAAAATTTAGCTTTTATAGTATAACGAAAGTATAATTAAAATTTATTAAAGTTTAGGGGTGTCTGGCAGGGGGTAACAACTGGAAAAAGTGTCCGGCAACGGATATGGTGATTTCTAAAGATATTCTGGAGTAAATATTAAAAAAAAAACCTTTATACTTTAACGAATTTAAGGTACTATTTTATATACCTTTACTGCCTGTTACCTGCCCAAGTAACCACAATCGAAACTCTATAATCGCGGGTCGTTCTTACCTGTGTTGGAGACATATACAGAGAAATTTTCAGCTTTTATAAAATAACGAAGGTCTGGCTGTCGTGGGCTCTTGCTCTACAATTGTAACATTACAGTGATTATGTTAGTAGACTTAATGTAAAAACGCCATCATTTGGATCCATTAGAAACTCTAATTTATTTACAAGTAAACTTGGTGCATCAAGAGTTCATTAAGGACTCACCCGACGATGGAATATCATGAATCATGAATCATGATCGTGAAATCTTTGGATCGAACCCGAAAAGAGTTGACTATATTTAAAAGTGGCTATTTCTCATTCTATGTGATATTAAGGAGTTCCGGTAACCACTAAAGATCAGATGAAAATGAAACGTATCTATGTTCCCATGCACAATAGTAAAAAATATCCTCTGAATCAAAACAAAATGAAGTCTTACGATCAATAAATACCTACCGCTAGTTCGCATATTCGTTATATTAAATAATCACAATCCAAGTAAAAAGCGCATGCAAAAATTAAATATACATACAAACAAAATGAATTTCTGTTTGTTTGTATCGCCGCAAACATTACGAGATATCGATGCTGCGGTGAATGCAACGCAACGGTTTTAAACGTTTTATTTTTATCTCCGCATTTAACTCGAGCTTTTTACTGTGCGTATCAATGAAATTGTACACTTTAAAGAAAAATAACGTTCAACGATTTGCAATTTACATTCGGTAAAACTCAAATAACATTCTTCAGTACAGATACAGATTTCACTGGTGGTGGGACCTCTTATGAGTCCGCACGAGTAGGTACCACCGCCCTGCCTATTTCTACCGTGAAGCAGCAATGCGTTTCGGTTTGAAGGGTGAGGTAGCCGTTGTAACTATACTGAGACCTTAGAACTATATCTCAATATGGGTGGCGCATTTATGTTGTTGATGTCTAAGGGGTCCAGTGATCACTTAGCACCGGGTTTTTTTTTATTGCTTAGATGGGTGGACGAGGTCACAGTCCATCTGGTGTTAAATGGTTACTGGATCCCATAGACATTTACAACGTAAATGCGCCACCCACCTTGAGATATAAGCTGTAAGGCCTCAGTATAGTTCCAACGACTGCCCCACCCTTCAAGCTGAAACGCATTACTGCTTCACGGCAGAAATAGGCAGGGTGGTGATACCTACCCGTGTGGACTCACAAGAGGTCCTACCACCAGTGTGGGCTGTGAGCACGTCCAACCATCTAAGCAAGAATAAAAAGATAGTGCGTAATCTTAAGAGAATTTAATCTACATACGGAACGCTTGGTATAAAAACATTTGCTCGAATCAAGGTATTCGGAGAGGAAGTTGGGAAATATGTTTGTTTAGACAAATTGCAGCCCGCGTTTCCTATTCGAAGAAATTATTTGTTTTTGTGTTGCCTCTCTGTCATGTCTGTAGCATAGAGTTGCTATTCTGGCTTCATCGTGACTGGTGGACGGGGCACATTCTGAGAGAGTTTCCTAATATCTGCCCTAGCAAGAGCAGGAGCTTTCCGGATCTACCACTAGATCGAAATTACGATCCACTGAGAAATAATGAGCGTTAATATTGCAAGGGCGTAGGTTTTGCCTTAGGATTTAATACTCAAATTTAAGCCTTATTTGTATAATATCATTAATATTTCTCCGTTGAATAAGTCCGTTGACAGTAAATTCTAAATTGAACTGAATTTTATTTTAAAAATATAGAATGCTATTAATTTTCTAATTCAGTCGTCTGATATAAAAAATGAACGTCGTGGTCGCCCTAAAAGCAAACTTAACAAGGACAAACGTGATAGTGGAAACTGGTCATACTCAACTTATCGCTGAGCTAGGAGCGTCTTTCAACGCTAGTTTCAATACAATATTGGTCCATTTGCGTCAAATTGACAAGGTAAGAATACTTAATGAGCGTATGAAATGCGTTGCTTAACAGACACAGAAACTATGAACCGTATTGTCACTTGCGCTGAAAAATACACAATGTTGCAAACGAAAACTTACCACTAAAAAGGCCATGGTCACTATTTGGTGGCCTAGTGGCGGTATAATTCATCACAACTTCTTACCAAATGGCACCAGAATTACTGCGGATTTGTACTTTTTGAATTTTTTATTGCCCTTGTAGGCAGACGAGCATACGGCCCACCTGATGGTGAGTGGTTACCGTCGCCCATGGCTTCAGCAATGCCAGGGGCAGAGCCAAACCGCTGCCTACCGCTTAATACTCTCCACAAGCCTCGTTTGAAGAAGGACATGTCATAGCGCTCGGGAAACACCGTGGAGGGGAGCTCATTCCATAGCCGAATGGTACGTGGCAAAAAGACCTCTGGAAACGCACTGTCGATGAACGCAGCGGTTCCAGATAATATGGATGAACTCTGCTCCGATGGCGGGAGGTGCGGTGATAAAAAGGAGATGAGGGAATCATCTCAAACAATTCCTCAGAGCATTCCCCATGGAACATACGGTACAAAATAAAGAGGGAACCGAAGTCCCTCCGCAGACCCAGAGGTTCCAAACGAACCGTGAGAATGGGATTATCGACAACCCGAACGGCCCTCTTCTGTATGGAGTCAAATGGAAGAAGCTGATATTTGGGAACTGTGAGTAAAAGCCTAAAATGAATATTAATATATAACGGGTTGTTACAACGATTATTTATGATAATGATAATCCCGAAATTAAAATAATTCGTAAAATAGATATGACAAAACTCTCGAAATTATCAAGTGCTCCGTGTTTCTGGCATTTAACAACGAAACTCAAAAAGTCGATATTTATTCGGAAACCCAGATAATAAGTAGACGAATAGACAACCCCATTTATTATATACTAGCGGCCGGCTCCGGCTCCGCTCGGGTCTTTAACAAAAATTTCAACGATATTTGACGTTGTTTTATTTTTTTCAATAAAAGAACACTTATTGCGGCATAACTATAATAGTTAGACATATGCTGTCGCGACACTTTTTGTAAATAATAATGTGTTCTACAAAGTCGTAGTACATTATTTTATTCTATCATCAATAGTTTTCGCAGGGCACGCGATGTAAAGAATATTTTAGGTATTTTTTTACACCTTGAGTTACATTATTGGAGACTAGCGACCCGCCCTCGCTTCGCTTCGGAAACATTAAAACAAACATGAAACCAAAAAAATAAAATAAAATAAAAGTAGCCTATGTTCATCAGGGACAATGTCGGCTTCTAATGGAAAAAGAATTTTTCAAATCGGTCCAGTAGTTTCGGAGCCTATTCGAAACAAACAAACAAACAAATCTTTCCTCTTTATAATATTAGTATAGATTTAGTAAGGATCCCTAATTTTTTTCAAAAAAAGGTTATAGCCTATGGCACTCGGGAATAATGTAGCTTCCAAACAGTGAAAGAATTTTTCAAATCGGTTCAGTAGTTTCGGAGCCTATTCAATACAAACAAACAAACAAATCTTTCCTCTTTATAATATTAGTATAGATCAATCGGGAAATGTGTGCCTAAATCATCGATTCGTGAATGCCAATGCAAGCATTTCTCGAATTTATTATTTTCGATAGAAGAATGTAGATCTAAAACAAAAAATAAATAAAACCCGAATCGTCTTGAGTAATGGCCAACGATATTTCCTTATTCAATTACTGGTAGATAGGAAACAAAGCACAAAAACGTGGTCGATCTTGAACGCATCCGTAAGAAATGAACCGTATTTGTGGAGTAAAGTTTGGCTATGATCCAAATAGGCGTTTATTCTCGGGATATTTCGTTCAGTTGACGCCGCGACTGCCTAGCTGACGAATTGAATATAACTATTATAATAGTGGTTTATTGTGAGGAATCGGAAAAAAATATACGTGATTACCAGGGAAAAACGGATCGATAGTATGTGAGTGTTTGCGTTCAAACAGCATTTGATAATTAAGTTCGTAATTAGCTAAATCGAACAATAAAGTTGATGTGCGTGATTTCGTAATTAATCACAATTATTTTGGTGGAAACTTGTAATCAATTTGTCACTTCGAACAAACTTACCAACTGAATATACATTTTTTAGTTTTTATTGCTTAGATGGATGGACGAGCTCACAGCCCACCTTGTGTTAAGTGGTTACTGGAGCCCATAGACATCTACAACGTAAATGCACCACCCACCTTGAGATATAAGTTCTAAGGTCTCAGTATACTCAGTCAAAGGTGGTACCTACCCGTGCGGACTCCTAAGAGGTCCTACCACCAGTGATTACGCAAATTATAATTTTTGTGGGTTGGTTTTTATTACACTATGTTATTCCTTCACCGCGGAAGTCAATCGTGAACATTTGTTAAGCACGTATTTCATTAGAAAAATTGGTACCCGCCTGCGGGATTCGAACACCGGTGCATCGCTACATACGAATGCACCGGACGTCTTATCCTTTAGGCCACGACGACAATACATACATATAACTCAATATTTTAACAAATTGATAGTTTGGTTCAATTTAAACGCGCGGAAAATTCTCTTGTTGTTGTGATTTCATATGTGTCTCAGCTAGTTATAAATCTACTCGGGAAATTGTTACCGCGCGATTTAGTTTACTACCGGAATTATTCCACTGTCAACCTGAAGACACGTAATCAGTGATGGTAGAGCCTATTCTGATACGATACAATCAGGCGCGGGACACCCTGTATATACGATATAATCGAGATTCGGGCTTCATGTCTGACACTGATTAGCATCGTTAATAGTACAACAGCTCCTATGGTAACTTAGATAAGGAGACACTGATCTCCTCTAGTTATTTAAAAAAAGTTAGCAACTATTATTACACTATATTAGATACTAGCTTTTGTCCGCGACTCCGTCCGCGTAGAATAATTACTTTGGCATAGTGCTAAATTTTACCCCCACTTCATTTACGTAGAAAGTGAAAATATTTTTGAATTATAGAATGTTAAGGAGCTATTTAAACCCCTATTTTGAAACATTCTTTATTGGTGCTCCACTTATATTAGCCTTACCGTGATGTTATATACCTACCCTATAGTCTCCCTCAATAAATGGGTTATCTAACACTGAAAGAATTTTTCAAATCGGACCAGTAGTTCCTGAGATTAGCGCGTTCAAACAAACAAACTCTTCAGCTTTATAATATTAGTATAGATAAATTATTTTATCATTGTATTTCAAGAGTTGATATATTTATTGGGTTTTTATTGTGTTGGTATGTAAGTTAGTAACGGAATATTTGAACGTCAGTTCAAGACGTTATGGTAAAAAGTCCGAAAGTCCGAACCTATCTGTATTTTTGAAAAACACAAACTTCACTTATTTTATATAAAAGTTTTTAATGTAGGTACATTAAATTTATTTTATTTATTTATTAAACTTCATGTAAAATTCACATTGGCGGACTTAATGCCTAAGGCATTCTCTATCAATCAACCAAAGGCAGTGCAGAGTAAATAGTGGTAGGTGCAATGAAATTTATATTAAGTTACGAATACATATAAAAAATTTATATATACATATATACACAATCACATATACATATACATACATACACACATACATACATACATATAATAGTTAAATTTCTGCACTGATTGACTCTCGAATTCCCAGTTGGATAACTATGCTGCGCGCCGCGCTGTCTGTATATTGACTGACATTTTAAGCTTGGAATATAAAATGGACTAAGTAACAATGTTAAAACTGCAAGATATCGAATAAGACTAATGAAATGACGATCGCGAATAAGACAAAACATCGTTTTACTGAATGCACCATAAGTATATATAAATAAGAGTTATAACAGTTTATTTAACTTGAAAATTTGCGCACGCATCAAGGTCCGACGTTATTACAATCTAATATATAAAATTCTCGTGTCACAATGTTCGTTCCCATACTCCTCCGAAACCGCTTGACCGATTCTCATGAAATTTTTTATGCATATTCAGTAAGACTGAGAATCGGCTACTATCTATTTTTCATACCCCTAAGTGATTAAGGTTGTCCACTCCTTTTTTTTTTTTTTTGGTCAGGAGGAAATCGCCGGACTTCCGCCCTCCACTGGGGACGGCGGGCGGAGCATGTCGGAGTCGAACCGACTAAAACCTCCTGTCGCTTAACAACCAACGTCCAAACCTCACATGAGACAGAACTCATGAAAAGGCAAAGGGGGGAAAGTGAAGTGTTTAGTGCGGAGCACATCTCTCCCATCACCCTCCCTCTCGGGACGCCGGACTGGCGGTCGTCGGCGCCACGACCACCAGCCCTCTCGGTCGGCAGGCTATCCGGAGCCCGCCTAGATGGCGCCGGTTAGAGTGAGCTATCCTACGGAATACCCCGCTGGGTCAGAACCAGCGTGGGTCGAGGATAGCCGGCCTTCCATCACCCGGATGCTCTTGCGTAAAACGCGTGCAGAGCAGCTTGCACGACGTCTTCTTAGGTCCACCTCGCCGGTCCCCAGACCGACATATGAGGGGGACCCGAAACACTTAGAGGGCCAGGGCTTGGGCGATATCCGCCTCCCTGGCCCCCGCTCGACGGCGGCGGGCTTGCGCGTCTCTAACGCGCCCCGCCGCCTCCTTCTGCGAGATGGTGCACTCGCAGAAGTCTAGCATCGCCTTCCACGACTCGTCGTCGCCGAGCATCGATGCCACAACACTCGGCAACGACAAGTCGTTTCCTATTTTTGCGACGAGGACATGGCGCCACCCCTCCCATGCGGGGCAGGCGACGAGCGTATGCTCTGCCGTGTCCAAGTCGCAATCACAATGGTGGCACTCTGCCGTCGGCTCGGCTCTGATCCGGTGCAGGAACTCACCGAAGCAACCATGCCCAGTGAGAACCTGCGTGAAGGTTGTCCACCCCTAACATGTTTTTTTTTATTTGGACTTTTTTTTTGTTATAATTAGGTATTATGTGGTTGAATGAGGTTTTTATATTTTTTTTATATATTCCCTCATCGTTCACAGCACTACATACCTCTTTCACTCATTTATCACATCCTTACACACTTACAATAAGTTAGTTTTTTTTTCTACACTAGAAATTCCCTAGAAATCTTATATATGGCAAAACAATGTTTGCCGGGTCAGCTAGTAATCTTATAATATCGCTTTAATGTAACCAGTATCAAGAATGTCAGGTTTGAGCCCCGTGAGCTCACCTACTAGTTCGGTGAATCTAGAATAACCCCTCGATGTTACTAGTATAGGTAGGAATAATTAAAAAAAAAACAGCGTCAAGAAGATTACAAAAAAAATAAGAAATTAATTTCTAGTTTAGTTTGCTATCTAAGCTTTTTTTTATCAGTTCAGAGACCTTAGAACTTATATCTTAAGGTGGGTGGCACATTTACGCTGTAGATGTCTATGGGCTCCAGTAACCACTTAACACCAGGTGGGCTGTGAGTCGACCACCGAACTAAGCAATAAAAAAAATTTACACCGATATATTTTATTTTAGGTTGTTGAAATGTCTACTGCTGTTATCACTCGCAGTATCACAGGCGTTTGGGTTAATGGGAAAGTGCGATCACACACCTCCCCTAGCAACTGTTAACACTCCATTAGAAAATCGCGGCTACTACGTATTCAATATTGAGAATGCCGTTCAGAAAGAAGGAAACCTCTATTATACACCGGACCAGACTTATGTTTGTGAGTTTTTCAAAAGTTATCGACAAATTATATTAATGTTATTTTTATTTGCTTAAAGGGCTATTCCAGCTACGCCCGGACGGGCAGGTGAGCTCACGGGCTCAACCTGAGAGAATTTGCTAACACTAGTCCTAGCAAAAGCAGCGCTTCGCAGAATCTACCACCGGATCGGAATCGCGACACACTGAGAAGATCCGGTGGCAAAATTGACAAAACTTAATCGAAAATCATAGCATTCTAACCTTTAAGAATATTGCTAACTGTTTTCTTTCAGGAATCTCTTTTTAGCTTTGGTAAGCTGTATCGCTAATCTTATAACGATCAATTTCTCCTTAATAATATTAACTTGTATGTATTTCGTGCGCCCCGGAAACGGCTCTAATGATTTGCATAAAGTTCTTTTTTTTAGATAAGCTTTTAGTTTTTATCGGTTAAAGGTCCTTCACCAAAAAAATATGGAATTTTCTAAAAAATGTTTTACAGAAAAGCGATTTTACGCAAACAATTATTTAGTAGTCCGAGCAGAGGGAATCCTCCCGAGACCCGAATCGTGGTACTTAAAAGGATACCAGGACTTAGCAAGCAAATATCCAACACAAGTATCTTTGCAGTAACTGTTACCTCAAGAGAAAACAGCCGTCCGTTTCGTTGGTTCATGATAACTGCCGAAGATCCGGCTGTGGACAACAATATATACGATTTCGGACGAAAGTTCGCTGACGTGGGCAGCTTGAAGACCTTGGACACGGACTGGAGGTCCAGGTATAGCGAGCGCTGTCAAAACACAGTCGAAAATGCGGATAATTCAGCCAAAACGCAGGTTGAGGTGAAGTTCGTTTTTTTTTTTTCCTACCTATGCTGATAGCCTTGAGAGGCTATTTCAACTTGCCCTAGCTTGTGTAGGTGAGCTCACGGGGCTCAACCGGAGAATTGCTAACAACGCCCTAGCAAGAGCAGTGCTTCGCAGAATCTACCACCGGGTCGGAAGCGCGACCCACTGAGAAGATCCGGCGAGAAACTCAGTGGGCTGTGTCTGTGGGTTAATTTGCTCGTCGGGCCCTTTGTGGCAAGCGACGGGTTCGACGAGGACGGTGACCGGTGCTTGTATTGCCTAAAAGCACCGTTAATGGATCAGGAGGATCCGTGATGACGTGCTTTGGGCGACGTCGACGGTTTACCATTCGGTCTACAGGATCGAGTATGTAGTTTCCAGCGGCCACGACAAGAGGGTTCTCATGTCGTGCCGTCTTCTCAAAGTGGCGCAGCGATGCCGACTGTAGATACTTACTGACGGGGTCGAGCTCCAGGTCATCGTGGAGGTCCACGTTCCTCTGGAACCATGGTGCTCCGACGGCTATCCTGCAGAATCGGGATTGTATAACCTGAAGGGGTCTCAAGTTGATGCGGGCCGCGTGAGCGAACACTACGCTTGCATACGTCATGACGGGGCATATGCAAGTTTTGTAGAGGGTTACCTTGTTACGGAGGGACAGTTTAAGTTCGTTGGTTTTGTTGTTGGCTTTTATTAGTTGTGCGTTTCGAACGGCAGGACGACCTCAACGACCTCATGTATCAAGGTGTGTAATGGAATTCGCGGTGTCCTCGGTAGACATTTAATAACAAGTTGCTACTGACCTACAGTTAAATGAGTAAAAATTTAACTGAAACGCATTTTAAAGAACGCACTGTATGCTGCAGAATTGTGTATAATGCGAATCCTATAATCCGATTAGCACTAGATTCCAATTTAATAAACTAGATGGCGCTGATCGTAAAATATATTACTCGATACATTGTACGCCCAGAATAAATCTAAATAAACTTTCATCAGGTACATTGGGTATCGCCAAAGCATTCTGAGAACCAACAGCAAGTGCGGATAAGAGCGATGGTCGCAGAGAATAAGGAAGCCTGGTATACCGGCAATAACCTCACAATTTTACTGCATATGGACGATCAGCGTCCACGAGACAGCCCGCCGTTGCCAATCAGAGACGAATGTAACTTATGCAGCGAAGCAAGATACGAGGTATCTTACTATTTATATTATCCATCATCATCATAGTCGGTTGCTCTTGGCAGAGCGGTCGTGGTCATGTGGAATTCTTGCTTATTAAAGCCTTGACAGATGTTTTCCATAGTTTGTGAACCGAGACGTGACGCACACATTCCGATAGAGGCACCCGTCACGTGCGGACGTGCTCATCGTCCACTCGATCGCCCGGTCTTTGTTCGCCCGGCTTTTGTTAGCCCGGCCATTGTTCGCGCGGCCTGTGTTTGTGGTACATCTGCCGACTAAGTGCTCTTTCTGGAAGTTTTTATTTGTTTTGTTTCCTTTTGTTGTTTCTGTGTTCGTGGTACATCTGCCGACAAAGTGGTTTCCTGCAAGTATTTATTTGTTTTGTTTCTTTTCGTAATTTCTGTTTTGTTGTGCTTTTTCTTTGTCCTGTAGTAATCGCGCCGCATTGCCACCTGTGTTCAATAGAACCGCTCAGGTCCGAGAAGTTGGGGCCTCGCCGCAAGGCGAGTGTTTTCAAGACCCGGGGCCGCCCCACCTGGGTACTCAGCGATCATGGACGCTGTATTCGCGGAATTCCTCCGACTTCGCCACCCACAGCTCGCCTCGGAGTTTTTGGCCTTCAAGGCCAATCACACTGCGAGCCCTCTCGAGGACTCCGCCGCGCTCGCTGCTCCTGCGTCGCCTGTACCTGCGGGCAGAGCTTCTGCATTGAGCACCGCAGCCTCTGTCGTGCCTGCCGCTCCCGTGTCGCCTATACTGGCGAGAAAAGCTGCTGCATCGTCCGCCGTGACCATCGTTTCAGCTGAGCGATCATCCGCGGCCTCCGTCGCGCCCTCTAAAACACCCACACTTGCTCGTAGGTCGCCTGCACCCGCCTCCTCGTGCTCCGACTCTGACTCGGACATGGAGGTCGACCTCGCCCCCGTCTCATCGACGGATGGATTCACCCTGGTACAGAAGGGTAAGAAGCGTGCCGCGGAGTCTCGAGCTCCCGCGGCCGCTAAAATTAGCAAAGCCGTGAACGCGTCGCGCCCCCGCCCTCAGACTCCCGTTGCGCCCCCAGCCCATGCCACTCCGTCGCCGCGTCCGGTGGCACAAAATAAAACCCAGACCCCTCCCCCGGTTATCCTTCAGGAGAAGGCAGCTTGGGATCGAGTTTGCCTGGCCCTTAAGGCCAAAAATATAAATTTCACGAATGCCCGTAACCTCGCGAACGGCATTCAAATTAAGGTTCAAACACCCGACGACCATAGGGCCCTCTCTTCTTACCTCCGTAAGGAGCGTATAAGTTTCCATACGTATACGCTCCAGGAGGAGCGCGAACTCCGCGTTGTAATACGCGGAATCCCTAAAGAGTTAGATGTAGAGCTCGTAAAAGCCGACCTGTTAGAACAAGGCCTACCAGTGAATTCTGTGCACCGTATGCACACCGGTCGCGGTAGGGAGCCATATAATATGGTTCTAGTCGCTCTCCAGCCTACCCCCGAGGGTAAGAAAATCTTTAACACACAGACCGTCTGTAGGCTCTCTGGTATCGCTGTCGAAGCCCCCCATAAAAAAGGCACTCCTAGCCAGTGCCATAACTGTCAATTGTACGGGCACTCTTCCCGTAACTGTCACGCGCGCCCCCGATGTGTTAAGTGTTTGGGCGATCACGCCACGGCCCTCTGCGCTCGCGACCAAAAAACCGCGACGGAACCGCCTAGCTGCGTCCTATGTCGAACACAGGGTCACCCCGCGAATTACCGTGGTTGCCCCCGAGCCCCTAAAATAAATCGCCGCGTCGCCCGCCAAAACCGCCTCCGAGCTTCCGGCCCAGACATCAAAGCCTCGGCACCCTCTGCGTCGCAGGCTAAGCCAGCGTTCGTTCCGGCGGCGGTGCCCAGTGTCTCGGCCTGGGCGAAACCGCTGCCGTACACGAACACGGCTACAACTCCCTCCTCCGCGATTCGTCCCGCCCCCGCGACTCGTCCCTCTCCCGCGACTTGCCCTCCGACCGCGTCCGACAATCTCGCTTTAGCGATCGACTTCTTTCAGTCGATCAACTTTGAGCGCGTTAACGCTTTGGGCGACGCCATTCGCGCTGCCTCCACTGCACAACACTTTATCGCCGTTGTGCAGGAATACGCCGACGTATACGCGTCATTAAATACGTACGTCCTCCCCTCACTCCGCCGGTAATCAATGGCGTATATAAGTAGAATAAAGCCCCTATCCGTAACGATAGGATTTTTTAACGCTTACGGTCTCGCAAATCAACGTGATCAGGTTTCTGACTTTTTGCGTGACCACCAAATTGATATCTTTTTAGTGCAGGAGACCCTACTTAAGCCCGCGCGCCGTGACCCTAAAATCGCGAACTATAACATGGTCAGGAACGACAGGCTCTCTGCCCGTGGTGGTGGTACCGTCATTTACTATAGAAGAGCCCTGCATTGCGTCCCGCTCGATCCTCCCGCGCTCGCTAATATCGAAGCATCAGTGTGCCGAATCTCACTGACGGGACACGCGCCGATCGTTATCGCGTCCGTTTATCTTCCACCGGATAAGATCGTTCTAAGCAGTGATATCGAGGCGCTGCTCGGTATGGGGAGCTCTGTCATTCTGGCGGGCGACCTAAATTGTAAACACATCAGGTGGAACTCACACACCACAACCCCGAATGGCAGGCGGCTTGACGCGTTAGTCGATGATCTCGCCTTCGATATCGTCGCTCCGCTAACCCCGACTCACTACCCGCTAAATATCGCGCATCGCCCGGATATACTCGACATAGCGTTATTAAAAAACGTAACTCTGCGCTTACACTCGATCGAAGTAGTTTCAGAGTTAGATTCAGACCACCGTCCCGTCGTTATGAAGCTCGGTCGCGCTCCCGATTCCGTTCCCGTCACGAGGACTGTGGTGGATTGGCACACGCTGGGCATCAGCCTGGCTGAATCTGATCCACCATCACTCCCGTTTAACCCGGACTCTATCCCGTCTCCTCAGGATACCGCTGAAGCCATAGACATCTTAACGTCACACATCACCTCGACATTAGATAGGTCATCGAAACAAGTTGTAGCGGAGGACTTCCTTCACCGCTTCAAATTGTCCGACGATATTAGGGAACTCCTTAGAGCTAAGAACGCCTCGATACGCGCCTACGACAGGTATCCTACCGCGGAAAATCGTATTCGAATGCGTGCCCTACAACGCGACGTAAAGTCTCGCATCGCCGAAGTCCGAGATGCCAGATGGTCTGATTTCTTAGAAGGACTCGCGCCCTCCCAAAGGTCTTACTACCGCTTAGCTCGTACTCTCAAATCGGATACGGTAGTAACTATGCCCCCCCTCGTAGGCCCCTCAGGCCGACTCGCGGCGTTCGATGATGACGAAAAAGCAGAGCTGCTGGCCGATACATTGCAAACCCAGTGCACGCCCAGCACTCAATCCGTGGACCCTGTTCATGTAGAATTAGTAGACAGTGAGGTAGAACGCAGAGCCTCCTTGCCACCCTCTGATGCGTTACCACCCGTCACCCCGATGGAAGTTAAAGACTTGATCAAAGACCTACGTCCTCGCAAGGCTCCCGGTTCCGACGGTATATCCAACCGCGTTATTAAACTTCTACCCGTCCAACTCATCGTGATGTTGGCATCTATTTTCAATGCCGCTATGGCGAACTGTATCTTTCCCGCGGTGTGGAAAGAAGCGGACGTTATCGGCATACATAAACCCGGTAAACCAAAAAATCATCCGACGAGCTACCGCCCGATTAGCCTCCTCATGTCTCTAGGCAAACTGTATGAGCGTCTGCTCTACAAACGCCTCAGAGACTTCGTCTCATCCAAGGGCATTCTTATCGATGAACAATTCGGATTCCGTACAAATCACTCATGCGTTCAACAGGTGCACCGCCTCACGGAGCACATTCTTGTGGGGCTTAATCGACCAAAACCGTTATACACGGGAGCTCTCTTCTTCGACGTCGCAAAAGCGTTCGACAAAGTCTGGCACAACGGTTTGATTTTCAAACTATTCAACATGGGCGTGCCGGATAGTCTCGTGCTCATCATACGGGACTTCTTGTCGAACCGCTCTTTTCGATATCGAGTCGAGGGAACCCGCTCCTCCCCACGACCTCTCACAGCTGGAGTCCCGCAAGGCTCTGTCCTCTCACCCCTCCTATTTAGCTTATTCGTCAACGATATTCCCCGGTCGCCGCCGACCCATTTAGCTTTATTCGCCGACGACACGACTGTTTACTATTCTAGTAGAAATAAGTCCCTAATCGCGAAGAAGCTTCAGAGCGCAGCCCTAGCCCTAGGACAGTGGTTCCGAAAATGGCGCATAGACATCAACCCAGCGAAAAGTACTGCGGTGCTATTTCAGAGGGGAAGCTCGACACGGATTTCCTCCCGGATTAGGAGGAGGAATCTCACACCCCCGATTATTCTCTTTAGACAACCCATACCCTGGGCCAGGAAGGTCAAGTACCTGGGCGTTACCCTGGATGCATCGATGACATTCCGCCCGCATATAAAATCAGTCCGTGACCGTGCCGCGTTTATTCTCGGTAGACTCTACCCCATGATCTGTAAGCGGAGTAAAATGTCCCTTCGGAACAAGGTGACACTTTACAAAACTTGCATAAGGCCCGTCATGACTTACGCGAGTGTGGTGTTCGCTCACGCGGCCCGCACACACATAGACACCCTCCAATCCCTACAATCCCGCTTTTGCAGGTTAGCTGTCGGGGCTCCGTGGTTCGTGAGGAACGTTGACCTACACGACGACCTGGGCCTCGAATCAATTCGGAAATACATGAAGTCAGCGTCGGAACGATACTTCGATAAGGCTATGCGTCATGATAATCGCCTTATCGTTGCCGCCGCTGACTACTCCCCGAATCCTGATCATGCAGGAGCCAGTCACCGTCGACGCCCTAGACACGTCCTTACGGATCCATCAGATCCAATAACCTTTGCATTAGATGCCTTCAGCTCTAATACTAGGGGCAGGCTTAGGGACCCCGGTAACCGTACTCGTCGAACTCGACAAAGAGGTCGACGTGCAACCTAACCCATGCATCAGCCCGCTGAGTTTCTCGCCGGATCTTCTCAGCGGGTCGCGATTCCGATCCGGTAGTAGATTCATTCGCGAAACAATTGCTCTTGAGTTGTTAGGTCTCCTTCGGAGGCGCTCGGGCAGTTGTTAGCAAATCCCACCCCTCTTGGCTGAGCCTTTGCTCGCCCACCTGTCCTGGTGAAACTGGAAAGGCCTTCGGGCCACCAGTAAACTTTCAATCATAAAAAAAAAAAAAAAAGTGACGCACACACTCGTTAAGTGGGGTTTCAGTAAGGTCTTTCTCCTGATCAGTCCAGCGCATGGGGATTTATTATCCAATCTTCCTTAAAAGTGTCGTGTACAGTCTCCTTGCGTCGTTCTCCTCATTACCGAGGGTCGTGACTCCCCCACTGCATCAATCTCTCTTGTACGATTGTTCTCCAGCTTTTTTTATTTTATTTTTATTGGTTAGGTGGATGGACGAGCTCACAGCCCACCTGGTATTAAGTGG
Source organism: Bombyx mandarina (assembly GCF_030267445.1). Lineage (NCBI taxonomy): Eukaryota > Metazoa > Arthropoda > Insecta > Lepidoptera > Bombycidae > Bombyx > Bombyx mandarina. The sequence continues at coordinate 8,245,724 of NC_143214.1, forward strand.
TTACTGAAGCCTATAGACATCTACAACATAAATGCACCACCCACCTTGAGATATAAGTTCTAAGATCTCAGTATAGTTACAATATAGCCGCTGGGATCCTTGGCCTCGTGGAGGACATCGTGGAGCTTGATGTCCAGACAAGACCGAATTTGCTCCTACCATCTCGTGGGACTGCGTCCTCTGGGACGTTTGTCCCCTATCTTGCCCGTCACCATCAGCTGCTCAAGGTTGTGACCCTCCTTTCGAGCAATGTGTCCAAAGAATTCCAATACTCTACGAATGTATATTGTGGAGAGTCTAATTTTAACATTAAGCTCCTTTAGTATTGACACATTGGTGCGAAAGGCAGTCCATGGAATCTGCAGCAATTTACTCCAGCACCACATTTCGAAGGCATCTACGCGCTCTCTGTCGGTCTTTTTCAGTGTCCAGGTCTCCCCTTCGTAACTGAATATAGAGAAAACTAGCGAAATTCACGTGTACAGTAGGTACCGGCGTTAAATATGGCACATTACACTACCACAATTGATCAACGACTGTTAAATGCATAATAAGATTAATAAGCGTTTTTTCTGTAGATAAATGCCACAAAGGTAGTGTGCGAGAGAGAAAACGCTCTACGAAATCGAAATTAGCCGATTATCTCTCTCTAAATGTCGATGTGCAGTATTTAGCGCCGAGTATTTTAATTGTTTGGGGAGAACAGATTTTTAGTAAATTCAGAATAGTAATCATAGACGTACAGTTTTTCATATTAGTAATAATAATAATTTATGTCGATTTCGGCTACTACTGGCTTCTGACTCTTAATTAGTGAAAATTTATAGGCACACAGTAATCTGACCAATTTAGCCAATTGTGGCTGTGTTTATATACATACATAATAATATGTACGTGTGCGTGTGAGTATTTAAACAATATTTGCGAATCGTTTACCTTATGCAAATTACTTTAATGGTTTTATCTAATGTTTATTTTTTTTATTTATGATTTCCATCGTCTGTGCCTACGAAAACTGTAAAGTAGTTATTTGAAATCTCGAAATTAGTAAAATGAAAAAAAAAGTATTCGCTTGATTAAACTCTAAGTAATTTTGATTGATATGTGCAAATGTTTTGCGTTTTACCTGTTGTATATCCAAGTAGATTCTTGTTTTTTTTTCAAAACACGTTGTGCCCGTTTTATTGGACCCCGGATCGGTTTATGGCCAGTAACTCCTAACGAGAAGGCTTAATCAAGCATCTAAGAGCTTCCCTTTATTTTACGGCTTAGTACTCAATGCCTTCCTCAACGTTTTTTTAGGTAATATTCAATGGGCGATGGTCTCGATTAGCGCATCCCCGACATTATCCCAGCAAGCCTGATGAGAATGGCTACACCCACATGATTGGGGCGTCGCACGGGAACAACTTCACCCTATGGCTGCAAGGTACCAATGCCGGTCCGGGCCTGGTCGATTTAGTAGTGAAACCGACACCGACCACTCTCGAAAGAGAAATCATTGATGCGGTAAGTAAACAAGACAACGTTCTGTGGAATGAAGCTCGAGTTGTCGTGGCCTAAAGGATATAAGTCGTCCGGCGTACTAATTTCGAGCGATGCCACTTTGTCAGCGTCCAAATCCCACCCCCAAAAAAAAAAAACAAGGTATCTATTTTTCTAATGACTTCACGCTGAAGGGATAACGTTGTGTGATAAAATCCAAACCCGTAAATTACTGGTAGTGGTATTCTAACCCAATAAGGACAGATACCACCATCCGCCGACTTTAAGTCGCTAGTGATTAAGATCGATTTTCGTTGGACAAACACTGCTGTGTGATACAGTGTGAAAAATATAAAACTTAATATTAAACGCATTCATTTGCTTGTTGAGTTCTTAGTAATTTCTGCGAATGTTTCAGATGGTCTTAGACGGCGGTACCCGTACTTTAATAAGAGGGAAAAAGCACGATCATCCATTGATGTCGAAACCGTCCCATTCTTTATTCAGGGTTGATAGAACGCACCATATGTTCTCGATAATAGTAGGAATGACACCATCACCGGACTGGTTTTTGGGCACGTCCAAATTTGAGCTCTGCGATGAGGACGGATGGCTTGAAAAATTCGATCTACCGCTGTATCCGTGGGATGCTGGAATCGTGGACGGAGTTTCTTATGAGGTGGACTTTATTTTTCGGAATGCAAAAAATTATTTTAGTTGAATTTGTTTTCATTATGATCGTTCTGCGTTCCAGTCACCAAAATCCATGAGTCAACCTGTGGACAATATAGAGCGCGTCGAAATCGGATCGTTCGATAGAGATTCGCCCTTTTATCAGATGAACCTCAATGATTTGGCTCCATTTGCTATTTTACAAGTGCGAAGGCTGGATGTGTATCCTCTTATTGGCATAGACTGTAGTGAAGGTAATCACCTTTTTGTTCTTTATATTTTATGCACCTCTAGTCTAAGATTCAGATAATCACTAGTGATGAGGCAAACTCATATCACCAATCCCACAAACAGCGGAGTCATGACTTTTTTTTATTCTTTATTAGAGCCATACACCTATTAGGTTAAGTCGGCTTGGAGTCATGACTTTACGATTCCAAAATCTCCGACTTCCCAAATCTATTGCGAAATTGGTAACGATTTGAAGGAAATCATTCTGTGTAAAGGTGGGCAGTTCGGTTTTCGTTTTCGTTTTCACCTTATTGTCTGCGTTAATCACACTGTGATCTCATCTCTAATCTACGTCCGGCAAAATTCATATTCTTTTAACCATGTACTTTAATAAGTAAAATTTATTTTTTTAGGTCAAAATGCTGAAGAAGAATTGCAACAAGAGTAAGCAACTATTCATTTTTGCGCTTCACAGCAACAAAAGTTATTTTCGAACATTTTTGTATTTTATTCATTATTCAGTGCCCCAGTGTTAGAACCGGTGTTGGCGGAATCGCGACAGAGCCTTCTCGGTGAATCGTGCGCCGGGGAGTGGGGTGAATGGACGCCGTGTACGCCCCACGCTGGCGTCTGTGGCCCTGGCCTGAGGACTAGAACTAGATACATACAGAACATTGACTTGTACGTGAATTACAAGGTCGGTAATTCTAGCTATAATCTGATTTACTTTAAATTAATTAAATGTCCGATTTTTTTGTATTTATTTTTCTACTACAGGTATCCAAGAGTGGGAAAGGTGAACAAGAATTTAGTAGTTGTAAAAATAACAAAGATTCAAAAGCAACTGAGCGTAAAGAATGTTTTGTGAGATGTTAGAAAACAAAAATAAACGTTAAGCATCCTAGAAAGTAGACTTTAATTTTATTTCTGTACGTTGAATAACTAGATGCAGACTTAAAACAAGTTCGTGAGCTGTAAGCGGCGAGATCTTGGTTTTTGCGCGAAAAACAACCAGTTTACTAGTTTCAGTGGTTGGCCGTAAGGGCGCGCAAATCGCGGCGGAAGCGTCGTGTCAACATTGTGCTAGTCGAGTGTGAACACAGAAACGGATGGCGCATGCTCCAAGCGTCTGATACAACGGCCCGCCGAAACACGCTTTGCAACTTGTTGATTGTTCGCTCACTTCACATCAGTCTGCCGCGAACGATGCGACGGGTGGTCGTGTCTCGCGTCACGCCCGATCTCGCTCTGAACTTCGAAATTATTCTACGAAATAATATGAAGTTTTCAAACATAAAATTGGGCAGAACTACCGTTTCCTTCGCATCTATTAGTGTTTAATTCATGTAAAACATTGAGAAACGAATAGTTTTAAGTCACTTGAAACTTAATAGGCTTACTCGTTTACCTGCATAGGTACTTCGTCCCACGAGCGAGTTGGTTGGTTACCTACCTTATCGGATAAACGAACATTTTTTCAAATGGATGTGCGTTTGAGTTCTGTGATAGTGTGCGTGTATAGTGTGATTACGAGACTCTGTGAGAGCGTCTTCAGAGTTGGTGACAAGTTTTTGCTATAGTGACGTGATAGAAATTATTAATTGTAAGAAACATGCACACGCGCAAGAGTGAGATGGGCTTGCTTACAGCTCTACTGCTGTACTCTCTGACGGTGACGGCCGCACAGTATACAAAAGGTAAAAAAATAACTGCTATTTTACCTGCTCTTGTGCCGATATTACGGCCCACGTTGGCACATTGATCTTTGTTCCGTGGTCTTTGTTACAACTTACTTTCGAAAATTAAATATTCTTTGTTAATATCATGTACAGACTCAACTACGTGATTTTTTCGTTTAAAGTATCTTTTAATTCAATATTAATAGCCAAAAAAAAACAGGCTGTTTTAAGACCGGAACAAAAGCGGATTCAAAATTTCTTACAGAAAAATAAGTGTTGGTTTCCTGTTATACCGGTTTCTCTGTAAATTGAATGACTAAGTTCTCAAGCAATCCTACCATTGCGATATCTTTAGCTTCGTAATGTGAGTCAATACTGATAACACGCTATCAGATATTAATAAAATAATATTACTCTAAATGTACTAAGTAAATGTACTACTAGTGAATAAAAATTAAGAGAAAAAACACCGCGTAAAAACAGACCATTTCACAGAACTTAAAGTATTTAAATATGAGATTTTTTTTTGTTTGGGATTTGTACCTACCTAGACGGAAATTTCTCATGGCCACCTGGTGTTCGGAGGTTTCTGAACCCAATAAGCTTCGACTATAAGACATGAGATAGATGTCCCATTTTTATTCTATGGTCTATCTATCTGTCAAAAGTTCCCTGAAGACCTAAAAATCGGATTAGTTCTGATTCGCTTTTATTATAATTGGGATTGACAAATTTATCAGGATAGTAAAACTAAATAAAAAATATCACTTTTCAACCAGAAGTGATAATAAAAATTGGATAGTACCTAGATATATGGGATATAGGCGGATGTTAACTGATGACTGGAACATCTAAGTCGTCGTGGATTAAAGGTTAAGTAAGACACCCGGTGCATTCGTACCAAGCGATATGAATATGCCTGCGTTTTTATCCAATACGTTTTTTTCTACGGTGAAGGAACGACATCGTGTAATAAAAATGAAAAGCGAAAAAAAATTATAATTCGCGTAATTACTGGTGGTATGGCGTGTTGTGAGTTTTGACCCGCACGGGTAGGTAACACGACCCTGCCTATTTCTGCCGTTAAGATGTAACGCGTTTGAGTTTAAAGGGTGGGGCAGCCTTTGTACTATAAAACTGACACTTAGAACTCATGTGTCAAGGCCCTAAACACGTCATTACGGATCCCCCGATCCATTAGCGGTGCTTTTAGGTACCCCAAGCACCTGTCACCGTCCTTATCAAACCCGTCGCTTGCGACGAAGGGCTCGACGAGTAAATTAACCCATAGACACAGCTCACTGTTTCTCGCCGGATCATGTCAGTGGGTCGCGTTTCCGATCCGGTGGTAGATTCTGCACTGCTCTTGCTAGGGCCAGTGTTAGCAACACTCCCGGTTTGAGCCCCGTGAGCTCACCTACACGTTAGCTGAAATAGCCTCTCAAAGCTATCAGCATAGGTAGGAAAAAAAATGGCTCGAGGTCAGTGGCGGTATTTACTGCGAACCGAGACCTACCTGAGCTAGGAATGAACAATATATGTAGGATACCTATAATTGCTTTTGCGTTTATTGCACTTGGTGTCAGGTAACCGAAGTCCATAGACATTAACAACGTAAATCTCCGTTTTACAGAACAACGGCTGACCCACCCTTTAAACCAAAACACCATTACTGCTAATCGAGAGAAATACGCTTGATGTGAGCCGATATCGTAAAAGCAAAAGTTTCAATCACATTTTTACAAGTCTTCACACTACAAAACATTCCATAAGACGGCACGTGAACTAACATTACCGTTGAGAAAGGAGCTGTCAATCAAATCAGAGTTTTATTCATAAAAAAAAATTGTATAGCATCTCTTTTCACGTAAATAGGCGCAACTGTAATTCTTTTATGAAACATTGAAGTAATAGAAAATTTAACTATTTGACGCGTCTTAATAACTTATGACCCAAATGTCATCAATCATCTGACCCAAGTACACTGTCACTTGCCCACTTAAATACTTTACAAAATTCCCGACCCAGAAACTTGCGTAAGACGAATAATCGATCCTACACTTCGGTATCCACAATTTCAAGTAACATAACCTCAAACAAGTGAGAAAAATAATGGAACAAAAAATCCTAAAATTTCGTGCACGGAAGACGCTAGACAAGCAGAGGTTTTAATTTATAACACTTCATATCTGCTCCGGTGCGTAACAATAAAATTGAAATAACAACTTCATTGTTAAAAACTCTACGAGTAATCTCCCAAATAACAAATGACAAACGTTAATATTGTATTTGTACTGAAAGTACTCATTGTACTCAAAGAGGAATTATTGAAATCATATTAATGTTCATTAGTCAAATCACTATCAAAGAAAACATTATTTAAAAATTTGTTAATAAAACGGTGATTATAATAATAAAAGAACTCTTCATTAAAATTCTTAATGAAAACAAAGAATATAGAAATCTAACGATTACTTTATATGTAAGACATTCTTGTGACAGTCACTGACAAATTTGTATAATTAAAAATCTGAGTCATCAATATATGTACGAGTAGTAAGAATAATAATAATGTAATTTATAATAAACATTGCATATAATTTTGACTTCAAGTTGAAAGTGGCGGGAGGATTCAAATTGTAGTATCTTTGGCCTTTGGTTACTTCTTAGCATTGTTTTTTTTTTCTACCTACTGTCCGTAGCCATGCTCACGGGGTTCATCCTGAGACACTGCTAAAATCTCTCCGAGCAAGAGAAGTGGTTCGCTGAATCTACCATCGGAATCGCGACCCACTGAGAAGATCCGGCGAGAAACCCATTGAGTGTGGGTTAAGTTACATGTCGAACCCTTCCACGTATGACGCTGAGCTTATAGCCACCTTGAATCGTAAATAAGGTAGTAAAATACAAGCTCAATATTATTTTATACCAAATAATAATAATAATATAAAAAGATGTGTGGTGTCGTGGGACACCGGATACGAACGAAGTTCTTTATTATAAAAATAATTAAGTTGTATTCGAGGTATAAAGAAAATAAAACTGGAGGTTTCGCAACAACCCGCGGTCATTCGGTAACGTGCGAACTTATTGTGGTACACTTCATTCACGGTTGTTTGCATAAGAGTTAGTGTATTGCGCGCAAACGAACGGTCTGAGATCGTGGTCAATGAATGATAAAAAAAAAATGTTATTTTTTGTACGTTATTACAAAGTTAAGTCGTACACTGTGTGGATTACTAATAAAAATCTTACGTTACGGACGTTTTTTCCGGTTAGGGTATCCGCATCGTCCCATAAGGACCTTCGTTCCAAAAATCATTTAAATAAAATATTTAAATACATCACCAACCCAGGACTTCCATAACTTCCCTAAAATACTTAATGTCATATTAAATTAGATACAATTTCTTAGCTAATTTAAAAACAAAGAAAATATTCATCATAAGTTTTAGGTCGGGTCGTTCGAAGTTGAAAACACATTAGCTACAAACTCCGAGGAGAACAACACCTCAGTCATACTCAAGTTTTGACCTTCTTTCAGTTTTCTAACTAACAACGAACCGTATTCTATAAAATAAACGTATTTCATTCAACGTATTCGCTGAAAATTTTCTTATTAAATGAAACTCTATAACGAAGTAACAAAGTCGTTTCTTGTATGGCGCTTTTGTTACGTTAACTTCTTTCGAACGCAATTGCTTGTATAAAGCTGAAATAGTTAATTAATTTTCGAACACAATACATGCATGATTGTCAGCTTGTGCTACTCGTATTAAGGACGATACGATTTTTGTTATCCAAAATAATTTGCACCTTTAGAATTGAAGTAGCTTAACTAATTTTTTTAAGAAAATGAGTTTTACACTTTTTTTGTTGCTTACCGAAGCCCATAGACTTCTACAACGTAAATGCCACCACCTACTTTGAGACATGAGTTCTAAGGTCTCAGTTTTTACAGTGGCTGTCCCACTTTTCAGACCGAAACGCATTACTACTTCACGGCAGAAATAGGCAGGGTGGTGGTACCTACCCGCCCGGAGGTACTACTACTGTTGGTGGGACCTCTTGTGAGTTCGGTTTGAAGGGTGGGGCAGCCGTTGTAACTATAATTGAAACCTTAGAACTTATATCTCAAGGTGGGTGGCGCATTTACGTTGTAGATGTCTATGGGTTCCAGTAACCACTTAACACCAGGTGGGCTGTGAGCTCGTCCACTCATCTAAGCAATAAAAAAAAAAACTCACAAGACGTCCTACCACCAGTATAACGTTTGAACGACTTATAAAAATTTATTCTATCGGTTTATAAAATTAAAAATTTAATTTAAATTTTAATCTTGGGACAAAGTACACTGAAAGAGGCGGACTTTTAAATCAAGCGCATACTTCAAGTTTTAAAGTATTTTAAGAGATTTTGAAGTATGCGCTTTAAGGCTTAAAGTATTAAAATCGAAACTGAACAACAACAATTCTTCAATTATATTTTTGGTGTTTACCAAAAAACAAAAATTTTGGATTTAGCCACTTCAATTGTAAAGGTTATGTTATGTAGAAATGGATTTTTACATATTTTTAATTCTCATTTTGCGTGCTAGGCACAGCTGTTGATATTTTCTTACAAATAATACTTTTACGCGTTGAAACGGAAATTGTATGATATATACAATATACACACGTATATAACTCAGATTCACTCCCCGAGTCCTGATCACGCTGGAGCCAGTCACCGTCAACGCCCTAGACACGTCCTTACGGATCCATCAGATTCAATAACCTTTGCATTAGACCCCCTCAGCTCGAACACTAGGAGCAGGGTTAGGGACCCCGGTAATCGTACTCGTCGAACTCGACAAAGAGTTCGACGTGCAACCTAACCCATGCATCAGCTCGCTGAGTTTCTCGCCGGATCTTCTCAGCGGGTCGCGATTCCGATCCGGTAGTAGATTCATTCGCGAAGCAGCTGCTCTTGAGTTGTTAGGTCTCCTTCGGAGGCGCTCGGGCAGCTGTTAGCAAATCCCATCCCTCCTGGCTGAGCCTTTGCTCGCCCACCTGTTCTGGTGAAACAGAAAAAGCCTCCGGGCCACTGGTAATCCTTCAATGATAAAAAAATAAAACTAAAAACTCAGATCCCTTCTTCCTAAAAAATATAAATGGTGATTCAATATCGTATTCATATGATAGACATATAAGAATATCAGTCAATATGGGAAATAATGTTCTTAAAAATAACATGTTTTGAAATAATAATAAATGAAACGAAAATCGACTCAATTAACTAGTTGGCCTTAGAATGCGGTTACATCAAATTACTTAACAAATTAGACCACGTTAATGGTCGTCTGAGATACTAGCTCACTCGAGCTCATGCAACTCGACCGGCCCAATAATAATTTCCTGTCGCTCAAACAATAAGTCATTCATTAGCCTTAATTTATGCTCCTTGCGCTCACCTCAGTCACAAAATTTAAAGTAACCCGATCTTTCCATAATGTTATTCATACATGACCGCGCACGCATGGACGGATACGAATAGGGGAGAAGTGAGGTGTCGGTGTATAGGCAAGTTTTTGAGTGGTCGACCGCGCGTGACTCGGTTTCCACATGTTTGCACGATGACGTCACTAGTCAACAATTTACCGACCGTTACCGTTGGTATGCAGGCGGCTATCCGAGCTAACCGTTTTGGATAGCAACTACATTACGTTACTAATGTTCATGTCGCCAGAGATCCATGATATCGAACACAATATAGCCGTTGTGCATAAACGATAAAGAACAATCAATAAACGAATTTAAAAGGAATTATTTAAGTAAAAATTATGATCATAAAAGTGTTATCTTTAAAACAAACAACTTCTATTACATTATAAATAACGAACGGTATTGTATAAGAATCGACAATCGAACAGTCTAGAAAAATCCATTATTATTCGTTAAAATTCGATACATCGTTCAAGATGTCGATACATTTCAAAGAATATAAGTAATTAAATGACTATTGTACGCACACGAATTATCGGTCGTTCAAATATATCTAAAGTCAATACTGCATATGACTGTAAAATAACTATGGTGTAAGTAAAGATGCTGATAATGTATCGATACAAACAATTCTTCTACCAATGGCGACGATAATCAGTCGAAGGGTGCGGCCAAAACTGGACTTTATTTCACCCTGGTTCACGCCTTTAAGTTGAATTAAAATCGATAACGATAAAAAATCGAATTGTTATCGATTCGTTGATAAGGAACCGGATCGTCCCGATTGTGCATAACACCGTCAAGTTACGTGATAACGGTCACGCGAAGATCGCTTCCATGATCGAATGATTTAGAATTTTGTTGGCTTAAATTGCGGCAATTAAGCCTGTTTTCAAATTTTGATTGGTTTGGAGAACCGACGTTATTATATTGTTTGAAGTGGGTACCTGGTATTCTAATCTACTCGATAGGGAAAGCATTGCAAAAAAAGTTTTTATCAAAGTTATTGATTCAGGTATATCAGAATCTGTTGTATACTGGCCACATAATTATTGTATTAGCATTATTTTTATAACTTTGTGTGAGTGACAATGGAGCGGTGGAAATCTTTCAGTATCAGTAGATTCGTCACTGGATTGGGCTATAGCCACCAATAAGTTTCTGAGCTATTTAATAAGGTAAATGTAATAATATTGTATTGACACTGACATGTGATTACCAATTCCCGTAGATAACGCATCGCGATTCCGCCACCCACTTCGAAACTTAAAGATTGAAGTCTCAAATGTATTGGGTCCTAAATGTTTCTCCCAGCAAACCAGAACTCATGACTAAGTAAGCTCCAACTAAATGGGTGCGCACTATTCGAAGTCTGGCGACAGTAAAAATACGAATTGAATTTGCAAATAAAACTCGATTCATTGGCGTATCACAAAGATAATAACATGACGATTCCTAGAAGGACTTGGAATTTAATATGCTTTCAAAACAAGGGTACTCTCGTTATGACAACCACGTTTAGCTGGAGGTTCCGGAGTAATTCGATCATGCCGATGTCAGCAGCCGCCGTCAAGATAAGTAGGTATCTAATGGAAATCCTGTGTTCTACTCTTTAAGTAGATACATTGCTTTCTCATACAGGTTACGTATTTAGATAGCGCAGTTGAAGGTTCTTGGCGCATGAATCCCGTATTAACACTATACTCGATATGTTTTAGGCCTCACCATGGAAACGTCTTGTATAAACATTATTTACACTCGAATATTTATTAATTTCAATCTTATTTATTTATTTTATTTATTTATGTACACACAGAAAAGAAGACATAGTACAGAGTAATAGGAAAATTATGTACAAAGGCACTGCTTATTTCTTTAAGAAATCTCTTTCAGCAGACCTGCGAGAGGATTATGAGAATGATAATTAAAAGTAATGAGTGTGTGTAGAACAGCTAAAATAACAAATACAACATGAGAATTATAGTAATGCACATACACATAGCAAATATTGTTAAACTTGAATACAAAAAGCATAAACCATTGTATAACGGAAAAATATCTGTTTTACAGCTGAAAGTCTTTGTTGGTACCGCCTTTCTTTGGGCTCCTCATCGTCAAGTCGCAGTCCTCATATTTAAGGGTCCTGGCCACCACCTTTCTTTCTTACTGATTACTTTCCTAAAAAAAAACCACTGGCGGCAGTGTATGTTGCAATGCTGCACGCCATTTTGTCAACTTCGGTGGCAAGATATCAATCGTCTTAATTTCAATAGTGGAACAGCCACTGTATAAATTGAGACCTTTTTTTTATTGCTTAGATGGGTGGACGAGCTCACTGGCCACCTGGTGTTGAGTGGTTACCGAAGGCCATAGACATCTACAACGTAAATGCCGTCATTCACCTTGAGATATCAGTTCTAAGGTCTCAGTATAGTTAAAACGGCTGCTCCGCCCTTCACACCGAAACGAATTACTGCTTCACCTCATGCTTCACTTCGACCTCATGTCTCAAAAAGGGAGGCGGTATTCGCGTTCTGATGAAACACCAGGTGGATAAGACTGCCTGTCTTGTGAAATAAAGTTTAAATAGCATCACTTAGAGCAGGCCTGACTAGGCATGCGGCCTGCGGCTTGTTTTCATAAGGCCCGCGACGCTTGTTTTAATCAGAAAATAGTTTTGGATATAAATAGCTCGGCTAGAATTATTTGTCAAAATATAATCAATATTGGGTATAATTTATCTTTATTCTTATAACATTCCATTTCCATGATGACGTCATTTAAAAGTGAAGCATAAGTGAAGCTATCTTTAACTGTTATTGGGAGAATTCCCGGAAAGTATTTTATTTTTGAATTTATCATTTTCTGCAGCCCTCCAGTTTTTTTAGTCAATTTAATTAGTCCGCAAAGTCAAGTTTGGACAGACCTGACTTAGAGGAACAGGCATGTTAGTATTATTAAGTTTCGCATCAAATTTATGCCAATCCAATGACCAATAGATCCAATAGTTTATTCAGATAGCGTCTTAAATTAGTAATCCATGCTAAATTACTCTTAATCCAGTTCGTTGGTAAGCGGTATATTTGAATACGCTGATTTTTCTAATTATTTCGTAAATGTTCTTCGTAGATCGATTAAAGTTTCAAGGAAAGAAAAATTTGGTGAAGACATCCGGAAAATTCACAAAATTCCGACTGTTCAATAAACCCACTATTGAAATTTAGACAGGAGAATGACGGTGTCGAGTCAGATACTTTATTAAATTGCAAAGACGCTTTTGAAATTTATATAAAAACTCTTGGGTTCGCACGTATTGAAATAATCTCAATTTTTTTCCTCTGGTGTGAAATATTTTTACGAGTGCTAAAGCTTTGTTAACGATATACGAAACTGTATTTTATGCTTTGCATTCTGGCTAACCGTTTGCTCGTAGAAAATAAGATAAAAACAAAGACTTGTACGTATAAAATTCCACTCATAAATTCGCGAAGAGGAAACAAATTAAAATGTCCTAAAGCATTTATGTATTGCGCGCTGTAATGTCACAGTTAATCTTGCTGTCTCTTGGCACTAGATAGTGAGAAGAAATAGTGGAGCCGCACTTTTAACTGCTACAACGTTTAAAGCCGTATTATTGCATCTACGTCTATTCATTTTCGAACTCTAAAAGGACGACACTATAATGACTTTACAAACAATTAAAACTGTATTCACAAATCTTCTATCTTCTTCTTCTATATATATAAAAATGAATTGCTATTCGTTAGTCTCGCTAAAACTCGAGAACGGCTGGACCGATTTGGCTAATTTTGGTCTTGAATTATTTGTGGAAGTCCAGAGAAGGCTTAACATGTAGATAAATATGAAAATGCTCGGAATTAAATAAAACATAACAATTTTGTTTTCCCTTTGATGTGTCCCCCGTCGGACGGATTCCTTTTGTTTGTTTCAAGTTTATTTTATACAAAAAGGTATTTTATTTATCGATTGAGGCACTACGAAATCTGCCGGGTCAGCTAGTAAGTTATAAATTATACGTCGTTAATTAGACTTCAAATTTATTATATTAAACTGCTAAATATAGACTTCCTTCATAGATAGAAGTCTAGGACGTCCGGTTTGAAGCAGCCTTTGTCCGGAGTACTCCGGTGAAATCCATGAAACAAGATAAGGCACTAGTCGCATTATGTTGCCTGCTTTTTATGTCATACAATCGTAATTATTGTATCCAACATATCGCGTGACTTAGAAAAGAGATTTAACAATCCAACAATCCAATTTCTTATATTATTACCAGGTCTTTTGTTCGAGTTTTGAAACGATAGCTGAGTTCAAAGACATCCCGTAATTAAGCTAGTGGGAGAGCACAATAGATACTTATTAGAGGAACATTGTCGAAATGCGCCTCAAGGGTACTGTAGTTGCTTACAAATCTTCCGAGGGCCGATATTAAGGAAGCCAAAGAAGGATTATGTCGATGGGACAGAATATGTCTTATTGCATCCGATAAAATTAGATTTAAATGCGACATGGGCACAATTGATTCAGGATTTCTTGTGGGGGGCTTGTTTAATGATAGGGCTGTCAGCGTTGAAGCCACGTGAGAGGCCAAATGTGAGTGTTTAGTCTATTATGGTAAATGAACTTGGGAGGGAAGAAGTTATTCGTTCATAGTACAGAACTTTAGTATCTAGCGCAGGTAATAAAAAAATATCCGGACAAAGAATCTGTTTGAGGTATGTATGTATGATGGGTTTTTTTTTGTTGCATAGAGGGATGAACGAGTTCTCTGCCCTCAATGGTGTTGAGTAGTTACTAAAGCCCAAAATGTGAATTCTACCATTCATAAGACTTCAATGTGTATGAATCTACGAAGATTATGTATCAGTTATACTTAATATAGTAACTGCGCAAATTATATTTTTTATCATCTCTTGTCTCAATTCTTTTAATGAATACCCACGAAATCATTTTGTGGATGCCAAACTAATCCATTATTAGGTAGCAACATATTTCCTCTAGTAAACAATCGTAATTAAACGCTTCAAATACAATGGTAGCCCTATTAAAGGAACATCGGATATGTGCCCCCGGGGTGTCGTTTCCCACAATACGAATAAACATTACCCGATTCCAAAATAAAACCGTAAAACGGCTCGATTGCCTTCAGTGACAGAATTTTAATTGATTCCTGAGAGCAATCTGCTCTGTCTCCCCTCAAAACGACCGAAATTGGCCATTATTTACAACGGTCACGTTCCAAGGGACCGAAATCACCAAAATAAACTTCTAATATTAAATAAATAGAGTCGTAACAATCAAGAAAAATTTCGGACGTGTCTCTGTTTAGGACGAACCTGTAATTAAATTGGTTTTTGCAACGTACAAAGTTAGAGGTTAATAAAGAGCCGTCTCCGTATGAATTGAATGCCAATAAAACAGTACGGTCTTTGCGGGAGAATGGATCAACTCGGAAAACTGCATTGTAAACCTGGACAAATAGAAGATACGGAATTTCAATTTGAACACGGTCTGACGTTGAAGTGAACTGGCATCGATGACTTCCGATGCCTTTTCATTTCCACAATAGACGGTAAGGATGAACGGAAACGGCTTTTTAAAGTAATTGATAGCGATAGGCCAACGGTTTGATAGCGATCCCGGAGATAAAATAATGTCGTAATCTTTTTTTATTTTTAATGCTTAGATGGGTGGACGAGCTCACAGCCCACCTGGTGTTAAGTGGCTACTTGAGCCCATAGACATCTACAACGTAACTGCGCCACCCACCTTGAGATATAAGTTCTTAGACCTCAGTATAGTTACAACGGTTGCCCCGCCCTTCAAAACCGAAACGCATTACTGCTTCACGGCAGAAATAGGCAGGGTGGTGGTACCCACCCGCGCGAACTCACAAGAGCTCCTACCACCAGTAATTACGCATATTATAATTTTGCGGGTTTGATTTTTATTACACGATGTTATTATTCCTTCACCGTGGAAGTCAATCTTGAACATTTGTTGAGTACGTATTTCATTAGAAAAATTGGTACCCGCCTGAGAATCGAACACCGGTGCATCGCTCAACACGAATGCACCGGACGTATTATTCTTTAGGCCACGACGACCTTATTTACATACAAGTTTACAAGTATTTTAATTACAAGGCTTGTTGTATTTTCATAGCCATTACGATCGAGTGACGTGTAGTACCGTAACGAGCTGTGAAATAAAGAGTTTTTCGCGTGAAACTGCCACCATTAGCAGTAGACTCTGATGATTGCTTATTGTTGACCGCCACAATGGCCAATCAGTGTCCGTCTGTGTACAACAGAGATATTCTGCCTTCGAATTTAGATGAATCATTACTTTTACGTTTTTTTAAAATCTTTGCAGTCATATGAATCTTGAATTAACAAATTTAACTGTATCTAACTATGAGATACTTTTACTGATGGTAGGCCCTCTTGTGAGTCCGCGCGGGTAGGTACCACCACCCTGCCTATTTTTGCCGTGAAGAAGTAATGCGTTTCGGTTTGAAGGGCGGGGCAGCCGTTATAACTATACTTGAGACTTTAGAACTGATATCTCCAGGTGGGTGACGCATTTACGTCGTAAATGTCTATGAGCTCCAGTAACCACTTAACACCAGGTGGGCTGTGAGCTCGTCCACCCATCTAAGCAATAAATAAATAAAAGGTACTATTGCTTTCTTTTTTTTTCTACCTAAACTGATAGCCTTGAGAGGCTATTTCAGCGTAACCTTAACTAGTAGGTGAGCTCATGGGGCTCAAACCTGACGACGTTGCTAACATGAACCCTTGCAAGAGCCGTGCTTCGCAGAATCTACCACCGGATCGGAAACGCGACCCACTGAAAAGATCCGTCGAGAAACTCAGTGGGCTGTGTCGGTACTATTGCAACTATTGTATGCGAATTATATAAGATAATCTGCTTATTCAGTTCACGATGTGTTTCATCATGCGAATTCTTCATTCGTCTTCCTTTACACGAACGTTTTATTCCCGTCTCCATAAATGGTACCATTAAAAAGCTAAAGCCGGGAAGGGACCGGCTACTTAAATATACTTTGCACGAATGCGCAAATTGATATAAAATACTTCATCTTTTGATATCCGCCTCAAGTCGGGTGAAGTACCGAATGGCGGAAATATTTTTGTTTCATACCGCCTAGGCGTTTCTGCTTTGATTTTATTAATTATGAAAATTTTATATTAATAAAGACGTTCTAATTAATCAGAATTATTTAAATGCTCATCTCATTTAAAGGGGCTGCTTATTGAAATGTCGATTCTATTTTGCTAAATCACTTACTAATTTTTAATGATTGACAAAGCCCTTCCCTAAGATACCAGTGTGCTTAGTGCGAGTTTTTTAACGTTCTCGATAGCGTAAAAGTTAACTCAAATTAGTATGGAATTGGAACGTTTACCTACGTTTGCCGCTAGGGGCGCTGTTCCAACTGCGTACAAATTTGAGTTAACTTTTACGTTATCGAGAACGTTAAAAAACTCGCACTAAGTACGCAGATCGTATTTCTTACAAAAAATCTATATGACATTCCTTTTTTTTCCTACCTAAGCTGAGAGCCTTGAGAGGCTATATCAGCGTAGCCTTAACTAGTAGGTGAGCTCACGGGGCTCAAACCTGATGACGTTGCTAACACGAACCCTAGCAAGAGCCGTGCTTCGCAGAATCTACCACCGGATCGGAAACGCGACCCACTGAGAAGATCCGGCGAGAAACTCAATGTTTACGGAGTGCTCGTACTCTTTCCAAACTATCTTTTAAAAAGAAGGGTGTTTTTTTTATTATTGCTTAGATGGATGGACGAGCTCACCGCCCACCTGGTGTTAAGTGGTTACTGGAGCCCATAGACATCTACAACGTAAATGCGCCACGCACCTTGAGATATGAGTTCTAAGGTCTCAGTATAGTTACAACGGCTACCCCACCCATCGAACCGAAACGCATTAGTAGGTAGCTACTTATTAACTTTACAAAAAATCGTTGCTTAAATGGTTTGACATTATGAAGAGCGGATACCATCGAAACGTACTTTCTACATAGTGATTTAATTATATAGGCTTTTTAGTATTCAAAATATGTAATGTTTAATCAAAGAGGTCATTTTACATTTGTTTTTTTTTTATTGCTTAGATGTGCCACACACCTTGAGATATATTGAGACCTTAGAACTATATCTCAAGGTGTGTGGCGCATTTACGTTGTAGATGTCTATGGGCTCCAGTAACCACTTAACATCAGGTGGACTGTGAGCTCGTCCACACAGCTAAGCTATAAAAAAAAAAAAAAAAGATATAAGTTCTAAGGTTTCAGTATAGTTACAACGGCTGCCCCGTCCTTCAAACCGAAACGCTTCACGGCAGAAATAGGCGGGGCGGTGGTACCTACCCGTGCGGACTTACAAGAGGTCCTGCCACCAACTTAATGTGATTCTTTATTAATTGCGATCTCGTAACAAAAAATCCATGACCCTTCTCGAGTACCGAGGTATGCTGACGAGGTTTTTATAATACAATAGCATTTGATTCCACCGGCTTTCACCTAAATATCCCCGAGGATCAAGTGTCTATTACGCGCGTTCCGCTTCGCTATTTTGTTTTTTATAGCTTCCCGTTGTTACTGTGGACAAAATATACTTAAACAACTGTAATGAGAAAAAAAAACAGAAGCCGTGACTTGACGAAAACATTACGTTATACTTTTAATGTTTCTGATGTAATCAAGCACAATTAATCTTCGTGTTTTCTTGAGAACGTCAGAGACATCCCAAAACAGTTCGTACTAAATTATCAATCACTCTTGAAACTTCTGTAATTATTGATGTACATTACGCGGAGGCTGGAAGTCTGTCGTAAACAGTCATTACGTTGTGACGACCAAATCTAATGTCTCCTTAATTGGTTCAGTGAATGATATCCACGATTAAACCAACATATGGCGCTAAATTGTCGACTCGTTTATTTGGGGGTCGGTTTTTTATTTCGACACGCGTTCACTCGTGTATGACACATGTTCTCCGTGAAAATGTAACATATAATGGAAGAGAAATATCACCATAAGGTTGCCAACCGTCCAGACATCCCTACCCGCTGCGCAACGACAAGTTTTCCTGTTTTTGACATCCCTGTTCGTAAACAATATTGTTTTCGTTTATATGTTATTTACTAGCTTATTTAAAGCTAGTTTAAGCTTTAACGCTTTTAATTCAAATTTACTCTTGTAAGTCCGCACGGGTAGGTACCACCACCCCACCTATTTTCTGCCGTGAAGCAGTAATGCGTTTCGGTTTGAAGGGTGGGGCAGCCGTCGTAACTATACTGAGACCTTAGAACTTATATCTCAAGGTGTGTGGCGCATTTACGTTGTAGATGTCTATGGGTTCCGGTAACCACTTAACACCAGGTGGGCTGTGAGCTCGTCCACATACGTAGGCAATAAAAAATAAAAAATTGTTACTGTTGAAATTGTATTTGTAATAATTTACTGTAATTCTGTGTTAGTTTAATGTCTTTATTGCCTTTGATCTCTACGTTTTCATTATTTCTGTGTCAGATACAGATTCAATTATTATAAACTGACATCCCGCCAATGTTTCGGTAGGTACATATGTACATACTTTATGTATGTATGTATATTGTACGTAATACAACCATTTGTAGAATTGTTTAATTTTCATTGATTTACTATTTCATTAATTTTTCATTAATTTTAATGGCCGTCTAGTGTAGTGGTAAGTGACATGGTCACTACACAAGGGGGTCGCGGGTTCGAATCCCGCCAAGGGAAGATATTTGTATGATAAATATAAATGTCTTTTCCAGGGTTATGGATGTATATATTAAATATATGTATGTGTATAATAAAAATCTTACATTTATTTCCGTTATCTGGTACCTGTAACACAAGTTCTTTACGAACTTATCACGGGACCAGTTAACGTGGCGTGATTGTTAGTAAATATTTATTGTTTATTTATTGATATTTACTTGTTTCTATTAAACTTCTCTCTCTAAGTTGCTACGACGATACGATAAACTGTTCTAAATTTGCAAATTAATCATTCGTATATATAAAACACTCTGTGCCTCAATAAAAACGTGGCAAAACTGAAAATGGGCTAATTAAGATCCTTGTCTTGTAGCCTCTCTTTATTCGGCTATGTCATCATAGATCGCCCGCACTGTCTATTCTTTGGTCGACCTCTAGATGCCTGCCCTCGAGGTCTGGTGCCTTCTACCTTTTATAGAATTCAAACTTGCAAAAAATATAATTTGTGTTATTATTGGTGGTATCACGTATTGTGAGTCCGCACGGGTAGATCCACCAGCCTGCCTATTAAAGCCGTGAAGCAGTAATGCGTTACGGTTTGAAGGGTGGGGCAGCCGTTGTACTGTGAAAAAGGAAACTTAGAACTCATATCTCAAAGGTAGGTGGCATTCACGTTGTAGATGTCTATGGGCTCCGGTAACCACTTAACACCAAGTGGGCTGTGAGCTCGTCCACCTATCTATGAAATAAAAATAAAATAAAAAAATTCATTGAATGTGCTATTACTAACTTAAAATACTCTGATTTGAACGTTAATGCAAAACATACATCAATCTGAATAAACAATTTACATTCTTCGGTTAATTTTGATTTGTCTCCAAACAATTTGCATAATTACGTGTTTCTAATTGTTGGCTAATACCTTATTTAAGGTTTCACTATTACTTGTATGTAGTTGTTTTTTCTTTCAAATAGTAGGTCCGTTTGACAGTTGCTTTAATCTTAATTACGAGTATAAGGTAAAGGTAATTTTCTGAGGCATGAAAATTTTAGTTCTATTTTACTTCCAACTTATTTTAGCTTATAGATCACAAAGTATCCGAGGTTGTGGCAGTCCACTGGAGTTTCCTCTGGAATTCTATTAAAGTGCTCCCGAAGTTTTGAGGCGTCTTAACAACTTTGAAGCATCCACTGCCCAATAAGAAGAGGCGTTCTGCATTCTGTAAGACATAGTTTTGTACGTATTGTACCATTTCTTGCTGACGATTTTTTTTAATGAAAATCTCACAGAACGTATCCACGCGTTACGATGTGTAAGCAAGAAACGAAGTATATTTCCCTTTTGAGGATGCAAAATCAGCTAGAACGTTTCGAACTAGTTCATTTCGTATTTCGATACCCACTAACAAACGCTGACCTGAGTTTTTTGCACACGAAACGATCGAGAACCGCCTTCGAATACAACCTCTAAGCACGATCAGACGAAATAAAGCAACAATGAGGTGTTATTCTTCGAAATTGAGCCGGCTCAATAGTGGTGAAGGTGAGTTCATTTCGCAAGTCGTTGCCCGAACCCTTGTGATGATGAATCGAAGTCTATTGAGCTGCGGCGTGCCAACTCTTGGCCTTTATAACGTTACAGTCAGGCGAAGCCTTATGACTGCAATATACCTACATACTTATAAGGACTGTAATTTTTTTATTTTTTTTATTGCTTAGACGGGTGGACGAGCTCACAGCCCACCTGGTGTTAAGTGGTTACTAGACCCCATAGACATCTACAACGTAAATGCGCCAACCACCTTGAGATATAAGTTCTAAGGTCTCAGTATAGTCACAACGGCTGCCCCACCCTTCAAACCGAAACGCATTACTGCTTCACGGCAGAAATAGGCGGGTTGGTGGTACCTACCCGTGCGGACTCACAAGAGGTCCTGCCACCAGTGAAGTGTAAGTAAGTAAGTAAAGTGTAAGTAAATTTCTCCCTTTTAAAGACGAGGCAAATTTGCAAACGACAACTTAAAATTAAGTGACTATGGTTAGTTCAAATATAAGTTACCATAAACGTAATATCTGTGTTGGATATAAGAGATAGATGAACCCACCACATGTTACGGTTACATCAGAGCTCGTCAAACCTAAAAGTTTTTTGCCGCATCTTCTCAGTGGGTCGCGATTCCGATCCGGTACTTTTAGTGGAGCACTTCACTTGCTAGGGCAGATGTTAGCAAATTATCTTAGACTAGCGATCCGCCCTCGCTTCGCTTCGGAAACATTAAAACACACATGAAACCAAAAAATAAAAATAAAAATAAAATAAAATAAAGTAGCCTATGTTCATCAGGGACAATGTCGGCTTCTAATGGAAAAATAATTTTTCAAATCGGTCCAGTAGTTTCGGAGCCTATTCGAAACAAACAAACAAACAAATCTGTCCTCTTTATAATATTAGTATAGAAGTATAGACTACTTAAAGTCTGTGCGCTGGCCAACCAACTACACTGAACCCAGAATAGCCCCTCGAGCCTACTGGCAGATGTGTAGGATAAAGATTTAAGTCAAAGCGTTGGGACCTTGCAAACCGAAACCTAACTGTTCTTATCTTGGTTTAATAAGCTGGCTTGTGGTGTCGAATGCAGGTTTTTTTTATTGTTAGATGGGTGGACGAGCTCACAGCCCACCTGGTATTAAGTGGTTACTGAAGCCCATAGACATCTACAACGTAAATGCGCCACTCACCTTGAGATATCAGTTCTAAGGTCTCAGTATAGTTACAACGGCTGCCCCACCCTTCAAGCCGAAACGCATTACTGCTTCATGGCAGAAATAGGCGAGGTGGTGGTACCTACCCGAGCGGACTCACAAGAGGTCCTACCACCAGTAAAAAAGGCTCTAATCGTTTTAAAAAAAAATTAAACGAAAATAAGTAAGAAGACCACTATTACGCATAGGAGTCTCAAGTCCGTTACCAAGAATTAAAAAAAAAACCACCATAAATCTAATCACAAGACACATAGAACAAGTTCTATAGAAACAATCGAATCATGCATTATCATTAAAAGTTATTCCACGTCAACTTTGGGCCGGGAGTCCTTGAAAACTTTCGACCAATCCTGGCTTGTTTTGGGACACCTGCTCCGGTATCAAGGCAAAAAATATTCCTTGTACCTGAACGAAGCCGTTTTTTATTGTTACGTTTTTTTGCATGGCCTATTCAGAACAAAGCTCTGAATTTTATTTATTCTAGAGTTTTTCAATGTATCTGCACAATAGGGAAGGCTCGCTTATTTTGATCAAAAATTGTATTGAAAGGATGAGTAAATTAAAAGATATGTGGTTCATGATTGATAGTGTATTAATGCGGAATGTAATCTTAAATGACATCACCACCATTATGGTGCGGGCGTACGTGAGTGATTCCGATCCGGTAGTAGATTCAGCGCACCTTTCTTTTTTTCCTACCTAAGCTGATAACCTTGAGAGGTTATTTCAGCGTAACCTTAACTAGTAGGTGATCTCACGGGGCTCAAACCTGACGACGTTGCTAACGCGAACCCTAGCAAGAGCCGTGCTTCACAGAATCTACCGCCGGATCGGAAACGCGACCCACTGAGAAGATCCGGCGAAAAATTTAGTGGGCTGTGTCTGTAGGTTAATTTACTCGTCGAGCCCTTCGTCGCAAGCGACGGGTTCGACGAGAATGAGGACCGGTGCTTGAGGTACCTAAAAGCACCGTTAGTGGATCGGGAGGATCCGAAATAACGTGTTTTGGGCGACGTCAACTGCTTTCTATTCTGTTCAGCGCAGCACTGCCCTTGCTAGGACTATTGTTAGCAAATTCGGCAGGCTGAACCCCTCGCCTGCACGTTCGGTGAATCTGGTATAACCCCTCGAGGCTACTAGAATAGGCAGGCAAATACAGAAAACAATCTGAAAAGCATAACTGATTCACGGCAGCAATAGACAAGGCGGTACTACCTACCCCGTACCGGCTACGCATTGACAGTTATTACGCGATAGTCTACTGAGTTTCTCGCCGGATCTTTCAGTAGGTCGCGTTTCCAGTCCGGTGCTAGATTCTGCGAAGTAGTGCTTTGGCTAGGGCTAGTGTCAGCAACATCCACAGGTTAAAGCCCCGTGAGTTCACCTACTCGTTACGTTACTCTGGCATAGCCTCTCAAGGCTACCAGCTTAGGTAGGGCTAAAAAGAAATCCGCTATCTTCATGAACTTTATGATGAAAAGAAACCTTTATGCGAATACTATAGAAGTTATAGACAATAAAATTTATTAAAACTACCCACAGTTAAAATGTAATTTATATTTCTGATACTCGCACATGCTCAGAACGAATATACAGTTTCACATAAAAAAATGCCAATAAAACCAAGAGTCACTTGGATAGAAAATCTCCAGTCAATCTCCACCTGCCGCAGGGACCTAATATCACCTATTTATACACTTTTATTGCGTCTACGTTGAGACTAGACGTTATAAAACTAAAAGGAACAGAACTATAATAAATCGTGCTTATGAATACATAACAACCATGTTTTTTTATTTTATTTTTTATTGCTTAGATGGGTGGACGAGCTCACAGCCCACCTGTTGTTAAGTGGTTACTGGAGCCCATAGACATCTACAACGTAAATGCGCCACCCACCTTGAGATATAAGTTGTAAGGTCTCAGTATAGTTACAACGGCTGCCCCACCCTTCAAACCGAAACGCATTACTGCTTCACGGCAGAAATAGGCAGGGCGGTGGTACCTACCCGTGCGGACTCACAAGAGGTCCTACCACCAGTAATTCCAGTAAACCAGTAGTTCGGAAGTGTCTGTGGGCTCGTAACATAGGGCGCAGATTTACTAATTTGCTTGTACGTACCTTTAGGCTGAGGTTTCGTGCGAGCGATCAGGGGAGCAAAGCCCTCGAGTACACTAGAATAGATAGAAAAAAAAGATATTACGCAAATTAAAAAAATCTCGAATTTATTGTTATTACACAATTGTTAGTTCATCGTGAAATATTTACATAATAGTTTACAACTAATTGTAATTCGAAACATTTAAATTGTCGGTGTTCAAGTTTGTGCCACTAAATTCGAGAAATAAAAGTTGCAAATGCCAATTCTCGTAAACTGTAATAGGTAAAATAAATCATAAGATCGTCTATGTAAAAATAACATTCGCTTCATTGAATGCAAAGCTGCTAACAAATAAGTTTACCATTCCGACGGTTTTACGAAAGAGGTACAGATGTACTTAGACCGGATAAGAACAATTTGTGCAATGATAATAATAAGTGGAAGGAACACGCAAGGGTGCAACACGCAATGTACACAAACCAGTTATTCTTAACATGTCGCTTAGAATTCTATAATTGCTTAAAGCTGTCTTTAAATGCTAATAGGTAAAGTAACCTATCAATTCGTAGGCTCACATCAACTAATAGTTTATTAGTTACTAACTGACCCGGCAGACTTCATAGTGCCTCAATCGATAAATAAGACCTAAACTTTTATATCAAACTAGCGACCCGCCCTCGCTTCGCTTCGGAAACATTAAAAGACACATGAAACCAAAAAAAAAAAAATAATAATAAATAAATAAAGTAGCCTATGTTCATCAGGAACAATGTCGGCTTCTAATGGAAAAAGAATTTTTCAAATCGGTCCAGTAGTTTCGGAGCCTATTCGAAACAAACAAACAAACAAATCTTTCCTCTTTATAATATTAGTTATTAGTATAGATAAAATTAAAACAAACAAAAGGAATCCGTCCGAGGGGGACACATCAAAGGAAAAACAAAATTGTTATTTTTATTTCATTCCGAGTATTATCATATTTATTTACCTTTTAAACCTTCTCTGGACTTCCACAAATAATTCAAGACCAAAATTAGCCAAATCGGTCCGGCCGTTCTCGAGTTTTAGCGGGACTAACGAACAGCAATTCATTTTTATATATATATAGATAGATTAATGCAAAACTTTCTATAAACAATTTCGTCGGACCTCAACGACCAAAACGATGGTTTCGCTACAAGATCGACAATACAAATCCGCGTGTAAACCACCAGAACAGAATTAGTTGTTGTAACTATGATAACATAAAAACTTTCTTGGATATCATAACTTATTAACATACTCAGATTTGTAGTTCCACGTACATATAAAACTTCTCTAGAAAGCATCTGTGAACAAGAGCTGAGTCATTATTTTCTTGGAATCTCGTGTCTTTATCGTGTCTCTGTAGATTATGTTAAAAAAAAACACGGAAAATCATTCTCAGTAATTTCAATTCGAATGAGAAATCGATTATCCTATATTCGAGTAGGCGTTACCTGCGTGAAGTTCACATGGAGCGGTAATGCAGACAAAGAAAGACAATACTGTTTCTCATGCTCTGAAATGCTTTGTTTCGCATCGATTGAGGTTCGCGCCAGATATTTCTCTTAGAACTGCGATGACATTTCTGCCGTGAAGCAGTAGTGCATTTCGGTTCGAAGGGTGGGGCAGCCGTTGTACTGTAAACACTGAGATCTTAGAACTCCTGTCATAAAGTAGGTGGCGGCATTTGCGTTGCAGATGTCTATGGACTCTAACACCACCTGAGTCGTGAATTCGTCCACCAACGTAAGCAATAAAAAAATAGACAAAAAAAAATACTAATAAAACGTTTCCTTTGCATTACTTCAACTAACGAACAAAAAATATTAAATGTTGTCTTTGAAATCGGTAGCCACGCTATAAGTGACAGTTCAATTGGCGCGTAAACACAAGTAGCGACATCTACACTGAGATATGACGTGTTCAACGGACTTTAAATTGTGCGTTTGTCGAATAAAATCGTACGTTACATAACCTTGTGACATAGCCACGCGTCGAACCGGAAAAGTTCAATGTACTCATTCGAATCGGCACAGTGATGTGTAGTTTATTTGAATCAATAAAGATTCAAAAGAAACGCACACAAAAAAAAACTACAAAGCTGTAATCAGTATACGGTAAAGTAGCGGACGGAGTTGTCTCAGCAAGTGAAACCGGTTTGAGGCCGGAAAGTGGAGCGTTGCCCCCATTTCTGAACGAACGTATTCCGTTTTGATTTCTTGTATTCGTGTTCATTGGAATACTGTTATAAAACTCAATCAATCCGCTTCCTAGATTTTAATAACGACTTCAGAATGCTCACTCAACTCGACGCCCTGATTCGTAAAACGTGTGAAATCGAACAATCGCTAAGCGAATGAATTGTAACTTATACCTTGACTGACTCGGTAGTGCAGTAGTTAGCGGCCTTGACTGTTGCGCCGAGGGTCGTGGGTTCGATTCCCACATCGGCCAAACATTCGTGTGATCAACAGGTTTTTTTTTTTTGCTTTTCGTTTGGGCGTGTATTATCTACGAGATATTTAAACGTATATAAGACGTCAATCTCTGGTACCCATAACAAAGAATTCTAATTTGAGGCCGTCCGTGCGTAATTTGTTCCCAATTATTTATTATTTATTTCTTTATAATACCTAATAATTTTAATAAACATTAACATTTCACTTTATTAATTAAATGAGTTCAACGTCTTATTATATTTGCGAACGTTGCTTTTGTCTTAAAAATTCACACGTCAAAGTTTTCGTCAGCGGGGTCCTTAATTAAGGGAAAGGCTGTTGTTATCTTGATGAGGTGATAATGAGCAGAAATGTGAGACCATGTTATTTCTAAGTTTGAATACGTTGCCGTTTACTAAGTTATTTTCCATTTGCATATTCCATTAGAAGATGACTCTTTTAAATCTTAGAATCTTATCCTAAAAATCAGTGTTTAAGCGCGAGAAAGTTGAAATATCAATGACTCATTAAATTACTAAAAATAACCTAGATTCAAAAATTGGTTTCTTTTTAAAATGGAGGATTTATGTTTGGCCACATTGATAAGATCTTGGTTTTGTAAAATGCAATTCGTTCACACAGTTTTAAGATTTTAAATTACGACCGGTTTGTCGAAACGACTTTACGATAAGATTTTAGCGGCTTCTATTTCCACATGTGATAATCCGGCGATCCAAAATCCAGGCCAGTTTACTTGGAGCCTCTTTCTCTCCGCATTTTGCATAACGTGCTCCATTAGGAATTATATGAATATTTATTTAAGATATAGCCCCTTCTTTTGGTCACTGTGCCTCCGGAGCAAAGTTCATGTGTCACCGTCCTTTCTTCTTGGATTTTCTGGTTCATCTACAGCGCTATCCAGACTCCATAGACTACCCGATATTAATTCATCCACCTACTTTGAGACGTACCCAAGCTTCT
Organism: Bombyx mandarina; assembly: GCF_030267445.1. Lineage (NCBI taxonomy): Eukaryota > Metazoa > Arthropoda > Insecta > Lepidoptera > Bombycidae > Bombyx > Bombyx mandarina. The sequence goes on from NC_143214.1 coordinate 8,273,398, forward strand.
CTTGTGTTGTGCCTAATGCAATAAGGTCTATCTTACCGTTGAAACTAGAATTCGTGAGTTTCCACGCGAAATCGGGCAGAAACCACGATTATTTAACTTACAAGATTTTATTATTTCATCGCGGTACTTAGCTGTAAATAAGTGTAACGAAATTATTTAGGCGAATTGGTGATGCTTCGTTACTAGGTATGATGAAGTTTAACAGTTTTTTATTTATTTTCCTACATCCTTCATTTCCTTTTCACTGGTGGTAGGACCTCTTGTGAGTCCGCACGGGTAGGTACCACCGCCCCGCCTATTTCTGCAGTGAAGCAGTAATGCGTTTCGGTTTGAAGGGTGAGGCAGCCGTTGTGACCATACTAAGACCTTAGAACTATATCTCAAGGTGTGTGGCGCATTTTACATTGTAGATGTCTATGGGCTCCAGTAACCACTTACCACCAGGTGGGCTGTGAGCTCGTCCACACATCTAAGCAATAAAAAAAAATGTTCTAGTAACCTCGAGGGGTTATACTAGAATCGCAGAATTAGTACTTAGGTGAGTTCACAGGACTCAAACCTGACGACGAAACACTAACCCTACCAAGAGCAGTGCTTCGCAGAATCGTAACACCGGATCGGAAGCGCGAGAAGATCCGGCGAGAGACTCAGTGGACTGTGTCTGTGGGTTAATTTACTCGCCGAGCCCTTCGTCGCAAGTGACGGGTTCGCCGAGAACGATGATCGGTGCTTGAGTTACCTAAAAGCACCGTTAGTGGATCGGGAGGATCCGAAATGACGTGTTAACAGTAACACAACTAAATGACACCGGTGTTGATGTACTCGACTATACGTGATGTATGTGGAAATAGCATGTGCTAAGATATGCATCGATCGGCACCAATCGCCCTAATACTGCGGAGTAGGACATTTTTTCGCACTTTCCCTGCTCATATTTTACCAAGGCCCTCAGTTCAATATCGAAGCTTACCGAGGCGAGAGGTTCATAAAAACAGTTTTAGTGTCACTTAAAATAAGCATTTAAGGCAGAGTTTTCGGGGAAACGACAGACGACTAGTCACTTTTTTTTTAAATTAATAGTTTACTGTAAATCACAACAGCAACAACAACTTCACAGCCTAACCTAGTGTTAAATGACTACCACAATACAGCGTGAAAGCCACCATCCACCAAGAGATATAAGGTCTAAATCTTAATAATATAACAGCTTTCTTAATCTTCGAAACCAAACAAATTACTATCTCTTGACCGAATTAGGCAGGTTGGTAGTATTTAGTAATTAGGAAACTGAATTTTCGTGTTTGATAGTGTCACACACGTATCATTTATATTATATTTATTACACGATGCTATTCCTTCTTTGTTTTTTTTTTATTGCTTAGATGGGTGGACGAGCTCACAGCCCACCTGGTGTTAAGTGGTTACTGGAGTCCATAGACATCCACAACGTAAATGCGCCACTCACCTTGAGATATAAGTTCTAAGGTCTCCAGTATAGTTGCAACGGCTGCCCCACCCTTCAAACCGAAACGCATTACTGCTTCACGGCAGAAATAGGCAGGGTGGTATCATATACATCAATCAAACGATTTGGAGCTCTGTTAAATTTGACTCATTAAGTCTGTGAAAACAGAAAATTTGCTAAATACAGAACTCCAAAAATTTTTTTATTGCGTTTTATTTAATATTACAAAAGAAAAATTATCTACCGTCGCAACATCGAAACGACATCTTAACTCAATTAACTACTCATTTAATACAATGATAAGAACAGCGAAAGCGCAGATAAATAAATGAAGCCAGTAAAATAGGTGTAAAGTGTAGGTAGGTATCTTTATCTCTAGCTCTAAAAAAGAAATTTTATTAAGCTACCCCCTTATAACTGGAAATCATTTTCTGTTTTATGTTTGTCTGTGATCTGTGTCTACAATGTATTTAGTAACTTTCTTTGAGTGTGAAGAAAAGTTTAACTATCATACAATAATGTTAGTGTATGCCGAAAACTTCTTGGTGGTAGGACCTCTTGTGAGTTCGCACGGGTAGATACCACCACACCGCTTATTTCTGCCGCGAAACCGTAATGCGTTTCGGTTTGAAGGTTGGGGCGGCCGTTGTCACTATACTGAGACACTATTCTAAGAACTTATATCTCAAGGTGGGTGGCGCATTTACGTTGTAAATGTCTATGGGCTCCGGTAACCACTTAACACCAGGTGGGCTGTGAGCTCGTCCATCCATCAAAACAATAAAAAAACGGTTTGCTTACTTCGGAAGTAATAAATTAAAAAAAAAAACAAGACTACTGTTTGTTCGGTATTATGAGTTAAAATGATAATCGTGGCCAGAAATTACTGGTGCACAATAAAATTTTGATGGCTAAGTTTATATTGAACAATATAAAAACCTATAAACCATTCACCGTATAAAAATAATTAGCAACGTCCGTCTCTGCGAGAAATTTATCGTCCGGGAATATCGTGTCGTATACGTCAACGGAGTCGTGTCACAAATGGTTATAAAACCGAGGCGGTGTTATCTACGGTTTTATGGTGCAATGCGTAAGGTCAATCACGTCAGCGATTTCGATGTAGTAAAAACAATGAGACATGATCTGTATGACAATGTTGACAGTTGACAACCGCGTCGATTTTGGGTCTTGCATCATACTCAATCTAAACGTCACTTGTGTAATTTTTGAAGTGAAACTTCTTTAGGCGCATATGGGTAAAATTTTTACAGAACGTCACGCAGGTATGCAACGGAAGTGACATCAAACTACTATTGAAATTAAGTACTTGTCAAATGTCAGTAGTAGTAGTTGTATTTTTCCAACTGGAAAGGCAAAAGTTTCATACCATACAGCCTAATATTTTATAATTTTTTTGTGAAATGTTAATAGGAATTGAAATGAAATGAAAAGAATTTGGAACATTAATCGAATAGCATGAAATTAAATTAGTCAATTCAATTGGCAAAATATTAGTCATTTACAATTTAGAAATCTAAACATAATGTGACTGTCAACACTGAGGTTTGAGATTGACATTTGGCGGGAACATAATATCTTCCTTTTTCCCTTCCTCAAGTCTTGGAAATCTAAAGTTTTAGATTTGTATAAATATAAGCAAGACTTATAAATTAGTTCGCCAAAAAAGTTTCACTTGTGACATGTGTACTTTGTACGCACGCACTTTATTTTTTTCGTCACGACGTACGCGATACCAAAAGCCTAAGGTTCTGTCTAATAAAAATCGCAAACGCCATCTTGGAAATGTTCGCAATACGAAAATTATCAGGGTGTTCATTTAAAAAAAAAAAGTGTTCGCGTAAAACTTTTATGTCAAAAGTACTTCTAAAATAATGAGGCCAAGTTTTTATCAGTAGCAACGCGGAGATTGAAAAGAAATAAAGTTACTGGACATATCAAAATATAGGTTTAATTAAAATCATATTCCTGGGTTGAAGCTGTAACGCAATTCGTAGGCTTTAGAAGTATAAAATTTTCATTAGATTTAATGAAACGAACGTAATGGGAATAATAATTGGATAATGCAATGACACGAAAGTAATTTCCTCAGTTATTCCACAATACTCTTACTCTGGAATAATTTCCTTTAACGCTTCAGATGGTAACTATGCGTTTCGGTTTGAAGGGTGGGGCAGCCGTTGTAACTATACTTGAGACCTTAGAACTTATATCTCAAGGTGGGTGGCGCATTTACGTTGTAGATGTCTATGGGCTCCAGTAACCACTTAACATCAGGTGGGCTGTGAGATCGTCCACCCATCTAAGCAATAAAAAAAAAATTGCGTTTATTTCGAAGCACTGATTTCAATAGGTATTCGGAAAATCGAAGTACCAAACTAAAACATAACACTCTATATACAACTTTTTAATAATTTGAAATCGTTAGCACAATATATACGAGTCATTTGACAAGTTTCCTTTTCTGACATCACCATGTTTCGCATTACGGAGTAGTCAGGATCGTAAATTAAAATAAAATGTATGTAGAATAATCTGACCTATAAATAGAGGGTCAGGATTTTTTGGCGAGAGCACGACGCGTTAATATAATTTCTCCCCCGAGTTTGTTTCTCCATATGTAATAACCGTGGTTTATAAAAGTGCACAAGTGCGGAAAATGAAAGGAAAACTGCCGGAAATCGCTTCTCGGGCTCTTCCAAAAGCTCCATTGAAAAGTTTTGAGGGTTGAGATCATTTACATTCAATTAAGGCTTAAACGTTATATCTCAATGGTCGGTTAGTGTCATTCATATTGTGCTGTATATTAATTCCGGTAGCCACTTAACACCAGGTGAACCGTGAGCTCAATCAGACCGGAACGCATGACTCGACATGTCCGTCAACATTGTTCGCGTAGAAAACATTATGGCCCGGATATTTCAAGTAAATTCAGCTTCAAATATACGCTCTACTTGTAAAAGCTCTATGTCAAACCAAGTACTATTTTTATGCGAGTAACTATGATGGATTACATAATTACGTTATCAAGGTGAGGCTTAACGTGACGGGGTCGTTGACTCGGCTTCAGACAATTAGCTATGTGATATAATAAAGTTGAAACGTGCTGTGACTGCTTGTCATGTCGAATTAAGATATTAAAAATGTGGTATTACTCTCAAAAAAATTTATATCTGTATTTGCTATGTACGACTCAATTGACAATGCGGCTGTTTTAAATTGGCAACCCTTAGCGTTTAGACTAAAACGCGAAACAAAAAAGAAATATACAGGTCCACCTGTAATTTGTTAGGAAGTAGTTACTTCGCAACTATAAGAAGCATTACAAACTGTCCCTTATTAATTAATTACTCTCAACAAACTGACATAAGTCTCGCTATAGCCCCACAGACCGGCACCCACTGAGTTTCTCGCCGTATCGTCTCAGTGGGTCACGATTCCGATCCGGTGGTAGATTCAGCGAAGCACTGCTCTTGCTAGGGCTAGTGTTACCGAAACCTCACAGGTAGATTCCGCGAAGCACTGTTCTTGCTAGGGCCAGTGTTAGCAACACTCCCGGCTTGAGCCCCGTGAACTCACCTCTGAAGGCTATCATCATAGGTAGGAAATAAAAATGTTGGGCCCTATAAGCTCGCCTACTAGACAAGGTGAAGTGAGAATTGCCTGTTGCGGCAACTGTTTTTATTTTATTGTTATATCTATCTATCTATCTCTCTTCTCTCTATATATATAAAAATTAATTGCTGTTCGTTAGTCTCGCTAAAACTCGAGAACGGCTGGACCGATTTGGCTAATTTTGGTCTTGAATTATTTGTGGAAGTCCAGAGAAGGTCTAAAAGGTAGATAAATATGAAAATGCTCGGAATTAAATAAAAATAACAATTTTGTTTTTTCTTTGATGTGTCCCCCGTCGAACGGATTCCTTTTGTTTGTTTTAAGTTTATTTTATACAAAAGTTTAATTATTACATATACACACACATTATACAAAAATTATTTTATAAAAAGTTAAATACACTACGAAGTCTGCCGGGTCAGCTAGTTTCTAATATAAATGACCCATTTTTATAAGTACCATGTTTTAAAACAGCGGACATTCGTTAGTATAAAAAAAGTTATTTGGTTTAGTGAATTTAAGTCAATACAAAAAAAAAAGAGAAACAATGATGACACTTAAGATTTTTCTCCGCAACGTGAGAAATATCACGATCATTACTTATTAAAAAAAATACTTGTTTTGGGTCGTTCAATTCGTTACTTTCCCATTTAGAAATTAATAATCTCAACATTTTTCAAGTCTTTAAAATATTAGCATATTTTGTACGTTATTCAGAAGCAAATCGCTTTCGTCAAAATGAACACGATCTGCAGAATCGGAGCAAGACCACGTTGGCAAAAATAAAACTTAAGAGTAGTTGAAGGGCTAAGTAATGAAGATTTTAAATTCTATACCGAAGATGGTACAGAATTTAAAAGCTCATCATGTTTACATTTTTATTTATTTATTGCTTAGATGGTTGGACGAGCTCACAGCCCACCCGGTGTTAAGTGGTTACTGGAGCCCATAGACATCTACAACGCAAATGCGCCACCCACCTTGAGACATCAGTTCTAAGGTCTCAGTATAGTTACAACGGCTGCCCCACCCTTCAAACCGAAACGCATCACTGCTTCACGGCAGAAATAGGCAGGGCGGTGGTACCTACCCGTGCGAGGTAACAGGTGCGTCACAAGAGGTCTTACCACCAGTAAAAATACATAGGGCCCAACGTCTGTTAATAGCGAACACATTTCGGAATTTGCCCCAAATAACACAGAAAATATACTAATAGCAATTATCAAATTATCCGTATAACATAAAATAATTCCGTTCTCAAGAATTATATACATAATGGAAGAAATATAGTAATATGTACGTAATGAATTCGACACGATATTGCAACGTAAACCATAAACTAAATTTTATTTAGTAGCAAATCGAATCCGGATGTCGGTAGAATGTATTGCATATTAATTACAATTCAACGCATTTATTTGGCGTCCAAAAGTCTTCAACATATTATCACGTAGCTAATATTATTTTCAAGGTTGTCTGCGAGTTATTGTCTCTCTTATTCATAACTTGTCACCTTTGTGAAAAGGTAAATATGATATGAAGATAGAATACATGACAAGTTTCAGCCACACGTTAATCATATGCTTACAAATTTCGAAATTTATAATATGAAGGCACGTTTAAATCGTGTCTGTTTTAATCAAAAACATCAATACATTCTCGTGATAAATAGAAAATAATATCAATTTTCAATGTGTTTTTACATAAATTTGTCTAATGTTCTTGATAAGTCATAATGCTGTATTATAACAATAATGTAAATTAGCGTTACCTGACCGTAAAAAAGGCACGGAGTTTGTACAACTGTAAAATTGAATTGTGAGATATGTAGACCTAATTGTCCTCTTGTAACCTTGTCAGCTCCACCTAGAATTAATTAGAACGAGGCTCCCGCTGCGTCCCACTACCCTACGCTCGTCGAGAGTTTAAAAACCCTTTTCAGTCATTTCCTGCCCTTGCCTCTTTTCACGTCATCCCCTCATCATGTAAAACCAACTGTAAAAGGGTTAACAGCGACCTTTAATTATATTTCGAGTACCTTCGTTAGAGTATAAATCACGATTCTTAAACACGAAAATCTCATCGCGCGAGCATTTATTACTTAACAGCGTCGGAATGCGCCGCGCAGCACCGCCGTAATGTTTCCCCTGTCAATTAGCAAAATTAAATAAAACGAACCGGGTTGGTCTGTGAAAATTAATATCACTTTCACAACGTCGATTTGGCCGAAAACAAGGCGAGCTTGGGCGTACAAAATCGAAAATAAAAGGTCTTGTTGATGCAATACAGACCAGTTCAGGTTGAATAACCGAATTTTTTTTTTCCAATTAAAACTATACTAGAGGTCCCGCAGTAGTCGAAATTCGACTATAATTAATTGGAATTGTTAGTTTGTACACTATTATGATTGTATTTTGTACTTCTATAATCACAAATTTCGCCAAGGCTAGGCTATAAAAAATATTAATAAAGACAAACAATATTTAATCTATTCTCAATTTGACAACAGACGTCAAGAACAAAAGTTTGACAATAAATAGTATGCATGCATGTGTGCGTCAAATACATGGTATGTAGTGTGTGTAATGGTTTCTTTATTGATTTAATGGATCTTTTATGCATTATTTAAAAAAAATATTAGCATTGTGCACTTCTTCTCTGTATTCTCTATAAGTGTGGAAAATTTCATACTCCTCCGTCCGCGCAATTTTCGTAAAAAGGGATACAAAGTTTTTGCTTCACGTATTAATATATAGATTTACGTCTTACGGTGCTTCGTTTCTTGTTTTCTATAATCATTAGACGGTAGCTAACACAATATACTCGTGTAAATGTCGACAAATGTAGAGCTTAATCGCCCGTAACTGTTAAAGTATTCCAAACGCCAGATATAATAAACGCTAGATGGAAATCAAAAAAGTAATTTTAGTTATGTTTATTGCTCGCGAAAACAGAAGTAAATACAGAAACAAATCTCAATATAAAAAGTATGTTTCCAATAAAGATTTTTGTTGATGGTAAATATGCTTTTTTTTTTTTTTTTGGTCAGGAGGAAATCGCCTGACTTCCGCCCTCCACTGGGGATAGAGGGCGGAGCATGTCAGAGTCGAACTGACTAAAACCTCCTGTCGCTCAACAACCAACGTCCAAACCTCGCATGAGACAGAACTCATGAAGAGGCAAAGGGGGGAAAGTGAAGCGTTTAGTGCGGAGCACATCTCTCCCATCACCCTCCCCCTCGGGACGCCGGACCGACGGTCGTCGGCGCCACGACCACCAGCCCTCTCGGTCGGCAGGCTATCCGAAGCCCGCCTAGATGGCGCCGGTTAGAGTGAGCTATCCTACGGAATACCCCGCTGGACCAGAACCAGCGTGGGTCGAGGATAGCCGGCCTTCCATCACCCGGATGCTCTTGCGTAAAACGCGTGCAGAGCAGCTCGCACGTCGTCTTCTTAGGCCCCCCTCGCCGGTCCCCAGACCGACATGTGAGGGGGGACCCGAAACACTTAGAGGGCCAGGGCTTGGGCGAGATCCGCCTCCCTGGCCCCCGCTCGACGGCGGCGGGATTGTGCGTCTCTCACGCGCCCCGCCGCCTCCTTCTGCGAGATGGTGCACTCGCAGAAGTCGAGCATCGCCTTCCACGACTCGTCGTCGCCGAGCATCGATGCCACAACACTCGGCAACGACAAGTCGTTTCCTACTTTTGCGACGAGGACACGGCGCCACCCCTCCCATGCGGGGCAGGCGACGAGCGTATGCTCTGCCGTGTCCAAGTCGCAATCACTGGTAAATATGCTAAAGAACTTTATATTGTACGTAATGTTTCGCCTCAAAAATCTAAGTAAATTAAAAAGGGATTTTTGTAAGATTTTGATGTTATGTTCTAACAGTAATAATAATTAAATATCGGCTTGAATTAGCGGATCTTCATGAGTGAATTAGCGGATCTTCGGTAACTATCTACTATCACAAGAAGTGTGAATTTAATTAAAAGCCACTAGTAGATTTGATCTAGATCTCATTTTGTCGTATCTTTAAAGAGTCCACAGTTAAGATAATATATTTTCCCACTATCCAGAATCCGGCCGGAGCATAGACAAAGCATTTCATTCTAGACTGTAGCCTAGATGGCTACTAATTTAGCGAAATATACAGCTGTACGTACAGATATCTTGGTTGAATTGTTAAGGATGAACAATAAAGGCTTCATAATTTCGGCCCAGCGGTACCTGCGTACTTTAGTGACGCTGTGGATATAATAATTCATTACTTGACAAGTACATGTTATTCTTTAATAAATGTTAATTTCATTCTTAATATTTTATGAATAATTAATGTCAATAGACTGTAATCTATGTATTTTAATTCCTATACAATATAACACGCCATCTTAAATAGAAATCTTTCCCGAATATGGTACACGCGTGTAATTACGTAGTTGCGTGTAATTGTTGTGCCAATATAACAGTCCTATTTTCAGGTACTATATACGTAAATTATTTAGTAGTTTACAATAAACATATCACGATACGCGTTCTAGGTGAATTATGTTTAGTGCCTGTGAAAATAAATTGTACCAAGTCTAGATTAAACTGCTACAAGCAATGAGGCTGTCGTCAAGGTAAAATCATTTAAGTTTAAATTTTCGGTCCCTTGGAATGTACAAGATATCCATGAAATTGCTTACTTGTACTAATTGCTTACTACTTGCTACTGTTGTTGTAATTGAAACAGAAACAGAATTTGAAAAATGTTTGGTGCTTTTTTACGTATTACACTATTTTATGGTATCATGGTATTATGCACGCATTAATTCTACCGTCATGTTTGTCTGCCCCGATGAAATCCTCGATAGGATATGGAATGCTTTAAAGTGGTTTTGATAAGCTGGTGTTAATTCGCTTCTATAACCGCTGTCGTATAGTATTTGCTATCAATCAGATTCATCAATAAAAAAAGTGAAATTCGCAAGCTCTATCAAAATAAAACAAGAATATTCTCGTGCATAACCAACCCCGAAACAAAGCCTATAAATTTCCCCGACGGCTACCTTCATGTTACAGGAACTCGACCACACGATACGGATCGCGTAACATTATTACGTTGGAAGACGTTCTAAAATTATCGACCACTTATTAGAGATGGTAACTTAATACCCCGGAGCAAGTTCTGGCTAGTCGAGTGGGCTTTCAAACGTCCGATATCGACACTGCCGCTGTTATATATGTTGCAATAATAGAGTGGCGCCCGGTATGAAGATTGCGATCAGCGAATAAGGGATCGTTGTTTTAATATTTTACATTGTTAAATTTTGCTAGTTTTAGCTGATTTATGTACAGTGTGTAATACATTTTTCCGTGCAAACAGAATTGTGCTGTAAATTATCCAATTTTATTAGGCACCTGAATATTTGTAATTGAAGCTTACACAATTTTTTTAATACATTACTGAAGATTTATGTTGCGTTCATGACGGATATTGGAATGCTTTGTGTGTTTGTAACGTTGAATCGTTTTCAGTTAATGGATATAAATTACGAACAAACACGCATGTAATAAACTGATTATTGTTATAAATTAGTTTTTTTTTTAAATCACATTTTACAGTTTTTGTTAAACAGTAATAAGAACGACTGCTATTGGATAAGGGTTCTGTTGGTTTCCAATCCAATTTGCCGGATATTCCCTCGCGTGTCTTGGCGGGAAGCGATTTGTTTTGATTATAGCTGTTCCAACGGTAGAAAACAACCTATAAATTAACAGCGACGACTTAATTAGCCCCGTGTTTCCAATACCATTAACGGTTTGTGATGACAGCACCCCTGATTTGAAGAAATTGATGTAATATTTGGTTGGGCGTTGCCGAAATTAATGTCCCTACAAATCGGAGGGGTGCGTACAAGATTGCAAATGTACGACGTAAAGCCACTTTTAAAATCGTAATTATGGAGGTAGTGATGAAATGGCGATTTGAAATCATATTCGTTTGAGATAAAAATAACCCATCGTTTGTACTGGTGAGTGATCTTGATAGCTGCACCACGAGCTTTGGGTTCATTTGCTGATGGTAAATGTAAATAAATAAATCTTGGATAAACGTTAATATATTAAATTCCAGTTGTATAGTTATTCTTGTAGGCGTATTTTGTCATCGTTTAAGACAGGAGAAAATACTTAAGGGCCGTTAAGTGTGAATTTATTTAATATTTATTTTAATTCCAAGCTTCCGCCTTATAACGGAATCAGACGTTAATTATACTATACGTTTTATTTCAATTACGAAAAGGAAATAAGGAGAAAAAATTGCCGCATAAATTCCACTGCCAATGAGACTCTATTACGGCACTTGGAAAGGCCTAGGAGTACTTAAAACGTTTACGGAATTTTAAGCACGCACGCACCCGAAGAATGTTTATTTAGGACGTATCAAGTCGAGTTTTAAAAGCGCAGATTTAAATGGATATCTCTCGAGAAATAATCATCGAGATTTGCGTTTGAAATTGCCTAAATTGTTCAGTAAACTTGGTTAATAAATTTTAACGCAAAATATCCAAAGTAAGGTCTTGATTCAGTACGGATTTAAAAATATCTGTATTGAAAGCGAAAAGCTTTTATTTTTCCGTGCTTTCATCTTCATAATCATTGATTTTATTGTGATGTACCACTTTGCGTGGGCAGAAAAGTGACATGTATGTCTTGTTTCATTGTTTTCTCAGGCGTTGAATGTTTTGCGGGCGTGCTTTGGATGATGATAAAATTTAAAACTCTTAGCTATGCACCATTAATACGACCGATTTTTTTGTAGTTTTGCCGTTTTCCACACACTAAAAAACACTGCGAATTCAGTATAGAATATTCTTTCAAAATATTCAGGTCTTTCAGATCCGGCTGTAAAAGTATTTTTTCTTCTAGAGTCATCTCATGTCCCGATATCCAAACTAACGTCTTCGTCTCCAAAGACAAACGTTACTCTGCATCACCGAATATCGGTCCTGAACAACGATTATTAATTTATTATCAAAACCAATATAATTGTTTGTTCATTTAGTCATATTTTTTAAATTCGTCTCAGCGTGTAAGTACAAAACTTGTTGCTTTAGCACCTTCAACGGCTTGCAGGCATCGCGACCGTGAATGGCCTCCGTGAAACGGGTCGCAAGCACGCGAGATTTTATTACCAATACCTATAATTAGGTCTCCAAAACCACAGGAGTTTATTTTAAATGCCTCAGTAAAAATCAATTAAATTTCAAGAAATGAAACTTCGACAAATTTAAATTATTCTGATGTAATATATGTAAAATAGTGTATTGGCTATGCTGACTGTAGCTACGAACTCGTTAGTAAATAAAAGTAAAACTCTAAAGTAGGATTTGTGTATTCCACAATCGGCGTATTTTATCAAATTGTTTTGATTTTTTTTCCATTTCTTACTCATCGTCACCTCCATCTCATCAATACCTTTTAGCATTAATTGTATGTATGTCACTGTTTTTGTGTTTTAGTTTAGCAGAGTTAGCGTCAGTGTAGTATTATCTAATTCGGTACCTTTGATGAACTCATCTCGAACAATCCTCAATTCAATCACTATTTTAATAGTGAAACAAATAGTAAATCCTTTGAACTTCTTAATAGCTACACTCTCTGTTAAAGTGTTTGCTTTATTTACATCCAAAATTGTTTGCGGGTCCATTCCGGACCATTACCAGATTGCGTTACTCCATTACCCAGTTTTTTAATAAAATTTAGGAGACCGTATTCTATAACTACAGTTATTTGTTACGGCCACGTGCAGCACGCACGCAATGTTTAGCATATCATGTGCCACTTAACGGCCAACTAATTTTCTACCACATTTAAATCCAATTTGCTTGGGAACACGAGTGGAAATAAGATTTGTTGCAAATGGGAAAAAAGGTCCGACACTTAACTGAAACTTTGCAAGTTTTCGCACAACTCTGGCACAAGGCGACGCTTGTAGGATAAAAGGAATAGGGGATAAAACGTAAATTCCAAAGGTCAACAGTAAATAGTGAAGTAGCGAGGCAAAAAGTTTTAATGCGCTTAGAAATAAATCGGACTATTTATCTTTATAACCCTTCTGCCGTGTGTGTTGATGTCCTAACCTAAACACCCAATAGGGCAAAGAATATTTAGACGTGAATATACAAAGTTTGGTATACTTACTTTTGAAGCAATATTAATGTTATTTATGTTAGCATTCCCTGAAATTCTGTAACCTATGCACATAAATATCGCCTAGATTTAAAAAGGTTTACGTTAAAGAAAAAAAAAATTCAAATCAATAAGCAGCAAACACGTTTCGGTAACTAGTTTTCAAACAGAAACGTCTAGCTTGTTCACGAATCTAATTTTAAATTCAAATACAGAAACGGCGAAAACTGTTCCGAATCCCACGACATTTGAGTTTTAACGAAATCACATTGAACAACGTAATGTGTGGGAGTTATGACGAACCGCTTTCAAGCTATGGTGACCTACACCTACTTGCTTTGTTGAATCAGACACAGCCTCAAAATGAATAGTCGATGACGTTACACCTGTTTCGAAAAACACTTGGTTCACGCCTGTAAATTACAGAGATAAGGTATTTCGAGGAATAGAGTACAGCTTACTGGTATTTTATTTTAAGACTATTGGTTGCGGATTTCATGTTAGTTTGGTCGGGAACATATAGAATAGACTTTGGGCTTTGGTTAGGTGAGCAAATGTTTCTATGTGTTATTAATTTTGTTATAACTAGTGCTTACTAACGTGGTAACTACCGGGGAGTCGAATTTTGACTAAGATTAATTGAAATTATAAGTTTGTACACTGTAATGATTCTGTTGTCAATACTAATTATACTTCTATAATCACAGATTTCGCCAAGACTACACTTTAGACTTAATCAGAAATTTAGAGTGTACTGTGTTTTTATGTTGATTTAATATATTTTTATGCATAATTTTTAAAAGATATTTATATTCTGCACTCCTTCTCTATAATTACTATAAGTGTGGAAAATTTCATACTCCTCCGTCGGCGCAATTTTCGTAAAAAGAACTACAACGTTTTTGCTTTACTTATTAATGAGCTGCCCGATTTACATATTAAATTTGACATAGTTTGGAAAGCTCTGAAATCCTTACCATAAAGTATAAATTCTTAAAAACGATTTTAAAGTCAAATCCAGGACACCATACGTCTGTGGAAGTCGGTCACTGCACGTAACTTGACGCCTCTCCCATTAAAGTGTTTCAACAAACTCTTCAATGCCCAAAACTTCAAGGCAACTCCGTGACTCGCCCTCACCCAAGTTATTATCTTTACGAGGGGTTGAAAGCTCTCACTTTTTTTATTATTGCCCTTTATATTGTGCTGTGGCACTTAAACACAGCGAAGGTCAAATGAAAGGGTCCGGTGTGAAACAAAGCAGTAATTTTTCTTTACGTTTATGCCCGAAAATTTTATTGGAGGCAATGAAATTTCTTTAAAATTAATGTTCCATAAATAACGGCTCACTTCTTCGCTCTGGATTAGTGGGGTTGATTACGTTTCGTGTTATTGAGGGCCGGAACGAAAGGATCTCGGTTGAGACGCTCAAAATTAGGGAGAGATGAAAAACTACCATTTCGTCTAAAAAAACGTTACTCTCAAGGCGAAACAAATTTTTAAGGAAAGCTTAAATGAGATTCGGCCCTGCTATATTTTCTAAGCAGTAACTAAATCGAATCAAAAGCGATCAAAGTTCAGTAACAAAAACGTTCAAAAATCTCTTGGTTGTAAACCTAAATTGATCAATAGATGATTCAGAATTCAGGCAAAACTAGACCAATCTAATTTTTTTAAATTAAATTTTTTTACTGGCGATAGGACCTCTTGTGAGTCTGCGCGGGTAGGTACCACCACGATGCCTATTTCTGCCGTGAAGCAGTAATGCGTTTCGGTTTGAAGGGTGGGGCAGTCGTTGCAACTGTACTGAGACCTTAGAACTTATCTCAAGGTGGGTGGCGCATTTACGTCATAGATGTCTATGGGCTCCAATAACATTTAACACCAGGTGGGCCGTCTACCTATCTGAGTCATCAAAATCATAAGATAAACATCAATCAAAACATCATTTTAAATCGCACTTTTAAACCTTTCAGTTTCCAACTGTGATCGTGTAATTCTATTCGGCAAGTCGCCGAGGACCTGTACTAAGTAAAACTTAGTCTAGTTTTATTATATTTAACATTCCAGTGCTCATAAAGTATGTATGTTTAATTTAGGCAATCTCGTTTATGAGTTGTGTTTAGAATTCTGAAAATGTTTAGTCCATTGTAGGGAACCGTTTTCATTTACTTCGACATAATTCTTCTTCGTCATTGTAGACTTCGTGTTATATACTGTTGAAATGATAGCTCTGAACGCTGCTGCTCATTCTACGTTGATTTCCTTAATTGTCGTTTACCACACCAACTGGAGAAAATGGGGTGATAATCTAGGCCGGCATCACACAGCCAAAAGCCAAGCGATGCTATAAAGTTGATTATATTCGGATCATATTAGTGATCGTATGATGATCATATGGTGGAGTGGTGATCTAATAAGAATAAGAATTTACTACTAGTGGTAGGACCTCTTGTGAGTCCGCACGGGTAGGTACCACCACCCCGCCTATTTCCGCCGTGAAGCAGTAATGCGTTTCGGTTGGGTCAGCCGTTGTAACTATACTGAGATCTTAGAACTTATATCTCGAGATGGGTGGCGCATTTACGTTGTAGATGTCTATGGGCTCCAGTAACCACTTAACACCAGGTGGCCTGTGAGCTCGTCCATCCATCTAAGCAATAAAAAAATAAAAAATTCAATTTAGTACTCGCGTATTAATTAATCGTTTTTTTTTTTAATTTGTCATATAAATGATTTTACATTAAAATGAGAACAAACTTCTCCAAAGCGGGTAATTTTAATCTGCAATCTGCTGTGAAGGCACACTGAAAGTCGCCTCGTCCTTTGTTCCTTGTAATACCTATCTCCAGAGTCCGGACGCTTTATGAGTGCAAATAAACCTTTACCGCACCTCTAAAATTTTGCTTATAACATTTATCCTCTTACTCTATGGAATTAAAGTCCTGTTTACATTGATATATTTCGCGCAATGCGTTTAAATAAAATTTCATTATCTTTACGGAGTTTCTCGTCAGTTTCACGGTTATATCTGGATTACTCTAAATTTTTGTTGTGGAAATTCAATTGTGAAAATAGCCTTAGATATTCAGAGCTATACATTTTCTTGAAAACGATGGAAACATTCTTCAACTTTAGCCTGGTGTAGTAGTAGTAAGTAATACTATATAGATTTTTGAATACGATCATGAAAGTTGACGCTGTACTTAATATTATACCGAATTCCGTGTACTTTGTTCATTTGATAAGAACATTCCTTCAAACCCAATGTGTACTTAAAATTCCGTAGGTACACATATTTTAAAACATGTCGTTGCAGTGTCATACGTATTAATTAAATCGATACTGAATGGCTACCAACGTATTTTTAACCTGATGGTAGTGGTTACCGGGGCATAGGGATCATGTGGTCTCAGTAAGATATCGGCTGCCTCACCCTTCAATCCGAAAGGCACAACTGCTTCCCCCCTGAAATAGTGAATACATACCGATCTATTTGTTCGGGCTTGTCGTGCCGTGCTTCGCAGAATCTACCACTCGATCGGAAACGCGACCCACTGAGAAGATCCGGCGAGAAAAATTAATGTATGTGGGCTAATTTACTCGCCGAACCCTTCGTCGCAAGCGACGGGCTCGACGAGAATGATGACCGGTCCTTGGGGTACCTAAAAGCACAGGAATCCGAAATGACGTGTTTTGGGTGACGTTGACTGTTTACCATTTAGTCCGCAGGATCAGCTATGTAGTTTCCGGCGGCCACGATGAGAGGATTCTTGCCGCTTTATCGAAGTTGCGCCTTGCTAAAGCCCTACAACCACTAAATGACTTTTATACCCATCTGCCAGTGGCCTGGATAAGCCGTTTCTTTTCACGAGCGGACGAGCTCATGGGGCTCGACCTGAGAGAATTTGCCAACATATGCCTTAGCAAGCGCAGTACTTCGCTGAATCTGCCACTGGATCGGAATCGAGACCCAATGAGAAGATCCAGCGAGAAACTCAGTGAGTTAGCCCGTAAAGGATCGCTTAATTAATAGTCAGAGAACGCTGCTGTCCATCCCATCAATCCCTCAGTTGCTTTTTCGGTATCCACGGGTAGAGATGGGGTGGAGCTATTCTGAACCTAAATCTATATATACAAAAATTAAACCCGTTTTCCGTTGTCACGACATAACATGAAACCGGCTTGACCGATTTGGCTAATTTTGGTCTTGAATTATTTGTGGAAGTCCAGAGAAGGTTTAAAAGGTAGATAAATATGAAAATGCTCGGAATTAAATAAAAATAACAATTTTGTTTTTCCTTTGATGTGTCCTCCGTCGGACGGATTCCTTTTGTTTGTTTTAAGTTTATTTTATACATAAGTCTTTTATTTATCGATTGAGGCACTACGAAGTCTGCCGGGTCAGCTAGTAGTACAATAAAAAAATAATATTATTATTACTTACAAGGCTAAGAAATCAGTAAGGCAAGAAATCAGTATCGAGTGATATCTCAAGAACTCTGGACGTTCCCCAATGTAAACCCAGCCTAACTCCCGTGATGAGTAATTATACAATTAATTCAACAAGGCACCTTATATTAAGGCGGACGAGAAACTTTGTTTTTGTTCGAAATAAGAAACAATGTGAGTTGTTTTGTTTTGTATGAAAATTTTCTTTTGCTCTTTTAAGCATCTGTTGTGCGTAATTAACGTTTTGTTCGAGGGTGCCGGAAAAAGTCGATTTTGTGTGAAAGTTTTTTTTTTTAAATGTCAACTGCGTATATTTTGCAATATTTTTTTTTACTGTGATTTAAAAAAGTAAAATTGTAATGCATACATAGCAGCGTATGTAAATGCATAAATATCTGTTAGTATTTGTTTTCACAGTATTCAAATTTGTCCATGGAAAGCCTTGCTTGTGAAAAACGACCTCCAAACTGGTTTCACTAATTAATCTTACTTATAAGTTCTCTTTTATTTGGGTCGGTGTCAAACCTTCTTCGTGGTTCCCGCGTCTAGTTGCCCGCGGGAGTACTGGTCGATCCTGCCTGATACTGGGGTCAAGCAATCATGCGGGCACGTCATAAGAGGGGAGGGGGGGAGGGGTCATTTAAAGTGTCCATGGACTCTAGTGACCACTTAGTAATTCGTAAGCCCTGAGTTCGGCGGATGTGCTACAGCTATCCGACTGGATTGAAACTTAAAATCAAATCGTGGTACAAAAATGCGCGTGTCATTTCAGCAGTAATAATAACTTTAACATAACATAACTTTAATAATAACATAGCACAGCTGTTTTAATACAAAAATCTCGACATGACTCACAGATATTATCAGGATACGCTGAGAATTTCATAAAACTTTTGCGGAGTACAGTATTATTTTCTTCGGTTTTCGCGAGACTTAGACAGAATTAAAACTACTTTCAGCACGTCTGTTGTCACAAAAACTGTGAAGAAATGTAATAATGACATTAAAAAATGTTGTAAAGTCGTTTTAATTTTACAGAACAATTCTTTATTCAGCTTATAGAGAGCAGGAGCCGTCTATCTATAGCACCTACTATCGTTGCACTCATACACTGTGCCGTTGCAGGCATCTTCATTACTGGTGCTAGGACCTTTTGTGAGTCCGCACGGGTAGGTACCACCACTCTGCCTATTTCTGCTGTGAAACAGTAATGTATTTCGGTTTGAAGGGTGGTGCAGCCGTTGTAACTATACTGAGACCTTAGAACTTACATCTCAAGGTGGGTGGCGCATTTACGTTGTAGATGTCTATGGGCTCCAGTAACCACTTAACACCAGGTGGACTGTGAGCTCGTCCACCCATCTAAGCAATAAAAAAATTAAAACCTTTCCGAATATTATTTCCATACGTGACCACCGGGCTGTGTCATATACCATTCTGTTGAAAATGCCTTGTTTTAACTGCCTTCCAAAGCAGACGTCACGTTTTCAATATGAAAACCTTATCAGGTACATCAAGAACATACGCCGATTTGAAGTCCACTTGTAATATTGTGCTTGTAGTATTGACAATTACAATCGTATTTCGATTTGCAATCATAATGTTTGAACACGTTTGGTCTATTGATTTCAATACACAACCCAGCAGTGTTACAAAACTATTGCAAAACAGTCTGATGGATATTTGAATCGTGAGTTCTCAACGACACAATACCTCAAATCTTTCATCTCTGTCTCGCAAATCACGAATCCCTATTATCGTTCTCTGTCTCACTGCGCTCAAACAACATTCCGATGCACTTTGCATGCATAATTGCATTATTTTCCGTGTCACGGTCATACAAATTGTGGCGGTACATTGAAAATCAAGAATTACTAAGTGGAACTGTAGCTATGTCAATATAGTATCTGAAACCAGAGGTTGGGGCATTGGTTTTCTTGTTGGAAATCTCAACACTCTTGACGTAAATAATACAAACTATGTATTAACAAAAAAGAAAGCCTACCTACTTTAATAATAGAGAGAGAGAACACACTTTATTGCACACCAAAACACAATTTACATCAATCAAAAAAAGCAGATACATTTGTACAATAGGCGGTCTTATCGCTAAAAGCGATCTCTTCCAGATAACCGTTTAATTTATAGAACTTCTGGAAAATATAAATAATATAGCAGGTATATTGCGTAATATTATTTATTGTTAAGCACTTAAGGATAACTAAAACTACTGGTCAGATTTTTTTATACATTTCTAAATGGGACTAAGCGAAAAGCAACCAATTTACAAAAAATATCAAAATCGGTTCATCTAGAAAAATAATTCAACGAAACATAAAAAATGTCGTCGTGGCCTAAGGGATAAGACGTCCGGTGCATTCGTGTTGAGCGATGCGCCGGTGTTCGAATCTCAGGCGGGTACCAATTTTTCTAATGAAATATGTACTCGGCAAATGTTCACGATTGACTTCCACGGTGAAGGAATAACATCGTGTAATAAAATTGAAACCCGCAAAATTATAATTTGCGTAATTACTGGTGGTAGGACCTCTTGTGAGTCCGCACGGGTAGGTACCACCGCCCTGCCTATTTCTGCCGTGAAGCAGTAATGCGTTTCGGTTTGAAGGGTGGGGTAGCCGTTGTAACTATACTGAGACCTTACAACTTATATCTCAAGGTGGGTGGCGCATTTACGTTGTAGATGTCTATGGGCTCCAGTAACCACTTAACAACAGGTGGGCTGTGAGCTCGTCCACCCATCTAAGCAATAAAAAAAAAAAAAAAAAATGTAATCTGACTAAGAAATTCTCATTTTTCGAATTCCGCTGACAAAATGGAATGTATAAATAAATGTCTTTGAGCTAAATATGTTCGTAGTTACTTGACAGTTTAACATACTCCGAATTTTTTGGGTCCACTGAGAATTATTTCATATAGCCGAGCCGACCCACAATTGAAATCTGTTCCTAAACAAAAAAGTAAATAGCATTTATTCATGCGACACAGTGAGCTCAGTAAAGAGATCGCCGATAAGTGTGAGCTCTGGTAACCCTTAACACCAGATGGACCGTGAATTCATACAACCAACTAGATTCTAAACTATACCAAACCATCTTAAATCAGACTAAACGCATACAGGGGCGAGCACGGGCTCAACCAGAAGCGATGGGGTTTACTAATAGCTGCCCAAGCGCTTCCGAAGATCTGACAGGTCAAGGGCAGCTGCTTCGCAAACGCATCTACTACCGGATCGGACTCGCCGAGAAGATTCGGCGAGAAGCTCCGCAGACTGCTGTTCATTTATTTGGGAAATCAACAGTAGGTTTCCGTAGGCAGCGGCCTGGCTCTGCCCCTGGCATTGCTGAGGTCCATGGGCGACGGTAAGCACTCACCATCAGGTGGGCCGTATGCTCGTCTGCCTACAAGGGCAATAAAAAATAAAAAAATAATAAACAAAACAATTATACAAATATGTAAAATTTTTATCTAAAACGACGAGAGGTCTACATTGAGTCTATTGAGCAAGGTCAATGAGCTTTTTCAATTCAGTAATTGTATTTGGTACATGTATAAGTGTATTTAGTAAATGTATAATTTGTTTTTTTTTTATACGAGCGAACCGCTTTTTTTTTTCAAGGCATGCAGTCGGTACCTGTAATGTTCTGTCCTGATGTATAAACATGTCGGTACCCAATAAATAAAACAACAACCAAACATGTTTCCACTGTCTAAATCACATATAAGTAGAAAGTGAATAAAGGATAAGAAGAGAAATTTAGAAATTTAAATTTACCCAAAACAAAAAAGCAACACAATACGCACATTTGCTATGGGTTAGGTTACGCGAACACTGTTACTAGGGACCCTATGCCTTCTCCTAGTGCTAGAGCTGTAGACATGACAATGTTAGCGAATCGGATGGATCTGTAATGACGTATTTAGGGCACATTTAATTCCTATTTAGGAATAGGAATGTACTGTAATCAGTAATCATCGGGGGACTGCCCATATTACCTATGTCCTTGAGAGTCGGTTAGCATTAGGGTGCTGGTGGTGCTGCCCCGCTTTTGTAGCGCGTCAGGGATGTTTGCAGACGCGCACATAGATTGTTTTTACGCTACCATGCGTAAGAGGCGTGCATCTCTGGTAAGCAGAGTGAGGGTCAGCTCCAACAGTATCCTGAGCATGATCGCAAGCAGACTGGACTGTGTATACATGGGTCGCTGTGGTGCCATCTCCCATGGGATGTTACGACAGTAATTCATTGTGATGTAAATATAACTACTAACATAGGTCTAAGTCTTATTAACAATTTATATGAGTCATGGTTACTTGCAATAAAAACATTATTATTAATATTATTATTATTTTCGTGTGTTCAAACATGAATCACCTACGTATTCTACTAATTACACACACCGCTATCTGCCTAGAAACCGTATTAAACAAACTATAAACACTAGCTCAAGTTTGTGTTAATGCATCGCTGAAAACGAAAAGCAAATAATCTAAACGGCCACATTTATTTACTATAAGTTAATTATGTGTTCGCAAATGAAACCTGACAATAATTATGACAACGTAACCCGAATCTGATTGTTCTCACCTTGTAACCCGATAATTCCTTTCTCTTTGTTGCGCAATCGGTGACCACAATGACTTGTCGACTGCACGGTTTTAGACAAAGAGATGGCGGTTCTAAGAAATCGGACAAATACTGTCCTTTTATTTGGTAAATGCACCTCCGATCAGGTGATTCAGTTCGGTGCTTTTTCAATTTTAAGGAGACTTTTGTGCGAGAGCGTACTTTATCTTTGTCGATTCAGTGATTCACGGAGCTCTCAAAAGACTTAAGGTGAGAAAGTAGACTATATTAAGCGGCAAGGAATTGCAACTTATGTTGAAACTATGAATGCCTGAAGATAATTTGTGTATTATCGTGACAAGTGTACTTCCAATGACACAAATGCTGGCCATAGAAAGTACATTAGTGATGTAACATTCACAACGAAATAATTACTTTTTTTTATTGCCCTTGTAGGCAGACGAGCATACGGCCCACCTGATGGTGAGTGCTTACTGTTGCCCATGCACTCCAGTAATGCCAGGGGCAGAGCCAAGCCGCTGCCTACCGTTAAGTACTTTCCACAAGCCTTGTTTGAAGAACGATATGTCATAGCGCTCGGGAAACACCGGCGGTGGTACGTGGCAATAAATATCTGGAGACGCACTGTGGATGACCGCAGGGGCTCCAGGTAGTATGGATGAACTCTGCTCCGGTGGCGGGCGGTTCAATTGTAAAAACGAGATGATGGTATCATCTCAAACAATTCAAAGCACCTTACATAGTTTGTCATAATGTTCTGTAAAACACGTGCTCTACATTGAGAACTGTAACGCGATTAGTTATAGTACAAACTTGTACAAACGTTTCCTTGCAATCAACTACAGTAATCTGTTTACAGACCGGACCGTAATAACCTAATAATGCCGTAATGCCGTTTACGACAATCTTCGCCGTCTGGCTGACATATCGCGGGGCTGTCTGTGGCTGCCTTCGGCAATATGCGTTATTTTTTTCTTTTATTATACACATTTTTGGTTGCTCCGAGCAATATTTTCATAAGGATTCCGTGTGTTTCGTAACGTTTTTTTTAATATATTTTTATTTTTTTTTATTTCGTCGGGAAAATTGGAGACATTTTCACGTAATAGCTGGCCGTGTTTTGGATTGATGGAGCTGATATAGAAGTCAGTTTGTACAAAGGAATATTGTATGATTTTTGAAAATTTTGGTTTTGTGGATTTTTTATTGTCACTGTTAACCGGTCATCGTCGAACCCATCGCTTGCGACGAAGGGCTCAATTAACCCACAGACAACACAGCCCACTGAGTTTCTCGTCGGATCTTCTCAGTGGGTCGCGTTTCCGATCCGTTGGTAGATTCTGCGTAACACGGCTCTTGCTAGGGTTCGTGTTAGCAACGTCATCAGTTTTGAGTCCCGTGAGCTCACCTACTAGCTCGGTGATGCTGATATGGTCTCTCTAGACCTTTAGGTAGGAAAGAAAAGTCACTGTTAATAAACAAGCATGCTCACTGGATGGTATCTAAATGGTCACTGAACACGAAATCAATTTAAATACAATTCAACTAAAACATAAATATTTTGTATTAAAATATAACACAGACACAGTAGCGTACGCTGTCGGGAAAGCAAAGCAACAATTGTTCTGTGAAATTTGAAGACAACGTAATATTACATTTTAAAACTTACAAAACATTGTTATGTGTCCACCATTATTTAAACATGATGAATTAATTATTTATGAATGGAATTCCTTGAGTATGACGAGTCAATCTTGCGGTCACGAAGGACAGTGTATCGACATTCATGACAGTCATTAGCAAACCGCTTGTGGAATCAGTAAAAGATTTTTTTATTTATTGTTCAGATTGTTAGCTCACCCTCATGTTAAGTGGTTACTGGAGCCCATAGACATCTACGACGTAAATGCACCACCCACCTTGAGATATAAGTTCTAAGGTCTCAAGTATAGTTACAACGGCTGCCCCACCCTTCGAACCGAAACGCATTACTGCTTCACGGCAGAAATAGGCAGGACTCACGAGAGGTCCTACCACCAGTATCTATTCTCAATATGATCACAGACTATAAACAATAACAAAAGTTTGACAATAAACACAGAATACATGTATGCATGTATATGTGTTGTGTTAAATACATGGTAGTGTGTAATGTTTTTTATTGACTTAAATATTTTTATTTTTATTTTATGCTTAATTAAAAAAATATAACTTTCTGCACTCCCTCTCTATTTCTCTATAAGTGTGAGAAATTTCATAGGTACTTCTCCGTCCGCGCAATTTTCGTAGGGTTACAAAGTTTTTGCTTCACGTATTCACACATAGATAAACGGTAGGCAACGTCTGGGCTCTGCCCTTGACATCGCTCACGTCTATGGGCGACGGTAACCAATCACCATCAAATGGACCGTACGATCGTCTGCCTACAAAAGCAATAAAGATAAATAGAATAGACACTAGAATAGAAATAGGAATGAGTGAAACGAAAGACATAATTTACAGTTCTTTGCTTAAACACTAAAAAGAAAAAAAAACAAGAGTACGACTTACGTAATTCAACCGGCGTATCGAAAATTAGTTGCCCAATGTTAAACAATTTTACGTTTATCAGAAATAGACATTTGTAACCTGAATCAGAAATACGTGGGCCATTAAGTGCCCACCGTCGAAATTAGATTTGTATTGCTTCAAGATCCGACCTACTAAATACTTTCGGGTACTCAACATCTACGCTCTTCAAACGTCATAATGTTTCACAATTTATTCTCTGTCTTTATCTTACAAACAGAAATTGTATTCGCTAGAACAGGATAAAAACGATTGAGTCATATTGTCCACTTTGAGTCACGAGATCTGTAACGGTCACTGAGTCATGTACAGCTTATTCATTGGCGCCATGATAGATTATACTGTCAGTAAATCATTTTGCTATTTAATTTATTTACTACGAGTATAAATCATTTTAAATGTTGTTTATTGATAGACGCAAAAAAATATTGTTGCTTTGATTCATAATTAATAAATGTGATTTAGAAACATTACAATAAATCTTCTTTTTTTCTCTCTACCGTATCCCACTAAGTGGGGTCGGCACAGCTAATTTTTCTCTTCCATCCGTCTATCTTTCTTTTATCAGCCGTCATCTCAACACTCGCTCCTCTCTCTCTCATATCGTCATTCACACACTCCATCCATGTCTTCTTCGGTCGACCTCTTCCCCCTCTACTTTGCACTACCATTTCCATACATCTCCTAGTCACATGCATCTTCTCTCTACGCATGACATATTCATACCACGCTAACCGTCCGCTCTTAACATACATTTAATACACAATATTAAACATTACAATAAATACAATTGTAAACTGAATTCAAAACTATTCGTAATCATCACGATATAGTACACAGTTTTCTTAAAAAATTACCAAAGAAATTATTTTGATACAATTACATCACAAAGAGTAAGAAGTATGTATTAAGATTGCAGACGAAAATAACAAAAATAAAACTAGAACATGCGTTTCCCATTCCGCCTATTCTCTGCTACGAAGCATCGATTATCAAACTAAAGTGTAAGGCGGCCGTTATACTATGTAATGGAGACTTTAAGTTTCAATTATCTACGAAAAATAAAACAGTTTTTTTTTTTGAGAACAGCTGCTAGTAATATACGTCTTTACAAGTGACCACAACAATATTGGCCACTTCATTTACTTCAATTAGTTAGTACGAGTTCTATACACAATAACGGCAATATTGAAACATGAAAGAAAAACTTATCGCTTTCACGGCTTAAGGGAATCCCGTTAACGTTATTGGGGGCGCCACTGATTCTAATTCAATTACCACGTACAATGTACAGGACTAGTTCTGTGTGCTCGTTGCGAGCTTTCATAATGTTTAGGATTAACAAAGCTTTATTTTGTACGGGTTGTCTAGAATGGTACCACCCCGTCTTGTTCCGTGGGTGTCGGGGAAGACAAGACCGAAAGGGGATAATTAACGCATTTTTCCACAGTTATATTCTGAAATGGTGTATATTTTAAAATAAAATAACTACAATAATTTAACAATTATACTGTTGGATTAGACGTGGAATTTTAATAAATTTTGAACAATTATCCTCTAAAGCGGGACCTTAATATAACAATCTTTAATTATGAATTTTAGTTACCGTTATGTTACCGATAGATCTTACTTTCCGAATTAAATTTATAATAATGCTACTTAAATAAAATTCAAGGAATACATCAAACAAATGGAAAACCTATACGTAGATATAAAAAAAATCTTAACCAGAACAATTTACTCTAATAAATTGATCAACAAACAAAGCGTCATTGTTATAAAAATAATGCAAAACAAAAAACAATTAGCTATCATTCGATCGAGAGTGTTTTGCCGTTTCAATAGACCCCGTACATAAATACAATATATATCGTCAAAAACAATGAGAAAATTCAAACAATAAATAAAACAAAATCCATATTCATGTGTCTTATAATGCACGCAATAGAGGACGATTAAGTATCAGATGACGCGTGAGGACGATGACCTGGGAGACGCCAGATCACCGCTTACCTTCTAGATTCTATATACCTACCTATCTATCTATCTATCTATTTATATATCTATCTATCTATCTATCTATATTTCAGTCCACAGACGTCTACTGCTGAACATAAGCGTCCCCGAGCCTCGCCACAACGACCGATATATGCATACATATGTATATAGGTACGATGTACAAATGAATGGCGGTTTTCTGTTTGTGATTATAATTTTAGTAAAGACGGTACCTTTATTTAATTTTTTTCAATTCTCCTACATACTTTTCCACGAAACATCTCAGGCGTCGTTTTTCTGCCTAAGCGCTCAAATAACTTTGAAAGGTGTGTGATAATATTGTATGCTTCAATTAGTAGGTATTCATAAGTATGTGTAGTATACTAGCAACCTGCCACGGCTTTGCATGGGTGAATCGCTATTATTTACAACATTATTTTCCTAAATTTTATTTATGAAGCTTAGGTATTGAATTTCATGCTAATTCCTTTAAAAAAGAAGAACTTTCATACAACACTAATCCTTTAGAGGCGCTCTCAAGGGTCACATTTTCTTAGTTCATACTTTTAACATAAAGTCCATACATAAAAGCTATGAACTGCCAAACTTTTCACTATATAACCCCAGTGCTTAAGGCAGCGCTTTGATAAATCAGTCGGTCAGAATTATACATTACGAGATCACGTCTGTTTTGAGTTTTGGAAACACATTAACGTAACTCACATGACCCTTTTAAGAAAGATATTAACTTCAACTTAAAATCGGGACCACTGGGAACATTAGCTGAGATCCAGCGAGGCGATGAAAATCATCATCCTTTTGCAACGATAATTCCTTTCCGCGCAAGGTTACCAGAATGAGATCACTTCAAGCGATAGGGGTCTTATTACCTATTGTAATAAACTTGTTCTTTGTTAAGTTAACTTTTGTAATTATGGCGATGGTTGTGGTGTTTTATGTAAATAATTTCTTATCAACTCGATGGTATTATCTAGCTGAATCATTCTTCTCTATATACTAATATAAAAATCTACAGTGGTTTTTACGGATGTTCCGTTATAACTACTGAACCATGCATCCGATTGACTTGAAACTTGGTATCCATGTAGAAAATACATGTGCTTAATGGATAGGCTTATATTTATATGAGTGTTGGACTCCCTACACCAGTTGCGGGGGCGTTAATGATGAGAATCTTTGTGGGGGTGAGAAATAATAATGTTAATTTTAAATGACCAGCGAAGCGGACGGGTACAGCTAGTCATATATTAATTTCGCCTAGAAGTTCTAAACGAAGGAATTTTTTTTGTTGCAGGTAAATTACAGAATATATTATGTACGATGATCGAATATGGCGATGGTGAGGTAAGCATTGTGGTATTCAGAAAAACTTTTTTATTTCAAAACTAACGAGAGCGTTAAGTGTTAACCTACTTGTACGAAATTCTGAAAATGTGTTAGGCAAATAAGATATGTGAGTCGACTATTATCAAAGCCGGCAATGTGACTTTTGGACAATTATTGGTAAATCAGAAAAACGAATTATTGATTTTGTATTCCATTGGCAGTCAAAAAACTCTTCTGAACGACATCTTAGATAAATAACAGGTTAAGTATTAACCTTTATTTAATGCAAGTTTTGAACCGTATTCTTTGAAGGAGACGATTATATTCAAATCAATCTGTATTGACATATCAATAACATTTTTTTGTCCAAATGCACAGATTGCCACCTTTGATAATAGACGACTCATGTGTGTTAGTGAATTGACATGAAATAATCTATATTTCTTCTCAGTCGTGTCACTCTTGACAGAGTGGTCGTGATCGTCATGTAGTGTTGGAAGGGGCAGACTTGATGCGTCTCACGATGTCGCGCCATCTATAAATATATAAATATTTGAAAACCTTCAGATGCTACGTGTAGTTTTCAAAAAACGTCACATACGCGAAAATCAATTCGATATTAGTTTAATTCTAAATCGGAAGACGAATGCAACGCTCATTTAGTTATTACTGGACACCAATAAATAGGTCCTACGTTAATCCCGTCTCCTATCTCGCGAGATTTAGATCGAAGTTACAATAGACAAAAGTTTGTCCGTATCGGGTTAAACCACATTCTATAGGTGGAATTTGAAATGTTTTACAGTACATACATTTAGGTATCTCCAAAGACCTTGACACATACACGAGTGCGAGCTATACACCACCACATTACACATTTGAGACAACGTATGTACAGTCATTCTATTGTATTGTGTAATGTTATTTAATCAACGCAGTTCTGCTGTCTGTTGTCATTCACAACACATTGTCATGTGGTCGGTTTTAGCATTACGTGTTTTGGGGAAGGCTGAATAAATGAGCCATTGAATTAAAATATTGGTTTTCTTAGTCATCGGTGTCAGACGAGATAAGTAGTTATCTTCGATTATATAGCCAATCCGCTACTTTTGTCGATAAACTTCTAGCAATCATTTTCTATTCTTCTTCGCCTTAAAGATATGGTCTCTTTCTACAACAGTTTGAGAAAAGTCATTTCTAAAAGAAAACAGCGCAAAATTGAATGTATTTTTTTATTGCTTCGTGGGTGAACGATCTCACGGCCCACCTGGTTTTAAGTGGTTACTGGAGCCCATAGACATCTACGACGTAAAAGTGCCACCCACCTTGAAATAGGAGTTCTAAGGTCTCAGTATAGTTAGAACAGCTGCCCCACCCTTCAAACCGAAACGCATTACTGCTTCACGGCAGAAATAGGGTGGTGGTACCTACCCGCGCGGGCCCTCAAGAGGTCCTGCCACCAGTAAATTGCTTATTGCCTTGTAGGCAAATGATAACAGGTCACTTAGTAGTCAGCGTCGCTGGTTATGGACATCAACAATGCCATAACCGAGTCACTGCCTACTGCTGAAGACAAAAAAAAATTTGATCTTAAATCTCGCTTTTTTTTTCAACATACAGCGTCTGATTCATCTTTCTTCCGGTCCGTCAATATATCTTTTCGTTGCCTCCAATGAACACTACTCTAACTCAAAATTTTGAAATTTTCGTTTTTCACGCAAATCGCTTCACCATGTTAAAAGTATTACAATTAATCATTATTAATGGGATTCGAAGCAAGAGTAAATCAGCTAGTTACACAAAAAAAACATAAATATATCTGCAATAATAAAGATTTTATCAACTTTTTTCGTTTAAACTCTCCTCCTGTAAACCTACGAATTTGGAGTTAGCGTAGTGTTCATTGGAGGCATCGTTTTGTTACTTACATTTAGCTCTTTCTTAACGATCTTATGTGTACAGGGCCATCCTGATTACAACATAAAATTATAATTTGTGCCTATTTAAGCAAGTCTTCGTCCACGCAACCTCTCTTCAGATGTTAATGCGATTATCAAGACCCTCCTCCTAATCCGAAAATCCAGCTGGCTCTTATTTTATTACACCCACATCAGCGTTATGCAGATAATGAGGGTGGTGGCATAGGGCCAAATGCTACCTGAAAGTTCTTTAACCTAAAATAAAGTAGACGGATACTGAAAATGTATTGTGAAATTGGGTCTGCCAGAATAATTTTAAATGTTTAATTGCTTAATGTTTCTGTGATAACGGCTTTAATCTACAGGCATATGAGATTAGATATGTTTGTTCACTTTAATGTGACGATCGTAAAATTGTTACTTTTTATATTATTTCACGTCGAACTCTGCCGAGTTTGATGAGTACTGCGAAGGGTTATTAGTAATGCAGACAGTGTACGACTTAATAACGTACAAAAAATAACAAATTTTTTTATCATTCATTGACCACGATCTCAGAGCGTTCGTTTGCGCAATACACTTACTCCTAAACAAACAACCGTGAATGAAGTGTACCACAATAAGTTCGCACGTTACCGAATGACCGTGGGTTGTTGCGAAACCATCAGTTTAATTATTTTTCTTTATACCTCGAATAGAACTTAAAATTAATATTTTTGTAATAAGGAACTTCGTTTCTATCCGGTGTCCACGACACCACACACCTTTTTTTTTATTGCTTAGATGGGTGGTCGAGCTCACAGCCCACCTGGTGTTAAGTGGTTACTAGAGCCCATAGACATCTACGACATAAATGCGCCATCCACCTTTAGATATAAGTTCTAAAGTCTCAAGTGAGTCGACTATTATCAAAGCCGGCAATGTGACTTTTAGACAATTATTGGTAAATCAGAAAAACGAATTATTGACTTTGTATTCCATTGGCAGTCACAAAACTCTTCTGAACGACATCTTAGATAAACAACAGGTTAAGTATTAACCTTTATTTAATGCAGGTTTTGAACCATATTCTTTGAAGGAGACGATTATATTCAAATCAATCTGTATTGACATATCAATAACATTTTTTTGTCCCAATGCACAGATTGCCACCTTTGATAATAGACGACTCAAGTATAGTTACCGGGGTCCCTAGGCCAGCTCTTAGTGTTAGAGCTGAAGGCGTCTAATGCAAGCGTTATTGGATCTGAGGGATCCGTAAGGGCGTGTCTAGGGCAATTATTACTACTACTTACTACTTCTAATAAGTGGAGATAATAAAAAAAAAAGATCACATTTAAAACCGCTGTTCTGAAATGTTAAAATCAAAACGCCGTTTGGTAACCACAGAGTATTTTCACTAGACAATAGCGAGTCGTGCAAAGAGAACACGACCGAAACCGGTTCCGAGGCTAGTATTGCCCGGTCGCCATTGTTGTCACAGTGCACGTGAACTCAGTACATCAGCATACAAATGATTCGGTCGTGACATTAAATGTTATTAACTGTCACGGAACTATATGATTGATGGCTTCTATGGTCAATGATCATTATAGTCGTTAGAAGTTTTAGTTTAGTGGTTACTGTACCCCGGGTTCTGAGTTCGATTACCGATCAGCCATCGGTGTCTGTATCTTTGCTAAATGTATTCAGTGATCGTATCTCGGTCTGCTTGTACACTCAAATATGAATTTCTGTACGGACGAAATATGGTCTGAAATTAAAAAAAAATGGGTAAAATTTTTAGTAATGACTTATCTCGTTCTCTTTCTTCTAATCTGTCAAAAGAGATTCATAGAAAAATGCGATTTACCAATAAAATTGTTTTGGAAACAGTTTCTTTGTCAACTAGTTGTTCCTTTGTAAAAAAAAAACACAATAAATTTAAATAAAATCTCGAAACTCCAGTGATCATTGTTGAATTTTGGCAACAAGACGATTAAGTATACGCCTTTGTTGATATGATTCGACCGCCATCTATCGTATAATACTTAACGGTAAAGTATCTGAAACCTTCACTGAAGTTCCAATGACAAAGTTCAAGTTTCAATCTATTTTTATCTATACTAATATTATAAAGCTGAA
The DNA here is from genome assembly GCF_030267445.1 of Bombyx mandarina. NCBI lineage: Eukaryota > Metazoa > Arthropoda > Insecta > Lepidoptera > Bombycidae > Bombyx > Bombyx mandarina. The sequence goes on from NC_143214.1 coordinate 8,305,687, forward strand.
GAGTTTGTTTGTTTGAGCGCGCTAATCTCAGGAACTACTGGTCCGATTCGAAAAAATCTTTCTGTGTGAGATAGCCCATTTATCGATGAAGGCTATAGGCTGTATAACATCACGCTAAGACCAATGCAGGTGGAGCATCAAAAAATAATATTTCAAAATCGGGGTTTTTGGAGTTTACTCCTTTAGAATCGATTTACATATATAGGCCCGGGGTATGAAAATTATGGGGACCAAAATCGTACTAGCATGTCACACGAAATGCGTTATGCGCCTGATTGGCTCCTGATTGCGTGATGCGTGCGCGCGCCAATCAAAATCGTACTAGCATGTCACACGAAATGCGTTATGCGCCTGATTGGCTCCTGATTGCGTGATGCGTGCGCGCGCCAATCAAAATCGTACTAGCATGTCACACGAAATGCGTCATGCGCCTGATTGGCTCCTGATTGCGTGATGCGTGCGCGCGCCAATCAAAATCGTACTAGCATGTCACACGAAATGCGTTATGCGCCTGATTGGCTCCTGATTGCGTGATGCGTGCGCGCGCCAATCAGGAGCCAACGCGCGGCCGCGTTATCGCAGGTGACGCCGGGCTGCTGCGCCGGCAGTCCGCCACAAAGCCTCGTACTGATCGCGCGTTTCTCTCATTATTGTATTTTCATATATTTGTTAGTCGTTTGTTTTGTGTCTCGTTAATTTGTTAATAATCTGTAGTGTATCGTGTTGTCGTAATATAGAACTATTTCTCGTATTGTTTCGTTTAATTTTTTATATCCAGTAAACTCCAGTCGTGCGTCGGAGCGGACACACACACTTTTTTTAAGTTATTTTCACTTTCTAAATGAAGAGACGGGTAAAACTTAGCGTTATGCCAAAGTAACTATTCCACGCGGACGAAGTCGCGGGCATAAGCTAGTTTAGTTCATAAAATCACGAACAAAGCACGTAAACTTAAAAAAATCCTTGTCAACGTTTCACCAGTAAAAACCGAAAACATTTTGCATGTATAAGGAGCACCCAATTCCTAAAACTACTCATCTTTGTAGAGTTTAAATAATTAATAAAAAAAATCATAAATCACCAATAATGGAACATTACTTTTATACTTTTGAAACGAAACACAAAAAGCTATCTAGAACGATTTATTAGTAAATACCCATTTTTTTTTTGGCTTTTCCTATGCTGATAGCCTTGAGAGGCTATTTCAGCTTCGCCCTAACATGTAGTTGAGCTCACGGGGCTCAAACCGGAGTGTTGCTAACACTGGCCGTAGCAAGAGCAGTGCTTCACAGAATCTACCACCGGATCGGAAACGCGACCCACTGAGAAGATCCAGCGAGAAACTCAGTGGGCTAATTACGCCAAATATGTACGTTTCTTACCGCGAAATATCTCCCGTTTTTAGAATCGAAAATAAAAATTTCTCATAAATCAATCTTAAGATTGTTAAGAAGATTATTCTCTCCTGCGGGCTTACTTAGCTTCAATCAGTAATAACATTTCTGTTAATTGTTCTGCCTTTCGGCTAGTTTACTGTGAAATCAACAAATACAATATTTTTTTTCTGTAAAAATTGATCATAATATTGGTCACATAATGGTGTCATATTACCATATTATTATGTATTATACCTATAATCAAATAACTGTAAATAAATTGTAAAATATATACGATTTTTTAAATAAATAGCTTTGACATGCGTAAAAACGGAACCAATGCATAACGAATTTGTATAAACCAGATATGGATAATATTAATTTATTGTGCACTTAACCTACTAAACTAATCTAATCACTGTGGTACTATTTAACACGCCCGTGGCGATCGGATAAACTGTAATAAGAACCAGTTTGGCGTGCGCTCGGCTGCAGTGTTGCCCTTTAGAATTTATGAAACAACATTTTCATTGTTCAAGCCATAATGACCGTAACGGTCGTTGTTGTTATTCCATGCTCCATTTCTAAGTTTCAAGCTGGTTTAGTCCATTTCGAAGTGTTTTTAGCGCCAAAGTTTCGATGGCTTATCAGAAATATAACGATTTCAGTATCTGTTACAGCCAATGAATTCTACAGTGTATTTTGTATATATTTGACTTATTCACGCCTCAGTTAAAACAGTATTTGTTTTTAGAATACTCATAACGTAACTTACTTCTGTACCTCTGCTTCCTACCTATAAAATACCCCTATAAAATACTATTTAATTTTTAAGTGTTATTAAAGAATTTTTAAGGACTGCTACCTCGAAAAGGTATGTTTTGTAACTTCTTTATTATTAGCGTAGATCGCTCATTTGGTATCTAGCGCCAAAAGGACTTAAAAGGTATCTTAATACGAATGTGGTCTCCGCCTGAAACCACCTAAACTTAAGGTCTCGATTGCATTGAAATAGATGAGTATCCTACGTTTTAATATTGGAAAACATGACTGATCCCTCGATTAGTTTTTTTCTGACTCAAGATCATGCCGCATCAAATCGGATGAGAACGAGGGCGCTTCTGGCGTTTGGCCCATAATGCCTTTGACGCTTCGATGTGAATATGTTCTAAATCGCGTTAACACCACGTACTCCGCGCAGACCACGTTCAAACTAGGTTAACGACAAGGAGTATCAGTGTTGGGTTATAGGTCCTGGTCGGATGAAAGTCATCTCACAAAATGAAGATGTTATCTAACAATCTACGTGACTTCAGAAGTATAGTTAAATATGAGCAACGTAAAAAAATATTAAACAATAAAGTACATTGTATATACAATATGGTATAATAACTGAAGATCATATATTGATATCTACTAGATGATGACCGAGCTTTGCTCGGTTTTTTTTTTGATAACGCCATCTTGTTGTGTCTTTAAAGCGGTTAGTTGCCCTCAATTAAGAAAAATAGTATTATTATTCGCCAATAGATGTCGGGAAGAGTTGATTATTGAAAACACGAATAAAACAACATTTTCTGAAAATAAATCGCAGCTACATCGATTTATCGCCCCCGAAATCCCCTGTATACTAAATTTTATGAAAATTGTTGGAGCCGTTTCCGAGATTCAGATTATATACATATATATTAATTAATATACAAGAATTGCTCGTTTAAAGGTATAAGAATAATAATTAGATCACTATTCTATTATGTTTCATCGTTATCTTGAGCTATTCAATAAGATTTTTCATTCACGTAGCTAGAAATATGAGATCACTTGGTGAGTGGCTAATGGACCTATTATTGAGTTTGTATAATATATTTCATCAGTATAATCTGTGTCATTGCATTTTCCCTCCATTACTACTGCAAAATTTTTACCGATTGCTTGTGTCTCAATATCTCTATCCAATTTATTATTTAAATACGACAGATGGGTGAAAAAACAGGACCCATGACTTACACGATGAAAGGACTATAAAGTATTAAAAATGAATCCTTAATGCATAAATAGAGCATGTTTATTGGTGGAACCGCGAATTATGGGCTGTCACTTGTATAAACTTCAAGGTTTGTTTCATGACAGAAATGGTTTCTTTTTTCTCGCCAAAACAATCAATATACGTAAATCTTGTTAATTTCATTATTCATTGATATGCAATGGAACGGAAAATGAAACAACTTCTAGATATTCTTTACAAATCGCTTATAAACTACATAATTTATATACCTATATATAAAAATGAATTGCTGTTCGTTAGTCTCGCTAAAACTCGAGAACGGCTAGACCGATTTGGCTAATTTTGGTCCTAAATTATTTGTGGAAGTCCAGAGAAGGTTTAAAAGGTAGATAAATATGAGAATGCTCGGAATTAAATGAAAATAACAATTTTGTTTTTCCTTTGTTGTGTCCCCCGTCGGACGGATTCCTTTTGTTTTATTTTAAGTTTAGTTAAGTAAGTTAAGTTAAGTTTATTCGATACAAAAGTTTATGTCTTTTATTTATAGATTGAGGCACTGCGAAGTCTGCCGCGTCAGCTAATTTTAGATAAATATGAAGAAAAAAAAAAGCGTAATAGTTGATCGAGAAATCATTCAAACGTTAACTCACGCCCGGCCGAGCACTAATAAATACCAAGTTGAAAACATTTCTCATTTATAATGAAGTTTTCCTTTGTTATACGACCTGACCATTGATCTGTTCTGTCAAAACAAATAGGGACATAACTTCGGAATTGGTATATCGACGCTAATTTAGGAACTGCCGTTGTATCAGTCAGAGCACTGGTGGTAGGACCTCTTGTGAGTCCGCACGGATAGGTATGACCACCCCGCCTATTTCTGCCGTGAAGCAGTAATGCGTTTCGGTTTGAAGTAGGGCAGTCGTTGTAACTATACTGAGACCTTAGAACTTATATATTTGGTGGGCAGCGGCTTGGCTCTGCCCCTGGCATTGCTGAAGCCCATGGGCGACGGTAACCACTCACCATCAGGTGGACCTTGTGTTCGTCTGCCTACAAGGGCAATAAAAAAAAATATCTCAAGGTGAGTGGCACATTTACGTTGTAGATGTCTATGGGTACTACACCAGGTGGGCTGTGAGCTCGTCCACCCATCTAAGCAATAAAAAAAACACCCTCCTTCATCTCAATCTGATACTCACGCACCATTCATGAGCATTACATCACCATAACTCATTCCATCAAAGAAGGTTATTATAACCTGAACTGTTTGTTTAATTTATAAATACTTTAATAAACTAAAACCAACGCTACAATAAAACATTAAACAACTTTTTATTACACGCGTCGCCATTTCGTAGTCAAAATAATTAGTATTTTCTGTAAGTATACCGAGGGGAGACGTAAAATTATTTTGAAATTAACTGACAATGAGCTTTTGTTATCAAAGCTATTTAATATACACGTATTTTGACAAATACTGTGTAGGTAAAATTGTGTGGGTAGGACTTAGTGGTTCGTCCTGCTCGTATTCCCGATTTTGTTAGAATATAAATAGAATAAGATATAAAAAATTGCGGAATTAGATTGTGACATTTTTAGAATAGAATTATAACAACAATGTTCCTTTAAATATGAAAGTGTAATGACGTAATACTATTAGTCAGTCCGCATAGGTAGTTTTTACTGGTGGTAGGACCTCTTGTGAGTCCGCGCGGGTGGGTGGGTACCACCACCCTGCCTATTTCTGCCGTAAAGCAGTAATGCGTTTCGTTTGAAGGGTGGGGCAGCCGTTGTAACTATACTTGAGACCTTAGAAGTTTTATCTCAAGGTAGGTGGCGCATTTACGTTGTGGATGTCCATGGTCTCCAGTAACCACTTAACACCAGGTGGGTTGTGAGCTCATCCATCCATCTAACCAATAAAAAAAAAACGATGCTATTCCGATTTCTGTGCGACATCCGCTATGCAATAGAATTGATTCCTCGACCTCATGTCTGAAGATCGATGATGGTATTCACGTTATGTTGATGCTGAATATCTATGGGTTCCGGCAATCACATAACAACAAGTGGGCCTTTGACAAGTTCACAATGCTAAACAATAAAACGTGTTTAATCTGGATACAAAACTCCCGAAATTAAACTTTAAAATCAATAAATTAAAATATTTTTTAGCAATCAGTAAGCAATAAGGAATCACATATTTTTTACTAGCACCACAGATTACTTTTATTGTAATCGAATCGTTTTCTGTGTTTAGCGCATCTAACGTAATAAAAAGGTCGCGTTTCCGTTTTATTTTACTTATTTATTTATGTACACACAAAAAAGAAGACGTAGTACAGAGTAATAGGAAAATTACGTACAAAGGCACTGCTTATTTCTGAAATCTCTTCCAGCAGACCTGCGAGAGGGTTATGAGAATAATAATTAAAATCCTTCAACCCCGTAGTAGATTCTACGAAGCACTGCTCTTGCTAGGGTTAGTGTTAGCAAAGTGTGGACAAAGGCTAGAGTCCCGAGAGCTCACCTACTCGTTTGGTGAATATAGTATGACCCCTCGAGGTCACTAGAATAGGTAAGGGAAAATAGTAATAATAACGCGTTTACATTATGACTCATCGCGTTCGAATTCGTTTGATGCTCCAAAATAAATGTTATATTCGGAAATATTAATTAGTTTACGTTCGACTTGATTTCATGTTAAATAACGTTATGGCCGGTATTACCCGACCGACAATCTGATGGATTCATTGAAATGCCTACCCCCACATTTCGCAGCTTAAAATATCTATTTGAAACGTTACGAAACAAAAACACAACTTATGAAACAAATGTATGTACATATTATAACAAAGATCATATATTCAACGAGGTTTTTAAATCTACTTATATATATTAATACATGAAGCAAAAACTTTGTACCCCTCTTTACGAAAATTGCGCGGACGGAGGAGTATGAAATTTCTTACACTTATAGAGAACATAGAGAAGAAGTGCAGAATGCTAATATTTTTTTTTAAATTATGCATTAAAAATACATTAAATCAATAAAGAAAACATTACACACACTACCATGTATTTGTCACAACACATACGTATAAATATACTCTTTGTGTATTGTCAATTGTGAAACTTTTGTTATTGCTTAAAGTCTGTGGTAAAATTGAGAACAGATTAATATTGTTTGTCTATAATATTATTTATTTATAGTGTAATTTTGGCGAAATCTGTATTATTATAGAAATATAATAAAAGTTTAAACATTATTATATAACCATAATAATGTTTATACTTTTAATTTCGATTAATTATAGTCGAATTTTGACTACCGCGAGGACCACTAGTAAGTATAAATCTATTATTTACTGGTTGAAATCCGTGCCGGTCGTAAGCTCTGGGTCGATGGAGAAGCTTGGTGTTCTTTGTGTTTTGTATAGAATATACGAAATGTGTTGTGAGGAATTGTTTGAGATGATTCCATTATGCATATATGTCTAGTGAGAATATACCACTAGGAACCCAATTTTGAAGTGTTGGTAATTAACGTGGTTTACTTGTATCGAGTGATACGATTTTTATTTTGTAGGCGAGTGTACCTTCGCATAGCCCACCTATCTTTAAATGGTTACCGCAGCACCATGAATACGAATGCATCAGGCGTCCTTTAGGCCACGATGACTTCAACCTTCACAACGGTTCATTTTCAGTCTTATTTCTACTACAATGTACCACTGCTACAATATTATTAAGATTTTGACGTCTTAACTCAAGATTAATGGCCATAGCCACATTGATATTCCTAAATGCCACGGTGAGCGCTCGGTTATTTGAGATTTCAAACAAACACAATTTTAGAAGCACAATGGTATGATGCCAATGAAATTCCTGTCGTCAGTTTGACGGAGTTCTGAATTGAATAGACGAGTCAACAAATCTGGACACGTGTCGTAATAAAAAAAAAATTGGACCACGTACAAATTTGTAGAACGATTCATAACAATAACCAATTGTAGTGTTGTATTTATTTTGTCGTCGACTGTACTATCCGTGTGTTGCGTCAACGCTACGATGATTTCTCGTTTACAACATAAAGTGATATATTTAACTGCGTTATATTTAATTTTAAATGTGATATATGTGACGGCATTGACATTTTTAACGACACGTTTTTTTTTATTTTTTATTGCCCTTGTAGGCAGACGAGCATACGGCCCACCTGATGGTGAGTGGTTACCGTTGCCCATGGACTTCAGCAATGCCAGGGGCAGAGCCAAGCCGCTGCCTACACGTGTCCTGGTCTCAAAAACAAACTAGTATCCAAGTTCCTTTGTTCATAATTGATGAGAGAATGTTAAGTAGTCAACTCTTGTTTTCATGTTATTTTCAAATATACTCTTTTTGTCGCACTGTTAACATTTAAATTTAGCCTATTTTTCCGCTGTTTGTAAAATTGCTGTAACATGTCATAGTTTGTTATAAGAGATTGCTGTACATGCCTGTAACTGGCTTACATACCAGTACTTAATTTTATACATGTTAATTTTAAGCTTGAATGTTTTGTGTGTATTGCTGTTGGTGTATCTAAATAAATAAATAAATAAGTAACATTGAGATTACTGCGATTTTCGTAGTGGAATACATATAAAATTATTAATTCGAAAATAAAGTTAGGTAAATCTTCGGAAACTAATCTCACTTTCTACTTTACAAAGCAATAAAAGTTTCCTTTTTTGTTGGTAATCACTTACCGATAACTTCCAATATATGAATAACTTAAGTATAACTTCAACTTGGGTCTTGGCAGACTACTTCAAGTAAGCCCCAACGTAATCTTCATACCAAAATAGATTATTTTTTTATGAAGGAAGGATTACTGGTGGCCCGGTGGCCTTTCTAGTTTCACCAAGACAGGTGGGCGAGCAAGGGCTCAGCCAGGAGGGGTGGGATTTGCTAACAGCTGCCCGAGCGCCTTCGAAGGAGATTTTAACAGCTCAAGAGCAGCTGCTTCGCGAATAATGTATTACTGCATCGGAATCGCGACCTTTTTTATGTTAAGTGGTTACTGGAGCTCATAGACGTCTACAACGTAGTTACAACGGCTGCCCCGCCCTTCAAACCGAAACGCATTACTGCTTCACAGCTAATATAGGCAGGGCGGTGGTACCTAGCCGCGCGGACTCACAAGAGGTTCTACTTGCCCAGAAGATCCGGCGAGAAACTCAGCGGGCGGATGAATGTGTTTGATTGCACGTCGAATTCTTTGCCGAGCTTGACGAGTACGGTTACCAAGGACAAATTTTTCTTTTGTGAAAAAAAAACAAAAAAAAACTGACAAAATCCCTTACATATATTTTAAAAAATGAGACGCTTATAAATCTAAGCTCAAAAAGGTTTTTGTCACACAATATTTTCTTTGATACTGTATGTAACTTTATATGACTGACACATACGACAAAAGCCTCGTTTTTAGGTTAACCTAACCTTTAAGTAAAAACGCGGTCTAGTTGCGCGGGCGTCGGTCAGCAGAGGTCAACGACCGGAGGCCCCTAGACAACCTTTGTAGTTGCCTCGCACCCGTCTCCTTACACACCCACGACACGGCAATAAGGATTAATCTGACGAGAACTTAATTCATTAAAAACATTTAATTTAGGGAATTGAGTAATCAAGTGTATTATAATATAAACTATGCCATTCACGTCATTTTCGTGTGGCACATCATATACTATAGATAAAACGTTGAAAATACAGCGAAACTATAATTGAAATTTGATTTTTTTCTGGTAATTTTTCTCCTACTTTCAAACGATGTCATTGCCCTTGTAGGCAGACGAGCATACGGCCCACCTGATGATGAGTGGTTACAGTCTCCCATGGACTACAGCAATGCTAGGCGCAGAGCCAAGCCGCTGCCTACCGTTAAATACTCTCCACAAGCTTCGTTTGAAGAAGGATATGTCATAGCTCTTGGGAAACACCCCACGCTTTTTTTACAATAAAATCATTTTTCTTACACTATTTTTAATTCAAATTTATTAAAATTTATTTTAAATTTTTTAGTTGGATTTTCTATAGAAGCGTATTTTGTTTTTTTAAACTATTATTTATTTTGAATTTTTCAGTTGAATTTCAATTTTTAAATATTGAATTGTCATCGGTCCTTAATAAGTATACCATTTGAGTAGTAGTATACCATATTTAATATTATATTAGTATACCATATTTCGAGTTAATCCGACGTTTTGAAGGGGGAAGGGTCAAAATCATGTTCAATGATTCCGTTACAAACATACGTACGTCTGAAGCTAATAAAAGCGTTTTAAAAAATTGTTTTACTTATGTCTACGGAGTCGCGAAAACCCAAAGAAAGTATCATTAGAATGACAGCTACATTATGAATGCTTAATTCCAATTAGCTCTATCTATACAAATCAATTGAATCCGTATAATGAGACGACATATAATGACCCTACTTGTCTATACTCTCTATACTAATATTATAAAGAGGAAATATCTGTTCGTTTGTTTGTATTGAATAGGCTCCGAAACTACTGAACCGATTTGAAAAATTCTTTCACTGTTTGGAAGCTACACTATTCCCGAGTGACATAGGCTATAATATTTTTTTAAAAGATTAAAGATCATTACTAAAACTCCAATAATGTAACCCAAGATGTAAAAAAATTACCTAAAATATTCTTTACATTACGTGCCCTGCGAAAGCTACTGATGATAGAATAAAATAATGTACTACGACTTTGTAGAACACATTATTATTTATAAAAAGTGTCGCGACAGCATATTTCTAACTATTATAGTTATTCCGCATTAAGTGTTATTTTATATAAAAAAATAAAACAACATCAAATATCGTTGAAATTTTTGTTAAAGACCCGAGCGAAGCCGGAGCGGGCCGCTTGTAATACATCATTGGATTTGTTCATTTTGTTATATGGCCTTTGAATATTTAAACTTTATAAATATACAAACAACTAATTAAATTTAAATTAATCTTTTGTAATCTTAATTGACACAATGGACACGAAACCCGCAGAGTGCCAGGGTCATACGATAAATTTATATGTATAGAAACACTTGTAACGGACTTACCCATATAGCAAAGAACGATTGTAATAACGTGATAATTTTGTCAAACAGTAAATGGGTCTATGAAAAAAAAAATCCGTGTGCCAACAATTAACAAGAATTATACAAGATTATACTTACTTACTACAAGATTATACAATAAATATTTAGGCGAATACTATAGAAGCTATAAACAATAATTATTTATTAAAACTACCCTCAGATAAAATGTAATTCATATATATTCTATACACTTGCACATGCTCAGAATGAATGTACAGTTAGGTACACATAAAAAAATGCCGATAAATCCAAGAGTCACTTGGAAAGTAAATCTCCAGTCAATCTCCACCTACCGCAGGGACCTAATATTACCTATTTATATACTTTTATTGCGTCTACGGTGAGACTAGACGTTATAAAACTAAAAGGAACAGAACTATAATAAATCGTGCTTATGAATACATAACAACCGTGTTCGGAAGTGTCTGTGGGCTCGTAACATAGGGCGAAGATTACTAATTTGGTTGTACGTACCTTTGGGCTGAGGTTTCATGCGAGCGACGAGGGGGAAAAAGCGTTTTGCCGGGAATTAGATTTTAATGTCAGTGTTCCTACGTCAGACTGTATGCGAAGATTATATGTACATACTAGCGACCCGCCCTCGCTTCGCTTCGGAAACATGAAATATACTTCTTCAGCTATTTTTGAATGGTGTAAACATAATTCAGGTTCGACTAAAAACATCGAATTTTTGATGCTAATACCAAATAAACTTTTAATTACAAAGTTAAATATATCGCGTATTAAGCGAAATGTCCCTTAAACCAAACAGCCTTTCATCCCTATATATCTATACTAATATTATAAAGAGGAAAGATTTGTTTGTTTGTTTGTTTCGAATAGGCTCCGAAACTACTGGACCGATTTGAAAAATTCTTTTTCCATTAGAAGCCGACATTGTCCCTGATGAACATAGGCTACTTTTTTTTATTTTTTTTTATTTATTTTTTTGGTTTCATATGTGTTTTAATGTTTCCGAAGCGAAGCGAGGGCGGGTCGCTAGTAATATATAAATTTAGAATCAATTAGGAAGTGCCTGCATCGACGGTCTCCTGACAAGTTCTAAGTAAACCAATAATCACAGTTTCCGCTACTATAAAACTGTTACTCACTATTCAGAATTAATTATAGACTGGGCTAGCGCCCTCTTGCGGTGAGAGGCGGCAGGAAGTGCCTGACCCGGGGGTTCGTGACAAGCCCAGTGAATGCGTTTTTCAGTTGGAAATATAGTATCTGCTTAGGGAATTTAAACACCGACATGGTCCCGTCGCTTGAGTACAACGGGAGTCTTATCCTTTAGGACGACTTCTACAATATGACTATTAACAATGGAATCATTAGTCGTGGGTCATCTTCGTTTATTTGCAATCACAGCAGCTCACCGCAGACCACTGTTCTGTATTTGTGTGCGGCAGTTTCCCTCATGTCACTGTAATATTGTGGTTGTTTAAACTAATTCTCAGAGATAACGACGTGCACAATCGAGTTATTTGGATGAAGTTTATATTTGAACGTTAATAATAGTAATTTGTCTGTCGCAACTTAGACTTGGCGAGGTTCAAGGGCGAATATTATCTACTCGCTATTAGATAGGCCATGCGAAAATCATCCTTCCAAAGAAAGAAATAGAAAAAAATATGCAATTCAGACAGTAGAAGAAACCTTAATAAGTATCAGTCTATCTCAGTTTCTCACAGGAAAAATCCAATAGAATGCTTATCCCTTTTTTGTATTACTTTTCAGTTTCATTGAGTTTCAAATCACAATGCCAATGCTGTTCTAAATAAGCTTCCACTTCAAGAATACGAATCGGATACGACTAGATTTGGGATGCCAATCTATGTTTGCAGTAATGAACTTATCGAAAAATCGATTTACTAAGTTTGTTTCTTAGTATAAGCGAGAAGTACAGCCAGGGTATAGAATTAATAATTTACAAAAAAAAAGTTGAGCTATTATAGGCGATGTGAAAATGTTTGTATGAAATAAACGTTTCCTTATAATGTAATGAATTTAATGCTAATAGGCAGATTGAAAGAGAGAGAGGGAGAGAAAGAGAGCGGTGTCCTAAAAAAATTTTGGATGAACTGTGTGAAAGAGAAGGGTGAGTCTGATGTCGTATAAAAAGCCAGAATTTATAAAGAGGATATGTAACGCCGACCTCACGTAGGGGGATAATGGCAAGAAGCAGAATGTGAATAGGCAGGCAAAATATAATCTGTCTTTGTCTCCACTTTATCCCACTAGGTGAGGTCGGCACAGCGAGTTGTTCTATTCCATTACTCTTCTATCAGCCGTCATCTCAACACTCCTCTCTCTCTCGTATCGTCATTCACACACTCTATCCACGTCTTTTTCGGTCGAGCTCTTCCTCTTCTACCCTGCCTCTACCTTATTTCCATACATCACCTAGTCACATGCATCTCCTCTCTACGCATCACAGGTCCATTATAAAATATAATGAAGCGTTTTAATTTATATCTCAAGAGTGGTCGCATGGCTCTATTACCCTTTAGCAATAGACGGAGCGTCTTCCTCAACTAGAGAAATAAAATAATCGCCTATGAACTAGCAAATGTATTAAATTGCGTGTTCGTGTCAAAAAAAAGCCTCACAATATTCATTCCATAACAATACCTTTAGTTACGTAAAAAATGTTGTTTAACATATTCCCACCGTAACCGGAGTTTTACTAGCTCGGCGGTCACATAAACCAGAATATGTGGTTTACGAGATGAATATAAGGTGCAACCCTGAGCAGCCCTCAAATATGAAATGTAAAAATTATGACGCACTATGTAACAAGCAACCGTTTTAATATAGAATTTTTGAGAGCATTGCTTGTTTATTAGAATTTTTAAACGCAAGCATAAAGTTATTGTACCACCACCCTGCCTATTTCTGCCGTGAAGCAGTAATGCGTTTCGGTTTGAGGGGCGGGGCAGCCGTTGTAACTATACTTGAGACCTTAGAACTTATATCTCAAGGTGGGTGGTGCATTTACGTTCTGGATGTCTATGGACTCCAGTAACCACTTAACACCAGGTGGGCTGTGAGCTCGTCCACCCATCTAAGCAACAAAAAAAACAAAACTAAAAAAAAGTAGTTTATTTAATTTCGTGCTGATTTATTCGCAATTACACTTTTACAAATATTTAGGTTCGTGTTCACTAATAAAGTACGCAGCCTTCAACTACCCGCTTTACTTCCATTTCTGCCGTTTTTCATATGCCTCGTCCCCACTATCGCCATTGCTCGCAACAACAATGTAGCCAAATGGAAATCCGAAAACTGTCTTAATTTTAACATGTTCAATTTTATATTATAGTTGTTTTATAACTAACCAAAGTCCGCGCATAGTTTTTATAGCCCCTTAGGCTACCAGCGATTAGGGGGGCAAAAACGATCATTTTAGGCGACCTTAATCTCTCTTACTCAACATACATCTTAACCAATCGATGCCAAATTAACTCTTAAAAATGCAATCATAAGAACCATCTCGATTTAGATCCTGCAATGACATTTCTGAGTGCGTAAAAACCCGTCAAAATACCGTAATTAAGTTTTGTTAGATTAGCCCTTTGATTAAACGTTCAATAAGTTTAGGGAGTAATAGTCCCTTCGGATATAAATTTTACCAAGATAGGTACTTTCGATTAATTGCATAAATTGGCGAATCTCATTTGAACATCAAAGGGTTCGTCGTGTAATTAAAACCATCTTTGATAATTACTATTAAAATAGAAATTGCGAGTTCTTTTTTTTTTGGCAGAGAAAAGAATTTTTTAATGAAAGCATAACGTAAAGGAAGTGAGTTTTGAATTGTTGTTTTTTTTAATTTTAATTAATTATCGAAGAAAAGATGTGGCTCAGCCCAAATTTATTAAAAGATATGTAGTAATTATTTCCTTCAGTTTTCTCGAGTCCTAAACCTAATTAAAACGACTTTAAAAATTATTTGAATTGTAGGAAGTAGTATAACGACGATAAAAAACGGGAGATTAAACTCTTAAAATCGTTTTAATTTGTTAATTTATTCTTAATCTATGCTATTGGCAATGGGTAGACGAAGCTAACGAACATCGCAACAGTGTAAAGCTCCGCAAAAGCCCGTAAATACACAGAAACAAGAGACAAAATAATTCGCAGCCATCTTTCGATGGGTAATCTGAAAGGCTGTCCGATTTTTCCGTCATAGCCACGACAGGTCTGCCAACAAAACAGCCTAAAAGCAATTACAGAGAAGACATCTTGTTCTGATCGTTACAAACCTTAATTAATTTACAAGGGCCATTTTATCGAGTTACCCAATATTTTCGGTCCCTGGAAACGTTGGTGGCAGTTCATTTTACTTATAATTTCGTTATCAAAGGGTTTCGGGGCAATCGAACGTTTGACAGAACGTTAAAATAGGCACTTGATTCTCTGTTTTATCGAGTGGAAGTTTCTTTCGGTCGCGATAATTGAACCGTTTATTTTGTGATCTGTAACGAGATTACACAAAAGCGGTTTCAGGTATTCATAACATTTAAACAAAATTTAAACGTTTTTTAACGAAATTGAAAGACACTGTCGGCTTTTGATACTGAAAAAAAAAAAAAAAAAACTTTGTCGACTTTTTTTTCTTACGAGATAATTTTATTTTGGATGTTCATCACCACATGAAACCAACACGGCATGTCAACTTATCTCAACATAGTGGCCGATTTATACAAAAGTGAACATAAATATTCCAAAACAAAGTACGGGGGCGTGTCCTAAAGTTGAAACGCTTGTTTGTACAAACTAAACTTGGAAATGTAAGTCAACGACTGACTCCTGACATTTGGGAGGCAATGCTATAATCTAATTTTCACGCGAATCCTTAAATTGACGGTAAATAACCAGCGGTTTGATCGTGGAAACGTTTTGGACTGTTCGCGAGTAAACAGTTTGTTTTCTGTTTTGAAACTTTAGGAATTACTGGTTGTAGTCTGTGGCTGTCCTCCCGTTCAAATTCTAACTAATTAAATAAAAAAATAATGGACGCATAATTTTTTTATTTCAAATAAACCCTTAATTTAATTTTTCCTACCTTTACTTTTATTTATTAATTAATTTATTTATTTAGTTGCACCAACAAAGTGATCATCAATACAAAACTGACAAACCCACAAAAGCTCATGGCAGTTGTCGTCACCTCAATTATAGGTGCAATCGACAGTGCATTAGCAACAAAAATAAAAATAAAAATTATATAACTAAGATTTGATTACATGATTTTAATAAAAAAATCCTAGATCCTTTTTCAAACGTAGATTAGTGTAGGTATGTCTCAGTACTACTCTTTGTGAATATAAAATTGAATAAGTGGCTATGCGAAGACTCCGTGCTACCCTCCTTTGAGTTTCAATATCAGCCCAGATTGAGTTTGCTAAATTGCTGTATACTCATCAAAAAAATACATAAATTTTCCCAGTTTTGTGATAACATATCTTTTAGTGGACGAAAGTGTAATAGGAGCCTTTCAACTTTTAAAAAGAAATTACAAATAACGTGTCTGTATCGAAATGTATTTCGGTATTGTTACAAGTATTCGTTCTAAGTCAATCGTGCGGCCCACAAGAGGGGTCTTAGGAATATGACACAAGCCTATGTACATGACTAATGCTCCTTCTGCCATGACTTCGCAGTTCGCTTTGTGCTGTTTCATCCGACCGGCTCAGTCGAATACTCCGCTGTAATTTACGATCGTACCTCGACTAATACATATAACAGTTAAACTATTGTTGCTCTAATAGACTTACGAGCACCATTGTCGGATTGTACAGTTTTGGATCGAAAGCGTTATCCATGAAAGTTAGAGAACCTATCAGTTTTCCGACACAAAGAAGAAAAAAATCATTAAAATAATATTTCCTTGTATACTATGAAGTATGTAGACACGAAGTAATAAAAATAATCGCGTGCAGTTCACACGTAGTAGAACTCAAGCTTTTATTCTTAGTCTAGGTGTCTTTTTCGTGATCATTTCCGTTACATTAAGTCTCAAATGACAACAGTGCTACAAAAAGTTTTGATTTCCATAACTGGTTCACATTCAACAACACAACTGAAGAATTTTCTCCTGTGTTATGGGTGCCGGAACGACCGTTTGAAAAACAAAAACCAGGACAAGCTAGACCCCAAACACCAAATATACTTCATAAAGATACGTATAAAGACCCAACTCTGACCACGCGGTACAGTTGTCAGGGTGACTCCAATAGAGCAACAAAGCATTGCTTAGTTAAAATTCAGCGCTGCAGTCCTCCAAGCTTCAGCATGTATCAAAACTTTTCGCATTTTCATTGCCAGTCTTTTTATGATTTACAAATGCGTAATACGAATTAATTTAGCATTAAGTATTCTTCTGTCCAAAACGCATTTTTTGTCGGAAACATTAATTTGCCACGACTACGTTATTTTAAAATTTTTTAGAATCTAGAGACCATAATAGTTGAATCCGGTAAACAGAGACGTAAAAAACAAAACTATGGAGTCCTTGATGTACTTACAAAACCCCAGACGGCTCGCGCTCTATTTAAATCAAATAAAAAAATCTCCGTAAAAGAAGAACAAAGAATTTCTCGCTTTCGAACATAAAGGCATAATGAAATTCATCCCCCAAGTGTGCTGTGGACTATTATTCAACCACATACAATATGTAATGCGGTAACAAACGCTACCAGGGAACAAGGATTAAATTAAGCTCCTAGAAATGACGCGTGATCTTTCGCGAATAATTTCCGTCGTAAAACTTTCTAGGTAATAATTTTATGTGCAATATAAATAAATCAATCCAATACAATTATTTACAATTGGAATAAAGGCCAGAAAAAAATTATTCCAAAAAGTTACAATTAATTTGGGACTCATATGTGAATGGCATTGGTTATATTTGACGGAACAACAACAACAGGCTGAACTCCAGCGAAACTTTGTTTCGAAAAATAAATCATCTTTGTGGAAACTTTCCCGCCGAAACCGTCGCTTGCGTCCTTGACAGAGGTCCGTCGCAGACACAGCCCACTAGTTTCTTGCCGGATCTTCTCAGTGGGTCGCGTTTCCGATCCGGTGATAAATTCTGCGAAGCACTGCTCTTGCTAGGGTTAGTGTTAGCAACGTCGTCAGATTAGAGCCCCGTGAGCTCACCTACTCATTTTTTTTTTATTGCCTTTGTAGGCAGACGTGCATACGGCCCACCTGATGGTGAGTGGTTACCGTCGCCCATGGACTTCAGCAATACCAGGGGCAGAGTCAAGCCGCTGCCTACCGCCAGCCAAGCCGCTGCCTACCGCAGCCAAGCCGCTGCCTACCGCAGCCAAGCCGCTGCCTACCGCAGCCAAGCCGCTGCCTACCGCCTATAATCTAAATATAAAAAATCTAGTATAACCCGTCAAAGTTGCTAGAATAAGTAGGAAAAACCGTGGAAAAACTTGACGCGAATTGAATAAACAGACGCGAATTCATACAACTGCTACTAAAAAGCAATTAAAGGCACAAATATTCGTTTTTATAACACATTTTTATTAACTCGAACTGTATCCACCTCTCTTTCTGTGTAATAGGTACTTTCAACGAAATTTTTATCAACTACAAGATGTCAGATTAAATTTGAAAATCTGCACACATATCGGGGATAATATGATGACAATAACATAAAATATACTTTGGTCATTAGGCCAATTGCATAAAACTATCCTGATCAGAACAACCTGCCAATAAATGATAATTTTACTTTAATTTTTAGTTCGTTTGGTTATTAAAGCGTGTTTTTAATTTTCAAACTAGACATATTATTGTTTTAAATTCAAAGTAACAAAATCAAAACGGAATTCAATTGATAGTTGCATGAAAGGACAAAACAAAAAATGCATCGTCCGTTTTATTTAAATAATAACGTGTCCTATAGAAATGTAGACGTGTAGACTACAGACAAAAATAGTCTACTTGTAGCAAATTTGTCACGCCATTTATATTGAAAGAGGTTTAAAAAAAAAACTAAAAACAAACAACTTTTTTACTGTATACTAAAAATAATTCGGATTTAAAGTCAAAAGCGAACCAAGAACTCATAAATTAAGCTATCCAGCGCATTCGCTTTTTCGTTAAAAAAATCTAAACTTCAAGTACCGTTTCAGCTATAATTAATCCTTGTATCCTGACATTCGGGGGTAAAAATTTCGAAGCTATATTGCACTTGCCCAGCTTAATCCACGCCGATTTACTAACAATTACTGTGACTCTGTAAGGCTCTGTTCACACACGCGCTTTCTACACCTATGTTTTGTTGATGGAATTATAACACTATAATGTTTTAAAGTGAATAAGTTTGTTTTTTCGGACGAAGTGCTCGCGCAAGCCCGCTTAATCGTTTATACATATTTTTTAACCAAGCCTGTCTCATCTCAGGTGGTGCCTTTGTAGGTTGTACAAACAGACAGAAAGTCTGAATTGAACTGGAATTCCATGAGATGGTATTCATAAACCTATGTCAATTGTTTCAGCAGACTTAAATGCAATCGTTACCCATGTCATTAACAATAACTTAGAAGTTTCGAACACGTACCACAGGCTGAGAGATTGAGTGCGGGCCTAGAATAGCATAGCCCCGTCTCTTCCAGAGGTTGTCATAAAAGTCGACTAAAGGATACAGTGGAGACTAGACAGCAACGTTCTCCACAGGATCGTAATAAAAAAAGACAAGAGAACATTCACACAAAACATCGTTTTGTTTTTGATGTCGCTCAACTCTGCGAATTCCTAGGAACAATGGTTACATTCTTCCTAAAGGCTAAACAAAGAACTGTACGTGACATAACATTACACCGGCGGCCCGTGAGACATCGCTTTGAACTCCCCGCATTGTCCTTTTATATTTTCACATTTAAATAAGACAGGAATTTCCCTGACAACTCCCAACTTTCCCCTTATCACAAACTAATAGTACAACTTTACGAGACTGCAAGTGATTTTGACCTTTGTAAACGGTTTGGCTGTGACCTATATCAGATAACTTTGACTTATCCCATGAAACGTACGTACTTCTAGTTTGGGCAACTTTTGCGTGAAGTTCTCAACGAAGGGGTGCCTTATCGGTCCTTGAATGAAACACTTCATCGTAATTTATGTCTCCACTGCTTTTTCTATTTCGTTCTAACATTCCGAGTATCTGTATTTTTTCCTGACTTAAAATTTTCTTATCTCAGAGGCAAACGTCGTTACGCGGTTGTTGGCCGAGTTATTTATTGTCTCTCTATACGCTTAGTTTTGTGGTTTCAGTTTTTTGCTTGTGCTTAATTTCTTGTTTGTGACTTACTTCCAATATCTATACGCCGATAAAAAACGGAGTCGTTGGGTAATTTGTAATTCCACGTCATGCTTGAGCACTTTGGTACTTGCTGTTAAAAGATTTATATGAGAATACAAGGAGCTAATTTTTTGTGTAAAACCCTCTTGGCCACCCACTGGGTTCATTTCAATAATAAGAAAGCTAATTCATTATTTATTTCATAGTACTGGAATGGCCGCACCGCGTATGTGAAGTTCTACGACTAGCTGGTGATGTTTTGCGGTCGTAAATTTTTTTTTATATTCTAAATGCTAAATGTGAGCCCGAGACTGCATGTCACAAAAATGTATAATTGCGTTATTGCATCCAAATGGAAGCTATGCAAAATTACCAAAAAAGTGTGGTTAATTGTCATTGTTGTTGACGCCATAATTGTAATGTTAATTGTAATGTTGAAAATAAATTACAAAGAGTACTAAGTCTTTGTAATCGCCGCAGGAAATTGGCAAAATGTCATATTAGTTTTATATACTGTTAAATATCTCAAAAGAGAAGGCTTGAATAACACATTATATTATTGATATAAATCTCGGCAGGGGTCTAGTAAAATAGAATTTGATAGTTTGGAAGGATAAAGTGTAGGTCAAAGGTCTGACCGGTCGCGCGGAGATGTGCCCTGCAGTATTTTATGCTGTGAAAATAGGACACCTCACATATATTTTCTGGACATGCCAATAGATTGTTAACCAATTTAAACTTTATTTTACTCGCAAATAAGAACTGAAGGCGAGAAATCGAGTAAGTAATTGAATTTAAAAAAAAACAGTTATTCAAATAATTTTCATCAAAAACCCTTTGCGTATTCGATAAAACATTTACCGAAGCATTGTAAAGGTTAAATGACACAACCTTTTAACTGATCCGATAAAAGTTTGTGGCCCTCCGGCAATCGAAGTTGTTGTCCATTTTCATTTGAATTAGGTTAAGTTTACAAAACCAGATAAGCAATATTTTGATTAAAATACTTCTTTGCTACGCAGAAGTTTACTTTTGTGATTTTCCTGAAATGCTCAAGAAAATCTCAGAGAGCCACGCAATTTTTGTAATACCTGTTACTTATCAGTTCCCGCGCGAAAGAATAATCGCGAAACGGACACGAAATCGCCCGAGGCGTTTGGCAAACATCAATCTTGGCCGAGATTGCCAAGTTTACCAACTCGGCCGAATTCGTCATTCGGCACTAACTTGTCGGTCGGCTTTGGGAAACAATTTGATTTCCCCTAATGCCCTCACTGAATACTAAATCCACGAAACATTCTGTCGAAATTCCCAAGTTTTAATGTCGAAAGATAATTTTGTACGGTTACGATTCTTTGGATAAACTTGGGGTCCAAAATCAAGCTGTTCGGAGGAATCGAGATATTAGAATGTTCAGAAACGATTCAACTAATGCCTGGCTCTCGAATGTTTTCAGTTTAAATGGTTTTTCTTTGACTTCATTCAGTTCTATTGCAACATTTAGCTACCAAACTAATTCTCCCATAAGAGATTGCAGATTTAAAATTTTATTTTTAATGTCTATTACATCAATTTTATCTTACCTGAAGTATTCTCTGGACGTTTTTGCTGGCACTGTTGACAGTTTTAGACGAGAAGTCTACAACCTTGCTCAATGAGTTTTTTCAATTAAGTAATAGCGTATTTGGTAGTAAATGTGTAATAATGTAAAGTCTTCATGTAATGTTATATATAGTTTTTTTATTTTTATATAATGAACCGCTTTTTTTTCAAAGCATGCAGTCGGTACCTGTAATTGTGGTAGCATTTAGTGTGAAATCAATGTACATGATACCTGTAATGTTCTGTGCTGATGTATAATATGTTGGTACCCGATAAATAAAATAAATAAATAAATTAAGATAAAGGAGCTTAACGTGTGAAAACAAGAAATGACGGTTCTGCGAAATATATTTATAATCAAAATACCAATAACTGTGTTCTTTATTACGCACGCGTGGAACCCCTGCCGAGTGTCAATTTCAGTTGCCGTTCGCAGGCAGCAGACACGTTCAATTTCTACGGAAATATTTAGTTTCGAATACTCGAACCTATCACTGATTCGGTTTTCATCGTTTCCAATCGTACAGATTGCTCGATTGCGTCTATTCGATCACCCGGCACTCGATTGAACATCATTCGCGAATAACTATTGAAGGCTCTCAAACTCAGTTTGCTACGTGTTTGCGTTAAAATGGTTAGCTGCATGACTTACGATGAAAATTTTGCAGTTTTTTACTGTTAACTTACTGAATGATTCATTGCCAAATATCGAATAGTGATGTGGATCTTAAATTTATCTTGCATTCCTACAGGATTAAAAATTATCATGTATTTTTTTGGTTGCAGTTAGGACTGGGCTAAATTCTGAATGAGCTTTATGTCCCGTTATTGTTTGTTAATACGCATAGGCCAGTTTGGTTGCACGAAGTTCACGCGAATCTAAGTACAAATATGTACACCTTGAATCCGACTGCATTCGAAACACTGCCAAAGGGGTCAATTGCATAATATCCATTGTAATTGTTTCCTCATACGTGTTAGACTGCTGGATCTGTTTAGTATGCATGCACAGCATGCACTTATTGAACTATTTTAGAATTCCAAATTAGGGTAGTTGATACATATCGATAATGCAGCTTACTTAGTTGCATAACTTCGCTTGCCTGATTCACTAGTTCAGCTATACTACATCAGGTAATGGGGAAGAAGTCAAACTTCAACTTGTGACTGCTTCACATCTAGATGTCGATCGATCTTGAGATATTAAGCAGTGAAAATTGTAAGACATTGAATAAAAGACATTGCTGCGTTACTAATAAAGTAATGCTTAGCTTATTGTTGACCGTGAAATTTGGTAATACTATTCAAAGCTCAATGATGTTTTAATTAAATTTAGTTGATAATTTTTTAGATAGATGTAGGGTTGTGAAAATCAAATTCTAATGATAATTAAATGTTACTAAATATTAAAGTGTTTTGAAGGGAACATTTTAGGAGCGTCTTTGAATAAAACATAATTTAAAAAAGTAATTTTAAGAATACATATTTAAATTTAATAAAAATAAAAATAAACACGATGTCTTTTCCTGGTAGGTTAAAAAACGGTTCTGGAGATTTCATAACGGTGATCCTGCCAACTTTAATGAAATATGACGTCAACGTTTCTATTAGAATATCGGGTTGCAAATTTTTAAAATAGAATGTGCTATTTTACGTCAAAATTAGGAAGAGCGTTGTTGCCAAATCGCAACTGCTCGTGCGCCACAACAGTAAGAGAAACATTAAGTCAAATAACCAATTTAAAATTTTGTTCATCATCTAACTGACCTAATCAGCTTGTACGCATATAAAAGTTCAATTTGTTCTATAAATTTACAGAGTGTCTAAGGTCAACCTTTCTTGGAAACTGTAGATCATCGTTTGCGAATCAGGTTACTTTTTACAATATGATCCTTATCAAATATATATATTGGTAGATATTAGTATCAAAAACAATTGGCAATGAATTTATTAGTCACATCTTTCAAAATTCGACTTATGTATAAAGGTCAATTAATTTTGAAGAATCAACAAAATGATAATAAAAATATCGTGTACTCTGACTGCGATCATGCTTTCAACGTATCGACGTGGAAGGGAATGTAAACCAAATGTGGTCGAGTATGCATAAACATATCTACAGCTTAACAACCAAAGAAATATCAAGTGAAATCCTCTAACCAAAATAAACCATAATAATGTTCGTATTAGCTGACATGATTAAATAGCTTAACGGTATTATGTGCAGCAAATACTATATTATGTATAAAATTAACAGGGTCCCAACGGAAGTGCATGTTGCCTTAATGAACTTGGGCTCGGCATACCATCAGGTTAATGTCACAAGCTACTACCTATACTATGAATACTAAGTTTATGCACTAAGACCTGTGGTTGGTTCTAATTTATTCATTGGAACCTCACTCTAGGTTTCATATCCGTAATACGTGGTACTTAATTTGCATATGATGTTAAAGTTTGAATTTCTAACAGTAGTTTTTCAATTACTTTGGGCGAATACAAGCCTTCTGACCGTTAAACAGAATTTAGTGGCTCATGTCAGATTTAAACGGGAGTCTGGTACTTAATCCTAAAACGCAAGACCTGAAGACGATTTTAGTTCCCATAATTAAAATATTAGAAAATCTTAACGTTACTATCGTTTCTAATCGCAATAAGACAAGTGTCCCGAAGGGAGATAGCGACCTGGAATTGCTGATACTCATGAGGGATTGTAACTATTTATCATCAGATGGCCTGCGAGCTTGTCGGCTTCCGATAACAATATAAAAAAAAAATTGCCAAAAACTGTTTCGAATCTGATGTCCACTTTCCACATCGACCCTCCCGAATCACGAAAATAATGAATCATCATAATCTTCTTTAAGAAGCAAATCCATTGAATTTAATTGTTACTATTGAATCTTCTTGAACACGAAACTAGTATCGTTTCACATCACTACACGTAACTCAATAACGCAGCACTGGCTTTATTAGGTTACTCAATTTTTATGTAAGAATATTCTTTAAGGCGTCTATTTTACTTATTGTTCGGTTGAGGCGTGAGAATATCAGTATCACATTTATTATTCATCGTCTAATCTTCCTCAACGTGAAAACATAAATAAATTTGAATTTCTTATCGACTGAGGTAATCACCTGTGGGCTTCAGACGTTTGTTCTTTTATGTTTCCGGTTTAGAATTTTCGCTGTATTTGTGTATCAAAAAGAAATTACGCACGTTAAATTGAATAAATTTCATCGTAAATGAGCATCTGTTGTTAGCAGAATTCATGGACGTCAGCATAGCGTTGTCTTGAGAAGTCTAATCGAAGTCTCGGTTATATTAGAATATTCGGCTTTCCGAACTAACCTACGAATACCACGTGGCAGAATTTGGAATTCAGTCAGTACCCAATAAATGAAAAAAATCGATTGTCTGTAAAGTCGGTTTACTATAGTTGAACGTGACAACGTCATAAGAAAATACGGATGGAATGGTTTAATTTTTCGAAAGAAAATTTTAATTTATTTATAGGCTGTATTACGAACAGAACGCTGCCGAATGCGGAGGCCGATTGTGTCTCTTTGTCGCTCGTTGCGCGCTCTCGCTTGCACTTCAAGCCTTAAATGGAACGCCTCAGAGCGAGGTAACGCCGCATGAGTCATGTTTTTTCGTGCGTGCAGCCGGCTCCATCGAATTATAAGACGTTGTCACGTCGAAAAAAAAAAACTTGAAACGCTATTTAAGCCTAAGGACAGAAATTCAAATTTGAAGGTAGTCAGTGACTGTGATGTACTGATAGTAGTAGAAGTAATAGCTTTTATATATGCAGATTAACAAAATAACTAGACGGATTGTAGATCATGTAGGACTAATTTATATTAGGCCTTAGTAAACAGTACATTTACGTAAAATATCCGCCAAAAAGAGCCACATACTTTGAAAGCATGCAGATTCAATATGTTTAAATGAAATGTTTTTGTTTTCTCGGTCTTAAATCGAGCGTGGCTTGAACTCGGAAGTTTTAAGCACGCGTTAATTTCCCAACGTAACTTTACTCAAATTAAGCTCTAAGCAACTTCGTGCCGTTGTCTTGAAGTTCTACTTAAGGTTAATTAATTGTATACGATTACGTTCCTTATATGCTGCAGCATAGACTAATGTACATTTCTGGTTATTATGTTCATTATTATGAAATGCAAAGCTGGCAGCTACCTTGGACAAAGAATTAGTCTAGCTATTCAAAGGGGGAACGCTGCCAGTATCTTCGGAACCATGCCTAAAGGAACTCCTTTTAATAATATATTTTAGTTATTAAATTATTATTTTTATTATTTATTATTAGAAATATATTAAGAACTAGCTGACCCGGCAGACTTCGTAGTGCCTCAATCAATAAATAAAAGACCTAAACTTTTATATAAAATAAACTTAAAACAAACAAAAGGAATCCGTCTGACGGGGGACACAACAAAGGAAAAACAAAATTGTTTTATTTTTATTTAATTCCGAGCATTTCATATTTATCTACCTTTTAAACCGTCTCTGGACTTCCACAAATAATTCAAGACCAAAATTAGCCAAATCGGTCCAGCCGCTCTCGAGTTTTAGCGAGACTAACGAACCGCATTTCATTTTTATATATATAAGTATAGACTATATTTGGAATTATCTTCTTTAAAATATAAACTTTTAATGATAACAAAACCAGCCAAATACTACATATTTCAAAGCCAAATGGATATAAAACTGGTCGATTCCTGAACATAGACTTTAAACAAACAACTGCCAACTGTGCAACTAGGACGAGTAGTGGCAAGTGCATGTTTGCGCGGGTCAGTAGTTATAAAACTTTTTTCCTTAATTTTGAACCTTCTACATTAAACTCATTTAATTATCATAAATTATAGCCAATCAATAAATATATTTAATAACAAAGCGATTGTTTTTGTCAATTGTTACTGGCCAAAAAAAGGCAAGTGTTTTATTTTAGTGAACAAATCTTTTAAATCGTGTTGGTTTTATTAATAGATATTTTAACGGTAAGTGCATTCACATTCTTATATTCTTAATATTCATACAACGGATGACCCCGGTCACCGTCCTCGTCGAACCCGTCGCTTGCGACGAAGGGCTCGACGAGCGAACTAACCCATAGACACAGCCCACTGAGTTTCTCGCCGGATCTTCTCAGTGGGTCGCGTTTCCGATCCGGCGGTAGATTCTGCGAAGCACTGCTCTTGCTAGAGTCAGTGTTAGCAACTCTCCGGTTGAGCCCCGTGAGCTCACCTACAAACGTTAGGGCGAAGCTGAAATAGCCTCTCAAGGCTATCAGCATAGGAAAAAAAAAAGCGAATGTCTGAAGGAAATCGCTTTAAGCTATAAGATCGCCCAACGTACTTTGACTGTATTTTTTAGCATACTAATCTATATATTTAAATGTACATACATAAAGTATATATACCAATTAAAACGTTCAATTATAAATTCTAAGCCGTGGATTATCCACGAGTCCCTTATGCCTCTAATCTTTTGATAAAAATTTACTATCATACGATCAATAATTTCAATTACATAAACCTACCAGCTCTGTCGCTTCCAACCATTAAATAGACAAGCATCATATAGAAATGAATATGGTGTATCCAATAATACAATTAAAAAACAAACAATTTTTTTTTTATTCAATGCTAGAATAAAAACTGCTAATTTCACTGAGACTATTTCTAATGTTTAATCTCACGTTTTTTTTTGGTCATTATATTATTTCTGCTGTTTCGAATACAGTTGTCGTGGTGAAGGACGATTAAGGTGTTTTATTCATCGACATTCTGACTGATGTCCATTTTGCTATTAAAATATCTCGTGTATCCTTTTACGTTTCATTTCAAAATCTTAAACAGCACAAAGACGTCAGCTACCGGTCTTACTCTGCCTGTATATACATCCAATTTTCGCGACCACACAAAAGAAACTAATAGTATCTGAGTAATAGAGATCTAGCAGCTTAGACAGCAGTTTATTCGGCTTGGGCTTTCATATTCACAAGGATCGTAGGTGTTAGATGTGTACGACAGATGAATACGAAAACTGCAAAGAATTCCAAACGATGACAGCCAAAATTGCAATATTAAACCGTAAAAGAAGTTATAATGATGTTATACGACTCGTTAAAACCATAGAAAACAATGTGTTTAGTTTAACAAGAAAAGCATAAGCACAAAATACTTCTTCTTCTTCTTGCTTCGGTTTCCTCAATACTGAGGGTCGTGACCACCTCCTCGCAACAAGAGCCAATTCGGGATCATTCCACGCCATTTGCCTCTATCTGCCGCCCAGTGTAGAGCATCGTGAACTGTTGTGTCGAGGGTAATACGAATCTGGTCAGTCCAACGTGTCGGGCCTCTACCTCGTGGTCTTCTTCCTTGCCAGTCACCATTAGCTTCTCTAAGCAGCCGTGATCCTTTTCCACAAAATACAGAGAGCATTAAATACATTACTAAATCATGAAGAAAAAACGATAATAAACGAAATTACTTTCCGAACTATGGTTTTGGATAAACACATACATTTATGTTACCTATATAGGGAAAATCTGGGCGATACTGGAACGTGTAAGGTGAGGTGAGTGTAATTAATGTTAACATGTTTGTGTTTGTCGCGTTAACACATTGTGATCGGTCGCAAAATAACCCGCGGCAGGAATTGCCCGACTATTGCCACATCAAAGAACAGATTTACGTTGTAATTTAGATGTATAATTGAGATTCCTTTTCCATTTGCTGTGTACAATATTGCATTAATTTTCGAAATACGGAGTTCTTTGTTAGCAAGAACATGTAGTGGATTCGATTTTGCATTTGTTCCACGAATTCTAACATGCTGATTTATATTTAGAATAAACCGAACGAACACATACTTACACTTTTCAAATTATTCTAACACTCATCTTTTATTGGGTTACTTTAAACTTATCTTTCCACTAATATTTTATTATTGGACTACGGAATTTCATCGCCCACTTTGTAACCATAAGACGTTTGCATTCAATTTACAACTAACTCGGGGATTTAGTATTTTTTTTAAAATCTCCATATGGAAAATCGATAAAATTAATATCTGAAAAAAATACCCGAAATATTGTCAGCCATAATTTTAACAGCCCGAAATTTCGCATCAAACTCCATTGCACATAACAACCGCATATAACGTTTAGTTTATTGACGCAACAAAAATTCATACGTTCATAACGCGTTGCTAGGTAAACTTGAAACATTATTTTGTTATGATTCCGATAAATATTCAATTCATGATGTACTTAAGTGTACCGTAATGTTTTACGGTGCCTCCACCGGTTTAGTTCCGTCCTATTGTGCACCTGTTCCGTGCCATTTGGAATTATTCTTCCGCAAATTTCGCGTTTAATTCTTTGTTACATCTCGACTAGAATGTTTTGTATGTAGGGCCGTATTCAGAGGATATTGTAACCTGAAGATGTTTCTGACGTTGTCAATTGTTTATGTTTCGTTCGTATTACTCGTTCATTTAATATGACCTTAAAAGAAGGTTTGACTTGGTTCGCTACTTCTCATCATCATCATCTCAGCCTGTCCATTGTCCACTGCTGAACATAGGCCTCTCCAAAGTGATCTCCAGTGCGGCCGGTCCGTTGCCACCTGCATCCAACGTGACCCAGCGGTTCTTACCAGGTCGTCGGTCCATCTCGCAACTTCTAATCTCTATTATTTATAATGATACTGAGTTATTTAGTTCAAAAATTAAGATATTTTTATAAAGCTAATAATTCCACAAGCCATTTTGATGCGCATCAGAAGACTAAATGCTATATCTAGAGCGTTATCTACCGGCTTATCCTGAGAGCTTACCTTAGAAGTGCTAGATATACTGATCAAACATACTAAAACGGGACTCAAATCGAAAAAATAATAATATTCTTACCTGCAGGGTAGCAAAAAATTATAATCTGAAGCTTTATAGTTCGGGTTACTGAAAATTGAAATTTGTTACAAGTTAGTTTGTAGGTCTTCACGCTCTGAGAACAATTAGTAAAAACAATTTATAGTTTACAAACAAAAAGAAACAGTATTTGCCACTAAAAGAAACAGTATTTGCCACTGCCAAGTGTAGATAGTTAACTCTTCTGTAAGTTTAAGGCTTTCTGTGGAGAACAGTTTTCAAACTTTTTCCAATTAAAGCTTTTTTTAATTTAAGTCTTTTTGAGGGCAATTAGTAATACCGATTGTTATAAACCCTAACCAACCTCTGTCAATCTTCTTTCTGTTAGTATTTGCTCACAAATTCAAATGCACTTAATTGGTTTACAAAAATATTAGTCGACCTATTTTAAAAAGGTATATCGGGGGGTCAAAATACACATAAAACTGCACCCAAATCTGACTGCGTTACTTTATGAATAGAATTCATAAATTAGGGGTGTTCATAAAGTTAGGGATTACAAAATATGGCAGTCAATCGTCCAGATAGCGGGTTTTTGTCAGTGATTTAACGAACCATGATTGTGTTAAAGCTCCCCAATAAAGCAAATCGTCGACGAAAGGGGATCGTTACAGTATGTTCAAAAAGGAATCTTAGCCATGTGGCATTTAAAAAATTAGAAATGTATTATATAAATCGATTTTTGAATTTAGATACAGAAATAAAGGGCTTTGTTTAAAATAAATCAAAAGATTCGGATTAAATTCATTTGGCAAAGGGAGTGTAAAAGTGTAATAAGCAAAAGTTGTAAGCCCTCTTGTGAGTCCGCAGGGGTAGGTGTCTATTTCTGTGTCCACCCCGTCTATTTCTGCCGTGAAGCAGTAATGCGTTTCGGTTTGAAGGGTGGGGCAGCCGTTGTAACTATACTGAGACCTTAGAACTTATATCTCAAGGTGGATCGCGCATTTACGTTGTAGATGTCTATGGGCTCCAGTAACCAGTTAACACCAGGTGGGCTGTGAGCTCGTCCACCCATCTAAGCAACAAAAAAACACCGAAACTTATCAATCCTTTATTTTAACACCATACAAGTATATAAATAAATGAATGCACCAAATTTAAGGTAACGTTGGAATATTTTTATGTGTTCCCGAAAAACGCGGTAAAAGCAAGAAGAACGCTTCATGACAGGTGATTGTTTGACAGTTGATGTTAAGATCCATTCTGGTGCGCTCATTTTAACATAGTGGATAAACAGTAGGTTCTTAACTGTGTTATCTATGCTTATTTGTAAATAGATTAACAAAAAAACTTCAAAATAAGAATTCATTTACAAATGTATACAAACATGCAAAAACCAGAATCGAATTACGGCCACATGTTCAAAATCAACAGTACAATAACACGAGCTCACTAAGCTGACGCTGTATAATAGCAACAATAATACAATGGATCCTTTTTTATTAAATTTATTTTATTCAAACTAATCATATTTACTATTTTCTACTTACTAAAATAATACATAATACTGACGCCATGCGCCATCTAGAAGAACGTGTCAAAGTCTTTTTAATGCTTTTTATTGCCTTTGTAGACAGTCGTTCTTACGGTCCATCTGATGGAGACCGATCACCATCGCTTATGGTGCCAAGAGTTGTCAACTGTGTTCTAAAAATCAAAATTCACAGTATTTGTGTTTTAGCTGAGCTGAGTTTGCTGAGTTAGCTGAGTTTGTTTCGCCGGTTCTTCTCAGGACTGTGGCTTTTTTTGGAACCGGTGGTAGAGTTAACATTGTTATTTATATTTTGACATTCAACAAGTGTTTTATACTGACATCTAAGTTGAAATAAATGATTTTGAATTTGAATTAGAAACATGCCTCAATAATAATTTATAATCTCTGGATATTTTAATATGAGTATATGATTGTTGTAGCTTTCCTTGCTTTCCTTTACTGTCACCATTCATTCTTCTCTCTTCTTTTTCGTCATTTCTTTTCTGGCTTCCTCCAAATAGATCGAAGTCGTTCTAGCTGGTGGTGGACTTTATAGCCGCTATAATATACCTATTAGACATTTCTCGAACTGTAGCCTTTAATCTCAATTATCGAAAAGTAAATAATCATAATTTAGACTTAGTATCATAATTTATTAAGATTTCACTTTCAATTTTAGCTCATTATTACAGTATATAAAGTACGAAATTCCAAACTAACAATCGTTTCAGTAATGGCCTTAGACCAAAACAAATAGCCCAAGATATTAATCCAGCTGTAATGAAAAATCGGTCGTGCAAAAAAATAATTGGTTCTCCGACAAAGAGCTCTATTTCCGATAGCTATAAAAAAATAAAAATGTATATTGTTATCTGACTTCTGAAAAGTGACTTTTTTTCTTGTATTAAACCAGAACTGTACTAAAGTAATCCAAAACGCTAGATAATGTTTGTAGGATACTAATACAAAACTAAGAAAATGATATGCGATCGTTGGTGGAACTCTGTGGGATTATCTTACAGACATAAGAATCTAAAGCAGCCGGAAATCTCAGAATATTCATAAATCACATTTACACTTGAGCACTTCGGTACAGTTAAAGACTTGGGAGCTTTTAATTTCACGAACGTTACTTGGATGAACTGGGGCTGTATGCGAATAGCAGACTATACAGAAGTTTTCCCGGCATTCTCAAATTGCAAAGTCAAATGGGAATGCACAAGTTAGTTTTGGAGCAGAAAGGAATTCGGGCAAGTTTCAGTGGTTTTAGCACGGCGGCACCGTTTCTTGATTTCATCCAAGGAAATTTCGGATGCATCTAGCGCTCGATGCATGAATTGAATTGAATAGAGACACTCATAATTGTTTTATTTTATATCGATAAGTCAACTCGGATGTCCATGACATTGATATGCCAAGTTGTATCCAATTTTAAAGTATTGATATCTTTGAGATTAATTCTAGGATAAGTCTTCTGCAAACAATGGATTTTTCTAAAAATGGATAGAAATAGTTCTGATGTCAAAAATCCTTTTTGAGTAATATCGCTCACGAAAATATTTATGTACTTACTCGTATGTATTTTTTTTATTTCCTTTGTAGGCAGACGAGCGTACGGCCCACCTGATGGTAAGTGGTTACCGTCGCCCATGGACTTCAGCAATGCCAGGAGCAGAGCCAAGCCGCTGCCTATTGACCCAAGCCACGGCCTACTGAGCCAACCTTGTTACTAATGTTACTTAAATTCTCAATTAGCTCTCTGGTTGGCACGAAATACGACAATACGTTAAATTTACCATGCAATAAAAATTCACCTAGCACGAATTGCGATATTTTTTAAGAGTCTGTGGATTCTTTGCACAAAGCAGAACATCAGTTTTAACTATTCTACACAATAACATTACAAGACATACCAATGCAAATTTGTTAAATAAAAATATTTCTGACTGATTGTTGTTCATTGTTCTTCACGTATTATCTTTGTTTACGTTTTACTGTTCATTGTTTTTCGAAGATGAACGTCTAGCTTCTAGGCGATTTGAATGATTTTCAACCAGCCATTGTACATTTGCGAGAGCGCAGAAAATGTTTTTTTTATTTTTTTTATTGCTTAGGTGGGTGGACGAGCTCACAGCCCACTTCGTGTAAAGTGGTTACTGCAGCCCATGGACATCCACAACGTAAATGCGCCACCCACCTTGAGATATAAGTTCTAAGATCTCAGTATAGTTACAACGGCTGCCCCACCCTTCAAACCGAAACGCATTACTGCTTCACGGCAGAAATAGGCAGGGTGGTGGTACCTACCCGCGTGGACTCACAAGAGGTCCTACCACCAGTAAAAAACCTGTACCCTCAGTTGTAGGCTTTTACATGCGTCATCTAGCTTCCGAATTAACCATGAAGCCGCGTATATTATTTTAACTTCCAGTTGTTCGTGTAGTACCCTGAACAATTTTGCTTACGATTATGTTGTGAGTACTGATTTAGTGGCTCTGAATTCTGGAATACAATCAAAATAATTTTAGAGTTTAAATGTAAATTGCCTAGTCTTAACTAACTAACTGAAACTTTTTTAGCAATGCTTTCATTGGTGTAGTCGAACTTCTCAGTCTTCTTTAGCGTGAATGTCACCACCGACCTGGATATTTGTGATCGAAGTCTCTATGGTATTTAAATTTTGAATTACCAAACGTTGACTGTTTCACTGCAGAAATATTATGGCATTATTCGAGCGGGTTTTCTGTATCTCCTATCAAAAGTAAAAACAAAATTGCCTAGTCCTAATCTAAATTAATTGAAACTTTCTTAGCAATGCTTTCATTGGTGTAGTCGAATTTCTCAGTCTTCTTTAGCGTAAATGTCACCACCGACCTAGATATTTGTGATCGAAGTCTCTATGGTATTTAAATTTTGAATTACCAAACGTTGACTCTTTCACTGCAGAAAGATTATGGCATTATTCGTGCAGGTTTCCTGTACCTCCTATCAAAAGTAAAAACAATCTTATAAGACAGACTTATAGTACAAACTAAGAAAAATTAAATGGCGATCCAAAAAATAAGCAAAAATCGATAGGGACATGGAACCGTAAAAACACTATATAAATGTTTTGTGTATAAAAAAATTTGAATATCACACGAATCTTAAATTAACTTTTGAAGTGACTCTCCGTCTACAATTCCCGGAAAAGAAAAGTCGAACAACTGAGAAATTTAATAAAACAGAGATGTTTACCGAAACGACGTTATGTGATTATTGTAAAATTTCAAGAATTATTTTGTAAATTAAGCGTAATTTCACTGAGCATCGTTATTGTGAAAATGCTAAGAGCTATTCACGTTAATATCTATTTATTTAATAAACATTCTTACAACATATTAACGGCCGTCTGGTGTAGTGGTAAGTGACATGGTCACTACACAAGGGGGTCGCGGGTTCGAATCCCGCCAAGGGAAGATATTTGTATGATAAATATAAATGTATTTTCCAGGGTTATGGATGTATATTAAATATATGTATGTGTATAATAAAAATCTTACATTTATATCCGTTATCTGCTACCTGTAACACAAGTTCTTTACGAACTTATCACGGGACCAGTTAACGTGGCGTTATTGTTAGTAAATATTTATATTTATTTTTTATATTTATATTTATTATAAGAGATAGGCAGTCAGGCGCTAACTATGTACTTAGTCTAGTTAGGAGTTAGTCTTGTATATATATTAAAAGCACCGATGTTGCGCGTCTTATAAATCGACCGATTTCAAGTTTTT
This sequence comes from Bombyx mandarina, assembly GCF_030267445.1. Taxonomy (NCBI): domain Eukaryota; kingdom Metazoa; phylum Arthropoda; class Insecta; order Lepidoptera; family Bombycidae; genus Bombyx; species Bombyx mandarina. The sequence continues at coordinate 8,340,369 of NC_143214.1, forward strand.
TAATACATAAGTATAAGTAAGTAAATAATTTCTACGTAGTTTTAGAAGATACCTAATTATTACTGGTGGTAGGACGTCTTGTGAGTCCGCACGGGTAGGTACCACCACCCTGCCTATTTCTGTCGTGAAGCAGTAATGCGTTTCGGTCGGAAGGGCGGGGCAGCCGTTGTACTGTAAACACGGAGACTTAGAACTCATGTTTCAAGGTGGGTGGCGGCATTTACGTTCTAGATGTCTACGGGCTCCGGTAACCACTTAACACCAGGTGGGCCGTGTACTCGTCCACACATTGAAGAATTAAAAAAATCTTATAATGATGAATTTGTGAAAAATGAACATGGTAGAGGGATATGATCTAGAAAGGATCGGCTAAACATATATTGCTGTATCTCCTATGATTTGGCATTTTTACCCCAGCACACTTCTGAATGAAGCGTAAACTGTTGGAATGTATGAGCATTTGTTTGCGCCCGCTTTGCATATAGATTGTTCATGCCGCTATGAATTCTAATACGTTTAAATTACCGGCGCGTATCAAATTTCGACTTTTGGAAGTAAACTGCACGAGTTTTCGGAACTTTGTACATAATTGTTTAACAGCAAAGCAATGCTTTAAGTTATTTTAGTTCGCGTTTCCGTTGTAACCCCACCGCATAGCTTGTTCCGAGCTATTTACAAAGTGGGCAATAAATAGTTTGATTTTGAACAAACAGAAATATACATTTACTAGCTGTACCCGTCCGCATCACTGGGCATTTAATATTAACAATTTCTCACCCCCACAAAGATTCTCATCATTAACGCCCCCGCAACTAGTGTGGGGAGTCCAACACTCATATAAATATTAGCATATCCATTAAGTACATGTATTTTCTACATGGATACTAAGTTTTAAGGCAATCGGATGCATGGTTCAGTAGTTATAACGGAACATCCGTAAAAACCACTGTAGATTTATATATTAGTATAGATAATATGTATTGTAGTTATAGATGATTCCGATGCACCAAAATATTTCGTTCATTGCTTAAAAAAAAACCTGATTGTTACTAAGCTTAAAGTTAATTTTAAAGTTAAATAAACCCAGTGTTCTCTAAGCACAATGACATGTATATCTTCAAACAAACTGGTGGTGGGACCTCTTGTGAGTCCGCACGGGTAGGTACCACCACCTCGCCTATTTCTGCCGTGAAGCAGTAATGCGTTTCGGCTTAAAGGGTGGGGTAGCCGTTGTAACTATACTTTAGAACTTACATCTCAAGGTGAGTGGCGCATTTACGTTGTAGACGTCTATGGGCTCCAGTAACCACTTAACACCAAGTAGGCTGTGAGCTCGTCCACCCATCTAAGCAATGCGGTGAGTATTCAGCGCGTTCCGCGGTATGGCGTGGTATTCGTGGCTTTGCTATACCCCTGGGATTTGAACGTTTATGAGCGACGCCTGAGTGACGTATGAGTAATGCCTACGCACCATCAGGAAGGCCGTATGTTCGTATATCTAGGAGGACAATAAAAAAACATACATTTATTTAGAATCAAGTATGAAAAACCTAGTGTTGAAATCGGTATCGTGATATCACTAACATTAAACCTTCCCACAGACACAGCCCACTGAGTTTCTCGCCGGATGTTCTCAGTGGGTCGCGTTTCCGATCCGGTGGTAGATTCTGCGAAGCACTGCTCTTGCTAGGGTTAATGTTAGCTGCGTCGTCAGGTTTGAGAATCGTGAGCTCACCTAATTGTTAGGTTACGCTGACAAGGCCTTTCAAGGCAAGGTAGGAGAAAAAATTAAACCTTATATAAAACAACATCCTAACAATATCTATACTCTATACTAATATTATAAAGAGGAAAGATTGGTTTGTTTGTTTGTTTCGAATAGGCTCCGAAACTACTGGACCGATTTGAAAAATTCTTTTTCCATTAGAAGCCGACATTGTCCCTGATGAACATAGGCTACTTTTAAAAAAAAAAAAATATTTTATTTTTTGGTTTCATGTGTGTTTTAATGTTTCCGAAGCGAAGCGAGATAAAGCTAAAGCTAATATGATATGATATAGGAGATAAAGCTAATATGTAAATTACGCGTTTTTCTAGTAACACGTCTGTTCGGTAAATTTATCTGAAACTTTTTTGGATCAGATATCTCAAAAGTAGTAAAGAGTAAAGTAAACGCGAAGCGAACTCGAACCTTATGCACGCAAATGTCTGTTTGATATCGAAACGGAAACCTCTATAAAGTCACGTTTTGTATGCGGATTCAGTTTGCCTCATTCGTTCTTAGTTCTAAGGGAGAAAACCTGAAATTCAAAATGGCCCCTCAGGCTTTCTAATTTTCGCGATATAAATTATAAACTATAAAATATATATTATAAAATATAAACCTTTAGGATTGGGTTAAGATAGTTTTGATGTTAATTTTGAGTTTGGTATTATTGTTATTATTATTAGTTTTTTTTGTTTTTATTATAATGTTGTTATTATTGCTTTTATTTTATTCCGAGATTGTGATTATTATTTTTATTTAATTCTGGTATACTATATGAAATCTTATGAATGTAATATGGATGCAAAATCTGAAGTAAATGAAATAAATAAATAAATAAAATAAACGATCAGAAGATGTTTTTTTTTTTGTGTGAATAAATTATACAGTAAAATTATCTCTCACAGATATAATCAAATAGAGTTAACGAACACAATCTTTCCATGTTTTACTAATACTAATTCCTTCGAGAGAAGCCAGAGCGTTTTGCTGCATGTTTGTGAGTAATATTCTGCTACTCGACTTGCCTTAAATATGTTGAGTCTCTATATCGGGCAAGGATTAATAAGACACGTGTTCAGTTAAGTGACTAACGTATATTGGGATTACAAACTAACGTGCTATCGACAGCACGACAATCCCGAGACTAACGTAGTATCATTGCAATATAATTATCGCTAACACATACATATAATTGAGTCGTCTATTATCAAAGGTGGCAATCTGTGCATTTGGACAAAAAAATGTTATTGATATGTCAATACAGATTGATTTGAATATAATCGTCTCCTTCAAAGAATACGTTTCAAAACCTGCATTAAATAAAGGTCAATACTTAACCTGTTATTTATCTAAGATGTCGTTCAGAAGAGTTTTGTGACTGCCAATGGAATACAAAGTCAATAATTCGTTTTTCTGATTTACCAATAATTGTCCAAAAGTCACATTGCCGGCTTTGATAATAGTCGACTCAATTATTAGTTACTACGGGGACATTTGTGGTCCCTACAAACACATATATCGCAGATAGAATAAAAATAATGAGAAAATTCTTAGTAATAGAACCGCAGGGTAGCCAAGATCTGAAACAGATAAAAGAAGACTGTTTCGGAATCCACTCGAATTAGTATCTCGAAACTGCAGAAAAATATATTTTTTCGTGTGAATAAATTATACAGTAAAATTATCTCTCACAGATATAATCAAATAAAGTTAACGAACACAATATTTCTGTATTTTACTAATACTAATTCCTTCGATAGAAGCTAGAGCGTTCAGCTGTATGTTTGTGAAGTAATGCTGCTACTCCACTTGCCTTAAATCGCAGATAAAATAAAAATAATGAGAAAATTCTAAGTAATAAAACCGCAGGGTAGCCAAGATCTGAATCAGATAAAAAAGACTTTCGGAATCCACTCGAATTAGTGTCTCCAAACTAGAGCTGCAGAAAAACTTCACAGATAGCAGAAACAACGTAAAGTCTTTGATCGAAATCTTAGTATCAACGGAAACACAACAAAAATTCATGTATACGATGCGGTTGGTTCGTTCGACAAAAATCTTTACGCCATATCATTTCCATTACATTATGCAGACAGCTTCGACTCCCCATAAATAAACCCGAAACCCTCAACTTTCATTTACTTAGGTTCGAAGTAAACACTGGTTTGAAGATGGCCCGTTTACAAGTCAACGGTAAATAACCGTGAAATCATCTCCAGCTGAAACAAACTGAAAACAATTTGTAAATAAGTTTAAAACAATTAGGCTAAGATTTTACATCGAATTGAATTTAATTTTTAATTGAGCGCTTGTTACGTCCTCAGAATCGGGATGGCTTCATTTGTTTACTAAATCGGTCACCAATGAAGGTAGCTATTCATTACTAGAGTGACAATTGGTTGTAGCATTTTTGGAAACGATGACTATTCTCATGCAGAGAATAGTCCATGGTGGGTACCACCGCCCTGCCTATTTCTGCCGTGAATCAGCAATGCGTTTCGGTTTGAAGGGTGGGGCAGCCGTTGTAACTAAACTTGAGACCTTAGAACTTATATCTCAAGGTGGGTGGCGCATTTACGTTGTGGATGTCTATGGGCTCCAGTAACCACTTAACACCAGGTGGGCTGTGAGCTCGTCCACTCACAAATGCAATAAAAAAATATATGCAGGGTTTTGTAAACAAAGCATCCTACTTTGATTTATAATAGATACTTTAAAGTTCGGTAATCCAGCAAGGGCGAACCGTCCGACCCTGCGTCTACGAGATTAGCGCTCCTCATTACGTTAAACTTCGTCGCCTACACAGTGAAGGCGACAAGATATATAACTTTTTACTCGGGATTGCGTTACCTACTTAATTATACTGCTCTGATAATTTATTTAAAGGAAAACCTCATGTGCTAACAAATGGGAGGGATATGTGTTCAAATATTTAGTAGAATATTATAGATGAAGTATTAGGTAAAGCTCATTAAGCAGTTAAAATCTAACTAACGAAAAGAAGCACTAATTCTGTTTGCATTGTCGGTAATTGTTGCTTTAAAAATGTCCTAGTGAGTTGTGTAAGAAAAAATGATTTTATTGTAAAAAAAAGCGTGGGGTGCATAGTATCAGTAGTTATAAATATTTTATGAACAGATATTGAGTAGAAGGGTTATTTTGATAATATGCTGAAAAGCACCCCAGGCTTTTTTTAAATCATTTTTTTCTTACACTATTTTTAATTCAAATTTATTAAAATTTATTTTCAATTTTTTGGTTGGATTTTCTATAAAAGCGTATTTTGTTAGTTTTTTTAAATTCTTATTTTTTTGTTGAGCAAAATTCAGTATAGGGCTATAAAATGTAAGAGTTCTCATGTTCCGTTTTGTTTCTAAATAATCTATTAATCTATCATAGCTTATGTAATGCGTTGTTTTGTAATAATAACATCGCTTATTTGAATTCATGCATAGTAGAAAATATAGACAAAAAACAAAATGTGTGCAATTCACACGTGGTAGAAGTGAAACCTTCCAAAATTAAAATACAATTATCCTAAAGGTCTTAAGTATATGTAAAATTTTGTCATTAGTAAATAATTGTAAGATAGCGCCCTCTGTGAATTGATATTTTAATTTCACGTATAAATTAAAATTCACTACAAGAGCTTTCATACACACGTTAGTATTAAAAAATCTCACAGATGGCGCTGTATTAAATAGTATGTATATTTCTGTCTCATTCTTTGTATTTGTGTCTCTTACCTGTCGTTTTTTCCGTTGCATCCGGTTTTAAATCACAACGATTCTAAAGAAGTTTTCACTTCAAAAATGCACACCGAGCAATCTTAAATTGAAAAGACCACGAACCACGTCCCTCAAATCCTTTGTTACACGAGGCTTCATATTACAAAGTTTATTACAAAATAGTCTGTTTAATACGTAATAACGGGGTTATCTTCCAAAGGGACGTAAATTGCTCAAACCGAGGCGGTTTTGCGTCCTGCTTCGCGTTCTCGGGCCGTTGTAAATCATTGTAATTTCATTTCTCGCGTAGTACCTTTTTCATTTACACGCGTCGCTTCAGACCCTTCGTGAGGGGTTTATTAAGACTTGTATTTACATTCAAGCTGTAGTCATAATTTAGAAGGCTTATTCTTTCTTAATATGATCATCATCATTAGAATTCTTTTGTCTGTATCCACTTGTTTGAAAGTCCAGGTAACATTTTTATGCTATTGCATTATCTTTCAATTTGTTGAGTAACATTTAAATGGTGCAGTAAAATACTACAGGAATAGGTAATGATTAACTTCGTCTATAATTAAAACGCAATAATACGCCACCGTTAGACACTTGATCTGAAATCGCGAAGGCTCATAATGCAAAAGCATTAAAGTTTCGAGTTACTGCTTTGTTCCCACTAAAATACATGATACATAGATGTGTAGGCAATCGAGTCCGTGTGTATACTGGGTGCGTTGCCAAGATCAAGCAAACATTTATTAGTCATTATTCAGTGTAACTACAACGCACACACGTTTCTCATGGAGGCATTTAAATTTTCTTGTCCACGTTATAAATGAGGGATATTTTAGGCACATTGTAAACGTTATGCGCTAAGCAAATGAAACAAATATTTGCGTAACACCCCTTTTTGTCAATTTCTTTGTTTGCTTGTTGAATTTTGTAAATATGAAAATGTTGGGTGCGTGCTTTGGCATCAAATTTGAGGAATGAACCTAATATTTATTTGGACTGGTTGACAGTCCGGATATAAATGTATGTTCTGAATACCCATGAGAAATTGGAGGCGGATTTTTAAAATTGAATAATCCAAAGTTCTTGCAAGTTCTGGTTTTTTATTACTATTAATGTCATGGACATCTTTACAACGTTTTATCTTACGTGTTTGGTATCCTAAATTTCCTCTTTTTTTCTTTGGCCAATAATGATTATAGTTGGGAGATTTGAAAGATTGTAAACTGTTTGAAAAATTTATCAAAACTTGATACACATGTTTCAAGCTGCGCGGTAGCATGTCTAACAGTGACATAACAAAAAAAATCTGTGTTATGTTAGCCAAAATGTTGGTATGAAAATCTTAAAATATTACAACCAAAAATATTTCAAACCGAAATGATGCCCAATCAAAAAAAAAAAAAAAAAACTACCGGGAAAGATGGCAGGAAAATATCGTTAATTCCGAAATTTACTGCGCGTTACTTGTCCTAAATAAATATTGACCGAAATCTTATGTAATACCTACACAAAGCTGCTTGTAATCTTACGTATTACTTTTAACAGTAGCTTTCCAAAAGTGAGTCAATGTTCATAATATTGAATTTCCAAACAGTAATAGAAAGAAACAATCCAAAGCCTTTTGAATTTTACGTCACTTAAAATATTATGTAATCTTCATGAAAAGTTAGTTCACTTCAAGAAATCGAGACAAACCATGGATCGATTGACTGTTCTATTGCTTACCAAATATGTCCTTAAATGAACTTTTTGTTGTAATGTTTGAATGCACTAACCACCATTTTGTTATTACGACTACAATTATAATTTAAAATATCTTCACTAATTAAAAATACTAATTAAATTACGTCTCAATCTCGCCTCTTCTAAAATGACTATGTACGACTTTTCGCGAAAACCTCATAAAATACTTTACCATCAACAAGTGAAGCAGTTCTTTCAATTGTTTAGCGTATAGCTACGTGTATTCTGGAAGAAAAAGTTTTAAATACCTAGAAATTAGCATGGAAGATATCAAGAAAGCATCTTATAAAATTTACGGTACAACACAGTACTTTTCAATATGACCTTTAAAATGAATTCGGTGAACTGCGTGGGTATTGATTTAATTTTACTAATTAAAGGAACAAAATTATGTAACTTCAAAAAGGCTGTGCCCGGGGTGAAATATAATGTATTTGCACCATAAAATTATAAAGCTGTTTTAAAAGGAAAAAAGTCTTAACCCAATACAAGCAGGTTAGGAGTTGATTTGATTGCCGCCCGTCAGTCTTCATTGAATCATTTGATCACGACGTTCGTTCAATTAAAATCAAATTTATGGGCCCTTGTTTCAGAATTGACAGCCCTTTTCGAGGAAATTTTTTCACGAGCGGAATCTTAATTGATTGTTCATTCATTGCATTAAGTGTTGTCTAAATTTATCTCCCCATTTCGTATTAAGATGATAGGCAAAAGTCGATTATGGACTTAATTCCAGATGCTACAAGCATTGACAGCTGAATCACAATCTCTCAAGTTCTATATTTCTATGAACGCATGATCTAATTTAATCGAGAAGGGGAAAGAGGTCGACCGAAGAAGACATGGATGGAGTGTGTGAATGACGATATGAGAGAGAGGAGTGAGTGTTGAGATGACGGCTGATAGAAGAGAGTGGAAGAGAAAAATTAGCTGGGCCGACCCCACCTAGTGGGATAAGGTGGAGAAAAAGAAGAGAAGCATGATCTAATTTAATAGAAATGTACTGAATGGCGTTGACCCAATGAATTGAATACAAAAATAAAAGGAATCTAGTTGTGTTTTTCATCTTAATTGAAGTTGCCTTAGCAACAGTGTAACTTACCATCTGATAATGTACCAATTAGTTACAGCGATATTTTATTACGACTAAAATTATAATATATAATTAATGCTAATTTTCTAAGCTTAAAAAGCTTGTAACAGAAAATCTGTTTCTGTAATTATAATGTCTGCGATTGATGTTGAAAAAAGTTACCACGTTTGAGTAATTAATTTCTCAAAGCAAGTTTTATTATCAAACTAAATGATGTAGTAAGATCATAAAGTGGGTCTTCGTCGTGGCTTAAAGCATAAGATGGGCTCTGTACTCGATATCGTACTAGCAAATTTGCATATTTATATCTATGTATATATACATATACATGTCGCAAAATGGGCCGATATCTTCATTATATCTCTTATATTGCCAAGAGATTGCAAGCCCGCTGAGTTTAAAAAGAGTCGGTGTCTAATTTTGCCGATACTGTCACAATTGCGTAGGAGCAGTGTTCTGTAGCTTCGACACCAAAATAAAACCTCCACCTCGATGCAATTTGAGACTGAATTCACGAACTGGAACGAGTAAGTAAATTTAAACAGCGTACTTACTGTACGTAAAAAAAGTGGTAATTTACTGAGGTTACTGTTATGCTTTGTACAGTAGCACACAGAGTTTCTCGCCGGATTTTCTTAATGGGTCGCGTTTCCGATCAGGTGGTAGATTCTGCGAAGCACTGCTCTTGCAAGGGCCAGTGTTATTATTAACACTGCCCGCTTGAGCCCCGAGAGCCCACTTACACGCTAGGGTAAAGCTGAAATAGCCTCTCAAGGCTATCAGCATAGGTCGATGACATTTCCGAGACGTCTTTACTCTTCGTAAAGGCAAGAATGTGTTTCGATTCAACCTGAGCGATGACACCTCGACTCTGCCGAAGTACACCCGAAGTGAGCCGATGTTTGACGTGTAGTTGCGGTTCGGATGATGTTTGACGAGTAGTTGCGGTGCGGATATAGCCGCTAGACAATTGAGATTATGCACAACATTACAACAACAACTTATTGTCTTGTACACAAGAATAACATTACCAAAATGAAAACTAACATCTAATGCCAAAACAATAATAATAATAAATTGATGCAATAAGTAACAATTTCATAACGAATTAAAATTAAAAATAATGAATTAAAAAATATGAACACGCTAAATTTTTTTAATTAAGGTATAATATTGACGTTTACTTTAATTTTGTTCGCAGGTAAGGAAAGCCAGAGTCACCTGGGCTTGAATGTTATCAGCCATCGCCATCTGTTAACACAGTTTGTATATTTTTTAACTTTACTCCTAATTGTTACGCATTTTGGACACGCAATGATGATCAGCTTAAGGAACTGAATGTGAAACATTATTTTTTATTTGTTGTGCTACATTGTTTCTTTATTTAATTGGTGTTTGTTGCAACAGACGTACACGAAATAGGCAGATTCGCAAACTGGGTATTCTGACCATACTATTAATTTCTTAAAATTTTATTAGTATCATAAAATCAGTTCTGGGCCTACAAAGTTCGGTGTTATCATCCTGCCTCTTGTTGCGTATGAGCATTGCTGAGTTAAACTTTGAACCGCAGGACAGCAGGGTTCAAAACAAATTGAGTCCTACGAACGTAGTAGATAGTGTGTTTGGGTTCAAGTCTAACACCATCTAGTTTATGAAATATTTTCTATTCAAGCCAACGTAATGATAACACTCAAAGCTCAGACACAGAATCGATATTAAAACTCGGTAAACTGACGGCCTTCCATGTTTATTGCATTTCGTTCTGATGTTCACACAAGATCCGCAAAGCAAAAAAAGAAATCAAAATACCAGCATATTGAAATCGATCACTGGTCAAACATAAATATCGAAAACCAACTAAACCTTTTATAGCGTGATAAATTGCTACTCTCATTCACATGCAGAAGTGTGGCAAACCTTACTAGACATTTTTTTGTTAATAGTGGTATAGCTTTTTTGTGAACACACTCGGAGTACTACCTAGCCTATATAGATACATATATCGCGAAGCAATCACGTGCCCCAGTTTAAAGGGTGAAACAGACGTATCAAAATTGAAATTTCGGCCTCGTTTCTCAAGGTGAGTGGCGTCTTGATTTTTTCATGTTAAGGTTACCTATTGAAATAAAATGAATCTTAATAATACATTATAGATTTTAGATCGAATAAGTACTGATTATTTTTGTTATATTTGTGCTTAGTCTTGGCTGCTCAGACTTCGAACATATTATTGGAAGTAGTAATAATATCGCATATATTGTGTGTGTGTTTGGTATTCAAAAAATAATTTCCTATAATTTACATCAAAAGTCACTTGAATCATCCATCAATAAATTGTATGTAGTCCACCATTTATATTCACTTGACATTTTTGAAGTTGAACAAATTGGTTAGCTCTCGCATAACGATGACCATTTATCGTCAGTGCCGCTCGATGCTTAAAAGGTAAACAACTGTGTTTTTTCTAACGTTCTGACCCAGTAAAGATTGTTGGATCGAAACGTCAGCGCCGATGTTCGTGTTATTTCAACCTTAATCTGATTTAAGCGTTGGCCATTGGTGTTAGGAATGTGGAGCAGATGATACATTTGTAGACCGTTTATATTAGTTTAACTTCGTTGTTCTTCATGCAATATATTTAGTACTAGCGACCCGCCCTCGCTTCGCTTCGGAAACTGTAATTTATTATTGATTTCTCCACTATTTAATGGATGTTATTATACATATAAACCTTCCTCTTCAATCACTCTATCTATTAAAAAAAACCGCATCAAAATCCGGTGCGTAGTTTTAAAGATTTAAGCATACATAGGGATATAGGATAGGGACAGAGAAACAGACTTTGTTTTATACTATGTAGTGATTCTGCGGATTTATCAATTGCATAATCTTAACTATAATCGTGGTATCAAAAAATATGAGTATCCCAACATACATGTACGTAGGTAGAAATAAAATAAACATGAAGTTCGGTTGATAATTATTAAAAAGCTCACGTCTATATGATTCACTAGAAAGCTCTCCACGGAGGTGAATAGTGAATATTAGCACATCTTTATAAGTTAGCCGAAGGCGGAGCCATCGATCCATTTTGGCCACTGTATTTTGGATGTATAGTAAATGAAGATTCATATGATTTCAAGATCACAATAACATAGTGATAAATAAAGCAATGTTCATATTTTCCATACATAATCATATAAACGTGAAAGTGTATTTTTTTGTCTTCCTTTCGTGTTTAAATAGACTGAGATGATTTTTAAAGTGATAGCATTGCGTCAGGAGATTACCTTTTATCCCGAAATAACATCTTATTCCTACAAGAAACTACATTGACAATTTTCTTTGACCGCGCGGGTGAAGCCGCGGGTTATAATAGCTTGCAAAAATATTTGACATTACATTGTATCGCTTAATATGGATGGTCTACCTTCAACCACGTGCTAGAACACTTTTGTATAATGACTGTTGCATTCATTATTATTTTTTGCTTCTTAGATGTCTGGACGAGCTCACAGCCCACCTGGTGTTCAGTGGTTCAGTTAGTGGAGCCCATAGACATCTACAACGTAAATGCGCCACCCACCTCGACATATAAGTTCTAGGGTCTCAAGTATAGTTACAACGGCTGCCCCACCCTTCAAACCGAAACGCATTACTGCTCCATGGCTGAAATAGGCAGGGTGGTGGTACCACCAGTACTACCATTCCCGTAGTATTTAGTTCGTTTAATACCCCAATATTTTTAACATCGATGTATCACCCATCACAGGACGAGCAGGTCTTTTAATTCTCATGTCACCCTAAAAATTTGAGCACCAGTGCACTCAAACAACTTTTTACTGTTTATGTTAATGAAATCTGCAATGAAAGTTTTAGTATGCAAAGTCCCATAAAGAGCGAGCGTAACATTTTCCGAGTTAACTGTTCATTGCGTGTAATCTGTGTCGGGACGAATTCCTTTCTGTAATGTTCGCTTGTGTAACCTTTTTTCTTAATCAATATAAAATGCATTTTATTCCGGAATTGCATTTAGTCTTTTAATAGCCAAATCTAACGGAAAGCCATTTGAGGTTAATGAATTAACATATCATAGTTTTTACGATTTTAAAGAAGTTTCACCAAAAATTGGAAAAAACTTTTCCAAGAATGAATCCGTAAAAATGAATGATATTAGTATTATTTACGCCTCTAAATCTGAAACTGGAACATTTTTTATAAAACATCTTACTCCCACACCTACTATAAGGAAATAAAAGTATCAGGATCAACCAGAAGCACTCATAACGATCTATACAGAGAGGATTAAAATTACTTACTAAACTTAACTACTTGTAATTGTGTTTCGCTAAGAATTTTGTTGTCGACCAACTTCTAAGCCACTATAATCGTTGGAAGCGCGAGATATAATGTTTTGACACAAAAAAATTGCTATTGACCATTGACTATAAATCACCGTAACGCGACATATTGACGTGTAATATGATGTTTCTATCTAAGCTGACCCGTGGGAGCTGCATCTCTGGGGTACATGTGGGGTAAATATGTGATTTTTTAGGTGTGAACTGTACCTACAACAACGTTTAATAGATTAATGATTTATAATTTGAGTAAATGTACCTTCACTTCAAATTTCAATTGTTGTATGTAGGGTACCTACCTATGTTAGTGCGTCGCTGAGTAAAAAAGGTTGAGAACCGCTGGTATACGCACATTCCGTAAGAGTGTGTGAGTTTACTATGCCGGAATTCTTTGTTAATTTTTCTTAAATCCATACTATATATACCTAATAAGCATTATAAACGTGAAAGTGTGTATGTTTAGATCAGGGGCTCCCAAACTTTTTTGTCTACTGCCCACTTTGAGAATAAATAATTTTTTAGCACCCTCATTTTTTCACTTAAAAACCACTATAACGAGAGCTCAGTCGTCAGTCTAAGTCAGTCTAACAGCCTGGCCACGGGACATTCGCGGATACGAATATTCGCGCGGTGCGAACGGCGAAGCGTCTAGCGACTAAAACAAGCGCATAGAAATGTACCTAACAAGCCACGCGCACCGGCGACCGGCGAAGCGACCGGCGGAATGTACCGAGCGAATCGCGCGGGCGACTTACGATGCGGCGGGCGAGCAAAACAAATGCATGAATAAGGACGGCGCAAGCCACGGAGTCGAGCGGTAGTCGCGGCGAATAGTGCAAATGAGTTTAGTTGTTTTCGCCGCGAAAAATGAACGCCGAAATTTTTTTATTTTATATTTTTTATTAATTTTTTTTTTTATATTTTTAAACTCGTCGTGGCCGAACGGATAAGACGTCCGGTGTTGAGCGATGCACCGGTAGTCGAATATCAGGCGGGTACCAATTTTTGTAATGAAATACGTACTCAACAAATTTTAATGTTCACGATTGATTTCCACGGTGAAGGAATAACATCGTGTAATAAAAATGAAACCCTCAAAATTATAATTTGCGTAATTACTGGGGGTATGACCTCTTGTGAGTCCGCGCGGGTGGGTACCACCACCCTGTCTGTTTCTGCCGTGAAGTAGTAATGCGTTTCGGTTTGAAGGGTGGGGCAGCCATTGTAACTATACTTGAGACCTTAGAACTTATATCTCAAGGTGGGTGGCGCATTTACGTTGTGGATGTCTATGGGCTTCAGTAACCACTTAACACAAGGTGGACTGTGAGCTCATCCACCCATCTAAGCAATAAAAAAAATATATAGCTGAAATACTAGCTAGACCAGCTATTTGGAAGTCTAGCCACTCAAAGTATTTCTCGTACTTCTTGTGGAATTCTCCATCTATAGGTATACTCCGATTCTTATTCAAATCATGTACTTCACAATCTTTTCCAAATAATAGGTCCTGAACCAAAAAAATATTAATTTGTAAGCAATATCGAGATAATTTCAATATAGACATTTCGCTGTCGGACTTCCTTACTAGTCGCGGCGGCGAACGTGAGTACCCGTGGCCTGCAAACGGTGCTGCGCGAATGGTCGCCTCGCCCACCGCTTCGCTGTTCGCACCGCCGATCCCCGTGGCCAGGCCGTAAGAGTCGTTCGAGATGAAATTACAAATCGCCTCCCAAGCCCCTACACAGCGCCCACATTTTTTTCTGTGTCTCTTAACGCCCCCCTTATAGAAAGACTGATTTATTTAGATCTTCAAAAAACGCAAAAAAAGCGTAACGGATTTGGATCAAACTTACACAAACACGAACAAAGATAGTTTATAACCTATGAGGTAATTAAAATGACGCGAGCAATGCTCGGTATTTCTGCTATAGTAAATATTTTTATGAAAGTTTGCTGTTTTTTTTATATTAGATCAGACAGCAATTATTTATTTCAGAAAATCGGTTCGTTATTTTTAAAACAAAATTATCGAACGATGACTACGGCGAAGGAATCAACGTACCTATAGATAAAATTAAATATTGCGCAGACATAAAATTGCGCGATTTAGTAGGGTGAAAGGGCGCACTGTGAGCACATACGGATATATAATAATAATAAGCCTTTTATTTCCTACTAAATATTTTAACAGCTATTAACAAGTATGATCACTTAACTAATTTAATATACTTTGGTAGTTTTATGTATAAACCTCGTATTGTGTAAAGGCCTCTTCCAAAGATACCCAATTGTCTCTGTCCTGTATAGTCTCTTTTCAGTTTGGACCGCCTGTCCTTATAATCTCGTCTTCCCAACGAGTCAATGGTCTACCCTTGTTCCTTTTACCTAGTGGGCCTTTCCAAAATGTTACTTTTATGGTCCATCTCTCATTCTTAAGCCTCGCGATGTGACTAGCCCATTTCCACTTGAGTTTTTGTGCATAATTTAATGCGTTGGTGGCTTTAGTTATTGACCTTTTTTTATGCATATGGATATTTACCTTGCTCTGTTTCTACCGCGAAGCTGTCATGTGTACTGTATTGAAGAGTGGGGCAGCCGTAAGTCCGATAACCGTGGAAACGAAAACTAAGTCTCCGGTCAATACTTTATGCACGCTTTGATATACACAAAAATAAAGTATCATTAAAATTATCATTACATATATATTATAAATTAAGATAAAAAATTCATCACACTAGTTACATTACAGTCAATAGAATTTAAGAAAATTATATTAGTACTACCGTTACATTTCGTTTAAGTATTGTAATTGGTAAACAGCCACGTAGCCACGAGTAATTAGTTTTTTTTCCAGTTCATGTATGAACTGAGCCCTATTAACTTTACTTTTAGATTTTAGTTAAGACATATAGGTAAATAGCATTGCCCGAACTTGGCAGGCTATTGAATTGTAACGCTAATTATAAAAAATAAAGTTGTATCTATTCTAATTAATCTTTAAGTACACTCGTGTAAGACTTTGTTATTGACATAAATATCTTTGTCCTTGTAGTTTTTAGGCTCCGCTCTATTCCCATTTTTATTGCGGATTGCGGTGGACATAACGTTGAGTGTACATTAGAAATATACAATACATCACAATGTAAATGGCGCCACCTGCCTTTAGACGTGAGATCGAAATTACAAGTAATGTGATATTAAGAAGGGTAAAGCATTCCAAAACCCTTACGAATAGTAACATAATCTACTACAGTATGGACGGAGTTACCGCCCAGACAAGGCTTGCTGAGGCCAACTGAAAAATATCAGGCGAGCAAAGTCACATGTCTGATAAAGCATATTGATAACAACTATTTCTAATACAAGACATCGTATATGCGGGGCTAAAAAATATTATCAGTTTTATTTCTGAAATTCACAAATAACACATTATATGTATGTTTTTTTTTAATGCTTAGATAGGTCGACAAGCTTACAGCCCACCTGGTGGTGTTAAGTGGTTACTGGGACCCATAGAAATCTACAACGTAAATGCGCCACCCACCTTTAGATATAAGTTCTAAGGTCTCAAGTATAGTTACAACGGCTGCTCCACCCTTCAAACCGAAACGCATTTCTGCTTCACGGCAGAAATAGGCAGGGTGGTGGTATCTACCCGCGCGGACTCACAAGAGGTCCTACCACATATAATGTAACTTAAATTGAAAAGTGCCTACAGTCAGCAATCTGTAAAATACGAATGGGTTTATATAGTTTATGACATATATAAAATACAAAGATAAATTTCGCTTAAACCAGATAGACTTTCACCCCTCGATATAACGATTGCATTGAATCCTATAGTTGATATCCTGCGGAAAAAAAAGGTTAACGACCTGCCCGACCTGGCTGCGAATGAGTACATTGTAATATTACTTATAGTCACTTTAAGTAATAAATAATTATTTCATCGGTCTACAATAAAATAAATAAATATAATAAAAATTTACTAACAATCACGGCGCGTTAGCTGGTCCCGTGCTAAGTTCGTAGAGAACTTGTGTTACAGGTACCAGTAACCCTGGAAAATACATTTTATATTTATCATACAAATATCTTCCCTTAGCGGATTCGAACCCGCGACCCCCTTGTGTAGTGACCATGTCACTTACCACCACACCAGGGGGCGCTTAATGACGTAGCTAGGAAAATCGTTTCACTTCCGTCCGTGACTGTACGTAGTTCTAGTTTACGGAAAGTCGACGAGACATTCACCCGACTGAATGCTTTTCTCGCCAGGAACGAAACAAGCGCATTACTACAGGATTAACACCGGATTTACGCTTCCCTCTGATAATTCTAAATTTTCATTTGGAAATGTACACTTCAAATACGGGGTTTTAAAAAACCTAAAAGAGTAGTTTAGTAGTTTTTAAGATTTTAATTAAAAAACTCTTTTACAGATTTATCTGGCCAGTGTTTAGTTCATTCATGTACCACCTAGACCTTCTAGCCCTTCAATATGAATAGTTCGAAATGTCGAATATTTTGTATAAAATACGCCGAAACTGCCTAAAATAAACATGAGCGTCAATCATTAAATAAAATATTTAAGTAAAGAGATTGTTTCTTTTTGAAAATATAGTCAATTTTACGATCTAATTAACGAAAGATGCAGTATAAAAAGAACAACGAAACTATACTAAAATAAATTCACAAACATCAGTCATCATCAGTGTCGTCCGTTTTAAATGATTTAATCACGTTTTTTTAATTGTTTGGGTGAATTTAACTTTGATAAGCGCATTCTGAGTTTCATGCTGTGACGTCTCAGTGGTGAAACCGCATTCTAAATCGGTTGTATAATTATAACTATTTTTTACAAACTGCTTTTATATTACTTTAATACTGTAGATAGAGTACAAAATGAATAGTTACACGAACCGTTAAAGGTTATCACAATGTGTTATCTTAAAAAATAATACACGATAGGTAAAGAACATTAGACGTCGGTCTATATACTGCAGTTATGCGAGCAACTTATTTAAAGATTTAAATTGGCAAACTGAGTAATGTCTGCGCTAATATTTTTGAATGTATTTTTAATTGGACTGCTACTTGGGGCGCACGATCAAATGTGGCCATTTCAACTTTACGTTGAAGGCTTAGAGCGGATGCGAAACTCTTTACAAATCGCGATAAGAAAACGCCTTAACGATTTAAATTTGATTGCAAGCACCTCGTTTTTAAAGGACATTAAACCACAAAAGTAGCATCGGCTATTTTCAGACCACAAGATGCTTAATGTAACACAATCATCCTTCCCATTACCGCTGCGAGGTGCTAAAAACTTAACACCTGAGAATCAGATATCGAGATGTTGTAGTTAATTCAAATTGCGGCATCTACGTGCTTCAGTAATACTAACTCAGCCGTGAAAATGCCATGAATAGCAAAGATAAGTCACGCTTACCCAAATTTATTCATTCATTTAATACGACTTACTGGGAACAACTGCAACGGAATAAGGTAGGCAGAGGCTTGATGGGTAGGCAGCGGCTTGGCTCTGTCCCTGGCATTGCTGAAGTCCATGGGTGACGGTAACCACTCACCATCGGATGGGCCGCATGCTCGTCTGTCCATAAGGGCAATAAAAAATTATAATGAAATGCCTCGTCAAATATAATGATCGGTATAAATGGGTTGTATTACTAAAAGATCAAAGGTCAGAGATGAAGGGGTACGGTGACAAATGAGGGTAATCACAGAAACAGCCCGTATAGGTTATCTACCTACATCCAATTTATAGCGGACGGCTTGTGAGCCATTTTTAACGAAATGTAAATTATGAGTCTACGATGTAGCGTAGTAGCCATGAGTCGTCACAGCTCTCGTTTTTTTTAATCCTTTTTTTTTGCAATAAATATGAGGCTTTTTTCTTTGTCGTATCATTCTTGTCAGAGCGGTCGTGGTCGACATTCAGTATCATTGCTGTGGGCAGATGTTATGGGCCTCACGAGCAATCGAAGTCGTCGTGGCCTAAAGGATAAGACGTCCGGTGCATTCGTATGTAGCGATGCAACGGTGTTCGAATCCCGCAGCCGGGTAACAATTTTTCTAGTAAAATACGTACTTAGCATATGTTCACGATTGATTTCTACGGTGAAGGAATAAAATCGTGTAAAAAAATCAAACCCGCAAAATTATAATTTGCGTAATTACTGGTGGTAGGACCTCTTGTGAGTCCGCAGGGGTAGGTACCACCACCCCGCTTATTTCTGCCATGAAGCAGTAATGCGTTTCGGATTGAAGGGTGGGGCAGCCGTTGTAACTAACTATACTGAGACCTTAGAACTTATATCTCAAGGTAGGTGACGCATTTACGTTGTAGATGTCTATTTTTTCGGTAACCACTTAACACCAGATGGGCCGTGAGATTGTTAATCCGTCGAAACATTAAAAAAATACTATAATAAATTTTATAAAAAAATGCCATCTTTGATGAAAAACATGTAATCTATTTTGTAAAGCTATCACGCTTTTTTAAACTTTTGAAACAGCGAACTGCGATATGCATGTGCATGCCATACATATGTATAGCTTCTAACAAATAAGCTTTTATTCGTGCATACAAAAAGTTCTATTGATAGAGATCTAGATCAGTCACGAACAGTATTTATATATCGTCTGAGGGTATTTGGTAGATTTTTATTTGTTTTCGAAAATAAACCGGCAAACGATCCGAACGCTCTTGACCTAACCGTCATTGAAACATACCAACACGGTACACAACGGCTGTCAATTAAATACGCACGCATGAACGAAGTCACGCTAAATTTTTAAGGAACTATAAATATTGATTGTATTGTGGCGATAGCCATCACAGAACACAAGATATTTAACAGAGGCCTGAATCTCGCTTACGACATTTTCAAGATAAGCTTGTATATATACAAGTTCCGAACAACAACATTCGACTATAACAACGAATAGATATAGATAAATAAATATACCATGTGTAGCAGACGACTTTGGTAGTCATAGAAATGCCTCAGGGGCATCCGAATTCAGTTGCGGTGGCCTATGGGCTTTAGCAAGCACTAAAAACACGTGGAACGTGAGCTCATTCGCCCAACTAACACAAAACTATAGTCATTAAGATCCTCCAAGACCACCAAACAGCACAGCTGTTTTTTGCCTACTTTGACTCTGAGTAGGCTCGAAGGGCCATTCTGGCTTAAATTTGATTGGTGGGCGACCTTACGGTATTCATTCTGAGATAACTTGCTAATATTTGCCCTAGCAAGAGCAGTGCTACGCTGAATCTACCACCGGACCGAAATCGCGACTCTTTGAGAAAATCTGGCGCGAAACTGAGTGGGCTCTGAGTCACAAACTCCCATACCAAAGTCTCAATACTAAAAGCTGCTATCAAACTCGATCTGTGTTTGCATCTTTAATATGTTGCGTGGGTTTGATGTTTGTTGTTCGCTGTTTGAACTTAAAAGTCACACTGGAAATAAACCTTACTGATAGTACCATAAAAATTGCTTCGTGTGAGAAGAAAGTCGTATTTGTTTTTCCGTGTTTTTACTGTCTTATTTCTGAAAATGATGAAACAACTATGGATAGGTACTATTTGTTGACACACTTCTACGATGAAGGGGTAAGACCGTAATGAAATGGACCTACTTGATGCCAAGCGGGGTGCGCTCATTTATACCCATTTAAAGCAAATGATCCACTGAGATTCCCGCCGGATCTTCCCAGTGGGTCGCGATTCCGATTCGGTAGTAGATTCAGCGAAGCACTGCTCTTGCTAGGGCTAGTGTTGAGGGGGAGGGTGATGGGAGAGATGTGCTCCGCACTAAACGGTTCACTCTCCTCCCCTTGCCTTTTCATGAGTTCTGTCTCATGCGAGGGTTGGACGTTGGTTGTTGAGCGACCGGAGGTTTTAGTCGGTTCGACTCCGACATGCCCCACCTTCCATCCCCAGTGGAGTCCGGCGATTTCCTCCTGACCAAAAAAAAAAAAGGGCTAGTGTTAGCAATTCTGTCAGGTTGAGCCCGTGAGCTCACCTATCGGTCCGCGCGAAGTTGGAATAGCCCCTTAGGCTACCAACGATTAGGTAGGGGAAAAAAACACTTCACGAGAAAGGCAAATATATTTGAATTAGAAGAAAAGTCTATAGTACAAAATCTAAATCCATTAAGTGACTTGCTACATAAATCCGTGAAGAAACGGAACTACTTAAACAATATGATTAAATGTACAGTGAATGCAGTCTATATCTGAAGTCTGCGTACAAATGGCCGTGGAGTTTTGAGACGTCGGATTTAAATTGAAATGAACACAAAGATATCGTGATTTATAATATTCGTGGAGTAGGATGTCTCGGATAAATGTGATTTTGTCGTGCCCTGACTAATGCGATGCACTCACTGCAATGTGGCGACTGACTGCCGACGAAATGGCTAGTGTAATAAATACAACGAACAAATAAAAGTTGTAAACGAATGCTACTTTTGAGGTATGTTTAAATTTTGGTTTCTGTTCGATTTAAACTAATATTGTTTAAGTCTTTTAAAAGTTGCGTAAACTTCTATAGCTTCACATACATAGTTAACGTTTAAAAGTTTCAGTCTTGAAGTAGTGGTACCTAATACAAAAAACTTCAATAATAAAAAAATCATACTCGTACCTACGAGTAGTTTATCTCTCAGTAAATCCCACAGAACATTAAATTAAAACTACAAACTCAGCAGTTTCTCGATCGTAAATCGCTACAAGAGAAACAAAAACCAACCCCGTCCAATTGTTCAAAGACTACTGGTGAAATATAGAGGTCTTTATTTTTTATTGGTTAAATTTATCAGTTCTTATTGCAAAACAACACGGAAACATGACAAATGCCCCTAATAAATCGTGCGGGATGGGCCTCATAATTAAACGTAAGTAGCTTTATTACTTTAATTGTAATTCACTCTAATGTATGTTTGAAATTTGTTCGGTATGTGTTCAATTGTTTATAATAATTTTATATGCACGCGATGTGCTTCGCCAATTGATTTGCAACAGTAAATATGATTTCAACATTCGACCCGTCTAGGTTTGTCGTTTGTTGTAAATTTAATTGTGCTTGAATTTATTTATGTTACATTAAATTATTGTGTAGTTGTATATTTTATAATGAATGCTTTAATTACTGAATACAATATCTGTTATGTGTAGTATAATTATCCTATCTATTTGAGACTTCTCTCTGGAAATACAGTTAAGACTTCGAACTTCTGTGTCAAGGCAGTTGGTCGCGATGTCTTTGCGATTCGGTAATTAGAAAAAAAAAAGAATCTCCAACGCCTCGTCCCTTGTCAATCCGGCCACAATTAAAATAAATCACTTTCATATTTGAACAGTGAGAGTAACGATTTACGGCATCGATTTCGTTCATTCCGACCGTTCGAGTTCTCGTTTTCATCTGATAATCGTTTGAATTGGTTCTTTCAAGCACTCTCACCAGAGGGCAATGTGGAATTTGATAAAATAGTCTGGAGATACGATGTAGATAATTTGGGTTGAGGTCAGTCGATCTTTCGCTTAGCGTATAAGAGTTGAAGAGTGGTTATAAGCGAAACCGAATCGCAGATTGTGAAAATGCCTGTCGGAGAAACTGTTCTGGACCTTTTGTTAAGTGATGAACATAGACCTATTCCATTGACTAATATTCCTATATAGGAACTACATACATACAAGAGGATTTAACGGAATAATGATTCAGTTGATCATGCCGAGGCAAACTAATAATCTTAGACCAGACTAAATCCTTAAGTGGCGCTTTCAATTTTCATGTACTGGTTCAATACGAATTTTGGTAATTACTTAATGACAAGTAGGGTTTGATCTTGTCTAGTTTCCACGTTACAAATAGCTGCCGAGATTAAGTTTGCGTCACAATAATAAACTCTTATATATAAAGGAATCTTCGTCTTCTAAGTCCCTCTCTTCATTGCTGATGGACGCGTCTAGCTTGAAGTGTTGATAACTCGATGCACTATGCTTATCCACTTCTTCCCGTCCCCGGCGATCTTTATAGCCTCTGTTAGTGGCAGGAATAATCGCTGAATAAATTCGAACCCAATTCCCGAAACAGACACCAAAATCGACTGCAGAATAAACGGGCATTTAAAAAACAATTTCTGCAGTCAACTCAGGTTGTGCGGTGTCGAAAAAATCCCCTCATTCGCCGTCGTCCCGGGATAAATTCCTAAAACAAGGTACTTCGCTTAATGGCCGGCTCGGCGTGTTAATGGGCAAGTCTTTTAACGGATGAATACATTCATCATTCGTCAGTAATGAGGTCATTGACATCGTGACAGCTGAGCCCGGCTTGTCCTCGTTAAGGCACTATGACACTACGTTTTAGTAGACTTCAATTAAAAATTCCCTTTTTGTCATTAATTAGTTCCGGTATGAATATAGCGCGAGACGTCATCGAACTGAAGATAATTGATAGTTGTAGTCATTAAAACGAAATATCTAAGTAGCCTTTTATTAAATAGTCAATTCTGGTTATGCATTGCTGTGAATACCCTGAAATGTATGAAATATATCTATTTGTCGAGCGACACCATTACCACCCCACGTTAACTAGACCCTGAAGCGGCATTAGGCTTTTTTGAGTTACATTGCTATCAGATTGACGGAAGCAATCTATACTAATATTATAACGAGGAAAGATTTGTTTGTTTGTTTGTTTGTTTCGAATAGGCTCCGAAACTACTGGACCGATTTGAAAAATTCTTTTTCCATTAGAAGCCGACATTGTCCCTGATGAACATAGGCTACTTTTTTTTGTTTTTTTGTTTTCATGTGTGTTTTAATGTTTCCGAAGCGAAGCGAGGGCGGGTCGCTAGTACATTATAAACAGGCAGATATTAAATAAACCAACTTAATTGTTGTGGTGGTAGCTATTATAGAACACAAGATATTTGACAGATGCCCGAATCTCGCAAGCGACGTTCGGACCCTCTAACCGTACTCGTCGAACTCATCAAGGAGTTCAATGTGAAATCTATCCCAGAACATCATCCCTCTGAGTTTCTTGCCGCATTTCCTCAGAAAAGTAGCCCTCGAGAAGTCAGGCCTTCTTTGGAGGCGCTTGGACAGCTCTTAGAAAATCCTACCTCTCATGGCTGGGCCCGAGCTCGCCCACCTGTCCTGGTGAAAGTGAAAGGCCTTCAGGTCGTAATCCTTCTAACCTAAAAATATATATAAAAATACGGACTGTTGTTCTACTGAGCA
Organism: Bombyx mandarina; assembly: GCF_030267445.1. NCBI lineage: Eukaryota > Metazoa > Arthropoda > Insecta > Lepidoptera > Bombycidae > Bombyx > Bombyx mandarina. Next base: position 8,364,363 of record NC_143214.1, read on the forward strand.
ATTTCACCAGTTCGGTAGAAGATCTCTTTGTCGTTTCCTCTAAACAGTCATGCGTTGCGGTTTGAAAAATTGAATAGCCATTTTACAATGCAAATCAAAAATTCAATTTCATGTCTCAAGGTACATGGCGGCACTAAACACAAATATAGACTATGCGATAAAAAAAACCTATATTTTACAGGTACCATTAACGACTTAAACATTGAACTTGTTACCTTAATAACGACGTATCCCTATAATTGGTATTTAAACGAAAACCTCGTTACCAAATTACTTCAGAGATAGTAAACTAGCTCAACTAACCAGCAGCCAAGAAATAGGACAATTTCAAATTATCATTATTAACGTGTTCACGACACGAGTGAGATCATTCTTGTTTTAAATTGACCGTAAAGACACAGCTCGTCTTTTATAACGGGCTGTCACACGTTTTTAACACTGCATTCTTTTGCTTACGTGTAAAAATAATAAGAAAAAACAAAGGTTGTGCCCGCGCATTTCTGATGCACAGATAAGGTTACGACGCGTCCCGACCGGCTACGACTTTACCCGAGGCGTCCCGAGCGCGCGAACGAGGTCATTCAACGTGACTTTTATTATCGCCGTCTTCTATCAACTCACGTACCCCGCATACATCCATCCCCTTTTCTCATTTGAATATTTAACTTTGTAAGGAATAGAAAATGCAGTCCGACAATGATTTAGAAAAGCGGTGCGGCCACTATATCATTTATGCGGGAGGAGGGAGAGCTGAACGACATAAATTGAATTAATGTGAGCATCCAATTTGTTGGAGAATTATAGACGGCTCACGGTCTCCATATTTGGCCGGCTGTTCAATTATTTGGTAAGATATCAAGCTCGGAATACATTAAAGTGTTTCGGACTTATAAAATCCTAATGAATAAAGAGCGGTCCCGCGATGAGGAAATCCCTGAAGCGTGAAAATTGAGATAGCGGTACTAGTTAGGATAATAGGCTTTTAATCGGTTCCCCTTGCGGTGTTTAATATAAATTTTCCGACCTAAAACAACAACGCGCAGCACGATCATTATTATTAACTACGAAAGCAAAATATCCGTAAACAGTCGTAAGCCTTTACGTCTGAAAATAATCTCAAGTACGAAAGCGGGGGAGTCATTTGAACGGTTTCTAGGTTCGCATTTCACGAGCTCCCAGTTACGGGGGTCGGTTTGAATTAGTTCTTCGTTTAATTGGCTCGAGATTCACTCATACGCGTAGGTGACGTAACGCTTCGATTGATTGAATGCAATCTAGAACTTACCAGCATATCAGACCTAGTGAATTCTACGCGGCAGCAAATGAAATTATTTAAAAGGAGATTAAAAAGAAAACATACGTTTTGGTGAGGTTTTTTTTCTTTTTTTTTCATTGCCCTGTGGGCAGACGAGCATACGGCCCACCTGATGGTGAGTTGTTACCGTCGCCCATGGACTTCAGCAATGCCAGGGGCAGAGCCAAGCCGCTGCCTACCGTAATAAAGTTCAACCATGACGTAATAAAGTTCAACCAAAACGCAATGCACGAATTCAAATATTTTTATCTGCCAAGTTTAATAGAATGCGCGCTCACGTGTCCCGGTGAAATTGCCTGTTTCCCTTTTATCGACGGAGGTTCAATTTCGTAATTTTAATCCCAAATACCAAGTACAAATGGGTCACGGCGAAATTACATTATAACGTTCCGGCTTAAACGGTAAAAGTCGGATTTAAGTTATTAGAACTCAATGCTATAATGAAACCAAATATATTTCGTCAAGTGTACCATAATTAGGACAGCACGCCAAAAAGTAGTAGATTCTGCGAAGAACTGCTCTTGATCGATATGGATATGCCAATTTCGATTAAAAAAAACAATGGAAGAGATTGTCTATATTATATCTATCTATCGTTCCCTCACTACTGAAGATCGCGACCACATGTGAGTTTCTTCCACTGTCTATATTACCGAAAGCATATTTATGTAGCAATCGCATTATTAAATGTTGAACATTCGATAGCTCCTACCAATGTTCTTATCTGGAGTTAAGACAAGAAAAAGATAATTCCAAACTTCTTTGCAAGGCTTACGAGAGCGAAGCGAACCCGGAAATCCACTAACCGCTAGACCAACGAAGATTAAATTACCATTGGTTTGTTATCGAGAAACAAGAGTTATTTGTTTTTTTTTAACTTATGTTTATTGCGCAAATCTGAAATATGCACCGAGATTATAGACATGAGACAGGATGCATAACGGTTGTCTCTCTTTTCAAACCGGCACGCGTGATTGGTTCGCGACAGAAATAGACATGGTGGTATTTCCTTACTGTGCATGCCTACAATACCATCAGATAATGTCATTTGGTGATCGCATTACGCTGTTATTATATACGGAGTACACCACCCAGTCGTGTCGTGACACGTACGGATCCGAAATAAATAAAAACATATTTTTTAAATATAACGTAAAAGACTAGAATAGTTTTTATACAAAAAATAGAGGGTAGTTAGCACAAAGTTCAAATGTCGAAGAATAGCACCTTACTCGTTTGCGACCACGGAAACTGCGAAGTATTCGCAGCTTGGGAATATCTATCTTTATATATAAAAATGAATTGCTGTTCGTCAATCTCGCTAAAATTCGAGAACGGCTGGACCGATTTGGCTAATTTTGGTCTTAAATTCTTTGTGGAAGTCCAGAAAAGGTTTGAACGGTAGATAAATATGAAATTGCTCGGAATTAAATAAAAATAACAATTTTGTTTTCCCTTTGATGTGCCCCCCATCGGACGGATTCCTTTTGTTTGTTTTAAGTTTATTTTATACAAAAGCTTTTTATTTATCGATTGAGGCACTACGAAGTCTGCCGGGTCAGCTAGTATATTGATAAAATACGCGCGATGATAAAACCGTAAAAGTAGTTTCAAATTATGCACACGACTCACGAAAACCGACGAAAAATACCGTTACCAGTGACATCTGACTAACAAATAATTTCGATTTGATTCAACTTAACTCGACTTTACTAAGTCGTATTATATATAACCTTTTTTTTCCTAACTATGCTGATAGCCTTGAGAGGCTATTTCAGCTTCGCCGTAACATGTAGGTGAGCTCACGGGGCTCAAACCTGACGCCGTTGCTAACACGAACCCCAGCAAGAGCCGTGCTTCGCAGAATCTGCCACCGGATCGGAAACGCGACTCACTGAGAAGATCCGGCAAGAAACTTAGTGGGCTGCGTCTGTGGGTTAAGTTACTCGGCGAGCCCTTCGTCGCAAGCGACGGGTTCGACGAGAACGATGGCCGGATATATAACAGTCGACGAAGTCATATTTCGTGGAAAAGGACGTATAAATATTATTTAACTATAATGAAAATTTTACGCACGTTCATTCCTATACATTGTAAAATAACAATTGTTCACACATTCAAGCTCGTGTTTCTGAGTAAATACAGGTACACAAGCTGACATCTGTTCTTGGTATGCGTATAATATACGACGTTCCAAGCCATTATTTTAATTAAATAAGTCATTCGCCAAACATTCTAAAAACTAAAAGGTCGGATACCCGAATGCGTTGCTATGGCCGTCTTAATGCCATCTCTATGACAACAAGCATAGAGTTGATTCTGCTATAAGACACAAGTCAATGTCGTGTGACTACTATAATTCGTAACGAAACATACGGGCAGATTTTAATGCCTTTTCCCGTAGAATATATTCGGTTTTAATGTCGCTTTATGGAGCTGAAAAGTGCAGTATCATTAAAGAATATCAATCTCGAACAATATTATAGCCCAGGCGAGAATAAAAGCCACAATAGAGATGTGTTCCCTCTACGACGAACATATTATCTTTTTAATCTTGAAATCACATACCAGACGAAATAATGTAATTACATTACAAGAATTGGGGACATCATTTCATATAGAGTATTTATTGTCCACAATAAATGGAAAGATTAAGTTTATATCCGCAGTGCGTCTCCCGAGATCTTTTCTGTCACGGCTTTGGCATGAATTTCCTTCCCACTTCGGTGCTTACTGATCGTCATGACGTGTCTTTCTTCAAACGAGGTTTGTGAAAAGCACTTATTAGTGGACGGTGGCCTAGCTGTGCTTCTGGCCCTAACGATCAGGTGGACTGATGTCTGGTCGTGGGGTCGTCGCGTCCCCTTGCGGGGGTGCGGAGCGGGCCTCGGGGAAACCCCTCTGCCCGGACATGTAGCTCCCTGCCTAATAAGGCAGGGGTGATGCGCTGCTGGATGGAGTATCAGGCAGGCTTGAAGATGTGTGTGGGGTCGACTTCTTTCTTCGTCTCCTTCTTCACTCTTCTCTTCTCTTCTTTCTTCCTCTTCATTCTTCCCTTCTTCCGGGGGCGGCTGCTGCTCTCCTCCATATATATAATTTTTTTTTTTTTTTTTTTTTTTTCTTGTTTTTTTTTTTTTTTTGTTTTTTTTTTTGTTTTTACAATTTCATCTTAACCTAACTTAGCCGAGAGTAAACCTAACTTAATCTAACTTACATCTAAGTGACGGCAGCGCGCCGTTCCTGCACTCCGTGGAGTGCCGGGACAGCGCGCGCCGTCACACCTAAACTAATCCTAATCTAACTTAACCTAACATAACCTAGCTAACCTAATATGGGGGAGAGAGCGAATCCGCACTCCACGCTACAGTCCTCTCCCCCTCTCCCCATCGTTATACAATATTGATGGGGGGGAGGACTGTAGCGGGTAAGAACACCCCATCCCAAAAGGGGGTGGGGGGTGGGGTCAAAGCCCCTCATGGAAATGAGGCTGCACCTACGGGGTGCAGCCGCGGTCCCCATACGGGGGACCCGCCAAACGGGCAAGAGGCGTGGGGCTAGAGGCTGATGAAACTCAGCTCCGAGAGGGGCGCTCATAGGTCCTCCCCGGCCTCACAGCCGGCGAGGAGCTTTATCTCCGAACGATCGTCGGGGGTACCAATAGCTCCCGCGGCAACGCCGTACCATCCGGTGGTCTGGCGTGCAGCGGGGCTATGTTGTGGAGATGCTCATGGGGCCCGTTTTCGGCTTGCTCGTACATATTACGGGCGAGCCTAGTCACAAACTCCACGAGCGACTCCACACCTAGGTCCCGGGCAATAACGTCATTTCTGACGTACTGCCCGGCCCCGACGATAATGCGGAGGGAAAGACTCTGCTGGGCCTGCAACCTAGATCGCTGGGACGGCGACAACAGGTGATACCAAGCCACAGCAGCGTATGTGAGGCGGGAACGGACGTATGTCTTGTAAATGGCGAGTTTGGTCCTGGTCGGAAGCCCGGACGCAAACACCGGCCGCAACAAGAACCTGGCCGCGCGAGTCTGACCGATGACTCGGTTGACGTGCGCGACCATGCTCAAGGAGCGGTCGATGTCGCATCCGAGATACCGGACCGTGGTCCTAAACTCGACATTCACACCTCGGAGGCTGAGTTTCTTTGGGACGACTCTGATACGGACCGGACCGTAGAGTAAGGCCGCGGTCTTTCCCACATTGACCGCGACTCTCCAACGGTCCAGCCACTGGGGCAGTAAATCCAAAAGCCTCTGCATCCTCATAATGGCTGCAGAGGGGAACGGAGAGGACGAGAAGTAGGCCGAGTCGTCAGCGAACAAGGCCAACTTCACGTCCTCCTCCCACGCCCGAAGGTGACCCTCCAGGGTGGGGATGTCGTTGGTGTAGAGGGCGTATAGGATAGGTGATAGGACACTACCCTGGGGAACCCCGGCCGTAATGGGACGCACGGAAGACCGTGCGCCCTCGACCGCGACAAAGAAGGTTCTGCCCTCCAGATACGACCCGAGCAGTCGCACGTGAGCGTGCGGTAGGCCCGCGTCCCGCAGCTTGTGGACCAGCCCCTCGTGCCACACACGGTCGAAGGCCTTCTCGATATCGAGAAGGACCGCGACCGTATATTGGCCCGAGTTTCGCCGGTCTGCCAAGTGATGCAGGACACGGGTCAGTTGCAGAGTCGTCGAGTGGCCGCTTCTAAAGCCGAATTGCTCCGGCCTGAGGAGAATATACGGCGATATTCTCCTCACGAGCAGCCGCTCGAACAACTTGCCCACGTGCGAGAGCAAGGTAATCGGTCGGTAAGTGGAGGGCTTTCTCCTGTCCTTGCCGGGTTTGGGCAAGACGATGATCTTGCCCAGTTTCCAAGTTCCAGGGAAGTGTCCTACCCGGAGAATGGAATTAAACAATCGTGTCATTGCTGACACGATTGAGGGAGGGAGGTTTTGCAAGGCGAGGGGAGGAATACCGTCCTCACCGGGGGCTTTGCGCCTCTTCATCAACTTGATGAGGAGGCGCACCTCGCTGGGAGTGACTAAGTCATCATCTCCCAGCTCGACTCCCGGCGATTCCGGTTTGAGGAATTGGATTACACCCTCTGACACCTCACGATGGAATGCAACCATCGAGGGTGCAGAGACATTCGGAGTGAACTGCCGCTCCAGCGAGTTGGCCAGGACTTCGGCACGAGCCAACGGTGTAAAACACCGTCTTCCCCCCTCGTCCTCCAAGGGGCAAGTGGGGGAAGGCTTGTTGGTGAGCCGGCGACAGATGCGGTGAAGGGGGGCCATCGTACGGTCGTCGGACGCGTCCAACAGTCCCCCCTCCCAGGAATCACCCCGGTAAGTCCGCATCTTAGTCGCCAGCTCACCCTCAAGTCGGTTGAGCTCGCGCTTAATCCTGGGACACCTAGATGTCGCCCAGAGCCTCCTCAGTGCCCTCTTCCGACGAATTAACGTCTTGAGGTGCACCGGGAGTTCCGCTCTGGGCCCCCCGCTGGGTACCAGAGTCGTCACTTGGTCCAGTGCTCCCCTGATGGTGTCGACGAGACGGGAAGCCGCCGTGTCGACCTCATCAGGGGTAGACGGGTCTTGAAACAAGGATTGGTCGGCCAGCAGTCCCGTAAAGGACTGCCAGTCGACCCTAGGCCTGAGAGGGGATGTCGCGACCCGAGTGAGCCCCAAACCCACCGTGACCAAGATCGGTAGGTGAGGGGTACTCAGGTCGTACAGTGCCTCTATCGCTAGAGGGCACCGTAGCCCCTTGTGAACACACACGTCCAATACGTCCGGTTGGTACCGGACCAACGTTGGAACGTGGGTGGGTTCGTTGGGGCCGACCACGCAGTAGTCCCCCCTTTCGGCATCCTCGTACAATCGCCTTCCGGGCGGCGTGATGATTCGGGAGCCCCAAGCGACATGTTTCGCATTGAGGTCCCCGACCACCAAGGCCGGATGGCGATCATGGTTCAAGGCCCGTCTAATATCGGCCTCGACAAGATCAGGACCCGGGGGTCGATACGCGGCATAAATCCGCAATTCGGCCCCCGGTACGTGGACCCTCACCCCGACCGTTCTGGTAGAGGCGAAGGTCAGTAGCTCAAGCTCCTCGTGCACCACGTCCCTCCTGACGAGCGCCGCAGTGCCCCTGAACGGGCGCCCGTTGGAGGTCAGTTCGTCCCGTCGGTACACGAAGTAGTTGGGCATCCTAAAATCTTGTCGAGGTTTGAGCTTGGTCTCGCCCAGGAGGATAACCTGCGGGTCATACTCCTGGGCGAGTCGGATTAACTCCGACCTTCGGGACCCTATCCCGTCGGGGTTCCAATAGATGATGCGCAGCTCCTGGCTAGCCATTGAGCTGCGCGATCATCCGGTAGAACCCCGCGAGCAAGGCCCCGAAGGGACTGGCTCCCGAGGCGATCTCTCGGATTACTCCGGAGATCACCTCGGACAGTTTCTCCCACAGGGAGAGGAGCCAGGCAGCGAAGCCGGCAGGCTGCGTGTCCTGTCGGCTACTGCGCCGCTCTCTCTGCGGGCGGGGTGGTAATGGGGGCTGTGAGTCGCCCAGAGTGATGTTAACGTTCTGGGGCGGGTCGCTAGCTGTCGTCTCCATTGGGCATGGAGGTTCGGTAGCTGGCTCAACTTGGCCTTCTCTCAGGGCAACTGCTTCTTCCCTTGCTTTTTTTTTCTTTTCTTTGGCTTTTAATTTTTTTTTCTTATTTTTTTTTTGAGTTTTAGTTATTGTTTTTGTACTAGTTAGGGCAGCTTGTAGATTGGGTGCTGCTCTGGAACGAGGGGCAGGTCGCGGCTTTATAGCCTGTCGCTGCGGGTTTGCTTCTGCCATCAGGGTGGCCGCTGTTGGGTTGGCCTCCACAGTGGCAGGTTGCTCTATAACCGGAGGGAGAGTAGGGGGTTGAGAGGTCTTCCCCTTGCCCTTACCCTTCAGAGATGGGCGTGGACCGAGACGTGGAGCGGGGGTAGGGGCTTGACTGGCACGCGTCGCTGCTTGCGGTACGGGGGGAGGAATAGCGACCCCCATCATCCGCGCCCTCCTGCGGTAGACCACACACCGCTTGTCAGTAGCGGCGTGGCCCTTCCCGCAGTTGGCGCAGGTGAGGGGTCCCTCCCTTGGCCTCGGGCAGTCCGCCACGATGTGCTCGCCCGCACATCGCACACAGCGGACCGCTCGGTGGCAGTTGGTGGAGGCGTGTCCGAAGGCCTGGCAGCGATGGCACTGCGCCGGTCCTCGGTTCGGACGCCATCCCTCAACTGACACCCCCGGCAGGTACATCAGTTCTTCAACCGCGTACAAGCGGGCGAGGTCATCCTTCGAGAGGTGGTCCAAAGTTACATAAAAGACGCAACCTGGCCGCCCTCTCTTGGCCCGTATGCACCGCGCGTAGCGAGCCGGAAACCCTAGCTCCTTCAGGGAGTTTGTGATTTCCGCCGCGTCGGTATCGGCAGGCAGTCCACGAACAGCCACCCTCGCCGGGATCTCCTCCTCCAACGCGTAACAATACCATTTAATGGCATTGTCAGTGGAAGAGACCTCGGCGAGATAGGCCTGGACAACCCTATATTCCTCTCCCGACGCGGGGATGTCTGGTCTGCCTATAAGGGCAATAAATACACCTAAATGGCTACCTGAGTCCATAAATAGCACTGCGTAAAAAACGCCACTCTTACTAAGAAATAAGATAGAAGTCCTTTTTTTATTTTATCGGCTGCCTATGATAAAAACGTGACAAGGACCCTGTACAGAATAGTGTTCTTAAACAAATATCAATTTTAACTAATAACCTTATCATTATCTCCTATTAAATTCTAATTAAATGTAGGTATCTACTTAAAATATCGACATGAACAAGAACAATATGAATTTCTCACTGAACTAATACATCAAAGTTCAAAGACCTGTCTAAGTTTTGTGCAGGCGCCCTGTAATCGATTAATTACGGCCTATTGTATATCAAACTGGTGTCCAACCACGGAACTCCAATTCAAAACGACCTCTATCCATGCGGAGATGAAGTCTAATGCCCGTATCTTTAGACGTTTCGTAAAATAGTCCTCCACTCTTAACTCATCCGATGATGCTCGAGCATTCCCTCCAAACTTACTCGAGTTTTAGTCGACCATTACAATATTGCTCAACTGTCCTCGAGTGAGGTAATATTGATGAAAATTTGATCAAGCTAGCATCAAACCCATAGAGTTCTGTAGTCTATGGTCATTGTTTAATCTCAAAGTCAAGCTGCCGCTGTCTGTTTGACACTAGATGAACTTGTTTGATGTTTTGGTTGCTGAGTTATTCGTAAATATGTGTGCGTGCGGTAAATCTGAAAGTGTATTATTTATTTTCTAACCTATTATTATTTTAGATTTCGGATCCGGCTTTGTATTTTTTATTCGCCGCTTTTGTGTGATTTTGCATTGCATCGTGTTGTTGAAGTGCTTTTCCACAACCACCAGTTTATTATTATATAAATAAAACTTATAATCGCATTGACTTTATTTATCAGGTACTAAGCAAAATATGACTCTTATGTAGGTAAATAAAATAAAGAGTTTCAAATGTCTAACTTCGAACTATTTACTTTAATAATAAATATTATCAAAATTAAATTATCAAAATATGCGGGAATCATGCACAGATCCAGGCCATTGCACAACAATATCATATATTTCCATTTGCGGTCCACATACTATTTGGACATTGATAGAAAACCAGCCTTGAGGAACGTTCAAGGTACGTCGCGACGTACCTTGACTTGACAGTTCGTTTCCTTCACTCCGGTTAGGAAAATTTTCCAAGGACGTTTGAGTGCAGTTTATTTTTACGACTAATCATACCAAAACGTGCGTTGGAGGTTGAATCGAGTCGAGTTAAGCTCGTGTAAACGACTAAAGATACGGGTGTAAGGATCAAAATATTAAGTAAGCATTTTACTTTCGCCAAAAAAAAGGACCCACAAAGGCTAATCAAGAAATACCAAATTTAAATCCTCTCAGAAACAATAACGGCATGTTAGATATAGTTTTTTAAAGAGAGCGTACTGTTTCGTACACTGTGACGTCAACATTCACGATTCCGATGCAAGTTTCATACTATTTATATCTGACCTTAAACCTACCACTACCATTCCATTGTCTCTTAATAGTATTTGTAATGATGACTATATTCACTTCAACCAGGAACGCACAAAATCTCCACGACAAGAGTAGACTATGATACGGAAAACGATTCCTTAAAACAAATATTAATGTTATTCACAAGATATTGATGGTAGGACGCCTTGCGAGTCCGCACGGGTAGATACCACCCTGCCTATTTCTGCCGTGAAGCAGTAATGCGTTTCGATTTAAAGGATGAGGCAGCCGTTGTACTGTAAAAACGAAGACCTTAGAACTCCTATCTCAAGGCGGGTAGCAGCATTTACGTTGTAATTGTCTATGGGCTCCGATAACTACTTAACACCAGTTGGCCGTCAGCTCGTCCACCAATCTCAGCAATAAAAAAAATATACAATAAAAATATCAAACTAATATTCGTCGAACAAAATCGGCATCCTTAAACAAATTACGCGAGGTTCCTTAGAAAATCTCTGCATCCAGCAATCTGTTTTGTGATGCATCGTGAATACAAATTACGTGTTTATTCTTGGCAGACAGTACAATTGGATGACGGATAGGAGAACTGGGTTAACAGCGTAAAGGGAATAGGGAAAATTAGCATTATATGGCTGAGCGGTATGTTAGCTGTCTTACAAACGACAAGTCACCGTTTTGAGAACGTATTTGTGTTTTTATGATTTTGACAGTTCTAGTATTTTCTACGGTATTCGTTAGCCGTGTGTGTATATAATAATGTTACGCGCTGGGATTTGGGATACATTAAAAACTGCATTAGCACTTAGAACGCTTAAAACACTTCACAAACACTTTAAAATTCTCAGTTAGCTTCTTCCGCTTCGCTTCAGGTGATCCGTTCGCTGTTTCGCTTCGAGTAGTTCCGATTACGGACTGACTGCTTGCCATCTCTTCAACGCTTTGATAGTCGAGACGAAATCCTTAGAATCGTCGAGAATATTCCACAAAAGTCTAGTATTGTGTGTTTCCACTATCTGACAATAGATGGCGTTACTACTAGGGATACTACTAGATCCTTCGGTATTCGTTCGACTATTCGGCCATAGATGGCTTTAAAAAATCTAATATTAAAAAAAAAAAAAAAATTACATATTTAAAAAAAAAAGACATGTCCGCTGAGTTTCTTGCCAATTCTTCTCAGGACGGAGGCTAGTTCTTGTGAATTGGCGGTAGTTCTTTTGACGTTCAACAAGTATGTACTTTCATTTAAGTTGAATAAAAAAGACAAAAAAAATATTTTTTTATTTGATTTGATTTATTCATACCGGCGTAACAATAAGTTAATTAGCAATTATTGGTGGGCTGTGAGCTCGTCTACCCATCTAAGCAATAAAAAAAAACTGGTCAGTCGCAAATCGATCGAGGCCTGATAATATACGAACCAGACAAGCAAAAAAAATCTCCAAACATTATTATACTGATTAGATTATAAGGAAAACTCAATGTATATACATATGTACCTACCTAGTTTTTTTCAGAATACGAGCATGTTTGTTAACAATAATGCTGGCTCGTCGAATATCCGTCTCTCTAGACCATAAAAAATATACTTCAGATGTATAGTATTTTTCCGAGCTTATTTCAGTTACCCGGACGGCCAATCAATTTTCGGGCAGCCTTATAAATCATCCTCGCGTCAATCGCGGTCGTGAAAATAAAGCGCCTTCGGACACTAAGTAATGGACATTTTCCTATCAATATTAAAACTAATATGAACAATGAGCTTATTTTGACTTGTGCTTAGTGTTTGAGCTTGCGAGGCTCGAGGAAGGCGTATGTGCAGCGGTGGGCGTCTGATCGTTAGAGACAGAGAGAGCGTTTGAGCGGTTTGACGACAAAGACTGTAAATTTTTCGAAGCGTTCCATATAATTCAAATAATAATGAAAAATTCTAATAATGAAAAATTATAAAGCTGAAGAGTTTATTTGTTTTGAACGTGCTAATCTCAGGAACTACTGGTTCGATTTGAAAAATTATTTCAGTGCTAGATAGCTCATTTATCGAGAAAGGCTATAGACTATATAACATCACGCTAAAACCAATACAAGCGGAGCACCAATAAAGAATGTTTCAAAATCGGGTTATGCCAAAGTAACTATTCCACGCGTACGAAGTCGCGGGCAAAAGCTCGTTTATTAATATTTCATTCTTGGTTCCACTATCTAACATCAGAGAGTGTGTAAATTATTCCAATAACTTAAAATAAAACTGTTTCATATTTTACAGCTGTGTTCGGAAAAAATATGTAGAACAAAAAAGGAGTATTAAATATATTTTTATATATTTTAATTAACGTTAGTGATAGAACTATACAATCTTAACAAAAAAAGTATTACACATATTTATTATTTAACTACGAAGTTGCCATATTAAAAACCTTTTAAATTTCCACACCGGTGTTTTCTTTTGTCACATATAAACAATAGCCTGAAAATGCTACCGAATTCATAACATGTTCGTGAATACATATGATTTGCCTGTTCCCAACGTTACCATGGCGTGTGTGGACAGTGTAAATGGTATGCACTTACGTGAAATATGCAGAAATTTGCATTACTACTGCGGCGGTATTCAAATGCACTCTCGACCTAATGACTGGCCCGCACAGTATGTTAACGGAACAAAAAAAAATGCAATTTGTTATATATTTTACCGTGAACTTTTTATTTTATAACAACAATACAAAATACGCGTTCATTTAAAATTAAATATGTATTCGACTAATGATCGAAATACAAGCATAATTACTGACTGGCACTTGAAGATTTAGATTCAATTTAGATATTACGTTTTCTGTTTTGCTTTGTAATTATAAATAAATAAATAAATATTTACTAACAATCACGCCACGTTAACTGGTCCCGTGATAAGTTCGTAAAGAACTTGTGTTACAGGTACCAGATAACGGAAATAAATGTAAGATTTTTATTATACACATACATATATTTAATATACATCCATAACCCTGGAAAAGACATTTATATTTTTCATACAAATATCTTCCCTTGGCGGGATTCGAACCCGCGACCCCCTTGTGTAGTGACTATGTCACTTACCACTACACCAGACGGCCGTTAAATTGATTTATTAAAGAAGAAAAATAACACTATTTTTGGAACGAAGTTCCTTATGGGACGATGCGGAGGGGTATCCTAACCGTGGAAAAACGTCCGTAACGTAAGATTTTTATTATTTATGTATAGTCTTAGTATGATGGCTATACATTGTCTAATGTTTAGTCTACGTGATGACTGTTATTATTATCATTCATATAAATAGCTGTTTCTTTGTATATTATTATTATATATTTATTATAAATCATTATGAATAAAATAACGTTGATAATTTGGGAGATTAGAAAGAAATTTGAAAGATTTTTTTTCAAGACCACAATCGTTTTTATTTTGTTAATTAGTAAACACTATAGCTCGAAAATTAAACTACGAAAAAACTAAGAAAAAAATCAGTTGACAAACGCCACAAAATTCATTAACTGTTTTTTATCTTTGCCTCTTTGTAGACAACGTTTCAAAATCTCCACGTCTCGCCTATTTCACTTGGGACGCCAACTACATATTAGAATTGACAAAAAGCTAATGTTTCAACCGAGTGTAATATTAATTCCTTAAGTAAACGTCATAGCCGTGTTGTTCCTCCATTTACTTAATGAGTACCATCATTATTGATGAGGCTTTTATATCTCTTCATTTATCACCAGAATTTACTGCCTAGAAAATTTGGCAGTTTGTCTATTTATTACTTACGTTTTTTTCGTTTCTCCTTCAATATTAGACGGCGGCGGCAGGAATCCGAAAGGAACTTGAATATTACGCTGAAATTTCGCTCCAGTCATGCGGTACGAATTTTTCTCCGATGACAATGTAAATTAAATCGTCGACGATTTATTTTCTGAGAGTGGGTTTTTTTTTGTCGCCCGCCCTGGGAATCCGGAAGCTTGTTATGTTCGAGGGCATGTTATGAGTTTGTTGTGACGTCGAATAGAAAATTAGCTTTCACTCACCAATAAGTCATCAGACATTTATCTGTTGGGTTCGCGCATCATAATTTGAACATTGACTGGAAACACTCGAATGTTTTTTTTATTGCTTAAATGGGTGGACGAGCTTACAGCCCACCTAGTGTTAAGTGGTTACTGGAACCCATAGATATCTACAACGTAAATGCGCCACCCACCTTGAGATATAAGTTCTAAGGTCTCAGTATAGTTACAACGGCTGCCCCAGCCTTCAAACCGAAACGCATTTCTGCTTCACGACAGAAATAGGCGGGGTGGTGGTACCTACCCGTGTGGACTCACAAGAGGGGAGAGGGACTCACAAACATTCGAATGTGGTTAACAGATGTATATAGTATTGTTAAAAGAGACGACTGTGACAAATTCTCGTTGCGAATACAATTCGCAAGTAACATCTTATTCAAGCTTGTTCCCAAAATGTAAGAGTAATATATGCATATCCAGTCGGCGTTTCTTGTACCGGCGAATTCATGTTTTTGCAAAGCCTAAGGCGTGGGTTTTCGAACCGGGGTTATCCGTGGATTTGCTAGGGATTTCTCTGTCCTTGTAACAGTGGATAAATTGTTGAAAAAAGTAAGATCTCCAAGCGAAGGTCTTGATAATGACGGCTCTCGACCCGTAACGCGGCTCAAAGGGGACCGACAGCTTAACCCGGATACATTTCCAAAAATATGCATTATATCTTTTATTGAAAGATATCGGATCCATTATGTACGTCTATAAGCTACCTGTGTAAGTATGAATGACTTAAACAAACCGTGTATAAGTACCCTAATTTATTAAACACAGTTTTGAATTTATGGTTTTGATACCGCCTTTTTAAACTTTCCTTTGAATCCCTCTAGAAGGCGTAGGAATTTCAAAAAGGCATTTCTAAAAACACATTTTTTTAATTTCATAATAAGCTATTTCCGAAATGGAAATAATTGTCTTTTTATAGATCGTGAACTGGCATTTCGAACATATGTATCTACATTTTATTTTGTTCTCTTCTCATATTTTGTCGTAGATATGGAAAAAAACAATTACAAAGATGGTAAGATGAAATTAAGGTAACGGCGGAGAAAATATGAACAAAGACAGCGCTTAATAATAGAATGGAAAGAAATAGAGAAGCCTTTTGCTAGGCAAACAAATTACTTACTGACCTTTACAATTGAGAGAATGTAATTTATCTTTACCAGTTTTTTATCGTAGCAATGCTGTCACTGAATTGTTCAATCGAAGGTTTGTTTGCGCGCAGATTTGAACTGAAACGATATTCAACAACACAAATATTTCTCTTCATTCGCACAGGTACATTTGGGTGTTAAAACCAGTTGACTTGAAAACTACGCTTCACGGTCCAGTACATCAAAAACTCTAAAATTATGTTTGGTTTGCAGCAACAAAATGCTTCCATGAATTGCTATAAAAGGGGTATTCGGTCTCATGGTCAACTTGCTGTAAAGTAATCACTGAAAGGGCCACTATAACGTAAATACATCGTCCTTAAACCTCTCAACCCTATTTCTCAATCGTATAGTTACACCGGCTGGCTGCCTTTTTTTTTTTTTTATGATAGATAGATTTCTGGTGGCCCGGAGGCATTTCCAGTTTCACCAGGACATGTGGGCGCAAAGGCTCAGCCAGGAGGGGTGGGATTTGCTAACAACTGTCCGAGCGCCTCCGAAGGAGACCTAACAACTCAAGAGCAATTGCTTCGCGAATGAACCTACTACCGGATCGGAATCGCGACCCACTGAGAAGATCCGGCGAGAAACTCAGCGGGCTGATGCATGGATTAGGTTGTACGTCGACCTCTTTGTCGATTTCGACGAGTACGGTTACCGGGGTTCCTAAGCCTACTCCTAGTGTTAGCGCTA
Organism: Bombyx mandarina; assembly: GCF_030267445.1. Lineage (NCBI taxonomy): Eukaryota > Metazoa > Arthropoda > Insecta > Lepidoptera > Bombycidae > Bombyx > Bombyx mandarina. The sequence goes on from NC_143214.1 coordinate 8,380,737, forward strand.
AAGACGTCTAATGCAAAGGTTATTGGATCTGATGGATCCGTAAGGACGTGTCTAGGGCGTCGACGGTGACTGGCTCCTGCATGATCAGGATTCGGAGAGTAGTCAGCGGCGGCAACGATAAGGCGATTATCATGACGCAAAGGCTGCCTTTCTATGAATTTGGCTGGGATTAATGCTGCAGAAAAAGGCAGGCCAGTGATGATCATTTGGGTTTACAAGGTGTGAGGCCACAAAATATTACTATATAAATTTTGCTGTATTTATTTTATCTCTTGTCATCGTAAAAGTCCTTCTCCAAGAAAGAATCTCCAGTGACACATTTCACGTATCTCACATTATTTATTAGGCTTAGGTTACACAACGAGCACAATGGTGTCTACACTGACATCTAAAACATATTGTAGAAGTGTACCCAAGGCGGTTTAGGTAGGCGTTGTCAAGACACTGAGAAAACTACAAGAAAGTAAATAAGCGATCTTGAAAGTTTGATCAGATTTAAAAGGCACGCTCTAGGATTTCGTTGTACTCAATTTATTCCGTAAATGGCCGAAAGTTTAAAATCTGTTTTTATTGTATATTCGCAGTTTAGGTATTCGTGCAATAGGTTCTGTTTAAAGTATTGCCCATTTAAAACCTGAAACGGTATTGAAGAAGTTATAAAAGTTTTAAATTGCTTTTGATTTTGTATACCAACAGTCGTGACGAGTGCCTTGGTTTTCAAAGCAAGTGTTTGCTCATTAAACCTCTAAACAAGAACCTTGTTGTAGTTTTTTGGATCGCGTAGTTCGAATCACTTTTGTAGAAATTAAAGTACTTTCATAAAAACATGTTGAAAGTTCATGAGCCTTTGAATCTATGCGGTCTCAAAGTCCTACAGACTGTCCACACCTAACTAACATATGTTCAAAATTGACTTCTGCGTTGAAGAATTAAGATCGTTTAATTAGCTGATCCCCTATACCAATAATATTGTCTATTTTGCCTGTTTCTTTCGCGAAGTCTGTCACGCGTTTCGGTTTGAAAGGTTTCCACTTTCCCGCCTGATAATTTCCAAATTTTAAGTCACGTATTCAAATTGCTACTATTTTACCAGGATATAACCGTATGCCTTTAAAAGTTTTATGGTTATCGGTGTTTCGAAATTGTATCCGATTTACTTTATGGGTCCCACTTTAATAGCTGCGATGTAAGATAACAATGTGTGTGGTCATAGTTAATATTCACAGTAAATTACGAAGGATATACGAACCTATTAAGATTGAATCGATTTTATTGTTTTATTGATCAGTGATTGTCGTAAACTATTCACTGAGTAAGCCTATTTGTGATTCAAGAATTAGAAGTCTCGAAGATATGGTCAATTATCTTATAAATTGCAAATTAAAGGGTTTTCTTTTCTGTAGGAAGAGGTTCGTTCAGTCATGGTTTAAGCCGGTCGCAAAGGTAATGCCACGCGGCGTGCTACCATCACTGTAGCGTGCCGAAGAAATGTTATTAAAGTGCTATGGATTGGAGATGTATATGTCTTTTGGCTCTGGTAAGCGCTAGTTCCAGTCCTACAAAAAAATCAAACCAAAGTTAGATCGGACATGTGCTTTTTATGTATACATTCTACTGGTGGTAGGACCTCTTGAGAGTTCAGGCGGGTGGGTACCACTACCCTGCCTATTTCTGCCGTGAAGCAGTAATGCGTTTCGGTTTGAAGGGTGGGGCAGCCATTGTAACTATACTTGAGACCTTAGAACTTATATCTCAAGGTGGGTAGCGCATTTACGTTGGATGTCTATGGGCCACTTAACACCAGGTGGGCTTTGAGCTCGTCCACACATCTAAGCAATAAAAAAAAAACATGGTTGCATATAATTTTTGATGCTGATGTCGTGAACCACAAATTAAAGCACACCCTTAAAATTAAGCACGATCCACAAACACATCCTCTAAATATAGTCAGTAAAACACAAAAATGGGACGTTTTGTTCGCAAAATCAATGCTATCATGAGTTACCATTTTTCATAAAACGCCCGTGACTGTGGACCGTAAAAATCATATTGTGAGATTACTACACAGTCGTGTGAAGTGAAAATTGTGTCAGTCACGGCCCTGCCACTGGGAAATGGAGAATATAAATTGATGAAGGATTTATTGAGTCTAGAATATATCGAGTCGACGCTTGAATTTGCCATTCTAGATATTCGTGGAATGTATACATTATATGTACCTACGCTGTGATTGGATTGGATTTTTTTAATACGCTTTTATTAGCTTCAGACGTATGTATGCTAGTATGTAACGGAATCTTTGAACATGATTTTGACCTCCTTCAAAACGTCGGATTAACTCGAAATTAGATATACTTATTAAGGATCGATTAAAATTAAACATTAAAAAAATTGAAATCCAACTAAATAATAGTTAAAAAAAACTAAAAAAATGCGCTTTTTTTACAATAAAATCATTTATTCTTATACTATTTTTAATTCGAATTTATTAAGATTTATTTTCAATTTTTTACTGGGATTTTCCATAAAAGTGTGTTTTTTTAGTTTTTTTAAACTATTATTTATTTTGTTTTGGCCGAAGAGTATACGGCCGACAACAGTAATGTTCGAAGATGCCGCTGAATATTTAGAGACCTCGTTTGAAGAGTGATATGTCGCGTTCGGGAACTCAGAGGGGGGGTTCAGTTCAGAGCCAAGTGGAGTGGAGTGCATTAGTTCTGGAGGGGATATGGAGTCAGATCTAGGTATCTGGTCAAATACGTTGCGATATTTAACAAACTTATTTCGTTACAGTTTTTATAGAAATTATATATAGGAACATCCAAGTCAATGGCGGTCATTCAGCCTCATGCTGAGATGTCATATCAGTTTTTAATTGCTATGCACTCTGACCTACCCGCGTTATTACTGTAGTTCTTCGCGATAATATATCTGTAACAGTATTATCTACATTACCTTATCATCCTATCCTCGTAACATTCGCCATCTTGAATACCGGAGGTAGGGTAAATTTTGAGTCCGTTTCCGTTGCTAACATCGTCCTGTTATTTCTGCCGCGAGTAGAACCTTGACCTTAGCGGTATTCATTGCCACTTAAGTTGGACCGTGGCATCGTGTGTCCACGCCAATAAAAAAGGTACATAGTTTATAAGTACTCATAGAGGAGAACGTTCCCGGAATCAGGTTAACTATGCCATAACCCCACACTAACACTTACAAGGGGTTTGGTCGCGACCCTACGTCTCCCCGGGGAGGTACGCCATCCATTTTGAAAATTGCATCGCCATAAAGGTCTGTTGAGAATTGGAGACCTCGGTTACGTTAATGTTGTCGAAATATGTTTTGGGTTATCGTATTATAACTGTTACAGCTCATATTATGGTCTTGACTAATGATAACAGTTATTTTTGATAGTCGTTTTGCTTTTAAAACGTTTGAAATGTTAGCGGATGAGGGTAATATGCCACTAAGTAAAAGTGTTTATGATCAATTAACGTGAGTGAACGTTTGGCGTTATGTGAATACTTATATTTTAAGATAATAAAGGAAACAGTTTATTTTTGTTGGATAATTAAATTACTATCTTTTATCTAACATTTTATAATAAAGGCACAATAGTATCGAAATATCGGAAATAACATAATGATATTTAAAAAAATAATACGTGAAATGAATCCGTTAAAGTAATTTCTTACTGGTGGTAGGACCTCTTGTGAGTCCGCACGAGCTGGTACCACCATCCCGCCTATGTTTGCCGTGAAGCAGCAATGCGTTTCGGTTTGAAGGGTGGGGCAGCCGTTGTAACTATACTGAGACCTTAGAACTCATATCTCAAGGTGGGTGGCGCATTTACGTTGTAGATGTCTATGGGCTCCAGTGACCAACTTAACACCAGGCGGGCTGTGAGCTCGTCCACCCAAATAACCAATAAAAAAAAAGTTTTAATTATGTCTAAGACTCACAACCATTAGAATTTTTTTTTAAATATAATTTACCGCTGGATAAACCGTTATCGTACTTTAAGGAATGACCTCATATTTGCGTCTGTCCGTTCATAATAAACGAGTTGCTCTTATCATTGGTCGGAGTATAGCTTGCGTTCCACTACCGTCTTTCATCCCGCGGGCGCTCCACGACTGATGCAGTTCAGACGCCAATTATTTTCTCTTCGAATGCCGTCGATTTCACCAGCTAATGGTGTGGTACTACAGCTCAATTATATCACAACCTTCAGACACAACAACGATGCCGTAATGCGTACTGTTCTGGAGGATGGGTCTTGCCCTTAGACCAGCGGTGAGGGAACTTTTTGAAGTGAAACTTCTTTAGGCGCATGAGTGTAAATTTTTTACAGATGTAACGTCACGCAGGTATGCAACGGAAGTGTCGAAAATTTTTAATATAGCGCCATCTATGAGATTTTTTAATACTAAAGTGCGTATGAAGAAACCTCTTGTAGTGAATTTCAATTTAGGATTATACTTTACGTTAAAATATCGATTCACCTCATACTATAAAAGATGATTTACATTACATATTTACTAATGACAAAATTTTACATATACTTAGACATTTAGGATAATTGTATTTTAATTTTTGAAGGTTTCACTTCTAACACGTGTGAATTGCACACATGTTTCTTTTGTTAATTATAACCCCAAAATATTTTTGTGTAAATTGATATTACCCCATGGCGAAGAACAAAAAAAATAACGAAATCGCTTCTTTTTAGCATCTTTCATATTATAGCCCCCATGATAATTTTGAATTAAAAAAAAAAAAGTATTTTTTCGTTTCCTTTCATTTCGTTTCATCGAGTTTGAAATCGCAACGATTCTAAAGAAGTTTCACTTCAATATATACTTTTTACTCACAAAAGTTTCATTTTTACCACCTCCCCCCCCAAATTTCATTTTATACCCCGGTTCCCAGACCGCTGCTTTAGACGAAACAATTAGGACTTGGCTTGACTTTGTCGCATTTTTTATATTCACCTTGTGATCTCCACACGTGCCGGTAGCCTATAGCATAAAAAAAACACTATCGCAGTTCTTTTAAATCCATTTCTGTATATTCGGTGCGATATAAATTCTGAAACGTTGGATCGCTTGCGGTTTTGCCCGGTTCCACAGTTAGATTTGTTTTCCCCGGGGAAATTCCTGTGAACGACCATGATATCTACATAAAATACTCGGTGCTACTGGATAGAATTGTAGTTGGCTACCGATGTGCATGTTTAATAGACAATGGAAAGGAAACAGACAAACATTTATAGCAACGGATAGGGACTTACTATATTCTCGCCGCTTTTCCACTTTCCAGAGGTATTTTTTGCCACGTACCATCCGGCTATGGAATGAGCTCCACTCCACGGTGTTTCCCGAGTGCTATGACATGTCCTTCTTCAAACGAGGCTTGTGGAGAGTATTAAGCGGAAGGCAGCGACTTGGCTCTGCCCCTGGCATTGCTGAAGTCTATGGGCGACTGTGACCATTCACCATCAGGTGGGCCGTGTCCACGTCTGCCTACAAAGGCAATAAAAAAAAAACTTTTCTCACCAAATTTCTCACCAATCATCCTATTTGTACTTATTTGATTTGAATAATAAAACTATCACTTAATTTTGTCCACTTATTTATAACTAGCGACCCGCCCTCGCTTCGCTTTTATTTTTTATTTTTTTATTGTCTTTGTAGGCAGACGAGCATACGGGCCACCTGATGGTGAGTGGTTACCGTCGCCCATGGACTTCAGCAATGCCAAGGGCAGAGCCAAGCCGCTGCCTACCGCTTAATACTTCGGAACATTAAATTTTATTATTAATAGCTGAGTCTCGCGATGTTAGTCGCGGTTATTGCCGTACTGCGGGTGACGCCGCGGGGCGAAGCTAGTCTAAAAAAAGTACGCCTAAGTTACTCCTTATATCATCAGCTACCTATCGGTGAAAGTCCCGTAAAAATCGGTCCAGCCGTTCCAGAGATTAGCCGGAACAAACAAGCAGACAGACAGACAAAAATTGTAAAAAATGTTATTTTGGTGTAGGGATATATATTCATATGCAGGTAGTAAAACGGTTATTTCAATATTACAAACAGACACTCCAATTTTATTTCTATGTATAGATTAATATATTAAAATTATTACAGGGACTTCTAGGAGGATGCGATGGTGAGGTGAACGACTGTTCGAATGTTTTACCTCCTCACTCCGTCTTATGGAGATGACAGGATCTAACATCTTAACTATGTTACCTATCTCGCACGCATCTTGTTAATTATAACAGTCAAAGTTTGGCGTAGCATTGAGATGACAGAGTGAATCGTTCCAATTCCGCACTATACATTAGCTATAATATGCAATAATATAAAACTCGAGAAAATATATCTACGTCGTACTATAAATTTTATATTAGACAGTTTGTTAAAATATTGACTTGAAAACTAAATTGGAAACTTCAGAAAATGAAGCCTTTTTAAAATTCCGTTCGTCTTTTCATGAAATCGTTCCATGCCACATTCGTCTTTACGGTTCGGACTTTTCAATTTATTAATCACTAATAACAATAAAAATTCTCGAGTATACCTCGTTGTCTTCATAGCGGCTTCAGTCAACTGTCAGTCGCAGCGTTATCGAGATATATTAATAAACGAAGCACGTATTGAATTCCCACAGCATCCGTACATGATACATATTAAATATAAATAATACGTTTACTTTAAAAATGAAAATTATTACGATTCGAATATTCTTTTGTCGTCTTAATTTATTTTTAGACTACATTAGAGCTTGGCGTTTCTGTGAAATTTTCTATTAGAATGCCAGCAATGTACGTCACTGCAAAGTTAAGCTTTAAGTTAACAAGAAAGGATGTTGTGACTTTGTTTTTGCTTAATTGTGACCGGGGACCACATATCACATTATTGGTGGTAGGACCTCTTGAGAGTCTGCACCGGTAGGTACCACCACTCTGCCTATTTCTGCCGTGAAGCAGTAATGAGTTTCGGATTGAAGGGTGGGGCAGCCGTTGTGACTATACTGAGACTTTAGAAGTCATGTCTCAAGGTGGGGGGCGGCATGTACATTCTAGATGCTGCAATTAACTGCAATAACAAAAGAAAGGATGCAAAATGCAATTGCGGGCTTGCAATAAGTCAATAATAACGCAAATTTATAAATATGGCTGTTCTATTTTTAGTGCTTTAGAATGAAATGCCTCAGAGTGAAAATCGTCTGTGGCCACGAAGACTGTAAAAGAAGTATTCGAAAAGTCGCAAAATAATATAATGACAATTAAAAAAAAACACGAAATTAAAATCGTGAACGTACTTCTAACTATATTCCTTACTAGCGACCCGCCCTCGCTTCGCTTCGGAAACATTAAAACACACATGAAACAAAAAAAATAATAATTAAAAAGTAAGTGAGTTCATCAGGGACAATGTCGGCTTCTAATGGAAAAATAATTTTTCAAATCGGTCCAGTAGTTTCGGAGCCTATTCGAAACAAACAAACAAACAAATCTTTCCTCTTTATAATATTAGTATAGATTCCTATAGAAAAACAATTAGTTTTACGAGTGTGCTGTAAAAACCAGAATTATTTTATTTACGCTTCGCAATTCAATTGAAAAAGAGATATAGCGTTGCGAACCCTATTGTTGTCGCGACTCCGCCGTTACTCCACGGGTTCACAGTTGCCCAAGGGCAATCAGTGCATGGCGAAAACAAAACACGACCACCGACAAAGCTTTCTGGGTTTCCCGAAATGAAATTCTAGGCAGTGCGGCTCTTTTCGCGAATTGTCTTTGATACGGCCCGCGTTTTTGAATTCCATTTTCGGTATTGATTCGAATTCGGGCAGATTTCGACACATAGTTGCAATAGTGAATGTCGAACGATAAAGGCCAATTGTGAATTTTGATTGGTAGATTTGAAGAAGATTTTAGCGTTCCATATCGATATGTCAAACATCATTCACGTTTTACTGATAACTAGAGGTCCCGCAGTAGTCGAAATTCGACTATAATTAATTGGAATTGTAAGTTTGTGCACTATTATGATTGTATTTTATACTTCTATAATCACAAATTTCGCCAAGAACGACGTCGAACGAACGAACGACGTCAAGAACAAAAGTTTGACAATAAATAGCATGCATGCGTGTGTGCGTCAAATACATGGTATGTAGTGTGTTTAATGTTTTCTTTATTGATTTAATGTATCTGTTATGCATTATTTAAAAAAAATATTAGCATTGTGTACTTCTTCTCTATATTCTCTATAAGTATGGAAAATTTCATATTCCTCCGTCCGCGCAATTTTCGTAAAAAGGAATACAAAGTTTTTGCTTTACGTATTAATATATAGATATTTAAAACGATAAGAACAATGGAATAAAAAAATTTTTGGCTTGTCTATTTCCCAGTAGTCTTGAGGGGCTATTCTGACTTCGCCCTGACTGGTGGAAGACTGGAAGAAATCCAATGTATTGACGAAACAACGATATTTCGCGAGCAATACATATGCTTACAATTCGCCTTGTGCTACCAATTATAGTAGTCCATAGAAATCAAATAAGAATGTCGCCATTTCAAACTTAAAATACAACTATTCATAGTTTACATAACAGCTTACAAACAAACGGTACATAATTGTTTAACGGTAGGCAGCGGCTTGGCTCTGCTCTTGGCATTGCTGAAGTCCAAGGGCGACGGTAACCACTTAGCATCAGGTGGGCCGTACGTCTGTCTGCCTACAAGGGCAATAAAAAAAAAGTAAAAATCGACAGACCAATTAGACCACATAAACATTGAGCGTCTTAACTATAAGGTTAAAAAGTAAGGCTAGCAACGTACCCAACCAGAGCAAAGGCAGATAAATAAACACATTATTCACGTTTATAAAATCGCTGCTCGCTAACAAAACTGTTAATTGTATCTCATCGTATTAACGTGCAATTGTTAACAGTTCCATAAACAAGTTTCGCGCTGCCAAAGGAATCCAGTAATTGCTGTGCACGAGAGAAACTGACCTATTTGAGTTTCAAAAGAACAATATGTACGTCGCGATTGAATTAGTCTGATAACATTTTCATATGAAGAACCACGTCCGTGCTTCATCATGTTATTAACATTTAAAGTTTCTTATAAATCATTTTTGTTAGGTATTACTTGTTTTGAAATTATTTTAATGTCACACATATTTTTTTTACTTAGATGTGTGGACGAGCTCACAGCCCACCTGGTGTTCAGTGGTTACTGGAGCCCATAGACATCTACAACGTAAATGCATTACACACCTTGAGATATAAGTTCTAAGGTCTCAAGTATAGTTACAATGGCTGCCCCACCCTTCAAACCGAAACGCATTACTACTTCACGGCAGAAATAGGCGGGGCGGTGGTACCTACCCGTACGGACTCACAAGAGGTCCTACTACCACATAGAAGTTCTTATTTGTTTTTATTCAATAGCAGAGGCCTCTAGTGATAAATTGAAATCCATTAAAACGTGCTCGTAAACTATCTTTGATGTTTAAAAATATATTATACAAAGAATCCATAGTCTTATAGAATACGAAAGCAAATACATCGCTTTTACATGATAATCGTTGCGTTTGAAGATAAAATGCACAAACTTCTTAATTAAGTAAATTAATTTTGTTTTCAATTTAATTTACTGGTATATATTGTGGCGGGTAGCTATCATACAACGCAAGATAATTGACAGATGCCTGAATCTCGCTTACGACATTTTCAAGATAAGCTCGCATATATACAAGTTCCGAACAGCAACATTCGGACCTACCCCGGTAACCGTACTCGTCGAACTCGACAAAGAGTTCGCCGTGCAAAACCCAACCCATACATCAGCCCGCTGAGTTTCTCGCCGGATCTTCTCAGTGGGTCACGATTCCGATCCGGTAGTAGATTAATTCGCGAAGCAATTGCTCTTGAGTTGTTAGGTCTCCTTCGTAGGCGCTCGAGCAGTTGTTAGCAAATCCCACCCCTCCTGGCTAAGCCTTTGCTCGCCCACCTGTCCTGGTGAAGCTGGAAAGGCCTCTCCGGGCCACCAGTAATCTTTCAATCATAAAAAAAAACATTCGTACCGTCGGTCTACCGAGCAAATATCACCCGCTCGGTGGAAGATTTTCCCTTTGTCGTTAAGCCTCCAAAATATAACCTTTTCAGAAAGGATTAGCCTGAAAAATAAACTGTTATTTTGATTCAATTAAATGATAATTAACGTCTAAATAAATCTCTTAAAACATTTGCGGAATGAGTTAAATAAATACGATTTACTAATTCCCCTATTTGCTCCGAGTTAAATAGTAAATTAACGGCAAATAGCAAATGCGAAACAATTTAACGAATTCCCATCGGAATCTTGCTTAGGCGTTTCACGGAATTAATGTCCAAGGAACAGTACTCAGTAAATTAGTGAGGCAATAAGAGGCCTGTTCTAAAATATATTTCTCTTAAAAGCTGGTTTGGGGGAGTGGAAAAAAAAACGAACTATTTTCTGTGCTCCTAACGGTCTGGCTCTTGGCCAGACGGCACCCGAATTAAATCGGTGCTCATATTAAGAATTTAATTTAGATGTTGAATAAAAAAAAAAAAAACATTTCGTGCTTTCATTTTGGTCCCTAGAAAATACACGAATAGCGCATTCGCGTAATTGTGAAGTTATGAAGCTCTTAATTATATTTTTATGTGAGGATTTCGCGTTTAATACACTTTAATGGAATACACTCACTCGTGTGTTATTTAGATGCATATAAAATTTTTGACCATAACTAGCGACCGGTTCCGAATCCCGATGCAAATCGTCGTGCTTTTTAAAGATATTTGAGGCCGTCTGCGCAAAAGTGGCCCAAGCCACAATTTTTATATTCAAGCTTATATGTATGTTTGATGGAATTTATTTAAAATATAATAAATTTTGATGCAAAACCGGCCTATCCATAGTTTCAGCCACAGATAACAGATGCTTTTTTTTTTCGGGCCGGGGGCCGAACCTCCTACGAGGTCCCCGCGCCTAGGGGGCGCACGGGGTATGTGAGACTTGACGATCTGCAAGGTGTTGGGAGCAGACCGCAGGCCCAAGGAATTTTAGGGCCCTAGCCACTAAACGACTCCGCTGCACTCTTCGCCCAAGCGTTCGATCCCCTCCAAGGTCAGAACCTGGATGAGGTAGGGGGGTTACCGCGGTATAGATAACAGATGCTTTGTAAACATTATTTTTGCGCGTATTCTTTTTTGCCTACTCAAATTCAAATTCATTGAAATTCAAACCTAATTGACTCTATACTGACTATGGTAAGCTTAGGCCACTTTTGCGCTGACGGCCTCATTTAGCATCTTGGTCTGCTAGTAAAAACTTCTTTTCGTCTCATGTGTTTCCCGTAAGGAAGGCTTGGAGCTTACGAATGTAACGTTAGTCGTTTTTTTTTAAATTATTACATTAAAACTCTGGATTTAATACTAACATTTGTTTTTTTTTGTCATTCCAGGTAACTTAACTTAGTGGCGGTGAATTAGTACGCAAGTCGTGTACCTACCTCATTTTACGGCCTCTTTCCTTCAGTAATAAAACTAGTAAGTATTAAAAGCGGCCAGTTACTTAAAGTAACGTATATATATATCTTGTTTGTTCTCGAAACTTGGGGGTGAATGCGAAAGATAAAAGTTTACAGCTGTTTGTCATTTTACGATCTTTGTATACACTGAACGACAATATAAGACGGTATTATAGTCAATTTTTTTTTAAAGATTATTTTATGCCTGTACTTCTGCTAGCGATATTTTGTAATGAGATTTAAAAACGCGAGATAAGTCCGTAAAAGTAACTATAATTAACTAGCGAACCCGGCGAACTTTGTTCCGCCTTAGAGGCAATAAATGAGCAGACTTTTGATCAAGGTCAATTTTTTATTTGGATAATTATAATGTAAATTAAAAAAGCAAGTATTTTAATGATTCTTTATTGGCCATGTATTTTAGTTATTATTATTATATTTTCTTGTTCTTCTTCAGTCCTTTCACTCCCAAAGTTTCGAATCCTAGTTACATTACGGTTTCGTCGGGAAAGATTTGATCGTGTTGGTCGCGGGATGGCTTTGTTAATGATAACCTATCTCGGCACAATAAGCTAATAGATACTCGAAATAAACACATCAACCGGTTAACTTCAAAATTCTACTATAATAATAAACCATAAACTACATTACGTTTAGCTGTCAGTTGCGTTTTGTTATTCCATATCTGTTGCGTTTTGTTATACCACATTTTATGTCACATCCCACAGAAACGTGATAAAAAGTATCCTGTGTCCTTCTCCTGATCCTAAGCTACCTCCTCACCAATTTTCAGCCAAATCAGTTCAGCCGTTCTTGAGTTATAAATAGTGTAACTAACACGACTTTCTTTTATATATAATTAATATAAGTCTACGAATCACTGTAATACATAAAGGTAACGTTCCTTGTGAACTATAAATAACGCTAGTGAAACAGTGAAGTCCTTAACCCACAGACACAGCCCTCTGAGTTTCTCGCCGGATCTTCTCAGTGGGTCGCGTTTCCGATCCGGTGGTAGATTCTGCGAAGCACGGCTCTCGCTAGGGTTCGTGTTAGCAACCTCGTCAGGTTTGAGCCCCGCGAGCTCACCAACTAGTTCGGCGAATCTAGAATAACCCCTCGAGGTTACTAGAATAGGTAGGGAAAAAAAGTGAACTGAGTCTAGTGAGTTTTTACTGGTGGTAGGACCTCTTGTGAGTCCGCACGGGTAGGCCATCACCTTACCTATTTCTGCCGTGAAGCAGTAATGTGTTTCGGTTTGAAGGGTGGGGCAGCCGTTATAACTATACTTGAGACCCTAGAACTTATATCTCAAGGTGGGTGGCGCATTTACGTTGTAGATGTCTATGGGCTCCAGTAACCACTTAACACCAGGTGGGCCGTGAGCTCGTCCACCCATAAAAGAAAAGTAGTCTAAATTAAATAAAATTGAAAAATATTAATTTAGTTATATTCGAACAATTTGAAGCAATGAAATACAAATTTTCCCGTTTAACGTTTTAATGTAAAACACACTCGTTACCTCAACGATGGGTGATTAATTGCGGCTTTTTCTGAATACCCACAACAATTAAACAAAAACGGATGCGGTCCGTTCGTTACACACGATTGTTTTCAATAAAATTCATTATATTTACATACGTCAATTTAACTTTTACTATCAAAAATTATAAGTTAATATTTTGGCGTAAATACATTACTTACATAGTACTTAAGGGTTATATTTTCGAGTCGAATAGAACAGTGGATATTTTATTCTACATCCATAATCTAGGACAAAAGCACTGTGGTCGATAATATCAGATTTCTGTAAAAAAATATTTCCTTGGTATCACGACAGAGAAAAAAATATTTGCAGCCCATCAATTTGAAACATTCTAGTTAGTAAATCTCTAGTAAGCCTCAGCTCACAATTATAATTAGTTGCTTCGAATATCGGTTCTGTTTTACACGACACATACAAATGTTGAAGTTGTGTGCTCAAATCAGGCATCGAGTATGCAAGTCGGTGCCAAAGTTTTCTAAGTTACGTGATTAATATGTTTACAAACAACATCATCATTTCATCATTATCCTGCTCTTCTCCCAGTCACCTGGAGTCGGCGCAAGATGTTTTCTCCTGCCATACTCTTTTATCATATACCATATCTTCGCTCACTCCCTTCTTACCCATATCGTCTTTCACGTAATCCATCCATTTCTTCTTAGGTCTAACTCTTCCTCTATGTCCTTCCAGATTCATAGTTAACATTCTTTTACCAACCTCATTTTCATTTTCATGTTCACAAACAACAATAGAATAATATAATGTAATAAAAATCAAAGCATATCAAAGCAGCAAAAAAACTCGTAAAGCGTAGAACCACTGATGGTGTAGCGTATTACAAACCTATTTCTGCCACGAAATAAACATACGCTTCTATTTAAAGTTAATCAATACAATCCTGCTTAGGCTTTGACTTTGTATCTCAATTTGGCTCGTAAAATTCACGTCGTGATGTCTATGGACTCCTCTAACCAATGAACACTGGGTTTGCCATGAGTTCGTTCACCCATCTATTCAATAGAAAATTAAAGTTCCCCATTAAAATAATAGCCAATTTGCGTCACATTCTGCGCAGTAGGATAATAAGAGATTTAATGCTGTAATGAATGTTATTTTTCAATAGCTATATTCATGTTGTCAATTTAATTTGAAACTATTCGAATGTAGCTCATTGTGAGCGCCCAGGGGCATTATTTCAATTGAAGTAATATAGAAGCAGGGGACTGATATAATAAAAAATCGTTGTTTTTATTCATAGACGGGCAAAGAAGATTGTTAACTTTGGTGTTAGGTCTATATCAGAGCTTATGTATACCCGAATGCCTATTACTGTGAGTTTCTGTGTGACATTAAACGTAATGTCCAATTATTATCTCTTAATTTGACGGTAGTCAACCCAACATTCAAATGTCGGCAAATAAAATAGTCCATAAACAGGGAAAAGGCGAAGCATTCGAAAAGTCTGAAATAAAAAATAATAACATAATAATAAAAGCAAGGTTAAACCGTAAAAGTAGCTTTAATTATGTGCACGTCTCGCGAAAACCGGTGAAATACCGAAATTTAATCTGCTAATAAACTTGTGGCTTATAATATGGCCACCACATCTAGGTAGAAAGACTTCAACCTATTTGATGGAAGTTGAAACAGAGGAGGAGGAATGTCAAACAACATTTCCAAAAAGAAGGATGAAGAAAACTTACATGTAAAATATTATAATAAAAACTGATTAAGACAAATAAAAGATGCTACATGTATCTTAAAGCATGTTTCATTAAAGAGCCCCATATGAAAGATCTCTAAACTTATTCCGATCGGTATAATGTACTACAGTAGCGAATTTGAAGAATAATAACATTATTCTTAAATACAGTGTAATAATACTCTCTTTTCAGTACGAAATTATAACTTCACTTCCTTCCTCATTTTCGAACAGATTTTAATTAAATTAATTGGGCCCTATTTATGGTCAGCTTTGTAATGAGACGTTAAAATTATTTATCAACATGTCGAGTCAATTATGAATAATGGTTTTCACATTAAAATTGAATTGATTTTATTAACGGTGAGTATTAACATTTATAGTATCTAATTGATTTCGGCAATTTTATAATATTCTGATTTATTTAAAAGACGTATGTTCTAGAATCGTAAATTTTCAAATAAGACATCGTGAAGGAGGGTCGGTCAATATTTATCATAAAATGCAATTACGTACCAATGTTGCCAATTTCATATAGATTCATATTGTCGGAACCCCGCGACGAGTTCACACCCTAAAATTAGGGAGCCTGGAATCCCCTTTGTAACACCGAAACTTGAGTTCCTATTTGCATTGCAAACAATAGTGTTATATACTCATGAATGGTTCTCAAGATTGATACACACGTAATTTGATATAAGCTAATTTAAGTTCAATTGTTCTTGATTAATATTTGAATTTGGACTGAAATATAATTGGTATTACTTAAGTTTTGATATCAATTTTAAAATATTCGATTTAGCCAGCCTTTAGCTTTATTTCAACATAAATATCAAAGCAAAATAACATAGGTTCGTACAATATTGTCTTTACGACTACAAGTTCTCATCGAGCCGACTGCAGAGAAACGGAAAGAACAATCATTGTCATCTGTCAGGCCTACAAGGCTATCTGTAAGCCGCGCTTTATCTTCAGTCCTATGTTTGTTCGTTTAATATGAATACACATCCTATTTACGATCTAGTTTTAGTTTAACATATTATACTATATCTATTTTTGAAATTAGAAGCTAAATATCACCTGCGACAACAAAAATAAAAGTGTTTGCAATAAAATACGCGTTGTATACTGTTTATTTCCAATATCCTCACAATAACGCCCCACTGTCGAATGTCAATTATATTTTTGCGCTAAGGTTATTACAAGGGTCCGTATAGCGCATATGTTGTTTAATGACGTCACGCTTCTGATTCTTGCTATTAGCTCCCGGGTTGTAAGGGCGTGAAATGTCGGAGAGGGTCTGATGAACGTCGGATATAATTGCTCGATTTGCACCTGAAGCGTCCGCAGCTTAATGCAAGTAGTAGAGTCTACTAAAGGCTGATCCGGCTTTGTCAAATTTTGTTTACGCAATAAACACATTTACTAAAAGGTACGTTTCGGTTTGAAGGGTGGGGCAGCCGTTGTAACTATACTTGAGACCTTAGAACTTGTCTCTCAAGGTGGGTGGCGCATTTACGTTGTGGATGTCTATGGGATGGGCTCCAGTAACCACTTAACACCAGGTGGGCTGTGAGCTCGTCCACCCATATAAGCAATAAAAAAAAAAAAAACTTAAATATTGTACTGATTATTTTAACTACGCCCAGTCTGAAGTCCGGATATATTCATTACAATGCCGCCTCCCACTTTGAGACGCTAGATCGTTGTCGCGAAATTGGAACAATGGTTAACGTAATCTCCATTAGCCAATTACTAATCGATAAACAGTATAAAATGAGTTCGCTGTTTTATCTGCCTGTGTGTCCGCTTAGTTCTTATGAACCACGTTACCGATTTCGATTCGGCTTTCGTTATAAATTAGATATAATAACTAATCCCATAATTAAATTTACTAATTTTGTTTCATTGCCCTTATAGGCAGACGAGTATACGGCCCACCTGATGGTGAGTGGTTACCGTTGCCCATGGATTTCAGCATTGTCAGGGGCAGAGCCAAGTTGCCTACCGTACTAGCGTATAGAATGATGTTTTTCTTGAGATCATATAAATTAGATAAAATATTACACGAAAAGAAGGTTAGCCCATAAGAAACGAGTCGCGGGCTTCTTATAATATCATTTATGAGGCATAATAATTATGATATAATAATCGAAAATAAAATTTCAAAGCCCAATTCAAACCTGCACTAGAAGGTACCTCTACTTTGCCTGTTTCCGCGAAGAAGTATTGCGTTCCAGTTCGAGACCTAGACTTTATGTCTCATGTCTTAAGTATCCATTTAAAACAAGGTGGGATCGTGCACACGTTAATGTAAACTAGGAAAGTAGAATCATTAGAAGAAGATTGCGTTAGTGCTTAGTCGAGGCCTTTGTTTAGCTTGCAAACAATAAATTGAAAAATAGTGTACAAAATTAACGTGACTAACTTAACATTGCCCAAAATGAAATTCCCGTCGTGATATAAACAAAGATTCGTTGAGACCGACAAATAAATCAAATTTAGGAAAATGCATTTAATACCCCAATAAAAGTGAGTCAGCCCATCGGCCTAATCAAATAGTTGCCAACGCGTAGTTATTTATGTAAAAGTAAAAGGGAAGGGGAACGTTCTCCCTATGTCGTTAAGGGCTCTCAATTGTAGATAAAGTTAATAAGACTTTCATAAGAAGAGAAGCTATTACTCTTTAGGGCCGTTAGATGTCTCTGCATGCTGTGTGTAACAGTAATCTGTTCCTCTGATATCTGTTGTTTAATTAATTAAAAAATAACAGGCTTTAGAGCGTAGAATTTCGTTTCTTCTTCTTAGTCGAATACTTCATTGCTGAAGGTCGTGTCTTTGAAAGCCCTTCGTGGCTCTATGTACCCTCAGCTTCCATCTGCTTCGGTTTTCGACTTCTCTCAGGGCGTCCGCAACAGAGAGTCCAGTGAGCGCAGTTATCTGATCCGACCAACGGTTTTGTGGCCGGCCGGCGGGTCTTTTCCCTTCTACCTTGCCCACCACAATCAATCTTTCAAGGTTGATTAGAGAATTTCGTTTAGGTAACTATAATTTTATTCATCTTTGTTATATTCCTTTACACTCATAAACCAGCGATGACGCTATGAATGATAATCTTGGTTTTATCAATAACATTAACAATATCATTAAATATTTTCTTAGTTTTCGTAAACGTGATTGAAACTACATTGACTGTTTATTCTCTGTTAAATAATCGGAAATTTACGATTTCTGATAGTTTTATTTTTATGGTTACTAATCAGTTAGATGTTAATGAGATGTATTGCTTAAAAACGGTGATCGCTCACCTTTCGGTGGGCAGTACGCTCGTGAGACTTCGAAGACAAAAAACACGTATTATTTCTTGCGTATTCTAAAACCATTTGACATCGACTTAGGTTTGTAAATGTCCTACGAGATAACAAAATGGTGATTTAAATCGAATACCTAAATTATCCATCTACTATATTATATACAGTGTGTATTCGGAACATTTAAAAACAGAACGGTACTGTTGCTAATTTTTGTCTCCTGACGCAATCATTTATAAAAAAAAAACATACTATGTGTTTTGGATGAAATACATATATGTCAAAACAAATCAACAAAGGTACATATGTCCTCCAGAGTTGAATGAGTTACAGCATTAAAAAATAAATATGAATTAAAAAAAAAAAATTGAGCTAGTAATTTATTGTCTTTTCGGCTTAGGCCAAAACTATTTTTATCACCATCTAGTTATGCTATTACAAAAAGCAAAAGAAGGTAAACACGTTTTGTTCATTGATATATAAAAAAAATGGGATGTTTCGGTAATTATTTTAAATATTTTATTTGTTCATCCGGTTCTTACACAAAAACATTCTTGATCGGTTTCAATGGCACTTTTGTGTTTTAAATAGCACATAGACACCTTACAAAGGGAACCCGAGACCTTAGATACAATTTTAACTAAACTAAGATTTGTATACAGTCATTCCAAATTAAATTCCGGTGGAATCATGAATCAGACCTAACATACAATAAAAATCGTATGTACCCGTTAATATTGCTGCCTCGCCTCGGATAAAATATATGGCACACAATGCGTGTTAACTCCAAATCAATTTCCTCGTAAAAATGTTACTAATCTAATACAGGAGTGCGAGCACGTACGTGAATAACGCGAGAATCATCGAGGTACGTTCACACTTAACGACGTCACAGATGAATAATAAAATACATTTTAATGGGAAACCGTTAATGAATAAGAATCACACACATTTTTTTTTAAAAGGTATAGAATTTTTTATTGGCTACTAAGTAAGACCTTTTGTGAGTCTGCATGGGTAGGTACCACCACCCTGCCTGTTTCTACCGTGAAGCAGTAATGCGTTTCGGTTTGAAGGGTGGGGCAGCCGTTGTAACTATACTGAGACCTTAGAACTTATATCTCAAGGTGGGTGACGCAATTACGTTGTAAATGTCTATGGGCTCAAGTACCACTTAACACCAGGTGGGCTGTGAGCTCGCCCACCCATCAAAGCAATAAAAAAATAATTATTATTAGTTCATGCGAGGCTAATTTCATGGATATATAGATAGATAACTCTTTATGAAAACATCAGATACCATACATGATAGTCGCAACAAATCATATCTAAGTTTTGCGGGTTTCGGTAGTGAAAAATCCTAAACTAAAATTTGTAGCAAAAGTTTATTTTATTCGTAGAATGGAGTTAGTCGTTTTTGAAATTGCAAGTCAAGAAAAGTTGCAGTTTTATCGTCAAAGTTACAAAATTGATTTAATAAAAAAGTAGGTACGTGTTCGGTAGCCAAATTTTTCTTATAACTCTCAAGCATTCTACGGGTCACTTACTTTATTTTGCTGATAGGCTTGAGAGGCTATTTCAGCTTCGCCCTAACATGTAGGTGAGGCAAGAGCAGTGCTTCGCAGAATCTACCACCGGATCGGAAACGCGACCCACTGAGAAGATCCGGCGAGAAACTCAGTGGGCTAAATTTTGTAATTGTCGTAGCATATAAACGGACCTAAGAGCTAACTTCGCGGGACACGTTCCTTAACAGTACCAAGAATAAGCGCGAATACCCGAGATTTCTCTATTCGGCGAATGCGTTTTGAAATTCGGATTCGGGACGCCACTTCATCGCCGTTCGCATAAGTGCATTCTGCGGATGTCATGTCGAGAGAGAGAGAAAAAGTAATAAAATAATTTTTAGTGCAGCGGAAAGTGTTTCACGACTTGAATTTAAGGAACGTCCAAATAAAACGCGTTTTGTTGCCAAGTTTTTTTTTTACGTTAAATGTAGAATTGGTCATTCTTTTTGCTGTTACGTTAGTGCTATATCTAACATCTACATTCATTTAGGTTTTCATTTAACCTATATACATATAAATAAAATTCAAGTGTCCATTTGTAATATTAAAATAAACGATTTTTATTACATGCATATGAATGTATATACGGTATATATACCAAAATAACCTTTTCTACAATTATTGTCTCTCTATTTGTTGCGGCTAATCTCTGGAACGGCTGGACCGATTTTGACGGAGCTTTTACTGGCAGATAGCTGATGTAATAATGAGTAACTTAGCCTAAGTTACTCATTATTACTTTATATTTTAGGAAAATTCAATTTTTTTTTATAAAATAAAGTAATGTATTGCTTAATTTCATGCAGTCGAAGTTGCGGGCAGAGCTGCTTACAAATAAAAACCGTGCGAATACCAGAATCATTGGCATAATATATTGTATTTAAATTTTTAGAATCGAAGTCCGATAGTAATAATATAAGGAAAGCAATAAATACAAGACCGTGTTTCGAGATCGACTTTGCCCCTGCGGTTTTTATCCGTCATATCATTAATCAGAGGGTCCTGCCCGTCCGGAACGCGCCACTGAGTATTACCAAATGTGTATGTACCTACAATGGTACTTATAGTTACGTTGCATACAGAAGAGACTTAACATATTAAATTTAAATATAATGAATTCAGTTAAGCATCACCAAAACCATTACGGTGACGTTCGTCCTAAAAAGCAGATGTTAATCTTTTGACCGAAATCGTTCGCCAAATGGCCGAAATTGTACCTTAATCACTGGTATCTCAAGATTTTGATTACATTTTATTTACTTATAAAGATAAGTATGCACTTGTAAAGATGAGATTTAGGTTATGTATGCAAATAGAACAATACATCGTATGTGCTATATTTGCGACAGAATGAGATTAACGCATCATTGTACTCTGAAATTTACTATACATTGGGAGGATCCAAAAATAAGGATATTTTTAGAGCTTTGGGTGTATGGTATTTGCGTAAAATACCTCCATCTCATCTGTGGGACCACTCCCATCTTCCATCGAATAGACCTAGATGGCGACAATATGTGCATTATGGTGTCTACGGGCTTTGATAGTTAAAGACTATATGGGCCGTGAATTTCGTCTACAAGTCTACTACTAAAAATGACAACTAACAGAAAACTAAAAATGGCCTCTTCTATATCACGCATTGAAAATATTCTACGAGCCAAACTCTTATCTTTACGGGTCGGTCGCATGTGCATTTCATATAACCTGTCCCCAATAATGTGATGGGGATTGAACCCCGACAAACACCCTCGCGTGATCTGTAAACAGAAAATGCGTGGTCTCCGATAGCAGCCCTAAAACTAAACAAATGAAATAAACAATAATAAATTCATACTACCGCCGAATCTAATCGTGAGTATGTGAACTGCACGTATGGTTCAGTGTTACTTAAATATTTATTGTTTTCATAAATATAATTATATTTGTTGCACACGGTGTAGTCAGTATAGGGTCAGTTTTCGATGTTATGTGTTTAAGTTGTGTTTAGTACAATGTGTTTTTTAGGTTTTGCATTGTTTCTTTTAAATGTTCCCCAATTCACAGCCAAAGTAAGATTTGGTCCTGTGAAATCAGGGGTTCCCAAACTTATTTTTTCTAATGCCCACTTTGAGAATAAATTAATTTTTATCGCCCCCATTTTTTCACCTACTTAAAAACCACTATAGCAAGAGCTCAATCGGTGTCTAAGAGTCCTCCCAGATGGAATTACAAATTGGCTCTCAAGCTTCTATACAGCGCCCCCATTTTTTCTGGGTGTCTTATCGCCCCCCTTTAGGCCTGCAACGTCCACAAGGGGGCGTTATCGCCCACTTTGGGAAAGACTGTGTTAAATGGATGCTGGAAACGCACAGACAAAGGTAAGCGTAATATCTGGGTTTCTATTAAATCTTTATTAAATATAATTCCGATCGAGAATCGAACCTAGGCTTGTGCAGGCAAGCTTGCTTGCTTGCTTCTGATAATGAAGGTTAGTTAGTATTCTAAAAACGAGAATCTGTGTACCTTCACACAAGTTAATTGATTTCAATATCTTCACAATCAATATTGTACAGATATAATTAAAGCTTAAAGTTTTTTTTATCGCCCTTGTAGGTCCACAGGCATACGGCCCACCTGATGGTGAGTGGTTACCGTCGCTCATGAACGTCAGCAATGGCAGGAACACAGCTAAGCCACTGCCTGCAAACTAAATTAAGTTCGTTACTAAAACTAGCTCATTTTAGCTTCATCTTCTTCAGTTCTGCAAGATATTTAATTATGGAATAATCATATTTATTGTTATATTAAAACACATCAGTAATATGTACACTACTGGTGGTAGGACCTCTTGTGAGTCCGCGCGGGTGGGTACCTCCACCCTGCCTATTTCTGCCGTGAAGCATGCGTTTCGGTTTGAAGGGCGGGGCAACCGTTGTAACTATACGGAGATCTAAAAACTTATCTCAAGGTGGGTAGCGCATTTACATTGTAGATGTCTATGGGCTCTAGTAACCACTTAACACCAGGTGGGCTGTGAGCTTGTCCACTTATCTAAGCAATAAAAAAATACATTAATAAATAAAGAAACATTATGATCTAAACGACGCGACGGCGTGAAAAAACCTATATAGTACAAAAATAAAAATTCACACATAATTTGCACATCAAAAAAATCTGATACGGCACTCGCATTAAAACACGGACGTTATTCACGAAAAGATACGAAAGAAATATCCGTACGAGAAACAAATTAACAGAAAACGTGACTGCGTCGTATCGCGGCTCGTTACAGCCGGTCGATGGTGGAGCTACACATTCGCGAACCTTCGAGAATATGCTTGGCTAAATTCGTTCCAATAGAAGACAATGTGAAGTATTCCAGATGGCCTATATCACAATTACGGCACAATCGTATTTATAGTAAAAATGAAAACTTACAGTTATATTATTATAGTCAATAATTATTATTTTGCGCAGGAGTTGCCTTTCAACATGTCCTCCACCTGAAGAACAACAGATCAAAGCGTGGCCATCCTGCCGTGAAGCAGTAATGCGTTTCGGTTTGAAGGGTGGGGCAGCCGTTGTAACTATACTTGAGACCTTAGAACTTTTATCTCAAGGTGGGTGGCGCATTTACGTCGTAGATGTCTATGGGCTCCAGTAACCACTTAACACCAGGTGGGCTGCGAGCTCGTCCACCCATCTAAGTTATAAAAAATTAAAAAGGTGGAGAAGAAGAAGAACAAGATACAACTGGTTTTTCTTCCAAGATTCATTTTAGTTAAATTTATCATAATTAATATGTGACTAAACAATACATACAGCCGGTTACGATATCTTGTAATGTGTGATTATACATAGTTCGCGAACGTTCTCTCATATGTACTACCGTAATGTGGAGTGTTATCTATCCATCGCGTGAAGTGAGAGCGAAAAGGGCACTCACACGCGATTAATGCCATATCAACCGGGCTTATGCATCGTGTTTGTCCAAGAATTATAAACGCTAAATGCTGCAGTTTCGTAGCCGGATGTTCGCAGCTGTCTGCTTAAATATAATGCTACCCTTGGAACGATTGTCCGTTGGCTGTTACAATTGAGTGACGGTAGAAATTTAAATACTTTATATATAACTAGCTGACCCGGCAGAATTCGTAGTGCCTCAATCGATAAATAAAAGACCTAAACTTTTGTGTAAAATAAACTTAAAACAAACAAAAGGAATCCGTCCGACGGGGGACACATCAAAGGAAAAACAAAATTGTTATTTTTATTTAATTCTGAGCATTTTTATATTTATCTACCTTTTAAACCTTCTCTGGACTTTAACAAATAATTCAAGACCAAAATTAGCCAAATCGGTCCAGCCGTTCTCGAGTTTCAGCGAGACTAACGAACAGCAATTCATTTTTATATGTATAGATTATTATTTAATTTTGTATTATTGATATTGTACTAAAGTATAGCTTTACAGTAGACATATTTAAGAGCATTTTTGGTGAGTAAATACCGTGGCGGACAAAAATCTATTTCGGGCTCTTGGTATACTGTCATTTTTTATTGCTTAGCTGAGTGGTCGAGCTCACGAACTATCTGGTATTTAGTGGTTATCGGAGCCCATAGACATTAACAACGTCAATGCTGCCATCCACCCTAAGACATGAGTTCTAAGTCTCAGTTTTACAGTTCAGCGTTGCTGCACTCTTCAAACTGAAACGCATTACTGTGTCTCGATGGAAATAGGCAGGTTCGTAGTAACTATCCGTATGGCATTTATTACGCGATGTTATTCCTTCTAGAAGTAATTTAGGAACATTTGTTAAGTACCTTATGAAATAAGAAAAAATTGTACCTGCCTGCGGGATTCGAACACTGGAACAGTTGCATCGCTCAATACGAATTAAAGGCTTCGTCAAACAGAACGCGTAATTAGCGCGCGTCAGAGCGCTAAACTGACGGCGCGCTATGACGCCGAGATGTGTTGTACTACTCTGGTAACATACCGTCAAACAGAGCCCCAGCGCTAAAAGTACGCAACACTCTGTCGCGGCGTTATGACGCTTTGACGTCAGCGTTGTAATTTTTTACAAATTTTATTTTAGCGCCCGAGTGAATGTGTATTAAAATACTGGATAATGCTCGAACAATTGATAGAAATAGTTAGAAAATATCCATGCTTATACAATGCCATATCTGAATCACTCAACATCTTAATACTTTTAAATTTTCACACTGCTATCGAAAGGTACTATGATTTGGCGAACGCGTTGCGTCAAGGAGCGTTGGGCCTCATCTAGTCTATTTGTGTGATATGAAAAGAGCGCGACGTTAAAACGCAGCGCTAAGTACGCGTTCTGTTTGACGAAGCCTTAAGGTTTAAACTAATTAATTGTTCCTCATCTTCGTGCCCACGATCAAATAGCACGCAATATTTTAATTGCAGACATGGCCTTCTCCGAAACAAATCGTTATCTAAATAGCTTTCCTTTAAATATCTGATGTTCATTTTATCCAAGTGCAATCAATTCAAAGGGAGTTTTCGTGTTAAGTATTTCCTAACCGTTGGCTGTTATATTACGTAGGTATGGGGTACGACCGACCCTAACGGTCCACGCTCCATTTGCCTTACAAGTTGAAGTGCGTGCAGATGATAAGTTGCCGCGGTCCGGACCGAGAACTTGTTGTTTTAGTTTACTATAGAACCCCTAAATATTTTGAAGTTTCTAAATGAGTAGCAAATTAAAATTCTTAAATGTTCTAGTTGATGAACACGGACGAATCAAGACAGGGTATTCCTTTTTATCTCAAAATGATATTACACGATCGAATTTAAAATGTATTATGTATATTATTAAATTGTATTAAATTGTAATTTTTTTTTTTTTATTGCCGTATAGGCAGACGAGCATACGGCCCACCTGATGGTGAGTGGTTACCATCGCTCATGGACGTCAGCAATGTCAGGGGCAGAGCCAAGCTGCTGCCTACCGTTTAATACTCTCCACAATATGCAATTTATAAGAGGTTTTAAGACGTATTTATAAGACGTTGTCCTGTGAATGCATACACAAAAATTCATTTTAGTCGATCCAGCCGTTTAGTTGCAGTATAGATAAATAACCTAGATACCGACTGCAGCGCTGATTTGTGAATATAAACCATCCAGGGCGATACCCAAACGCATACATTAAAATTCATTCAAATCGGGCCAGCCGTTTAGGAGGAGTTCAGTGGCATACACACGTGCAGATAAAGATGTGAAAATAACTTTTTTTTTACCTACAGATGCTGATAGTCTTGAGAGGCTATTTCAGCTTCTCCTTGACGTGTAGGTGAGCTCACGGGGCTCAAACCAGGAGTGTTGCTAACACTGGCCCTAGCAAGAGCAGTGCTTCGTAGAATCTGCCACCGGATCGGAAACGCGACCCACTGAGAAGATCCGGCGAGAAACTCAGTGGGCTGAATATAAAAAAAAGCTGAACTGTAACCAGTATTAAAGCAGCTAGCTACAAGTTTCAATGTCGACAGCAGTCGTATCGATAATCCATATAAGAAATATATACAAAAATGAATTGCTGTTCGTTAGTCTCGTTAAAACTCGAGAACGGCTGAACCGATTTGACTAATTTTGGTCTTGAATTACTTGTGGAAGTCCAGAGAAGGTTTAAAAGGTAGCTAAATATAAAAATGCTCAGAATTAAATAAAAATAACAATTTTGTTTTACCTTTGATGTGTCCCCCGTCGGACGAATTCCTTTTGTTTGTTTTAAGTTTATTTTATACAAAGTTTAGGTCTTTTATTTATCGATTGAAGCACTACGAAGTCTGCCGGGTCAGCTCTCTCTCTCTCTCTTCGGTCGGTCCCTCACTGCTGAGGATCAATGACTCCGTTCGATTCCGTCAACCAGCTGTCTCCATCCATCCCGTTTTGTAGCTTGGTGGAGTGCGTCGCTGACAGGTATCCCCAGCTACTCCACTATTTGTTCCGACCATCGTTTGGGACCTCTACCCCTAGGCCTTTTTCCCTCTATTTTACCGGTCACCACAAGGCGTTCCAAATTGCTGGTGTCCCTGCGTGCAACATGACCAAAATACCGCAATATTCTTTGTAGGCAGGTTGTGGATAGACGTTGAGTCTTTTCTATTTTTAACTGCCAGTTTTGTCAGCTAGTAAGGAATAAATAAACAAAAGGACAACTGTAACATAATTCAGTGCGTAAACATTAGTTATTCACATGTCGTTTTGTGTATTTGGATAATATTTGTTGTGTCAATCCGCATCTCCGCGATCCCGCCTCGGCATTACAGAAACCGTTATGTAGATTAACTGCTTTCTGTGCGACATCCAAATAAAACGGGTCAGTTTCATGCAACATTACTTTTTGCGGAGGGTTCCGTACTTGAAGACAGCGCGAACTTCGGTTTTTCGTCAAGCGAATAGGCTTACGTCTCATTTAACTAAATAGTAACATTGGAATATCAATTTCTGTTTGAAGATATTCAGAATTCAGATTCGAATTCTTTGAGACTACAAGATCTTATTCCCTCAATGATCTAAATTCGATCGTACCACTGACACCTCAAGAATTTTATATTAATTTACTAATTATATTTTTCCTTATGTAATGGCATTGAAAAAAAATCGTTTCACAAATATAAATGAAAATTGTACTAAACAGTTTTGTCCTGCCTGTCTGTCTGTCATAATGTCTGCTATTCGCAAAATACGGGAGACGGTACTAAGGCGTAAACAAAATCATTTTTTCTTGTTACATGAGTGGACGAGTTCACGACCCTCCTTGTGTTCAGTATTCACATGAGTCCATCGACATCAACATGTCGAGACGAATGAATGAAAACAGAATGTCTGGACAAATCCATTAATACCATAGTTCTTGTACTACGACTTTAATTAGAGGTAATCAATTTCTGTCCCTATTTTTTCTTACGTGTCTATTCGAACCGAAACATATAATGAAAAAAGGGTGCGTACTATCGTAATTCTCGGTACAGTTCGGAAAGTTCACCTGCGGCTATATTCAGACTTGCCAAGTTACGTCGATCGTATTGTAATGAGCGATTTAGTGGGCAACTTCGTTCTGTTAATTTTGTGTCGCACGCGTTGCTATGCGCGCGCATCATAAAATTTCACTCTCATCAATTTTTCATAACGCGCTTAAAGAAATATAACTTCAATATCCACTAATATACGGAGAGCTTCACAATTCCGAGAGTGGATCCCTAACAGAATGCGAGCGACCGACGGAGATAGTCGAACGATAAAGAAAGATTTACCGCCTCCCTATATATCTCATGTATGTATATATAACGCTTAAATACTATTTTATTTTCGCTCGCTATAAGCCGGGCAGCGATTGTTTGTTCTTAAAAGCAGGGAAATGTGTACTGCGAAAAAAAATTGGCAATACAATACAATTAAGCATGCACTATTCGTATGGTTTGTGTAGTTTCAAAAGCAAATCTTAATGTTATATTTCAATTTAGTATGTTTGTGTGAGAACTTGTAATAAAACGGTACTTATCAGAGATCTTTTCTGCCAAGTCCCATCCAGCTTTGGAATGAACTCTAGGTTTGTCGTATGCTGCTCGTCTGCCTACCTATGTAGGCCTTAAAGCCTATGCTTTAAGAATAAAAAAATCAAATTCAAAATAGTTTTTATTAAATTTTCAATCTAATCAATTTGTGCAGTTTAAACCATTTACGATTTATTTTATTTCTTAGATGTGTAGACGAGCTCACAGCCCACCTGGTTTAAGTGGTTACTGGAACCCATATCCACACATCTAAGCAATAAAAAAAAATATTTACGAGCTGCGCGGATATTACATTATGTGAGAAATCGACATCAGCATGTTGACACGAATTGACTTCATCACCTTAGGCGGCCTGAAAAGGGGACTATTCGATGGAGTCCATTTAATGTTTTATTTAGACTTCCCGCGCACTAGGCAGCCTGGCTGCGGCAACCGAAATATTTGAGCAGCCAGTTATAGAAGCCAATCGACGCCCATTTATGATCTTTTCATCGAGCGATTTGGACAAAATCAAAGAAAAGACACTGGATTCATCCTCTTTTAGAACGGCACTTAAAAGGCTTATTGCGCGGGGAGCCTTAAGACGATGTCATGCGCATTCAGTATCTTCGATAACTGCTCCATTATGATGTTCATAAGATTATCTTCCCATCAAAGTTTACTGGTGGTAGGACCACTTGTGAGTCCGCGCGGGTAGGTACCACCACCCCCGCTTATTTCTGCCGTGAAGCAGAAATGCGTTTCGGTTTGAAGGGTGGGGCAGCCGTTGTAACTATATTTGAGACCCTAGAACTTATATCTCAAGGTGGGTGGCTTATTTACGCTGTAGATGTCTATGGGCTCCAGTAACCACTTAACACCAGGTGGGCTCGTCCACTCATCTAAGAAATAAAAAAAAAATATATAATAATAATAAAAAAGCACCAGAATAAAATATGACAAGGCAGTCTCAGCTAACACCGGCTCACGGTTTTTGTGAAACACTATACATGTGTAAGCTAGCAAACGCATCAGACGTCACCTTAATTTGATTGGAAACCGCCTTAAATTTACGAAGTATGATAAAACAGATATCCACGTCCCTCCTTTTTTCGCGTTAGGACTATGACGCAAAAAATAAATTCTCATAAAACCAACTTAACATCCAAGACCTTTCACAAAGCTTCTTACAGAAGTATCATAACCCATTTCCCATAGGCTTTTAGTTCGCTAATGTTATGATGGCCATAGCCATAGTGATCCATCGTCCATTTGTATGGGCGACTAATGGATTTACTTTGTAGTCCACTTGACTGTCCAGTAATGTCCGAAAGGCGAGGATAACATGAAAATAAATGTGTATTTTTTTTTATTGCTTAGATGTGTGGATGAGCTCACAGCTCACCTGGCTTTAAGTGGTTACTGGAGCCCATAGACATCTACAACGTAAATGCGCCACACACCTTGAGATATAAGTTCTAAGGTCTCACTACCAGTAGTGTATAAAAAATACGAAGTGCACGGTCTCCTTGACCGGTCAAATTGTATTTTTTTTTACTATTTAAAACCGATAGACCAATTCACAATTCTAATATTAAGTAGTTTCTTTAGCAGATAGACGTCACAAACTCGAGATCCAAGTCCGAAGCGTATACGGACGTCTAACCTATATCGTCTTCTCGCATTAAAACCTTATAATCTCAAAACTTAGTAAATTTTACAGGAGAGCGTTTTAAAGGTTTAACATATGATATTTTTAATATTAATCATCTTTGCAACATTAATTTTTTAGTTTTTACCAGTTACACTATCTGACTTTTAAAGTAAGATAAAATTATGTATTAATTTTGTTAATAGTAGTCAAAATATAGGTAATAAACTAAAAAATAAATCTAAACCTAAACTACGCTCTTTTGACAGTATTTATGAGAAAAATACTGGTGGATACCAAATGATTCCGCATATTAACTCGATTTCGGATATTTTTGGAAATTTTACACTTTTAATACGAAAAGATTATACGTCAAAAAGGAAATGAAATATGTCAAAAGATCTGATTCGCGGCAGAAATAGGCAGTATAGCTCAACCAGTTCGTGCGGGCTCACAATTCTTTATATTACCAGTAAAACTTACCCAAGAGTTTAAAAAAAACGTAAATTTTGACCCTATTTAAAGTAAATGTAATAAAACTCGTGAAGACAATTTATCTACCAGCTTATATGAGTTAAGATATTTCATTTCGACCAAGCTTTCTTCTCATGTCATACATCAATCACATGGGACGGTTTCATACGTACAGAGACGCAGTGAGAGTTTTCATAAATGAAGTAATGGATGTAGAAAGACCTGAGTACATCGTAATACAGCAGGCATTAGCTAATGTTTGGATTCAGAACGAACAAATTTTATCTCTTATGTTAACTCAATAAATGAATTTATGTAGTTAACTTACTAACCTAAACTAGAATCTGGGTAAAAAATTAGGCTGTCGTCTCTCCATGCTGCGTCTTTCGATGCGTTTAATCAGATCTCTTTAACCCTCGCAGCCATTTGTTCCACGAGCAACTGGCATTGCTGACGTCCATGTGCGACGGTGATCACTTAAGATCAGGTGGGCCGTATGCTCATCTGCCTACGAGGGCAATAAAAAAATTTCAAAAAACTGCAACTTCAACCTTGCAATACTTCTGTCTTTCTTTATTATTTTATTGCATAGGTGGGTGGACGAGCTCACGGTCCACCTGATGTTAAGTGGTTACCGGAGCCCATAGATCTACAACGTAAATGCCGTCACCTACCTTCAGATATGAGTTCTAAGGTTTCATTATAGTACAACGACTGCCCCAACCTTAAATTGCATTACTGCTTCACGGCAGAAATAGGCACGGTTGTGGTACCTACCTGTGCCGACTTACAACACGCCCTTAATGATTTCATTAGACTTACTTTATCAATAAACCAAAAAAAGGAAGTTAATATATCTGTAATTTAGATATATTAATACGTAATTTTAACGGTAGGCAGCGGCTTGGCTCTGCCCTGCTCTGGCATTGCTGAAGTCCATGGGCGACGGTAACCACTCACTATCAGGTGGGCCGTATGCTCGTCTGCCTACAAGGGCAATAAAAAAAAAAAAAAAAAACGTGAAGCTTTGTATCCCTTTTTACGAAAATTGTGCGAATGGAGGAGTATGAAATTTCTCACACTACCATGTATTTAACGCAAACAAACATATATACACTCTTTTGTTATAGATTAAATATTATTTGTGTATCGAAGTCAAAATCTGTGATTAAAGAAATTTAATAGTCTTCGACAATAGAATCATAATAGTGTACAAACTTGTAATTTCAATTAATTATAGTCGTATTTCGACTATTGAGGGACCACTAGTCAATATTAATATCTATGTGTCTGATGCACTTTCAACGAATGCATTTTTAATATAAAAAAAACTCTATATTAATGACCGGTTCGTGTCGTTTGCGTGCGTAATCCGATTATGTCATTCACCTTAATTATAATTGATAACATTTCGTGTTTTAATGAAAAGCTTAATTAATCTTACATATCATTATTTATTCGGTTACGTGCGGAACAATTGATGTTACTTTAAATTGAAATCATCCTTATGATACAGCTGTTTACAATTAGATCGACAATACCCATTCTTGTTACTTCCTAATCGTGAACCCAATTGATGAGTAAACTGGTTACAAAAATGTTTAAAACATTCTTAATCTAAAACAATTTGGATTCTCTGTTGTGGCGACCGTAAGATTGTACATTGCTCAATAGTTTTATTTATTGATTAGTATTTCTTTAAGAAGCTTATATATATGTATGTGTGTATCTTTAATTCCATTGCCATATCCTTTTCGAACAGGTTTAACGCTGACTGTCAATGACACAACGCAGTGGGATTATTCCTGAATTAGTCTTATATTTAAATTTAATATTTGCATGTTTGTAATATACCGTTTGGTTAAAACTTTGGCTTCTAAAAGAATATTAATAAAATTTTGGGATGCTTAAATTTGCTTAAGTTATGCTTAAGTGTGGAGATGCTTAAATGACGGAAGGAAAGTTCTTCCACCGAGCGGGTGATATTTGCTCGGTAGACCGACGGTCCGAATGTTGGTGTTCGGAACTAGTATATATGCAAGCTTATCTTGAAAATGTCGTAAGCGAGATTCAGGCATCTGTTAAATATCTTGCGTTGTATGATGGCTACCCGCCACAAAATTCTGCGAAGCTCATATCGCCTGTATCTATGCAATACCCGCATGTGTTTCTCAAAAAGCTTACCTTTCCGAATGTGAAGTCCCCGCCATCACAACGGGTATATCAATTACGCCAACCCTTCAATGTACTCGGAATTCGAATATGCTGAGAGTGAGTATTCATTACAATTTGCCTTTTTTTTCCTACGTTCGTAGCTAAAGAGGCTAATCTAACTATGCCAGGATGAGTAGGTGAGTTCACGGGCTCAACCTGAGAGAGTTTCTTAACGCTAGCCCTAGCAAGAGCAGTGCTTCACAGAATCTACCACCGTATCGGAATCGCGACCCACTGAGAAGATCCGGCGACTACAATTTACCCCCAATAAGAGGATAAATGAATAACATTGCTTTTCCAAACACAAGACAAGATATTGTTCACTGCATTCCAATTATACGATGCTTCGTAATTACATTTAAATCCATACTTATTTCGCTAAGCCCCAACAAAAAATCTCGTATATCACATCCTTGGAAATTCCTTTGATCTTAATTGTAGAGGCCTAACAGATCAGCTACTGACGTACGATAAAAATTATATTAACCCAATAAGAGCGTGAACAGTACCTACCCGAGAGTGGTTCTTAATTTTCATTTCGGCCCCGATCTCCTCAGCACGATATTACGTTTCCTTTATTAAATTCCCCGCGCCATACAGGGCCCACTTATTTTTCACGACAAAATTGAAAACACCTTGACTCCGAAGGGTTTACGTTTCCACGATATATAAAGATCCGGTTTATAGGGTATCGAGGAGTCCAGAGCAAGGTAGACGCCTACACAATCGAGTCGCACTCGTAAATTTCTTTATGAGGAATAAAATACGCCTTTCGATGTAAGCCGCCTCGCACTCCCGGGGAATAAATCATTCAATCTCGTGAAATATCACGTCCAAGTTTCGTGTTCGATGAAAAAGTTGTTAAAATGTGCGCCTGAATACTTTTACTTAAAGGCGATAATGGTTATGTTGTGCCGAACTTACGACACGTTTTCGTTGTTCGAAAGAATACGGGCGATCGATTCGTTTTTCATATATACAATATGTTTTAGTATTGTTTTTAAGCTATTGCATAGATTTTATCGCGGGCCTTGAGCCCGGCGACCGATTCAAGAAATTCCGTAACGAAAAAAACCTTACACCCCTCTCACTCCGCCTAGCTCGCGTTCAACACATTCACACGTTGCCCTTGTGTAGTGTTTGTGAATAAGCGCCAGCGTGACGTCACACTGCATGCGCATCATGAAATTACTGATTTCTTTTTTTTTTTGCTGTAAACACTCGTAACGGAACCTTTGAATGAGCTAAAAAACGCTAAGTTTCAACCGTTTGAAATATATATATATATGTATAAACAAATAAATAAACCTTTTTCAATTGTAACTTGTTGAAATAAAACCAAACATTTCCACGCTCCGTTTGTTTCACACGAATTCATTCGAAATGCCTGAAAAAGTGTCTTTTGAATTATAGATTTGACAACAAAAAGTTTGATTCGCGTATTCCCGTAGATTTATGCTCTCTGCGTTTCGCGAATTGAATATATAATGGAGGAGGTCTCACCACTCCTCGTAATCTCGAATGATCTATGTTCCCCAAAACAATAAGGCATCGTTTTCATGAAATTTTAAATCTGACAAATTGTTAAAGTCGCCGTCTCCTCTACAACGTCCATATAGACAATGCTTTGTGAATTTTCATCGAAATTCAAATTCAAAATTATTTATTTCAACTTCGATGTCAGTATAACAGACTTGTTGAATATCAAAATATAAATAGCAATGTTAACTCTACCACCGGTTCCAAAAAAAGCCACAGTCCTGAGAAGAACCGGCGAAACAAACTCAGCGGGCTTTTTTAGTTTTTTGTTTTTTCTTCGATATTTTCTTTTTTTTTAAATAAGTAAAGATATTTACAACAGCGTCACGCTCCAACTTCGCTCGGGTCTTTAATAAAAAAATCCAAATTAACAACACACACATCAACCCTTCTATTTGCGTCAGTTTACTAAAAAAAGAAAATTATAAAGATAATTTTGAATAATCTTGGGTTACGTTATCGTAGTTTTAGCAAGGATTACTATTTAAAAAAAAAAAGAATATAGCCTATGTCACTCGGGGATAGTGTAGCTTCCAAACAGTGAAAGATTTTTTCAAATCGGTTCAGTAGTTTCAAGGCCTATTCAATACAAACAAACAAATCTTTCATCTTTATAATCTATATATATATAAAAGAAAGTCGTGTTAGTTACACTATTTATAACTCAAGAACGGCTGAACTGATTTGGCTGAAAATTGGTGGGGAGGTAGCTTAGGATCAGGAGAAGGACATAGGATACTTTTTATCACGTTTCTGTGGGATGTGACATAAAATGTGGTATAACAAAACGCAACAGATATGGAATAACAAAACGCAACTGACAGCTAAACGTAATGTAGTTTATGGTTAATTATAGTAGAATTTTGAAGTTGACCGGTTGATGTGTTTAGTTCGAGTTTCGATTAGCTTAGTGTGCCGAGATAGGTAATCATTAACGGCCGTTTTCAATAACGTATCTGAGTTTTCGGATAGATAGCTATCTCCGAATATCAGCAAGAGCGTATCTATCCTTAGTTTGCGTTTCACAATCACGGATAAGTGCTATCTCTCTTTAACCAACAGTAGATAGCTTCTTCCCTCCGATTTATCCGAGCCTGTTGATACGTTTCGTTCTACTACAAATACGAAACAACATCAGGATCAAGACTTATTTTATTTTATTCTAAATTATAACTATAATTTAACCAGCATATTGTAGACTATCATAAACACATTTGTTTATAACAAAAAGTAATAAAAACATATGTAGATTTTTTTAAATTGGACGTATTGCTATTTTTATCCTAGTCGAAATTATGAAACGAAACGTTTTGACAGTCCGTTTGCCAATAAGCAGTGATCAGTTTCTTTTGTTTGTTTTTCTATTGTTTACCTACTATATTAGATGATGACTTACCTCCAAAACGCTTTAAAACTTTCGTTTATAGTTCTAAGTGTGTTTATAATTAAAGAGCTACAGTGAAATAAATAGAATTCTGTAAGTATCTATGAACTACATTGATAATAATAATTTTACTTTGAAAACTTTGAGTTCAAGTTTAGAAAATATATCTTTTTCAGTCAAGAAAGGCAGCACCCATGACAAAAGATGAGACGATGATTCTAGCAGAACTTGTGGCGGCGAAAAAACATTTCAATAATAAGGCAACAAATGCCACAAACAATAAATTGAAGGAGCAGGCTTGGCAAACCCTTGTAAATGATTTTAATTCGTCGATTCGTCGTTTCCCACGAACTCCATCGCAGCTTCGACTAAAATGGGAAAACTTGAAGAACGCTACGGCAACATAAGAAACAACCTTAGTAAGGTTAGTATAATTAGTTGATTGTTTGTCTCTAATAACACATTGATAAACATGATTTTTTCTTCAGGTTGCCGTAGTATTTGAAATAATTATGCTCTTTGTTACAGGCTGGAGGTGGTAAGGATTGCAGATGAAATTTTGGATAAAGCATGCACATTGTTGTAGGTCACATATAATATTTTTAACACTTTTACAGCCAAGCGGAAACAAGATGGAAGAAAAGAAATGCAAGGCTAGCATAGGGACAATGCATTAGCAGAATATCTAATAGCAAAAAAGAGACTTGACTTGGAAAATAAAGAAAAGGAGATTGTTGTAGCAAAAGTTAAGTTAGATTTAGATAATTTAAAAAATTTAAAATTTCTTAAAAGGAATATTAAATTTCATAAATTAAGTAGGCAATAATAATTTTATGTTAGATAGTTTTTTAAGCATATGTACAAATTCTAAATTAAATATCTTGGATGTACTAACTACCATGTAATTATCATTTTGGAAAATAAAAAATAGTCAAATTATCTTTGGAGTTTATTTTATAAATTATGTTTGGAAGCTATTATTTATAAGTACATAGTTGTATTTCAGATGTAAGTTTTCAAAAATTGTTACGAACAATTATATTATTTTCCTGTAATGTATCTGCGACTGAAATTTCTGATTCTAATTCTTCTAAATTCATACTTCTGACGATATTATGCAGCATGGCAGCTATAATAACAGCTTGCATATTTTCTAGTTTTAATCTACTTTTCAATGATATACAGGGAGTCTTCTTTTACAAACATCAATGCATCTGAAAATTATACATTATTCGCTTAAATTATTTTACAATACAGTATAACAAGCTCTTAACTAAAAAAAAAGATTACCTCTCTATAGTATTTCTTGTTTTAATATGCGATTCATTTTAAATCGTTCCGATTGAGTATGTGGGTTAATTAATCACGTTAAAAGATAGGGTTGTGGGGATAGCCTCTATCGGCAAGCAAATAGCAATTTCCAAGTCCACCTTGTTATCAATGTTCTCTTGATATGTAGATAATTTATTATAATAGTGTCATATTAAATTAATATAAACACCTAAATATATAATATAAATAAAAAAATATATAATAATAATAATAATATAAATAAGGTAATATAAATAAGAAATACCTTTTCAATCGGAATGGTTAATTATAGTTGTATCATGAGTAGACCCAGGCCATCAAGCAACAACATTTTGAAACATCAATGATGCATTGCACACAAATTACACATTCAAAATACTCTTTTTCTATTTCTAAATTCCTCTCCCTATATTTGAATCTGTAACACAAATATAAAATGTAGAGGTATCAGTGTGTAATAAGAATGAAGGTAAATAGCCTACCAGGTTATTGTATTAGTATATGAATGTCATTTAGGGCACCATGGGAATCCAGCAGTATTATAGAATTCCTGTTGAGTGTGATTTTGTAACACAACAAAAATTAGGTATAATTTTGCTATTGCTATAAACAAATATAAGTTGTAATAACGAGTACTTTTATGGTTAAAATTTATCTTACCTTTTTGACGTTACACTCAAATATGGTCTCATTAAATTAATCAATTCATTCACAACACCTTTGCTCAGAAATCTATAGTCAAATTCGTAATTATTGATCTTCGCCATGTAATTCAGACGATCTTTATTTTCCTAACCATATGATATCGGCCTCACTATCACTATCTGCATCACAATCCATTATCATTTGAAATAATTCCAGATCACTATCATCACTGCTACAATATGCCAATATGAAGAGAAACAATTATTAAATTATAGCGATTTACTTTCGAAAGATAAACATGTAACCGGCCGATTTTGACAGATAAGCGAATGCCCATACTAGAGATAGCGCCGCCTACCGGAGAGTTACTTAAAACTCATATTGAAACGGAAGTAAGCACGATTTGTATGAGCGTTCTATCTTTAGCAGACTATCCGTCCTCCCGACGATGGATAGATAAATCCGATAGGAACTGCTGCCCGTCGATAGGTTATTGGAACGTAAGTAAGGACAAAAATATAGATTTGTCTATCTTTAGTAACCGAAACTAGGGATAGATAGGTTATTGAAAACGGCCGTAAGAAAGCCATGCCGCAATCATCACGATCAAATCTTTCCCGACGAAACCGTAATGCAACTAGGATTTGAAACTTTGCGAGTGAAAAGACTGAAGAAGAAAAAGAAAATATAATAATAATAACTAAAATACATGGCCAATAAAGAATCATTAAAATACTTGCTTTTTTAATTTACATTAATTATCCAAATAAAAAATTTACCTTGATCAAAAGTCTGCTCATTTATTGCCTCTAAGGCGGAACAAAGTTCGCCGGGTTCGCTAGTATAACTATAGATAAACGAAAGAACAAGTTAAAATAATATTCCTAAAATTTTCGTCGGAAACTGTCATTTGTAATTCGAAACATGTAACGCGCTCGGTGCCGTGCGTAATAAAGTTTAATCACACGTTTTAATATCGTCAAATTGTGAACGTACACTCGCGATGACTTTAATAAGGCGATTCGATCTCAGATTACGGAAGTTTGGAGCTCCGAATCGACTATGGAGCTTGCCGAAGGTGGAATTGTAAGCTGAACACGAAAGGCGGTCTGATAAATTTACAGATCGAACGGTGTAAAAGCAAAATATCATTAACCCGGAATCGTGGCGTGACTCATTGATGATCGCGCAATCGGATATAAAAAGTTACTGAGTTTGAGACGGCCTTTAGGTGTTTGGATTTTTCGGTCTCTTATTTATATCAAACTAGCTGACCTGGCAGACTTCGTAGTGCCAGCTTTTGTACTTTTGTCAACTTTAAAACAAACAAAAGGAACCCGTCCGACGGGGGACACATCAAAGGAAAAACAAAATTATTATTTTTATTTAATTCCGAACATGTTCATAGTTATTTAAATTATGTATAATACCTATAGCTTTTAAACCTTCTCTGGACTTCCACAAATAATTCAAGACCAAAATTAGCCAAACCGGTCCAGCCGTTCTCGAGTTTTAGCGAGACCAACGGACAGCAATTCCTTTTTATATTTCACTAGACGATGACCGGGCTTTGCTCGGTTTTTTTTTTGATAACGCCATCTTGGTTAGTTGCCCTCGATTAAGAAAAATAGTATTATTATTCGCCAATAGATGTCGGGAAGAGTTGGTTATTGAAAACACGAATAAAACAACATTTTCTGAAAATAAATCGTAGCTAGATCAATTTATCGCCCCCAAATCCCCTGTACACTAAATTTTATGAAAATCGTTGGAGCCGTTTCCGAGATTCAGATTATATATATATATATTAATATACAAGAGTTGCTCGTTTAAAGGTATAAGATTTGTACACAGAATTGAACCCTTGAAAATATCCTTCAGTTCCATCAACCGTGGACTAGAGAATCATAATTTATTTAATTTTATCGCTAATGGCCCAATGACTTGAGAAAATCGCTTAATGCTAACTTCATTATACTCTACTCGTATATAAGGAAATCTTTGTGTGTTACACGTGATCTGGCTTTAATTTATCTTAATGAGCCCCAGGGCGCCTCCGCGCACGTCACTCAACAAACGCCTTCATTGTATGTCGCGGGTAAAGGGTTGGGTAATTTTGAATGGATCTGATGTTTGGGTAATAAATTGTGTTATGTAAACTTGTCTTGTTGAATAGCTTCAGAAATTAAACATAATTGTTTTGCTGATTTGCTTCATATTATTGTATTGTTTTTAATGTCACTCCTAAATTAATTTTGTATTTGTTTGCTGTTGATGTTTAGAAGTAAGTGTAACCTAACCAAAGACTGTACAAACAGTTTTAATATATATGGGACGTTTTTATATAACGGCTTAACCCACAGACACAGCCCACTAAGTTTCTCGCCGGATCTTCTCAGTGGGTCGCGATTCCGATCTGGTGGTAGACTCTGCGAAGCGCTGCTCTTGCTAGGGTTATTGTTAGCAACACCTCCGGTTTGTGTCCCGAGAGCTCACCTACACGCTAGGGCAACGCTGATATAGCCTCTCAAGGCTATCAGC
The DNA here is from genome assembly GCF_030267445.1 of Bombyx mandarina. Classification (NCBI taxonomy): domain Eukaryota; kingdom Metazoa; phylum Arthropoda; class Insecta; order Lepidoptera; family Bombycidae; genus Bombyx; species Bombyx mandarina. The sequence goes on from NC_143214.1 coordinate 8,420,716, forward strand.
ATAAGTAGCAAAAACAAATTTGGCCTTTTAAAATGGAATAGTACGTTGAAATGCCGCAAAAATAGTCCATATGGTCTTATTTATTCGTACGTTTGTATTTTGACACAATATTGCTCTAATTGTAAGATTTATATCAAAACTTCGAGTGCTTGGCTGAAGGTGCTTAGTTGCAAACAGATTTGATGTGCCTATTAGTTCTTTCCTATTAGCCGTATCAGGTAAGAAGGCAACCGTCATTCTCATAAAAAGTGGTCATATGACTCACTGTATATACCATCACTATTTAAACCTAGTTGTCAAAAGTTGCACCATAATTCATGTGTAGTACATACATAACGCAAACTTGGAGTTTATCGTGATAATAATTCCATAACAAAGTTCCAAGTTATGTACACGTTCGACCGCATATTTGCATAACGCTGATAACGATTCTCTAGGGTTATTGAATCTTTATCGGCGGGGTCCGTGACCTCTGCTTGAGCTGCGATAGATAATATTACTTATTCAATATTGAGGGGGGCCGTTAATAGGTCTGCGGGAAGATTTGTTTAATAACTAGAATATGTAAAGTTATACATATGTTAGAACAATGGTTACAATTCAATGTGATTCAGTGTTTAAAACTTGTACGAGTATGATGGTTAGATTGAGCTTACCTATAAATACGGTTACTGTCTCTGTTCGGTCGGTCCCTCACTGCTGAGGATCGTGACTCCGTTCGATTCCATCAACCAGCTGTCTCCATCGATCCCGTTTTGTAGCTTGGAGTGCGTCGCTGACAGGTAGCCCCAGTTCCTCTACTATTTGGTCCGACCATCGTTTGGGACCTCTACCCCTAGGCCTTTTACCCTCTATTTTACCGGTCACCACAAGGCGTTCCAAATCGCTGGTGTCCCTGCGTGCAACATGACCAAAATACCGCAATATTCTTTGTAGGCAGGTTGTGGATAGACGTTGAGTCTTTTCTATTTTTAATATAATATAACAATAATATAAATACGGTTACAGGCCTTTTGCAAGTTCATTCTCATCCGAATAGCCACATTGAATTGTAATTCAAAATGGTCAGTTGATAGTGACGACAACACTGTTAATTAATACAACCATCATACCAAAATCTAATCTTCATCTGTCGCGATTGGTAAAGCAGAGCCCGAATTATTGGTTGGTATAAACTTAATAACTTTTTAAATATTATGAAAGTTACAAGACGCCGAAGAAGTACAAATTATTGCTATCAATTTCGATCAAAGCCCAGATCATGTTGTAACAAAAGACGGTACAACAGGTACAAGTGAATCTAAAAAATGTACCAATATGCGGTAGATATCAGGTTAGGCCGTAAGAAGAATAAAACACTTATCAGATTCCGTAAGGAACACAGCAGAGAGTATGGCCGGGCTGAGCATTTTAAGAGGAATCGATGAGTGACTTTATCCGTGACTTTATGCTATCTTTTTCATTAGTTTGATATCGCTCCTTTGAGAACACTCAACAATTATACGGTTAAAACATACTTTTTTCGTTTTGCTAAATGCTTATCTCCGTATCAATTACGGTAGTAAAGATCATTGTTGGAATTTCTGTATTGACATTAGATAAATAGCAAGATTTCTCGTGTACATGCTATTAAGGCTTCTAATGAACCCTCATTCACAATGTTTCTGTAGCACCATTCTTGGCTTTTAGGTTACAGTAGGTAAGGTGCGTGAGCAACAGTAAATTGTATGTAAACTTATGTACTTTCCATGGCTATATATATATTTTTTTTTTATTGCTCAGGTGGGTGGATGAGCTCACAGCCCACCTGGTGTTAAGTGGTTACTGGAGTCCGTGGACATCTACAACGTAAATGCGCCACCCACCTTGAGATATAAGTTCTAAGATCTCAGTATAGTTACAACGGCTGCTCCACCCTTCAAACCGAAACGCATTACTGCTTCACGGCAGAAATAGGCAGGGCGGTGGTACCTACCCGCACGGACTAACAAGAGATCCTACCACCAGTAGTGAAATATAAAATATTGCTTGTAAACTAAGTGTAAGGATTGGTCGTTTTGGTAAGTTCATGTTTCGTGAACACCCGCAATCTCCACGCTCCTTAGAGACCGTTGATCCCAGACGTGTCAGTTGATTTATTTTTGTTACACTGCTTGCCGGGACAAAAATGTCAGGTCCATGATTTTCGGTAATAGCTTCAATAAACCCCGCATAGTTAGCTCGAATTTGCTGCGAATTCTAATAATGCGTAAAATAAGTTTATCAGGAAAGCGAATTTTAACAATGAACCCTTTACGGTGTTATAAAATCACGGTTCTCTATATTTCATGCTAGGAATCTAAACGAAGCCCTATAAATATGGCCTTACAACGCAATTTGCATAGGGCATAAACTTTTTGCGCGTGCTCGATAAAGTTGAGATTTAAAAGCTTTGATCGGAAAACCCGCGCTGTGGTATGGTTTTGCGATTTTATTGTGGTAACTAACGTATGAATAGCAGAAACGTTCATGTGAAGATTTTTTGTGACCATTAATCATGAGGCAAGAGTTCCTTCCTTCCTGCAAAAATTATACCCCACGCATGCCACTATTTGTTCATTTGTAAGAGTATGAATAAAATGTAGCTTTTTACACACCAGCTCATAATGAACCAATTGAAAAACAAGTCGATACATTGTAACATAAATAAATGTATAATATATACAAAAATAGAATTTATAGTTATTGTTCAACGTTGTTACAAGACAGTGTAAGTACAGTTTTTATTTACATCATATCGATCGAATGCTCTCGGAGTCCAAGATTAACTTCCAATTCACAAATAATCCTGTAACCCCGTAACAATAACAATATTCAATGATGTACAATCATCATAAAAATTCCGAAAAGTAAAGTTAACAATGAAATTTCCTAATGAAATGTAAAATGTAAATGATACTGAAAAAACTTTACAACAAAACATTCAAACAAAGTTAATTGATTTTTGTGATCAAGCTGAGCTACAGTCATGATGGAATCGGTTAGCCTTTTAGTTAGAGTCTTCATCTACAGAAGTATTTTATTTGAAAAATGCAATAAACGTTGAAAAGAAACCATTTCAATACAAATGCCTATCACAGCCCAACGCTCGAAGTTAGTACGAAACTTCAATAAGAACAGCCTTCTGGATTGCCTGGACTACTCTTGGGAATCGATTTACCTTATTCCGAAGGTAACTTGAGTTTTGGCTTGAAATTGGATTTAGGATTTTGGATAGGTCAATTGGCGGACATTCGTTCGAATGGTATAGTAATCCTTCGGTAGATATGTTCGGTATTAAATTGATTTTGTGACTTCTGTCAACTAACAACTTATAAGTGGAATATTTCAACGCAGTTTTCAGTAACTTCAAGAAGCCCAAAGCTCACATTGAAATTTTAAAAAGTCGTCGTGGCCTAAGAGATGCATTCGTGTTGCATTCGTGTTGAGCGATGCACTTGTGTTCGAATCCCAGGCGGGTACCAATTTTTCTAATGAATTACGTACTCAACAAATGTTCACGATTGACTTCCACGGTGAAGGAATAACATCGTATAATAAAAGTGAAACCCGCAAAATTATAATTTGCGTAATTACTGGTGGTAGGACCTCTAGTGAGTCCGCGCGGATAGGTACCACCGCCTAGCCTATTTCTGCCGTGAAGCAGTAATGCGTTTCGGAGCCGTTGTAACTATATGGAGAACTTAGAACTTATATCTCAAGGTGGGTGGCGCATTTACGTTGTAGATGTACATGGGCTCCAGTAACAATTTAACACCAGGTGGGCTGTGAGCTCGTCCACCCATTTAAGCAATAAAACAAAAAATTGGCGTCTGGACCAAGCATTGATTACAATATAACAACTTAATTACATTGGTCTAATATCCGCCCAGAATAACCATGATTGAGAATTACTAGTTTTTATTTTTTAAACTGGCTTACTTATTTTATTCGTGTCTACATCTCCTCTGTTATTATCTGTCTCGTCATGGTCAGGATTCGAAAGCTCAGAGTTCTAATCTAGTTTGTTCTGTGATTTATTTCAATTTTTATGAGCGAGCAATTCGTATAAGGCGGTGTTCAAATTCCGCAGATAGATACGTACCGTTATTTCTAGTGAAATAAGAACTTAATACATGTTCACGAATGACTTCCACGATGAAAGAAAACATCGTCTAATATATAGGTAGATCAAACCGGCAAATATTACGATTGTGAGCCCGCACGAGTAGGTACAACTATCCTGCCTATTTCTGCCGCGAAGAAACATTGCGTTCCGGGCTTAAGGATGGAATATACGCTCTATAAGTGAGACTATGGGGATAACGACGAACGGAATGTGATGGATACCCGCCACAGAGACTTATGTAGGCCTTATATCTCAAGATGAGTGGCTACATTTACGTAATGCTCCGGGAAGAAAGTAACAGCAAGAAAGCCGTGTGGTTCGTCCACACTTTATTTAATAAATAAATCGATTGACATTCATACTAATAAATAAATTTCAATTTCGTTAAAGTATTCCAAACATTGGAAATGAAAAATGACAATTAAAAACGCGAAATTAAACCCTTATGGTAGTTTTAATTATCTAAGTTTCAAAATTTTTATATTGAATTTCACACTCCTAAACAATACCAGTTGGTATAAATGTTACATGTTTTTTTTTTCTTTCTGAGAACTGTCGTCCGCGGTTCTAAGTGTGTATGTTATCAGAATCGTTCACGATACACGTAGGTAACTGTTAATTCTTATAGTTCGTTGACGTATCGACTCCGACCTCTGATTAGGGTTGTCGAGATCACGAAAAAATGGATTTTAAGATTTTGTTAATTGTGTTGCAATATTTAAATTGATTAATAAAACTGAGTCCTTGGAAAGGATTGTCGTGGTCCATGTATAGAAATAGCGAGTACCATGAGTTTCGAAACATTGTTTTGCGTAAAATAATAACAATGGTGACTTGTGTCGTAGACAGCGCCACTAACGGCTATTTATTAAATAAAGATTATACTAAATAAAACATTGTTAAATACATCGTAAACAATAATAGTAATTCCTAAATATTGCGAATCACAACGCCCTAATACCATAATTGGTACATATTTAAAAAAAAACTTAATATGTAGTTTTTATAGTCACGGGTGTTGGACCTCAACAGTTAAAATTGATGCTAATTAAAATCATAAATCAATAAACAATAGGACTTAAGGAAACAATATGCATATTTATCACCTGTCTCCGTTCTCGTTTCTTGGCCTTTTTCCATTATCCATAAGACATACGATCAAATTCAATATCGTATTCTATATATATAAAAGAAAGTCGTGTTAGTTATACTCAGGAACGGCTGAACTGATTTGGCTGAAAATTGGTGAGGAGGTAGCTTAAAACCAGGAGAAGGACATAGGATACTTTTTATCACGTTCCCATGGGACGCGACATAAAACGTGGTATAACAAAACGCAACTGATATGGAATAACAAAACGCAACTGACAGCTAAACGCAAATATATTCTATGGTTAATTATTGTAGAATTTTGAAGTTGACCGGTTGATGTGTTTGAAACAAACCGTGTGGCGGAACAAAGTTCGCCGGGTCCACTAGTAAATAATAAGCATTGCATTTTCATACTAACATTTAAATATCGTCATTACATCTTACTGAATTACTATAATTTTTAAAATGAATTAAAATTTCAAAATAGACTAAATGACTAAATCAAAGCATCGATTTATGTTTTCGTATCAACCCTATTCCTAACCCACTTTATAAGGCAAACATACGATGTTTACATTTCACATTTACACCGCTGCTTGTTTAATTGATATATAGATTGTGTATGTATGCGTGAATAAAGACTAGCGGGATAGTGTGTCTCTTTCTTTCTGCCTTCAAAAATGTTACAGATTTAAAATATGTTTTGCTCGATATAATTTCGATGCCTCCAATGAACACTACCTAATTCCAAATTCGTAGGTTTACAGGAGGAGCGTTTAAACGAAAAAAGTTGATAAAATCTTTATTATTGCAGATATATTTATGGTTTTTTCTTGTGTAACTAGCTGATTTACTCATGCTTCGAACCCCATCAATAATGAATTTTTAATACTTTTAAAACAGTGAAGCGATTTGCGTGAAAAACGAAAGTTTCAAAATTTTGAGTTAGAGTAGTGTTCATTGGAGGCATCGATTTTATTACCAGCAGGATAGGATGTATCTTGTCTCCCCGCTGATAAGTGTGTATGCACCAAAGCCGTCAGACTTCCGGTTCCTACATTATATCCTTGTATAGGCGACAAAGTCGTCGTGGCCTAAAGGATAAGACGTCCGGTGCATTCGTATTGAGCGATGCACTGGTGTTCGAATCTCGCTGGCGGGTACCAATTTTTCTAAGGAAATACGTACTCAACAAATGTTCACGATTGACTTCCACGGTGAAGGAATAACATCGTGCAATAGAAATCAAACCCGCAAAATTATAATTTGCGTAATTACTGGTGGTAGGACCTCTTGTGAGTCCGTACGGGTAGGTACCACCGCCCCGCCTATTTCTGCCGTGAAGCAGTAATGCGTTTCGGTTTGAAGGGCGGGGCAGCCGTTGTGACTATACTGAGACCTTAGAACTATATCTCAAGGTGTGTGGCGCATTTACGTTGTAGATGTCTATGGGCTCCAGTAACCACTTAACACCAGGTGGGCTGTGAGCTCGTCCACACATCTAAGCAATAAAAAAAAAAAATAAAAAAAAAACTGTTTCAATTTATTTATTTGTAAACAAAACTCAGCATTCGGTTTTATACAATAAAGAATTTTTTTGAAAAATTCTGGCACGGAACTGTTTAACCTTATTACACAGATATACAAAACCATAAAATTGTCAATTTTGTTCGAAATCGTAGCAATACGAGTTTAAGCGACTGAATATTCATAAAAAAAAAAACTTGAAAAGTTTTCGATAAAATCGACCACAAAAACTGCAGTGGCCCTTACTAAGCGACAACATCTGCTCCTCTTAACGTAGGCCTGACACAAAATCATTAATACAGAAGGTTCACTTGGTTACCTTATTTACTCTTGTAGGTGGATTGAGATTTCGAGAGAACTTAGCATTGCTGTACTTGCATACTGTATACTACTAAACTAAATGAGGAGAAAAAAGTATGTTTGTGATGTAGAATAAAGAACAACCAACATTAATCCAAATGTGATATGATAATAAATATGATAAAAAAAGTTTTATCAGTGCTTAGTAATGTTAACCTCGTCTAATTCTAATTATGCTTATTATATGCGATTTAATATCTATATACAGTCAAACCTGGGTAAGTGAGAACTGGATAAGTGAGAAAACTCTATAAGTGAGAGTAATACCCAGGACCCGTCATTTTAAGCTCTCAATACCTCTATTAGCGAGAAACAGAAACCTCTGTAAGAGAGAGTCGTTTTTCCCTCATGGACCTCCATAAGTGAGACTGCTACTTATCTATACCTCTATAAGCGACAGTCGAGCTTTATTTATTTATTTATTTAGGAGGAACAAATGAAAAAACAAATTACAAATTTAACATCTGCGATTTTATGACTCATTCTTAACTTTTGTGGAACTTCCTTCCATTATTTTTGAATTGTTTTCTTGTCAATATTGAACATATTCTATTTCGTGGAACTAAATAACATTGTTATTTTATCGCATTCTTTTCGAATGGACACTTGTGCCTGTGTACCGATCTGTTTGTCGGAGTTACTCAGTTTATCGTTAATCAATTGCGAAGGAAAGTTCTGTTCTGCATCATGTCAAAACGGAAAATTAAAGTACTGTCATTAAGTGATAAATTTAAAATAGTGAATGCGTTTAAATCCGGAAAATCGCGAAATGAAACTCAGAGAGAGCATTAGCGTGAAACTCGGGTTAGTGAGAAACCTCTATAAGCGAGAATGAAATTGTGCTCCCTTGAACTCTCGCTTATCCAGGTTTGACTGTATTTAAATTTTATTGTAGGGATGTACAAGTATGTATCCATTTTGGAAGAGAGCAAGCCTTCGATTTTTGCCGATTGTTCTCAGTGATAAACTTTTTTTACCACCGCCCTGCCTATTTCTGCCGTGAAGCAGTAATGCGTTTCGGTTTGAAGGGTGGGGCAGCCGTTGTAACTATACTTGAGACCTTAAAACTTATATCTCAAGGTGGATGGCGCATTTACGTTGTGGATGTCTATGGGCTCCAGTAACCACTTATCACCAGGTGGGCTGTGAGATCGTCCACCCATCTAAGCAATAAAAAAATAAAAATATTTGACAGTATTTAAAGGCATACTAGAATAAAAAACCTGAGACCAATTGAGAAATCAAGAATACTCTAAAATAAAGAAAAGTGTACCTGCTGTAACATATTGGTCCTAATAAATGCTTTGTAATACACCACTGACAAACACCTGCCGTTTTCGATCAGGTTTAAACCAAGCACACCTGGTGTTCAAAACTTTTTTCTTCTGCATATGGTGCAGAAACTTGTGTTACCAAAATTAGCCTTCGTTAAATTGGGCGGCCTTATTCGGATATTTAGGAATTTGTTATCAAGTAACTGAGTGAAACAAACCGACGCCCGTAAACATTTTTGTTGAGTGCTTGAGTTGCTTATCTATAACTAATTTATATGTAATATCTATGATCCTTACTCTCTGGGTTCAGCGTATGCTCTGCCACTAGTGTCGTATAATGACTTGTTTAATGTTAATTTTTATTCTGAGATAGGTTTTTTTTATAGCGGAAGTGGTACACCAATTTATTTTAAAGAAATTAATACCTGCCCCCAGTTAGGCATGTGTATGGATTTGGAGGCGATCTATTGAGAGAAGTTGTTCTTTCCCTAAATGCGTACATGTTTGAATGAATGAAATGTATACACGAGAAAATCTTTTTTCAATTATCTCACAACAAACTGACAGACCGATATGAACTATGTAGTTCAGAATGTTCCTCAGACTCCAAAATACATTTGAAGATTCAGGTTAAGCTAAAATATTTTCGATAAAATACAAAAATCATAATCGAAAATTCGAAATTACCAATTTTCTCACACAAAGAATTCGTTCCTTTGAATAGGACAGTATTTGTGAATGAATACACAAAAAATATTTCTTTGTAAAAAAAAAAATATCTAATTTATTCGTTCGATATTCATAAAAGAAGGTAGTACGCGGCTTGATTTAAATTTGAAATTAGATGTCTCGTTTGCACTCGTCAATAAGGTATTTAAGCATCAGTTAGAGAAACGCTGCGCGGTATAGGTACCTTACAGTTTTGTTGTGATTATCAATTTGACGTTGTAAGGATTATTTTTAAATTCAGATGTAGCGATTTTTCATATGCCCCAACAAATTCCACGATCCCTTGTATCTTTTTTTAATTGCTTAGATGGGTGGACGAGCTCACAGCCCGCATGGTCTTGAGAGGCTACCGGAGCCCATAGACATCTACTGCGTAAATGCGTCACTCACCTTGAGATATAAGTTCTAAGGCCTCAGTATAGTTACAGCGGCTGCCCCCACCCTTCAAACCGAAACGCATTACTGCTTCACGGCAGAAATAGGCAGGGCGGTGGTACCTACCCGTGCGGACTTACAAGAGGTCATACCACCAGTAATTAATTGTATTCAGATGTTTTAAATAAAAAAATTGAGATAAGGTGTAAAACATTTCCTTATAGTTATTGTATTTTTTTTGTGTTTTCGTTATAAATGAATAAAGTTTTAAGCTTAATGAGTTAGTAAATAATGCTTTTAAAAAGTAATAGGTAACAATAAAGGAATTATTTAAATATTATTACTACCTATTATTGTTTTAGTCTATATTCATACTCATTTTTCCCTAAATTCCCTATATTTCCCAAAAAAAAAAAAAAACCTTGAAAGCATCTTCGTCTTAAACAATTATTATTAATTGGAATTATGCAAATCGGGCCCGTCAAAGTTATGTTTTGCCGTTGACATTTCCGCGACGTTTTAATTAAATTGATTAGAACTATGGCGTGATTAGATTCCGGATTTGTCGAGAGGAATTAAAATTACAGACAGTATTGTGCACGGTCTACGGAGTGTCTATAATGGAGCGAGAGTTCACGAGTGTGAATTGTCAGGTGTCTATTAGAAGTGCATTGTTAATGAAATGGTCGACGGTAGCACTTAAAAGCAAATGAGAAGCTTGAAGTGACATTTATCGGTCTCTTTTTAACACGCTTTTATTGGCTTGGTATTCATAACGTTTTTATGTAATGGCATTTTTTCACTGTCTCGGAATCTATACTAATACATAAATCTACAGTGGTTTTTACGGATGTTCCGTTATAACTGCAGAACCATGCATCCGATTGACTTGAAACTTGGTATCCATGTAGAAAATACATGTACTTAATGGATAGGCTAATATTTATATGAGTATTGGCCTCCCCAATTATAATAATGACAATAAATAATTATGTTAATTTTAAATGCCCAGCGATGCGGTAGAGTACGGCTAGTCGTCTGATAAACTTGAAATTTCGCACACGCATCAACAGGGAATGACGATAACATAATGTTATGTGTGCCCCACCCTTCAAACTGAAACGCATTACTGCTTCACGGCAGAAATAGGCGGGGCGGTGGTAGCTACCCGTGCGGACTCACAAGAGGTTCTACCACCAGTAAAACTTCACATTAATACGACCAGATCGGTATCAACAGGATAAAAAACAGAATTAAATTGTTAATTCAGTGTGCTGTTAAAGCGTGTTATTTAAACACACTTGTAACTCATGTATATACATATTTTTACGCGTTGGGGTTCGGGATAAATAAAACTTCCACCGAAGTACAAACTAAAGCTCTATTTAACAGTTTCGCCTCGAGTAGTTCCGATTAATAACTGCCTCCGTGTCATCTTTTCACGCTTTTATAGTCGACACGACATCCCTAGAATTATCGAGAACATTCCTGACAAGTCGAGTAGTTTTTATATGTGTTTCCGCTATTTGACAATAGATGACGTTGTACTTCTCGAGAGTTTTCGATTTTACGACTTCTTTTGATATTCGCTTCTGCTATTCGACGATAGATGGCGTTGCTTTTTCCGGCGTAACAATATACACATGATTTTACAAAGTTTCCAACCATAGTTTCCTTATTGACATATCGGGCAATTATCAGTTTACGTTCAATATTTGTTGTACTAGGTCGCATCGTATGGCCGCATAGACATGTATGTATCATTATCCTACATATTTTTGTAGGGTTACATTTACACGTATCGGTCTTCCACCTAAGACTATAAGGGGAGATGTAGTTTTTTTAGGAGGCAAGGATTACAGGTGGCGCTATACTAATATTATACTAATATTACAATTGCGGATGTTTTGATGTTTGGATGTTCGTTATTCAGTCATGTAAGACTGAAATGATTTGGGTAAAATTTCGCAATAGTTTATAACCTCGATTAACATATAGATACTTTTTATCATGGTGAAAACGGCAAAGAAACGTGAAAATCGAATCAATTCGAATCGAAACAAGATTTTAATTTTGATATGATTAATGTCTACGAAACATATTCTGATAAATACACCTTTATTATCTCAGCTTTCAAATCAAATCATACATGAAAACTATTACTCGATTTTTCAGGCTTGTAATTTTAACATATTGAAATCCAATTCTTTAACTTGTCGATACTATTTCCCCATCTTTTAATAATAGTGTTATGCAGAGTTTGTTTCTTGAGTACTGTTAGTAGAAGAACTTCTTATGAGCTCCCAGGCATATTAGTTCCCTTCCGTTTATTTCGATAGTAAGGCAATCATGAATTCCAGTTTGATGTGTCTTTTACCTCTGATACCTCGTGTCTGCTGGCCGGTAACCCTTAAGACGCGTAAGGTCGCGTGAACTCATCAATTCCAACTATGAATGCTATTAGAAAACAAACTAAAGAATTTGTCTGCGTATCTCAGCGCACTAATGTAAGAATTCTTGGTTCCAGGTAACTATGAGTCATGGTGATGCATCAAGATGGAATGCAGTATCGACCGGTCCGGCGTCAGATCCTTTTACTTCTGCAGTACTTTTATATAAGGTCATCTTAATGAGCATGAAAACGTTTCTTAAACATCAATTACATTGTAGTGCACATGGTATTGCGACGGTTATTTTTTTGTCGGAGACTGATATGTATTTATTGATTAATGTACTTAATTAGTGTCAACATTTTGAATGCAAAAAGTAGTTTTTTAATATATTAATTATCACAAAAAAAGTAATTTCGGATCCTCCCGATCCACTAACGGTGCTTTTAGTTACCTCAAGCACCGGTCATCGTTCTGGTCGAAGCCGTCGCTTGCGACGAAGGGCTCGATTAGTAAATTAACCCTCAGACACAGCCCACTGAGTTTCTCGCCGGATATTCTCAGTGGGTTGCGTTTCCGATCCGGTGGTAGATTCTGCGAAGCACGGTATTTAAGGCTACGCTGATATAGCCTCTCAAGGCTCTCAGCTTAGGTAGAAAAAAAAAACAATTTTAAAAATAATTTCCGCGTAATTTCAACTTAAAACCACTTTACAGAAGTCTTCTGATCTGATCTTCACTAAGTCTTACGCAGACGTGAAATCTGCTTTGGGTAATGCAAAGGCAAAACAAACAATAATATGTATAATACATCTTAAAGTGCAGTACGTCATTAGTTCATTAACCTTCAAAACATTCGGGTCCTATCTCGCATCTGGCGATGTCCTACTTTTTATTCTAAATTCGTTTAACCAGCCACCAAACTTCCACGATTAAGATTTGCGGTAAGGCTTTTTTTTTTTTTTTTTTTTTATTGCCTTTGTAGGCAGACGGGCATACGGCCCACCTGATGGTGAGTGGTTACCGTCGCCCATGGACTTCAGCAATGCCAGGGGCAGAGCCAAGCCGCTGCCTACCGAAAAACGGCTTCGAAGCAGTCGTGCTTTCCGGTTGAAAGACGGTCGAGACTTCGACTTTGTGTTTGATAGCGAGTGGCGACATTTAGCGCCAGTTGAGCGGTGAGAACGTTTACTCGGCTATTGCGATATAAATAAAATAGAAGTCCACTTTAAGTTACTTTTTTTTTTAAAGCAAGCTGGTAGCCTTGAGAGGCTATGCCAGCGTAAGCGAGCGAGTAGGTGAGCTCACGGGGCTCTATCCTGAGGCTAATTAACTTACCTCGAACTATCGTAACTATTAAATAGTTTGGTAGGATGTCTAATTATCGGATTCAATTCAATAGGTACTATTGATCCTCGACAGTAGCTAATCGAACCGACTCAACAATTACCTACTTCTGATGAAGCTTGGATTATATTTAATAATCTAGGTTGAGTATAAGTTCCGAATCGTTCAAAAAAAATCTTTAAATTAAAACACTAAAGCGTCATACTAGAATGAAAACAGCATTCGCCGAATGTATACCTATTATCGGACTCAACTCAATAGTATGGTACCATCGATAGTCTGATGATATTCGACAGCGGCTAAAGGAACCGACTCAACAATTACCTACTTCTGATGAAGCTTGGATTATATTTAATAATCTAGGTTGAGCATAAGTTCCGAGTCGTTCAAAAAAAATCTTTAAATGAAAACACTAAAGCGTCATACTAGAATGAAAACAGCATTCGCCGAATGTATACCTATTATCGGACTCAACTCAATAGTATGGTACCATCGATAGTCTGATGATATTCGACAGCGGCTAAAGGAACCGACTCAACAATTACCTACTTCTGATGAAGCTTGGATTATATTTAATAATCTAGGTTGAGCATAAGTTCCGAGTCGTTCAAAAAAAATCTTTAAATTAAAACACTAAAGCGTCATACTAGAATGAAAACAGCATTCGCCGAATGTATACCTATTATTGGACTCAACTCAATAGTATGGTACCATCGATAGTCTGATGATATTCGACAGCGGCTAAAGGAACCGACTCAACAATTACCTACTTCTGATGAAGCTTGTATTATATTTAATAATCTAGGTTGAGCAAAAGTTCCGATTCGTTCAAAAAAAAACTTTAAATTAAAACACAGAAGCGCCATACTCGAATGAAAACAGCTTTCGCTTCACTCCGACACTCTTATCAACTTTATAATTATAATACAACACTGGTTTTGTTCGTGTTTTCGACAATGCATACTTCGTGTGTACGTAATATTTTCTTTTGCATACATAATGTATCAAACTTGGAGCATCGCGTGGCAATCTCTTTATTGACGCCAGCTGACGTCTTTCGGAGTTTAAACTTTCCTTTTTTACATATTTAGAATATTTTCGGCGCGACCCACTTGGCACGGAACGATAACTTCACTGCTGTTTTATTAGCCACGCTATTGACTGTGTTATTGTACTTGTTCGCAAGGGATTTTTGTTTCTTCATTTGTTTTGAGGCTCAAAGCGATAAATTGCAGGGCTTGAATTAGCATTTATCTAAGCTGTATCCAAGCGATAATACGATAGGAGAAAATAAGATGATGTTTAGGCTCTCAGAGCGTATTTAAGAATACGGTCTTTATTTTTTTTCTCCCTATTTTAGTGACCTCGAGAGGTCATGCTAGAATCACAGAATGAGTAGGTGAGTTCAGGAGTCTCAAATTGATGGAATACTGTTCAATCTTTCAATCGCTAGTAGTATGATTGGGTTAATTGAGAAGCATACGAATAGATTACATATTACAGCTTGCTGTTCATGACAACTATTATAGTGCAGGATGTTATTGATGCGTTGTCTATAACCTCTTAGGTGGAAGCAAAGTTCAAATAAGGTAGGTGACCCCATTAATAAAGATACAATATGTTACAAGAATCTAACGGCACACATGTGGTTTACTGGTTATTGAAGCCCATAGATATGACAATATGAATACTGCCACTTACCTTTAGGCTTGAGGTCTTACTTTGAGTTATATAGTATAACGGCTTTCCATTATCCAAATAGGAAAGCATATCGGCTTGGGGGCAGAAGCAGGCAGGGTAGTGGTGTCAGGAGAGGCCTACTATACATATGCCAAAATCTAATGATATATTATGTGATTTCGGTGAAGGCAGTGACCCTTTTCCGAGAAAATGATACATTTTCCATTCAATATACAGTTGTCCTTAATTATTGTAGCTCTGTTCAATTTATCGGTATTGATAGTTGAGAATATCTGAACAGAAACAGCGAGGAGACTACAGAAGAATCACGATTCTCAACGATTAGGGAATGGGTGAGAAAAAGAAATGCTCTATTTGAAAAAAAAAAACGATCTATTTCGTATTTGTAAACAATGGTTTTTATTTGTGCCGCTTTCGCCACCATCGAAATTTGACTCCGGAGACGTTAATTCCGATGTGAAACTGAAAGTTAAAAAATTTAAAGACGTCCATTAATCATTGGAGTATTATGAGACGTCAATGAGGTCTGATGTAGGTCGCCGCGATGAGGTGTCGAGTGAAAAGGAACACAGAAATGTATCCCGGGCGTGCGATCACGAAACGTCACGTTTTAACATATCAATTTCGGAATCCAAGGATGAGGTCGAAACATTAAAAGCGATTATAAGGGCCAGACTCTTCAAAGATTCTGCGGTCCACTGGTTTTGTACGATGGAAAAGCGAAATTACAAAAGATCATGTGGCTAGTTCTATTGTTTCTATTTTAAGATTTTTTACTAGCGCCCCTAGGATTTTCTACTTTGTTATTATTTACTGGCGACCCGCCCTCGCTGCGCTTCGGAAACTGTAATTTATTATTGATTTCTCCACTATTTAAGAGATGTTATTATACATATAAACGTTCCTCTTCAATCACTCTATCTAATAAAAAAAACCGCAGCAAAATCCGTTGCGTAGTTTTAAAGATTTAAGCATACATAGGGGTATAGGGACAGAGACCGACTTTGTTTTATATTACGTAGTGATGTCATCCGAAAACTGACATAAGACAAGTGAGTCGACTAGTATCAAAGCCGGCAATGTGACTTTTGGATAATTACTGGTAAATCAGAAAAACGAATTATTGACTTTGTATTCCATTGGCAGTCACAAAACTCTTCTGAACGACATCTTAGATAAATAACAGGTTAAGTATTAACCTTTATTTAATGCAGGATTTGAACCGTATTCTTTGAAGGAGACAATTATATTCAAATCAATCTGTATTGACATATCAATAACATTTTTTTGTCCAAATGCACAGATTGCCACCTTTGTTAATAGACGACTCAAGTACATTCTCTGATGCCTAAACCTCTTCAACGGATGTACTAAAAATAAAAAATAAAAAACTCCGTCTTTTTATCCCAAATTAACGTGTAATAAATGAACATTTAAACGAGCTTCCTTTGAAGTACATTAAAAATTAAAATGTAAATAAACTAATAAAAATATTAACTTTGTAAATTTGTTCGGTGTGCGACTGAAAGAAAATTACGCACAATAATTCTAACGCGTTACGTTAAATGAATATAATTGAACTACATTGGAAAAGTGGCTTTAGCAGTGTCATTGCCAATGTCCATGACCGACCATAACCGCTTGCGTTCAGCTCGTCCACTTTCGATTTGAATGAATAATAGAATTTATATCTTAACAGCAAATCAGCCAACTTCCAAATAGATATCGTGGAGTTCAAGAAACAAAGGCCCGTCCAAATTAGGATTGAAGGTATCCTATTGTAATCCATTTGATTCGAATGCAATATGAGTCATCGATTAACCAGTTTGATAGCCGTTTATCCTCAGACTTTGTTTTTTAAAGAAGTAGTCTTTTTATGAGACAAGTATTTAACGAAACAAATGGTATAAAGAGCTGCAAATTACCCAGTTTTTTACTGAAATTCATTTATGTTTACAAGTTTCAATAACTCTCAGGTGAACAGAGTTCAACTATGCTACTTTTCAAATTACAACACGCTACGGCATTTATGTATAGTTGTCTCACTTCTAAATCGCTATTGCTACATACTATCAGATTGGAATGACCAATCATCACAAAATTTTCTTGGGCACTACATGTTTTGGCGAAATTTTGGACATCACATCTTCACCGTTATCATTTCTAAGGTTAGAAGCTTTAAGCTGTCTCTGAAAATGTTGTCCTAGTTTGACTTATCTCTAGTTGAATTATCTCTAGTTATAATATATTCGGGAAAAACGATCTTATATTCAACTCTTCAGAGGCAATGCGTTAATCCAAAACGTATTATAAAGTTCTCACTTAACTATTATAATATTTTTCAAGTCTTTTTGTATTTGTCGGCAGCTTAATATAAGATTTTTTTATTGCACATCCATAAAAGAACAAATAAACGTTAAGTTATAAACAAAAGACAATGTACAGATATTCTTAACACGCTCCAACAAATACATCTCAAGTTTTTGCTTCCTTCATTTATTATGACATCGTCCAGCGCGATGCCAAGAAAAAGTCAATTTGGACTTCTCAATTTCCGTCTATGCTCTTACTCGTTTTTGTGCCCAAGATAAGTGCGTCTTAATGTACGGGATACGCACATCTTTCGTCTGCCTACATTTGTTTTATATAAAATAGGCATAATCACATGGCATTTAAAAAAGTCATTTTTTCTTACACTATTTGTAATTCAAATTTAATAAAATTTAATTTCTATTTTTTAGTTGGATATTCTATAAAAGCGTATTTCGTTAGTTTTTTTAAACTATTATTTATTTTTCATTTTTTAGTTGCATTTCAATTTTTCCAATATATTTTTATTTTATTTTTTTTAATATTGAATTGTCATCGGTCCTTAATAAGTAATATATACCAAATTTCGGGTTAATCCGACGTTTTGAAGGGGGTCAAAATCATGTTCAAAGATTCCGTTACAAACATACATACATACGTCTGAAGCTAATAAAAGCGTATTAAAAAAGTAAACAATATACAGTTTGCTTTTTTGACTCTCACGGTGATAAATAATACACATACAAAAACGTAACAAATCAAAGAAATGATCATAAAAATTTTGATCAAAGAATATTCACGTGGAATGATGGGCGCGTGAAATTTTACGGCCCATTACTAGGTGTTTATTCGCATCGTAAAACCATCTGTTATAGGTAAAACCGTAAGGTTTCTATGTACACGGCAGATGGTATTTAGGTTGATGCTTCCGAACATCTGGCATACGATGGCATGTATCCATACCACCAGTTTAGTTAACATTAACTTCTCAAATTGATTATGTGAACATATTCTTTTAATTGAAGAATACAATACTTTGAATACAAATATCAGTCGTGGCTCAAATAAACAAAACGCTATGATATTAGTCTAGAACGAAAAACATTTGCTTCGACAGAACGAGGAAGATCGCCATCACCCTTTAATACAAGAATTTGTCCAATATCGATAACAATGGTAGTGTATCATCAAAAATAGAGGGACTCAATTTAAAATATTGAAACAAACTGAGTCTAAAGGAGCAGCCTCATACGTATTGCTTAGTCTACTCTTTATTCCTACCGTTTTCTGGATCTAATGTCAGGATTCACTTTCCCACTTAAACTCCTCTACTTTGGCATCCTTCTGGGTGAGGTTATTCTCATTTATATCGGCCTTTACCGCGTTTTCAATTTTTTATCGTTATTTATTTTACTTTTGTTTAGTATTGTAATCAATAAAATACTTAGTCAGTATCATCTCTATTAAATCGATATCACTAACTCGTGAGTGTAGCGTTAAAAATTATTTTTGTGAAACATCACTATTAAAATAGTGGTATTGCCTCTTAGTTTATACAAAGAACGGCTTAAACAATCGTATAGTAAAATTAGAATCGAGCCATAAAAAAAGCGAACATACGACGTTTATAGCCCACTCTAACTTTTGAAATAAGAATAAAAAAACTAATCCAATTACAGCCCACCTGCAAAGCCTTTTCAAGCTACCAAAAAGTTTTCATTCTATCGCACCCCTCAAACCCCTTTATTATTACAAGAGTAGATTTTAACATTTCATTTACGATCTCTGCAAGCGAATTTTGCTTACGAAAGGACTTATTAATTTTATTCATAACTAGCTGACCCGGCAGACTTCGTAGTGCCTCAATCGATAAATAAAAGACCTAAACTTTTATATAGAATAAACTTAAAACAAACAAAAGGAATCCGTCCGACGGGGGACACGTCAAAGGGAAAACAAAATTGTTATTTTTATTTAATTCCGAGAATTTTCATAATTTTATACCTTTTAAACCTTCTCTGGACTTCCACAAATAATTCAAGACCAAATTTAGCCAAATCGGTCAAGCCGTTTTCATGTTATGTCGTGACAACGGAAAACGGGTTTCATTTTTATATAATTATATAGATAATTAAATATAGATACAAACTATCTTAAAATACGGACGAATTAAAATGTAATCACCCGTAGTATGACCACGAAATTTGCAAAGTATTCTAAATGCACTATAGTAGAAATCAAAATCGCAAGATAAAACTATGAAAGTAGTTTTAATTATGTCTTATGTGTAAGATTATTTCTTTAATATGTAACAAACAACTGGAAAATTTATGTAATTATATAATTACTGGTGTAAGGCCGTGATAATACCATCATCCTCAATATTTATTCTGCCCGATATTGACTTTCAATTCCGTGTAGGGGATAGAAGAAATTTGTGACCAAAATGTTTTCACTATCAAATCAGAAAGCATGTCTTTTAACTTGTATTTATATTCGGATAAGTTTTTCTTAAAGCACAAATACAAACAAACAAAGACAGCGGACCCTGGTCAGCTTGGATTAATATTAATAGCTCAACAGTATATGTGTAACCTTTTGACAAGTTGAACATAAATATTACATCTAGATACGCGATGTATTTTTCTAAGGAAGTGGTTCATGCTCGTGTTTACTTATGTTACGTCAATTTTATCGCAAAAAAAGAAAACAATACTTTATCTCGGTTCTATAGACGTATACTGAAATTGTGATCTGTTTAAGAATCGTTGTTATTGCCTTGAAGGCAGACGTCGGTCTGTTCTCATTTTTATATACACTCAAGGAACTCTCCTCTCTATCTACCTCTACGTCGCCTCATGTCTCCTTATGAGTGATTCTATGTGTGTGTGGGTTCAGTCCTTTTTTTTTCCTACCTATGCTGATAGCCTTGAGAGGCTATTTCAGCGTAACCGTGGCTAGTAGGTGAGCTCACGGGGCTCAAACCTGATGACAATGCTAACACGAACCCTAGCAAGAGCAGTGCTTCGCAGAATCTTCCACCGGATCGGAAACGCGACCCACTGAGAAGATCCGACAAGGACGGTGACCGAAGTTCAGTCCTGGTGTATCTTTTACGGGCTTGACAAGAGGCCTTTAGCGGTTAACTGCAGCCATGATTTACCAAAAAAAAGCAATAACACCCGTAGTCTAGGCAAATTCATTCTACGTCTTAATATAAGGGTCGTAGCGTGAGTTATTTTTGTTATTTTGCAGCCGCCCTGAACTGTCACGTACGCTCGTGAAAATAGGTTTACTTCGCTGACAATAAAATGAAAAACATGGAATAAATTATATACGGAAAGCTTTCACCGGATTCGTTAGAAGAAAATAATGTATAGTTTCCGTCGAAAAAGGACTTCAGTGACAATATAAAGATTTTGTTTGTGGTCGTTTTGTTTCCACGCTTTTAAACATGAAAGCGAGAATATTGTCACAGTCTTGTGATTATATTGACTGTCTACGCTGAGTCTTCATTCTGTATTAAAATTGTCGCTGGCATTTAGCATTTTGAGAGAACTAAAAAACGAAATAGCTTTTACTGAAAAAGTTTCATGTTTGAGCATGTCCAATCCGAAATTTATATGGTGAAAGCAATGCGCCGAGTACACCATTCTGTACGGTACAGTTTTTTACTCGAATGTAAATTTGTATGTCAAACAAGATTTACATCGCGAATTTACCAACTTTTTTTTATTTTTTTTTTATTGCTTCGATGTGTGGACGAGCTCACAGCCCACCTGGTGTTAAGTGGTTACTGGAGCCCATAGACATCTACAACGTAAATGCGCCACACACCTTGAGATATAGTTCTAAGGTCTCAGTATAGTCACTACGGCTGCCCCGCCCTTCAAACCGAAACGCATTACTGCTTCACGGCAGAAATAGGCGGGGCGGTGGTACCTACCCGTGCGGACTCACAAGAGGTCCTACCACCAGTAATTACGCAAATTATAATTTTGCGGGTTTGATTTTTATTGCACGATGTTATTCCTTCACCGTGGAAGTCAATCGTGAACATTTGTTGAGTACGTATTTCATTAGAAAAATTGAGTAGGCTTGAGGCTAGGGGGACAAGTTTAGGAATAGACTTTTTTATTCTATCTGTCGTATAGAAATTAAACATATTTTTTTAGCATGTCGTATTCCTCACGTCTTACAGAAAGTAGTCTAGTCTAGAAGACTTATTTTTGCTATCCTCTCTAATATCTCACTTATTAGCTTCTGTCCACATTATCTGTACGAGTGAAAAGAGAGCTAATTGCGGAGAAAATTTCCAATTCCTCTACTAACAAATCAAACAAATTGAGTAAAGGATTAAGATTAAAAAGAATCTAAGTACAACCTCAAAATAACAAAATTAAATGCTTGAAACCTTTTGTGGATATATTGGGAATTAACTCAATTACATAACTAAATTTTTTTTATTAAATCCTTGGTGAATTTGCAAACAAAAATATTGCACAAAAAAGGTTTATAAACTTTTACAACCTAATTGAATTAATTTATTTTAACCGTTTGTGAGTGCAACAAAGATTATTTCATGGTGTTTTTGGATTGTACATTATCGTGGAAGCTACATATACCCTGTTATTAATCGATTGAGCTTTCGAAGCTTTCTGTTAGTTATTTAAACGAAATTGTTTGCCAAAATAATCGAGAATCCTATAAAGCAGGAGCTCCCAAACTTATTTCATCTACTGCCCACTTTGAGAATAAATTATTTTGAAGCGCCCCCATTTTTTCACCTACTTAAAAATTGCTATAGCGAGAGCTCAGTCGGTGTCTAGGAGTCCTCCTAGATGAAATCACAAATCGCCTGACAAGCCTCTACACAACGCCCCCTTTTTTTTTCTCTCTCTTACCGCCCCCCTTTAGGCCTGCAGCGCCACAAGGGGGCGTTATCGCCCACTTTGAAAAAGGCTGCTATAAAGCAATGGCGACAGAATTTAATAGACTTTACATTTGAAGTGCGTAAATCCGCCAATGTCGGGAAGATAAGTAAATTTCGGTGATCTTTTGGAACGTGCACCCTCGACCTAATTGTTTACGTGTGTACTGGGGCCCTTAGCTTAATAGGCTTTGGGAGAATCCATTAACGGGCCACGGATTAGCTCTCGGACCTTCGGACCGTCAGAGATGACACACTTGGAATTTGTAAGAAATTTTCTAGAGATTACACTATAGACTGTAAGTTTTTAATAAAAGGCATTAGAAAATAGAGTTGCAAAAAAGAAAAAATTGTCCTGAATTCAATTTTATTTACTTCGCTTTACTTACTGGTATTTACTTGACTAATTCCGTTAACTGCGAAAAAACATTTCACTAGTACTAGCAATACTTGTATTTATTTGTGCAGCAGAATAAAACCAGTAAAACTCATTGAAAAACAAACTTCGAAATATTACATCTGCTTAAATCAAATCAGCAAAGCCTTTGTGAATAGTATGGTCGACACTTTTTCATAACTTCAATAAATATAGCATAAAGTAGTCACCCATGACTCATCCCCTGCAAATCAAACAATATGCTGTATGCATACTCATAGGTAACTAGAGGTCCCGCAGTAGTCGAAATTAGACTATAATTAATTGGAATTGTAAGTTTGTACACTATTATGATTGTATTTTATACTTCTATAATCACAAATTTCGCCAAGACTACACTATAAAAAATATTAACAAAGACAAGCAATATTTAATCTCAATTTGACAACAGACGTCAAGAACAAAACTTTGACAATAAATAGTACGCTTGCGTGCGTGCGTCAAATACATGGTATGTAGTGTGTGTAATGTTTTCTTTAATGATTTAATGTATCTTTTATGTATTATTTAAAAAAAAATATTAGCATTGTGCACTTCTTCTCTATATTCTCTATAAGTGTGGAAAATTTCATACTCCTCCGTCCGCAATTTTCGTAAAAAGGGTATTTTTTTCGTGTTTTTGCTTCACGTATATAGATATATGCATACTAATAGGTAATGTATAATTGGGATTGGCTGAAAGCGTCTAAAATTAAGATAGGTTCATACGCTATAACTGATTCCAGCAGTCTTGTACTAAGCCGTAAATCCATAAACAATTTTAATCACCTCACCGGAAGCCCCCTTTTTAATTAAAACAATTCGCAGCGTATTCCGAGTTCCGTCGAAGTCGTAGCCGGTTTCATTATCATCCAACCAGAGTCGATTCATCTTCGTTAATACTGAAATGTTTTGTAACTGCATAGCGGTGATGAACGTTTGTAAATATCCTCGGTAATTTGACAGCAACAGTGACGTATATAGATATTTGTGACGTTAGATATGACAATTCTAGTTATTGTCTGTAGCTTTTTTTTTAAAGGGATTTTATGACCTGGTAACTGAGACCTTTAAGTCATGTCTTATTTTAATTTATATTCATATTTTTATGAAAAATTATATTATGGAGTGAAATGAAATGATTAATTTGAAACATTAATCAACTGGGATGAAATTAAATGAAATGAAATGGGATGAAATTAATCTCAGTAAAATGGTGGTCATTTACTAAGATTTTTTCAGTGGACTTTTTGGAGGATCCCGAGAAGTTACGTCCAGCGGCTTTGTTTCATTTTCCCACATTTGTGTACTTTTACAGATATTAAACGGTTAATGAACCACCATTATTACACATTTAAACCCGAAGAAACACTAAATAGACAAAATAAAACAAATCACACAACTTCACTCCTCGCGTTCAGGCCAAAAAGTCCTTGTCTGTAGCTAATGTCGACTGTGACATAGAGTACATTTTAGATGTACATTAAATATGATTATCTGTTAATTTAACAGAATAGGCTTGCAATTGAACAGTTCCAATCCGAAAATAATATTGACAGCTCGTAATTAGGATGTTATTTTCATCAAATTCAGTTCTCCGTTAGATAGATAAAAGCAGTTTTAGGTCTAGACGCTATGTGACACGTTCGAAAATGCTCAGAATTAGTTTTCGACAAACAATCGAGTTGTTGATAATTTTAATAATTAACTAATAATTTTGTAAGTATATTCTTAGTCGATTACTATTATTATTGAGTATTTCGGTAGACTTATTGCTACTATTATAACCGTAATTAAACAATTTTTTTATTGACATATTCAAAAAGCATCGCCTTAATAAATAAAAATTTCGAATCCGTTTTGAGTTTATCAATTTCAAAACCTAATCTAAGAACTTACAAGATAAATAAAATACTTTTCAAAGCAACAAATCACTTAGCACAGTGTCAAAGCTCAAAATATTACAAAAAAAAAAAAAAAACATAACTTAGAACCAGCTCTGTATGCCAGAAATTATATTCTTTAAGTGCTTCTCAGTGATTCCACATAAATGAATGTACATGTCTTTGTTCTTTAATCTATGCATTCATGCATACTTTATTCGACTGAGTCTAGACTTTTACGTAATATTGTTTACACTTTGGGGTGGTAGCTCGAATCGATTTATCCGAAATGATCTTTCACTCACTTCTGAATAATCAATTTATTTTGCAAACGTACCGATGACAAAACAATAAATGCCTACCTTCAAAAAGGAAGCGTGGGATTGCATTATATCCCACGGTTTCCAATTCGATTGATTATTTGATTAGAGTTCCCAAAATTGCAGCGCTGTTTCTATAATAATTATCATGGGCTATTAGCAAGGTTAAGGATTTAGTTTTTGGGCGTTACCATTTTAATTCGATTTTAATATGGAAGAGTTAGTCAAAAATCACCGAATACAAAACTCACATTTGCTTACACGGATGATGACCAGCGGTAAACAAATAATTGTAAATTTTCGTTCATATGTATATTAGCGTAATATAACTTAAGGTTTCGTTAATTCTCCCCTGACCTGTACGAGGGCAGCGGAGCGTGGTACCTGTGGGAACCACCAGGCCATGTTAGCTCGGACCCGTGTGGTAAATTCCAAACTCTAACATTAGATTATTAATACGCTTTTATTAGCTTCAGACGTATGTATGTATGTTTGTAACGGAATCTTTGAACATGATTTTGACCCCCTTCAAAACGTCAGATTAACTCGAAATTTGATACACTTATTAAGGACCGATGACAATTCAATATTTAAAAAAAATATTTAAAAAATTGAAATGCAACTAAAAAATTAAAAATAAATAATAGTTTAAAAAAACTAACAAAATACTTACGCTTTTATAGAAAATCCAACTAAAAAATAGAAAATAAATTTTAATAAATTTGAATTAAAAAATAGTGTAAGAAAAAATGATTTTATTGTAAAAAAGCGTGGTTTGCTTTTCAGGAATTATCAAAATTACCCTTATACTCATATCTGTTCATAAAATATTTATAACTACTTATACCATGCAACCCACGCTTTTTTTACAATAATATCATTTTATTTACACTATTTTTAATTCAAAATTATTAAAAAAAATCTATTTTTTAGTTGTATTTTCTATAAAAGCATATTCTGTTAGTTTTTTTAAACTATTCTTTATTTATCAAATGCTTGAACGTCTTGTTGGCGTTCGGAATATCAATGAATGTCAAATTTTGTTCGTTGATTTTATTTAAAGTTCTTCCCAATAAGGCACCGTTACGAAATTATGTATCGCACCTTTAGAATTGAAGTGGCTTAACTAAAAATTTTAAGAAATTGAGCCACCTATAAACATGTGTTCTACCAGTTTATAAAATTAAATTGAAATCTTAACTTAGTAAAGGACAAAGTACACTTTCAGCTTTTTTAATTCAAGCGCATACCTTAAACTTTAAAGTTAAAGGCTGAAACTATTAAAATCGAAAAACTAAAAAATTACAATTCTCCAATTACATTTTTGCCGTTTAATAAATAGATAACATTTTTGGATTAAGCCACTTTAATTGTAAATATGCGATATAATAAGTCATATATACATCGTGCATTTCGCTTTAAAACCGATGACTGTCATCGTAATAAAATTGAGGTTTCGACCTCATGCTGTCTCAATGTATCTTTACGAAATTTCTAAATTTGCGCAATCATTCATAGAAGATATTGTGATCTCCAATTGGCAGGTAGTCTATGTTACAAACTCGTGACTTTATCTATTCTATATCTATACAAATAAATAAAATTGTTGTGTCTGTATGTAATAATTTTTTGTATTGTTTTAGTGGGTGGACGAGCTCACGGCCCACCTGATGTTAAGTCTTTACCGGAGCCCATAGACATCTACAACGTAAATGCAGCCACCTGCCTTGGGATATGAGTTCTAAGGTCTCAGTATAGTTACAACGGCTGCCCCACCCTTCAAACCGAAACACGGATTACTGCTTCACGGCATAAATAACGGCTTTTTACTACATGCATAAAAATGTATATACGGTACATATACCAAAATGTCATTTTTTTAAATTTTTGTCTGTCCATCTATTTATTCCGACTAATATCTGGAACGGGACTTTCACTGGCATATACCTGATTTAATGAGGGGTAACTTAGGCTACGTTTATTTAGTTGTATTCGACGCGGACCAAGTCACCGGCCCACTTAGTATAGAATAAAATTCTAATAAAAATTAAAAAAGGAGAGTGAACTAAAAACACGCAAAATTCGTCGCAGTCTAAGGGATAAGGTGCCCGGTACGTATAGAGTGATGCTACTACTTCGGTGTTCAAACTATCTGGCAGGTGGTGAATATTCAAAGGAAATACGCACTTAAAACCGGTTCACGGCTTATCTACACGATGCTGAAATAACTTCGTGTAATAAACATTAAATTTCGACCTCATATCTCAAGGCGACTCACGGCGTTCTCATGAGGTCGAGAGTTCATTCAACCAGCTAAACAGTAAAGAATAAAAACAACACTAAGAGTACTTGTGAAAGCATAAATAGCATTTAAATAGCCCTTTAAATAGCATTTTAATTCAAAGGTATATTTTTTTTTCGCATCATATAAAAAGGCAATCTTGATTATTAAAAATAAAATCCGTTGTTAATTTCAAATCCGGAACGGAACAATAAACCGACAACTTTGTAAACGGCACGGAAAAAATTATAAAAGCATAAATCAGTTTAATCTTGATAAATTTTGCGTGTCAACCCTACCGGATGTACACGGCAAATTAAATTTTAGTCTACCTGTAATAAAGCTTAACTTTTCTAATAAAAACCGGTACAACGCGCTTACGCGAATATCATATGGCGCTTGTCACTGTACATTAAAACTTCTGTTACGCTGTGTACGTGTAAAATACGTGTTTGGGATTCTTAGTAAAAAGGAATTTAATTAAAATCTAGTTCTTAAGGCTTCTGTTAACATTTTAATCCGATTGTTCAAAGGCATAGAGGGTACATATGTACCGAGTCATTCTGCGGTTGTTTGATGCTTACAAACGACATCCATCCATACCTTTGTGCTTTAAAAAGTAAATGCGCGCATTTATTAAACCGTGGAATTACCTACTTTTTTTTCTCCTACTTATGCTGATAGCCTTGAGAGGCTATTTCAGCTTCACCCTAACGTGTAGGTGAGCTCACGGGGCTCAAACAGGAAGTGTTGCTAACACTGGCCCTAGCAAGAGCAGTGCTTCGCGGATTCTACCATCGGATCGGAAACGCGACCCTCTGAGAAGATCCGGCGAGAAACTCAGTGGGCTGTGTCTATGGGTTAATTCGCTCGTCGAGCCCTGCGTCGCAAGCGTTCGGTTCGACGAGGACGGTGACCGGTGCTTGTGGTACCAAAAGCACCGTTAATAGATCGGGAGGATCCGTAATGACGTGTATTATCTACTAATAGCAACAGTACGTCATAGCGAGGGCAAACAGTCAATGAGGTGAATTAACGATCTGGTCAAAATAGCTGGGAATATAATCCCATACGTGAAGCCAATATATTTTCGGTGCGAAGAAGCTCGCGTTACAGCTTGGTAGATAGGCAACCGTCGCACACTATGAAGGTAGGTGAGCTCACGGGCTCAACCTGAGAGAATTTGCTAACTTTAGTCCTAGCTAGGGTAGTGCTTCGTAGAATCTACCACCCGATCAGAATCTCGTTCCACTGAGAAGATCCGGCGAGAAACTCAGTGAGCTGTATCTATGGGTTAGAACAATCCATCTTAATCACGTCTAGAACGAGAGAAACCTTCATTATTAAATTATCTATATATCATCTTAAAATAAACAAACAACAGACGCAATTTTCTTTAAATAAAACCAGCACGCTTTGCCACGTGCATGTTGAAAAAAGTAATTACTTTTACACTCTGCTTAAGGTAGCCGATAAAAAAAAAATTCTCTGTCCGCATTGACATCGTTTACACAACGTGCATATTCTTGAATATTCAGATTAGCTCCACACAATGGGAGGTTCTGACTTCTTTTTGGATTAGGAACTGATTCCGCCTGAAAAATGTGTACGTAACTTATTCACCTCAATACGTTAAAATGCTTATTAAACTACTAATCTTAGGTTTACTTGATAAATTATCTGTCGATTCATTGAATTGTTCAAATCATTTTAACGTTTACCTATTACTTATATACATATTAACAATTTGTATATAAGCCCACTGAGTTTCTCGCCGGATCTTCTCAGTGGGTCGCGTTTCCGATCCGCTGGTAGATTCTGCGAAGCACTGCTCTTGCTAGGGTCAGTGTTAGCATCACTCCGGCTTGAACCCCGTGAGCTCACCTACTAGTTAAGGTTACGCTGAAATAGCCTGTCAAGGCTATCAACTTAGGTAGGAAAAAAAAAGGAAAAAGAACTACCGCCCATATAAGAAGTGCCCATGGATTCTGCCGTAAATTCCGGTTCGAAGGGTTAAATAGCCATCGTTCCAATGTAATTGAGATTTCTTAGAAGCTCGGGTCGGAAGCATGGGAAGGAATTCTTTTTATATTGTAACTCTTTAGCAGCAGGTAGAACTGTGAGCAATGAGATTAATTGTCCATCTAAATAAACATAATTGGTATACAACACAATTCTAGTTTTTAATTTACCGTGCGCATAAAATTCGCGAATAAAAGTTTGCCAACCCTGCTGTAGATTTTACATAAGACTGTATGACCCCTCGACCGAAGGAAGCCAACAAAGACTCCCCGAGAAAAAAGCAAGGTTCCGGTGTCAGACGCACGCGATGTACCGTCGCGCTTAAAATGCAATAGAAAATTTAAATTTCTTTTTATTCAACTTTCAACCGTTTTTGTTTTGTTTTTCAAAGCGTACTTTGAACGCGTTTGCTTAATACCGAAGTCACAAAGTTCTGACTAATCACAAAGTCATAATTTATAAATATATTATCGAATTTAACCTTTTTTTGTATTTTTTTTTATTGCCCTTGTAGGTAGACGAGCATTCGGCCCACCTGATAGTGAGTGGTTACCATCCCCCATGGACTTCAGCAATGCCAGGGGCAGAGCCAAGCCGCTGCCTACCGCATTATTGTATTGAGTATACAATGCATTTATTAATAGTCTTTTTCATGATACGTTACAGAGGTATAGTTACGGTACGAGGATAATATGATCATTCTCAAAAACCGAAGCTGTCATTGGTAATAAAGTACAGGGAAATCGATAAGATCACATCTTCGGGAAAGCTGTTGTTAGACATACCTACCATAGCCGGTAGTAGTCAATGTATTTATCAAATATTTATCAATAGCTATTATCAAAACGAGACCAACCAGGAACAATACGTCTAATAGTTTCTTCCGGACCGTCACTTGCTGTATATAATTCTGGTCTATATTTTAATAATCTGGTATCAAAATAACTTCGTAAATAATTGCAAATGGGAACAGTTTTCATCTGATCGGTCTACATAAGGCCCATTTAGATCCTGGTATAAGATTTATTACGTCACTATTTACTAAAAATACCCATAGGAAAAGCTCTTGTTCATTCAAGGCCTTCAATCGCCGGCTAACACTACTACTATAAGCTTCACTGTTGATGCCTCAACGAACTTGAATGAACGTTATTCCGCTCACCGTAGCTCCATACAATTGCAAATTACGTCAGATTGGATATCTACAGCTTAAAGGGGGGAGGGGAAGGGGGAGATGTGATGCGTTTTGATTTAGTTCCCTGCAGAAGACTATACAAATTATCGGTTGCATCTCTATGATACCGGCATGATAAGAGTCGTAGATTTTAAATATCTTTTTTATAAGTAGACAATAGCGTTTAGTTATCCCGTCCGAATAAAATAGTTCTCAAGTTTTAAGTCTGTTAAAAAAGACCTCAGTATAACTGTGTAGTCTAATTACTTTGCTGTTGGATTTATAGCACTTTACTTGCCATGTACGAAATTGGGAGGAAATTTTGTATCGATCAAAGTAAATTTAACTAAAACGCGAAATAATTATACCAGTAATAAAACCATATTTCTACGTGGATTTAGTTCTCGTGTTTTGTACTCGACTGTACTTAATTACTACATTTTGTAACATAAGTTCTTTGTTCGTGAAAGTCCTTTACAATTTTATGTTTTACGTATTATTATGATGATGAAATTAATTTTATTTTGTAGGTATCTCAGTATACAGAATTTGGAATTCACAAAAAATATCTTCATAACTTTTTATTTCAGAACGACAAGAACGATTTCGTAGTATAAACAGAAATTAACAAATAACAGGTACTAAGTTAATTCTACATGTCGAATGATTAAACTCTTAAGATATAAAGACGTTGTGATTATTGTATACGTACTAATCTTATACCTTTAAACGAGCAATTCTTGTATATATATATATATATATATATATATATAATATGAATCTCGGAAACGGCTCCAACGATTTTCATAAAATTTAGTGTACAGGGGAATTTCGGGGGCGATAAATCGATCTAGCTACGATTTATTTTCAGAAAATGTTGTTTTATTCGTGTTTTCAATCATCAACTTTATCGATAATCAACTTTATGCCTCTTCCCGACATCTATTGGCGAATAATAATACTATTTTTACTGCTTTAAAGACACACAAGATGGCGTTATAACAAAAAAAAAACGAGCAAAGCTCGGTCATCATCTAGTACTATCTTAATTCGTCAGCTGGTTCGTATGACATCATACACATAAGCGAGATGCTGAAGCTAAATATATATTAGGTCTTATTTAATAAACGTTAGGGTCTCAATTCATTTGAATTTAGAATTGATTGCTAGCCATATATAATTACGTATCAAATAGCTAGTATTGTGAAACGGCAACTTCATAGATCAAGAGATGTTATAATTAAAACTGCTTTTAAGACTTAGCATTACGTTATTTTCATCGTAATATTTCTGACATTTCGATTAATTTACGCTTTTCATGGTCACTTTATAATTGTCCGTTTTTTAATTATGTCTACGACTTGTCAAAACGATAAAGAGGGAAGAGATAAACGGGGAGAAGAGGACAGATGACAACACAGTCCTCACGGCTTAATTGGCTATCGATACTGATTATCTAAAAACCGAAAAAGTCTTCAAAACGCAAACTGGCAAACAAAAAACCACATACAAACATTCGCAGCACGTAAACATTATTTTGTATTTAATCTACCGTCTAAAGATCCTCCAAGATACCTGCTTCGGCATATCAAAGCGCCCTATCCCTTTGAGTTAAACCTTGCGTGCTATTCCCCATTTATACGATAATTCTGGTACGGGAGCCGCAACTAAAGGACCGATGGATTTTCCCTTAAACGGATAACGCTACCTGGAAAACTTTTAATAAATACAGCGTGTATTGGAAGCGTATCCGAAAACGAATACTATAGCACTAAAATAAATCGCGTTTATTTTCCCTGATTCGAAAATTAAATAGCTCGCCGGGTCAATGACCTTTTTTTTTCGGGCCGGGGGCCGAACCTCCTACGAGGTCCACGCGCTTAGGGGCGCGCGAGGTATGTGGGACTCAACGATATGCAAGGTGTTGGAAGCAGACCGCGGGCCCAAGGAATTTTTTGGGCCCACCTACTAAACGACTTCCCTGCACTCTTACACACGACGTCCGATCCCCTCCGAGACCAGAACCCGGATGAGGTAGGGGGGTTACCGCGGTCAACACTACCAATGACCTGCGGTTATTTTCGCCTTCCACTGAATTTGTGTTGCAGTTCGTGAAATTTGAACTTAATAAAAGCATCTAAATTTTCTTTAGTAAATTAATGTTCATAGTTTACTTTAAGCTGGTAGTTTCCTATCATATCGGCTTCGAAAACTATTTCGAAACACCCTGTATTTTACTGTACATTGCTTTTTCGTATGTAACATGCTGCTCTGTGTCTAATTAACATTACAACATAATAAAATAACAAAGCTTGCGTTAGGAAGATACGTTTAGAAGTGTCTGTGGCGTTACATTGGTGGATAGGCATATTGTAAGCCCGCGCGGGTAGGTGCCATTTTTATTTACTGCATAGATGGATGGGTGGACGAGCTCACAGCCCACCTGGTGTTAAGTGGTTACCGGAGCCCATAGGCATCTACAGCGTAAATGCCGCCACCCGCCTTGAGATATGAGTTCTAAGGTCTCAGTATAGTTAGAACGGCTGCCCCACCCTTCTGACCGCTCCGACCGCGAGTTAAGCTATTCGATTTGTAGGGTAGGACAGTCCTTATAAAACTCAATTCAGATCTAAACCTCATATATGAAAGTGGACAGTGGTGTTGTTGTTAATTGTCCGTGTGCTGCAAAACAAAAGGATCATATGTCAAGGTATTTCTTGGTCAATCGTCCCAGTGAAATGCCCATTGATGCAAAAAAAAAAGGTTATTTTTTTTATTGCTTAGACGGGTGGACGTGCGCACAGCCCACCGGGTGCTAAGTGGTTACTGGAGCCCATAGACATTTACGACGCAAATACGCCACCCACCTTGAGATATAAGTTCTAAGGTCTCAGTATGCTTACAACGGCTGCCCCACCCTTCATACCGAAACGCATTACTGCTTCACGGTAGAAATAGACGGAGTGGTGGTACCTACCCTTGCGGACTCACAAGAGGTCCTACCACCAATACATCTAATACTTTTAACCTGCGGTCTTATTACGAACGGCAACATTAAATTAAGCTACTGCATCCACATGAGTACCTTCTATTATTATTCCTTAAACAGCATTTGCTTTCAATAACTCAAAATACACTACGAATTCATTTAGAGAGAACCCCTATTTCTATAATAATCAACGTTTGATTCGACAAAACCTTTATATTCAAGGGCGTAAGCACGAAATTCTTAATTACAGGCCGATAAAACTGGGTTGTCAAATTTCAAGCGTAATAACAGGGAGTGTTAAGGTTACCTAATGAAAGGATTTAGGTTACAAAGGGCTCCTTTATAGGAAATTGTTCGGATAGTTTTGCATGCGGCAGTGAGGTTTAGTGAATTATTACATTTCGATCATGAACAAGTCAATGGCACGAGGAAATAATGCTGATCGGAATTTGATTGGACTATGTCATTAGCGGCAAAGATTTTGGCATTATATAAGAAACAAGTGATACCAGGCAATTTTTGGAACGAAGTTCCTTATGAGACGATGCGGAGGGTAAAAATGTCCGTAACGTAAGATTTTATTTATTTATGTATAGTCTTAGTATGATGGCTATACAGTGTCTAATATACAGTCTACGTAATGACGGTTATTATTATTATTCATATAAATAGCTGTCTCTTTGTATATTATCATTATTATATATTTTTTATAAAACATTGTGAATAAAATAAAGTTGATAACTTCGTAAAGTAGTTTTTTTTTATCAAAAAAAAATCATAATAAAAAATGTATACCCGATAAATTATTTTCTTTATAATACTATAATTGAATCGAATAGAGCTTAAAATTAATATTTTGATAATAAGGAACTTCGTTCCTATCCGGTGTCCGACGACACGACACATCTTTTTTTTAATTGTTTCTTTTTTAGGAAGAAAGGATTACTAGTAGCATGGAGGTCTTTCCAGTTTCACCCGAACAGATTGGCGAGCAAGGGCTCAGACATGCTTCTCTGTAGCTATCGCGATTATGTGACGCACATTTGTTGAAACTCACACGCCATCTGTCGTACGTTGACGGTACCATGACATAAACCTATCTTAAGCGCTAACAACAATGTACAGAGGTTCTTCGTAATCGGATGAGCGGATCGCGAACGCTACAAAGAAAATTTATAAAGAAAGAAATACATAATACACCTTGAAGCAAAACGATCTTAGCGCCTCCAGTAGAATTTATACGTTCGTGTTCGAAAGACAGAGACAAAGTATGTTGTATCACGTTTACTCAAATGAATTAATAACTAGTAACTGTAAGAAAACTGGTTGAGGCGATTAATCCTCCAAAGATTCTTAAAACATCGTCCTCAATTTTCAATGTTGACAATTGCGGCAGTACTTAATAATTAGGGACGTAAGTACATATATTCTAAAAGTATATTCTGATCACGCCCGGCTGAAGTCACCGTTATATTGTGAGACTTCGAACTCATATTTCTAGGTGACATTCAATAATCATCTATAGTAATCTATACCAATGAAATTTAAGATGCGAAATTCGATAAAAATGTAAAATATCACTTCATTCAAAAACTAAATCTTAAGTTTTTATTTTTATTTTTTATTGCTTAATTGGGTGGACGAGCTCACAGCCCACCTGGTGTTAAGTGGTTACTGGAGCCCATAGACATCCACAACGTAAATGCGCCACCCACCTTGAGATATAAGTTCTAAGGTCTCAGTTACAACGGCTGCCCCGTTCTTCAAACCGAAACGCATTACTGCTTCACGGCAGAAATAGGCATTGTGGTGGTACCTACCCGTGCGGACTCACAAGAGGTCCTATCACCAGTACAGGCATTACAATACTGTATATATATACTAATGTCTACGTAATTTGCATAATTATTATTAAAAATATATAGTTTTGAACAAAAGTTTGAATCGTATATCGATGTATATACATAATAATCTATTATACATATATGATCCAATAATATTTGATCCGATCGATCGGATGAATCCGACATGTATAGTTTACCTTTGATACGTTAGTTAACTATTCAGCTGCTTTCCATTGTCCAAAGCGGAGACGTCTCAACTAAATTGAATACATGGCATCGTCTTAATACAAATGGGAATATTCTGAATAAGCGGACAAAGGAGATGAGCACGTGTGGCTTGAGCGCACAAAGCTACCAACAAACACCCGACCAACTCAACGGATTCCGCTTGGAGTACAAAACCTTTAAGGGCCGACTTTAGAACCTGGTATGTGGCCCAAACGCGCGGGTTTCTTTGGAATTCGTATCAATGGTTTCGTCGATAGCCCTTGACTATCCGACTTTTTTTAGGCACTAGTATTGAACAAAAGTAAAATCTCCCATAGCCACCCGCGCGGACTCACACGAGGTCCTACCACCAGTAAAAAAATCCTCAGAAACCCCTACCGCCGTAGCATTAATCAGAGATGAGCCCTCCCTCAACACCTAGAACAAACCCCAGAATAAACGTCGTCTACCAGCATATTGAATTGTTCGTTTTGACCCTGCCAGGTCGACTCGTTCCTGTTTCTCTGAGTTTTCTATAACACAGGAGAAAATCCTAGCACAGATCAATTGAATGAAACGAAACCCGCAAAATTATAATTTGCGTAATTACTGGTGGTAGGACCTCTTGTGAGTCCGCACGGGTAGGTACCACCATCCTAACTGTTTCTGGCGTAAAGCAGTAATGCGTTTCAGTTTGAAGGGTGGGGCAGCCGTTGTAGCTATACTGAGACCTTAGAACTGATATCTCAAGATGGGTGGCGTAACCACTTAGACCAGGCAGGATGTAAACTCGTCCAACCATCTTAGCAATAAAAAAATTGAATTGTATCGACCCTGCAAGGTCGACTTGTTCCTGTTTCTTTGAGTTTTCTATAACACAGGAGAAAATCCTGGCACAGATCAATTGAATATTCAGTGGTGTTATTAATTAAAAAAGAACATCTTAATAAAGTGTTCATAGTCATTTACAGTTCGTTATAGCGTTCGAGATAAAAAATAAAAAGGCATCTCGTATAAAATCTCTATATATAAAAATGAATTGCTGTTCGTTAGTCTCGCTAAAACTCGAGAACGGCTGGACCGACTTGGCTAATTTTGGTCTTGAATTATTTGTGGAAGTCCAGAGGAGGTTTAAAAGGTAGATAAATATGAAAATGCTCTGAATCAAATAAAACATAACAATTTTGTTTTTCCTTTGATGTGTCCCCCGTCGGGCAGGGATTCCTTTTCTTTGTTTTAAGTTTATTTTATACAAAAGCTTTGGTCTTTTATTTACGATTGAGACACTGCGAAGTCTGCCGGGTCAGTTAGTAATCAATAATTTGTTTTCTTTTTTGTTCACAGTACGTGATTACAAACACCACGTGACCAGATTAAGGCATTCAAGACACCTAGAGGGCTACATGCCAATACACACAGCCGTGAGTAAAACAAAGTCTAACGCCTACCATCCACTATCACTCCCAACTGAGCTTCGTTCCTATAGAGTTTCATGTTTATTTATCGCTTTTTACTTTTTACAATAGTTAACTATGCACGAATTTATTTATTTTATATTCGAATTTAGAAAAATCGGTTACCGTGCTGACGTTTTTTGTTAATATCCACTAAAAGCAGTTTATTGTAAATGGATTATAATTATAGAAAAAAAGAACTTTCCAAACTAATATTAATAGTCCGCGTAATGCGTTGTATGGGTGTCTTTATAAATACACAGTTCATGAAATAGTCAGTACGGCAACAGTTTTTACAAACAGTGAATTGACTTACATAACACCTTAAAATGAAGCTTGGAAATTTCTCAACATGAAGCTTTTCGCATAGACGTTTATTAGTTTTAACGGAAATGCAAAGTTAATTGACTGTTTACAAATACACTGTGTAGGTAGTCTAAACTAACATATATTTTTGAAGCCACCCAGGAATGTAGTAAGTATATGTTTGTATAAATATCTATTTGTTATTCACTTGTCAATTTTTATTACAACAAGCACAGCCAGGATTAAGGTATTAAAATCATTTTTAATGTAACGACATATTGATTTTGATACTTAATCGATTTTAACCAAGCACTAACCAGGATTATCTAATAGGTAATGGCTTAAAAATCACCTTTGTTTGAAATGCGAATCAAAATTCGAACTACTTAAAAGAAATACTTGAAAACCTACCGTTTAAAAATCAAATTAATTCGAAAAGATTTTTGTACAAGAGATATTAGATATTACAAGGAAATAAAATAAGCTCGAGTAATATAACAAGGTTTTTAGCTTTATACATCAGGAAGCTCATTTTTTTTTCTATTACAAAAGTTAATGGAAAATAAAAATGTCTCAACGGGCTTTTATCAATAAATTTATTATTATATTTATCCAATGACTTTTTTGATAAAAATCAATGTCAAATATCAAAGTTTTTTTTTTCAAAAGTCTTGTACGAAAATCGGTCAGGATTGATTTTGTTCAATGATAATATGTTTGCACAATCTAACGCGGTTTCAGTACGTACCAGCCTCATCACCCAAGCTGGCCGTAAAGGACAACCACAAGCCACTGTTCACAAACTGCTTGAACTACAGGCCCACGGTAAAAGAAGAGGCACCTGTGGGCACATTCGTATTCCAGGTAAGAAACTATTTTTATTTATTTATTTTTATTTATGCACAAAGGTGCAATGG
Source organism: Bombyx mandarina (assembly GCF_030267445.1). Classification (NCBI taxonomy): domain Eukaryota; kingdom Metazoa; phylum Arthropoda; class Insecta; order Lepidoptera; family Bombycidae; genus Bombyx; species Bombyx mandarina. The sequence goes on from NC_143214.1 coordinate 8,458,709, forward strand.
TAGACTTAATGGCTGAGGCAATCTCTACCAGTCAACCAAGCTGGAGTATTCCTTTTTGCGAAAATAAGAAGATTAATAATAAAATTATATACAACACACACACACACGGTATACATATATCAACATAACATACACAACGTACACAATAACGTTTAACGGCCGTCTGGTGTAGTGGTAAGTGACATGGTCACTACACAAGGGGGTCGCGGGTTCGAACCCCGCCAAGGGAAGATATTTGTATGATAAATATAAATTGTCTTTTCCAGGGTTATGGATGTTTCTTAAATATATGTATCTGTATAATAAAAATCTTACATTTATTTCCGTTATCTGGTACCCGTAATACAAGTTCTTTACGAACTTAGCACGGCACCAGTTAACGTGGCGTGATTGTTACATCATATACATGTAAACATTAATATTATATCATGATAATAATATAAAATTTACACGTATATCTGTCGCAATGAACACGTGATTGCTGCAGCCAATACGTGATACTGGACGCAAGCGCCGTCTGTCGGATCCGATGGGTCAACTATTCACCGACCGACACACGACCAACACTTATCGTGGGGCAGTCGGCTAGAGCGGTCGAATTTGAACCGTTCCGTGTTCCTATATACGTACCTACCTAAGTTGTGAATCATTAGACATTATAATCTGACCGACTAAATTAATAGTGTGTTTCGTTTCTCCAACATTACCTAATGACGCCCACAGTTCGAATAATAAGCATTATGGACTCAGCCCTGCCAACGTTATATCTATATACAAATTCTCATACATATGAAATCATATACACATTTATACATAACATAAAAACATAACACATATATCAGAGAAAAAGAAAAATAAAATGTAAGAATATAGAAAATTGCATAGAATAATACGAGTGATTGTGAACACACTATTTTTCTATAATATTTCACGATTCCTTAGCGAACTACTTAGGAGGTGGACTGATTTCTTTTCTCCCTATTCTTGCCTATCCCTAAAAATCAATAATAACAAAATGTAGTTATAAATCCTTTATTTAATTCTTACAATAAAATCAACCCCTTCTTGCTTCTTCTTCTTCGTGAATTTTAATTTGAAAGGTATAATGAATTTTGAAGATTTATCACTATCTGCGTAGGCAGCGGTTTGGGTCTGCCCCTGGTATTGCTGAAGTCCATGGGCGATAGTAACCACTCACCATCAGGTGGGCCGTATGCTCGTTTGCCTACAAGGGCAATAAAACAAAATATATCTAAGCGAACAAAAATCTCGCAACAAATAAAAGCAAATTTTCATTGAATATCAACTAATAATGCATAGTTATCCTTTTCAAAACTAAAAACACTATGCTCTAATTTTTTAAGTGATAAAGAACCCATAGACACAACGTGCCATCATCTCTAGACATGAGAACGATGACCCGAATGAGTTGTATATAATAGCACGTGAGGGAAAAATATTTATTAAAATATTATGATTCTAGCAATACTAATCGAATTACATATACATATTTATGAATCTGCATATCCCATTCAATCGTTTTTATAGGAAATCTATGACGAGTATTTTGCTGTGACCAATCAATTCATGAAAACTTTTGTATTCTAAATGATTTTTCATCCAAAATTTGTTCAAAACAAAGTTTCAATGAAATGGTGAAATTACACGTTCCACTCTGAAATGGTCTTTCTAAAACTAATAAGCTTGAAATATTCTGACACAGATAACCATTTGTGGCGATGTTTGGCAAACAGAACTGACAAAGTTCAGACTAAAACTAAACTGAATTATCTTTAGAATTTAAAATAATTTAATACGCGATACGTGCGCACTACGAATATTGCTTAATATAATTTTAATATCTCCGCTCTACGTTTTGCTAGTCTTAGAAATTCTCTTGGCTTTCCTTATTTCGATCTTAATAAAATCTTTAAAGCCTGTAGAAGATCTATTGTTGCAGTTTTTAAAATGTCATTCAAAATTAGATTTACATTCGGCATTTTCCACAATACCTTTAGATACAACGGTAAATCTATTTATCGAAAATTTTGGGGCAACATCGCGTGAACAGTCTGACATGATATGTAATAATTCACAAGCACGTGTGTATTTCGGTAGACACGATATCAATCAATGTTACATTTACCGAACCGAATGTGTTTAATAAATTGACCTGATTTTGGTCACAAGAAATAGATCCAGTTGTGTAACTCACAAATAAACTGTTGGAAGGGCCCAGTAATAATAAATGAAGACTGTAGTGTGTTTTCCTGCAACTGGGGCATACTTTAGTGACTTCTTTTGTTTTTTTTTTGCTATTTTAAATTCGGTATTGATGGAAAAACGGTTCATTAAAAATTTAAAAAATCTCTTCGTTAATGCGTTGGAATATAATCACTATGTTTTAAAATTTTACGACTACTATTTAGTAATAATGAAAATGACCTTTTCTCAAATCATGTTGATTTTATAAATACATAACATAGTCAGGATAAAAGAATAACACCTTTACTATTACATATGTTAAATAAAAGTGATTGATGATCCATGTCGAGGCCTTTCTCTTTATTTACGAATCAACAAAAGATAATTGCCATCCACCTTGAGACATGAGTTCTAAGTCAAGGTTTTAACAAATAGCGGCTATCCCAACCTTCCAACCGAAACGCATTCATACTTCTACACAAGCCCACAATACTATTCCCAGTAAAGTTTCTCGATTAATTTCTCCAAATAAAACCAACTCGGACGAAAATCCTGACTGCGGTCAATGATAGCTAAATGATTTAACATCCAGGTACATGCCGAAGATCGGGATCCGCCGGAAATGGGCGGAACGGTCACGTACAAATTCGTCTCCACTCCCGGTGAAAAGGAAAGATTTCACGTCGATCCCGCAAGTGGGAATATCACCACAGCGGACGTGAGTATACTTAACACCCCTTCGAGCTATAGAGTAGTCAATAATTATCTTACCTGGTAATTTTTTGTATATACTGTTCGAAATTTGTTTGGATAATTCAAAGGAAGTAGCGTAATTATCAAGGTAGGTCTTAATTTGGAAACAAGGTAGGTGAAATTACCTTGGACCTTTAAAAGTTATTAGTTTAATGAACGTTATGAAAATACAGATTTTTGATCACGACGAGCCGTCCAGAGAGAAAGAAGCATACATCACAGTGAGAGCGAGTGACAACGGTCAACCTCAACTTGACGATGCGTGCACGATTAAAATCATCATTGAGGACATTAATGACAATCCACCTGTTTTCGATAAAGTTGTAAGTATCTAACATATTAGAGTATTCATTTAATAAATGAATCATCAATTGAAAGATCCGCCGCGTCTAAATTTAATAATTTAGCCATGAAACATCATTCCTTAACATGACAAATATAGTTCTCTCGTATATATATTTTTATATGCATACAATTGAATGTGACTAACAGTATATTCGTTCATTAGCCTCAAAACGTGGCGCAGACTATATTAACGCTTGCCTGTTTTTCAAAGGTCTTCCGTGGAGACGTATGGAAGGTTTGTCCAAAAACAAAAAGCCAATTTCACGAATACGAACCAAAGAGTTCCGCACAAACACTAAACTATCACTAACTTGTTTCTTTATTGGTAACACTGCTTTAAATTTATTGATATTAATTTTCTTATGTAGAACAGTGTGAAGCAGTGGTACCAAATGTGTTTTAATAACGATTTGAAATATTAAAGTGTTCCTTTTACTTGCATGTTGCTGTATGTTTTAGGATCATAAGCCGCCACTCAAGGCGTTATCGGTAATTTTTGAATGAGTTTAATGTGTTTTTTCAATCCACTTTCTTTGCACATTAAGTAGTCGGTGTGTTTTGTTTAGCTAGGCCGCTCTTTTCCCCTGAAGCGCATTTTATCACACTGCACGATTATTATTATTTCGGAAGTAATACTATCTTTAAGCTTCGGGCATGCTTTGCGTAGATCATGTCTGTTTAACAATGTATCGACTGAAATCATCACTACAAGCTAATTAAAAAAAAAAATTGTGACAACAATCAAAGCCTACAAGCTATTGTAATCAATTATTTAATTAAACACTAATAATATTTAATTATACAGTCGTATTCGGAGTCAGTCCCTCAAGATCTGCCGAGCGGAAGAGAGGTGATGAGGATATCAGCAACAGATATAGACGATGGAAACAATTCAATAGTGAATTACAAATTAGACCCCAATTCTCCGGATGGAGCATATTTTATTATTGATCCAGACAACGGAGTCATATTTTTAAATAAGACAATTGATGTAAGTATGCTATCAATATTTATAGTTATGATATCATTCTGAATTATTTATTCACATATTAAATTGATGTAATGTTTGTGTCCATACAATATAAACTAAATAAAGGTTATTAATAAATACAAAAAACAAAATGCTATTCAAATATGTTTGTGCTACTAAAAGTGCATTAGGTAAATTCAATGTTTACTATAAATAAAATATCGTTTGGTCTTTCAGAAACCGCCCGGGTATAAATTTAAACTGAGCGCTATAGTCACAGACAAAGGCGTTGAGCAACAACAAAGTTCTATAAGTTTAGACATACAAGTTGTCGAATCCAACAAGAAGAGCCCATCATTCATAGAAGTTCCAGACGGACCCATCAGATTAAAAGAAAATTACGCAGATTTCAACACACCAATAGCTACAATAAGGGCGGTGTAAGTAAAATTTTCGAAACTTGCTACTGAATTTGGATGAGTTTATAATCTTTTAGACGGAGTTCGAACTAACAATTTAATTATGAAAACATTTGTTCGAAACTTCGGGAGTACATTTTATTGTAATTATAATATTAAACTGAGGTTAGTTCTTGATGAAATTCAGAACGATCCATCTTGTGGAGTTCGTAAACAAGCGCTCGTGTTTATTTATAAAATGAATAAACATTGAAGTTACGAGGCTTCGAGTTTACGGTATTACGTAAATCGATTGTACTTTCAGTTTTTTGTTGAAACATGATCATATTTTCTTTTTACCATAGTTCCAACATACCGGACGAGAACAAGCTGCAGTTCGAATTAGTTCAAGGCCAAACAGAACAAACAAATAAATGGCATACATTCGTTCTGGAACCCGAAGCCGATACAGCTTACGTTAAATTAGGGAATCACTTGGACTATGAGAAGATAACTGATTACACCCTCACTGTGAGAATACAGGTCGGTTAAATTCTCTTATATTTAATTTTTATTTTATTGTTCACTTTAATTAATTCTTACTTTACTGGTGGTAGGACGTCTTGTGAGTCCGTACGGGTAGGTACCACCGCCCTGCCTATTTCTGCCGTGAATCAGTAATGCGTTTCGGTTTGAAGGGTGGGGCAGACGTTGTAACTATACTGAGACCTTAGAACTTACATCTCAAGGTGGGTGGGCATTTACGTTGTAGATGTCTATGGGCTCCAGTAACCACTTAACATCAGGTGGACTGTGAGTTCGTCCACCTATCTAAGCAATAAAAAATAAAAAATCTTGTTGCGTTCGTTATGAGTTCTGTTATCTTTTGCAAAACCCTCAAGTTTCATACCAATCTTTATTTCACAGAATAATTATAAATTAGCAGCCGAAACAATAATCCAGATCGAAGTGGAAGATGTCAACGACAACATACCAATATTCAGCGAAATCCGTTCCGGTAGTGTATTAGAAAACGAGAATCCTGGCACGCCTGTGATGCAGGTGCGAGCATTCGACGCAGATGGGACCGCAGCCAACAACCAAGTCACTTACGAACTGGGAGACCCCTCAGACCCTTTCGCTATAGACAGCATCACCGGGAACATCACAACCTTAAAGATGTTTGACCGGGAAGAACGAAGCTTTTATAATATTAAGATCATAGCCACCGATAATTCCGAATCAGCCCTTATACCGGGGAAACACAATGCAGGACAGCAAGTTTTCTTGATCGAGATCGCTGATAAGAATGACAATCCGCCACATTTCACGCAGCAAACCTATGTTGCGGAGTCGATTGCTGAGAATGCTAATATAAATGAACTCGTCACTGTGGTGAACGCTAGAGACATTGATACAGGTAAGAAAAGTTCAGATGAATAATTTTATCATATAGATCAGATGCTCGGATGTGGTCAACAACGTCGAGAGCGTTAAATATGAATTAATTTTATAAAATTAAATTGATTTTGAATGTATTTTTGTCACTAAAGTCGATTATAAGTCTTTTTGAAACTAAAATGTGGATCTCAATGTGAATTAAAATCACTAAATCTGCCAAAAAGGAACAGTTTCATCTCCTTTTGATTTTGGAAAAATTACAATTTCCGATATTTCGAATTACCGTTCTACAAGTTACGATCATCAGTCAATACAAACGATTATGTTTACTGAAAAAAAAAACGAAGTCAAGATTGTAATATCTTAGAACAGTTTCTTAATAATTAGCAATCGGACACAAATAACTAAACAATCTGGAAATCAGTTGCATGAAATTTATTTTCGTGAAATAGGTATAGATTTGTATTTTCTGATACACCTGATGAAAATCTAATTATTCTAACTATTTAACACCAATCTTAAATCATGACGTCATTTGTGGCTAACGATTAATTGATTAGTGTATTTGCTCGTATATTTTTAGTCTCTGTAGTGAAACTTCTTTAGGTGCGTTGAAAGTACAATTTAACTCGCATAGATTCGTTACGGCTAGAGAGAAAATATATAGATTAGGAAGAGCGAGAGTGAGAAAATAGACAGAACGTTTCGCGAACCACCCAACCGTGGAGAGAGGGAAAGGAGAAAGCGAGCTAGATCGTTTCTCTTATACATAACATTCCCAATTACTAGAGAAATTTGATTTAAGGATGAAAGATGAAGAAAACCACAATACTACACACCGCAAAAGAATTTTCACTTCTTTCACGTGTACCAAGTTGCACGTGCACCATTTTTCTTTAAGAAAACTAAGGTGGGCAATTTTGAAAAGTAAAAGCCACCTTGTTTTCTTTTATCAGCTCCGATTTAATTCTATCCGCGGCCAATGGACATATATTTTAATCACTGAAAGTTTGACAGTTAATAAACTAGTTTCTAATCTTGAATACTTTTTCAGCTTCCATAGTATCTTACAGCATCGTAGCGGGAAACACTTACGACGCCTTCTTGATAAGAAATTTCACAGGCGAAATCAGAGTGAACAACGAATTGGATTACGAAAATATAACGAGCTATAGACTCGATGTTCGAGCCTGCGACGGCATATACGAAGACAATGCTGTCGTCATTATAAACATTGAGAATTTGAACGACAATCCTCCAGTTTTTGTTACAAATTACACGAAAACCATTGAAGAGGAACGGCTTTACGAAGGGTGTATAGTTAAGGTGAGAATTAGGCATACAATCTGCTGGAAACTGGAATCGTTGTTCAACATGAGATTCCTTTTTGCCTATGTCATTAAGTCATAAGTATTCAACTGCCGAAAGCCAAGAACGAAGATAAGGCCCAATTGTTATTTTAAGAATTTGAAGGCCCATTCAAAGACCTCCAGGGGCTCCAAATCTAAACTGAAATTGTGTGAACCCAAATTGGTCAATATTTTTTTACGGGATAGAACTTTATCTTCTTTTCCAAATTTTGTACTACGATTAGATCCAAATCTCGTTAACATTAGCATCCCAGTTCAGAGCTGTCGAATGTTTTGAAAATAACACATCAGCTGATATCTTACAGCGTGTACACAGTACAACATATTCGTGATCATATTAAATCATGTTGCATTACATAATCTAATGGTACTAATCACTTTTTAGGTTGAAGCCTACGACCCAGACATAAAAGATAGAAACGCTCCACAAAACATAATCTATTCCCTTGTGAAGCACGAACAGAAGGAATTCTTGCAAATTGACAATAACGGCTGCCTACGTTTGACCAAACCACTGGACCGGGACCAACCCTCAGGATTCACCAGATGGCAGTTCTTGATTATGGCTGCTGATCACGGAGGAAGATTAGGTTCAGACAGCTTGAGATCCACAACTGAAGTCATCTTGGAACTGACCGATATAAACGATAACGCGCCTTTCCTGACGAATGTAAGTACAATAATTAAAATATTCATTTTAGGATCGTATTTTGTGGATTTTTTATTATTTTTTATTGCTTGGATGGGTGGACGAGCTCACAGCCCACCTGATGTTAAGTGGTTACTGGAGCCCATAGACATCAACAACGTAAATGCGCCACCCACCTTGAGATATAAGTTCTAAGGTCTCAGTATAGTTACAACGGCTGCCCCACCCTTCAAACCGAAACGCATTGCTGCTTCACGGCAGAAATAGGCAGGGCGGTGGTACCTACTCGTGCGGACTCACAAGACGTCCTACCACCAGTAAATAAAAAGGTAATTTAAAGGTAGCTTCAAATTGTGGTTGTCATAGAAATCTTAAATGAGTGTTGCACAGCAACGTAGAGAGGTCCAGAAAGTTGCTGGACAGCAAATTCGCATTAGAATGATCTTGTCATCACAAGACATCAATCTATTATGAGAATTCATACATTCGACTTAAGTGAAAACATTGTTTTAAAACAATCGACCGCTTTCTATAAATCAACACACATTACGTAAACCCATCACATAATACAGGTAAGGTGTTTGTCTGTGCGTCACAAGAAATCCCTTTGACGAGGGTACAGCGGGAGGCACTATTATTTTTTATTTAGTGCCAAAATTGTTTGCGTCGTATACATCATCCATGACAATGTTGGTTATATTGAATTTATTGGTCGACCCTCGCGAAATCCCTGCGAAATAACGATAGTTACGTACGTAACACAAACTACGTGTGGCGTTTTGAATAAATAACGGACTTATTGATTTTCAACGTGGATTTATCGAGATAGCTCTCCTGGGATGGGATCAAATATTGTCAATGTCATTCGTAGTTAAAATGGTGCTAGCATATAGTAAATTACTAGAGATATCATCCTAGAAAATTATTTTAAGCTTGGTTGATAGCCACCAATATCAAAACTGACTGCGAATCTGGAACATATTGAGCATTGTGTCTTCGATTACGAGACATCCCATACTATACCCACATTATTATTTAACGGGTTCTAGTGACGTTTTATTGAGTAATAATTTTAATTTACTTTTAATGATGACTTTTAATGATTTCTGAATATTTCGGTGATGTCGCAAGCGCCATGATAACGAATAGACTGAAGATTGAATATCTAAATGCTGCTCCTGGCATTGCTGAAGTCCATGGGCGACGGTAACCACTTACCATCAGGTGGGCCGTACGCTCGTCTGCCTACAAAGGCAATAAAAAAAAAAAAAAAAACTGGTAAAAATTATGGGAAGTTAAATAACAGTATGTGTGTGTAAGCTGCGAAGTTTAAAGCAATACCATATTTTCTGCATTAATCTTTAAATTGTCTTGTTTTCTTTTTTAAATTTGTTGAATGTCAAAAACTAATAATTCTACTATCAGCTCCAAAAAGAGCCAAGTCTCGAAAAGAGCATCTGAGAAAAACTCACTGGGGATTGTTTAATTTTTGATCACTTACTTTACTATACTTTACTTTTGTTACTTTCGTTTTAGATGTAACTTAAAAATTACGCATTAAACGTAAACAAAAGAAAATACAATAGCAACAATAAAATGAAACGATCTGGAGCGAACTGTTCATTCTCTTTTTTTTTTTTTTTATTGGTTCTCACAGCTGGATGAAATCTGCACACATAAACATTGAACTTATAGACATAAAATAATACATTATAGAATTCACCCTTTTGGGTGTGAACACATCTTGCTTAAGAGTGTTTGTGCTGAAGATAAAAATATCGTTAACTAATATTAAATTAAGACAAAGAAAACAAAAAACTGTATATACAAACTTACAAAAAAAAAAAAAAGCCTTAGCATCATCATCTGTTAATTAATTGTTAACTTTATGATATGCCTTATTGCTCAAACTTTCTTTGATATTTATTAAACCTATGTTTGGGTAATGATTAAACGTTGTAGAATTACACACACTATTATTTAGCGGGGGAAGGGACTGCCTCGACTTCGGGGTCCAGGGGTAACACCAAAAAACGATCTAAAAAAAGTTAGGCAGATTTGTATACTCCTAACATCCTACCCGCAATCTTTAAACAGTGTTCGTAGCGCTTGCAATGCGTCCAAATATCGGGTACTCCTTAAATGTGAAAACGTGGTAAGAACCCGTTATGTAATAGTTTGTAAAGTTTGAAACCATTTTGTGTAATGCTATCGTAAAGGCCAAAATCCTCTTAGAATGTCACTGATTTTATATCTTCGATCTATCGCCACTGACTGAGGCCGACAATAAATTGTTTCTTGAAAGATTACCTGACACCGCTATTAAAACAAATCATTATTTATACTATTCATCTACAGCCTACACCGTCGTATGGTATAAGGCTTCATCGTTCTTCATAACGTGTTAAGTTATACCAGTTAATCTGTCATTCTTCTTAATCGGGCACTCTTGGCAGAGTGGTTATAGTTGCGCTGATGATGTTACACGCAGATGCATTATTTATGTCTCAAATATTTTAGAGGATGGCTTAGGAGTAGAATTTATTAGGTCAGTCCATTAGATTGGTGAGCGGCTGCGTGATCTCTTGCCTTCCACCTGGTCTTGAATCATTAATCTTTCCATCGAGTCCTCTTTTCTGGATATGTGACCAGAGAACTTTCAAATCCGTAATTGTGCAATTAACGAAATTCGGTCTTTGATACCGAGTTCTTTGGAGGAAGGATGTATTGGTGCGGAATTCTGTCCACCGGATTGTTCGGAAGCGTCTCCAGCATTACACATCCAGTATGTCGATTTTTCAGGGTTTTTGCAGTCTAAGGTACCAACCAGATTTCAAAGTTCACAAAGAAACAAAAGGCATTTCATCAATCTGACCTTAGTCTTCCTGGTAATCCCCCTGTCCTGCCAAATCTTTCCCAACCGTTCCACCGCCGACCTGGTGATGGTGCACCGTTGTCTGATCTCGTCATCACAATACATCACTACATAGTCTCAGCCACAGAATTACATTTCATAATTCGGATCTCTTAAAACTGCTTCTAGGGCTAAATCTCGCACTAATTTATTCAATTAGTTTATCGTCGTCTGCTATCCGAAGGATTCCCGGAGGGATATTATACATAAGAAAGTATCACATTCGCATTTCTGCAAAGATAATCGTTGATTGTATAAATGTCTGTATAAAATCACAAATTGTCGTCGAATAATTATAATATATTATTGCTTCGGCCACCTACGGCTGTTTCCTATTAAAGATAACTGTGTTCTCGGTATCAATGTGAGCATTCCACGTGCAAGATCTCGATAGAACAATTTCAACTTTATTCCGAAAGCGTTCAAGTCGATTTCAACTTACGTTTACGTGAGTGAATTTCCATACGGACTCGCTTATGGTTTTCAATTTCTTATTTTTTGTTTGTACGTTGCGAAATATCTTTTGTAGGAGTGAAATAATAATCTCTTTAAATATACATTGTTTCTTTTCAAAGTTGACTAGGTGCTTAAATTTTTTTTATTGCTTAGATAGGTGGACGAGCTCACAGCCCACCTAGTGTTAAGTGGTTACTGGAGCCCATAGACGTCTACAACGTAAATGCGCCACCCACCTTGAGATATGATTTCTAAGGTCTTAGTATATAGTTACAACGGCTGCCCCGCCGTTCAAACCGAAACGCATTACTGCTTCACGGCAGTAATAGGCAGGGTAGTGGTACTAACCCGTCCGGACTCACAAGAGGTCCTACTACCAGTAAAAAATGATTTTAAAATTACTATTCTTTGCTTAATAAAGATTTCAATTCGAAATTGTAGGCACTCCATTGATTCGAAATTAAAGTATTTTTTCATTGCCAAGACGAGTGAACGAGCTGACGGTTCAATTGGTATTAAGTGGTTACGTTTAAACAGGATTAGACGCATCGATCGATACGAGTGCACTGGGCTTTTTATCATATAGGCCACGTCGACTTCGTAGTTTCGAGAATCTCCATCTGGATCTGGTACCATTGTCACACATTACATATACTGCTGCCATGATATATTTCTTCGGTGGTAGGACGTCTTGTGAGCCCGCACGAGTAGGTACCACCACCTTAACTATTTCTGCCGTAAAGCAGTAATGCGTTTCGGTGTGAAGGGTGGGGCAGCCGTTGTACTATAAACTAAGACTTAGAACTTATGCCTCAAGTTGGGTGGCGGCATTTACGTCATAGATGTCAATGGGCTCAAGTAACCACATAACTCGTCCACTCATAGAAGCAATAAATGATAATAAAAAGTTTAATACTTCTAGGAGCCTAATGGATTGCCATTCGGATATGTTACTTTTATTAAAACAATCGACGAGAGCTGCTTTTAAAATAGCTTATTAAATTAAAAAAAAATATTTTTATTTTTTATTTTTAATAATTATTATTATATTATAATACTTTGTATTAATTGTATGTATATTTACGGAGATATGTATGTGTATATGTATGTGTATTTCACTGGAATGGTACACCGCGCGTAGTTCGTTTCCTAATGATTCTTGTCCACCTGATGGTTGTCTGGAAGAGATCGCTCTTAGCGATAAGACCGCCAATTGTACTTTTTTGTTTTTAATGTATCGCACTGTTTATTTGTTTTTTGGTGTACAATAAAGAATACTCTCTCTCTCTCTCTCTCTTATTCGTTCGCGGCGTCTGTTAAAACAATAAGACCATTTGGTATTTAAAACTAAAAAAAAAAATATCCTCTATTTGTATAAAGTTATTTTGAGAATTGTATTTTCTTGGTCGTTTAAACAGTAGTTTTCAGTAATTACATTATCCCACATCCCTTGCTTCCGGAAGACCACTTCATTTAAATACTTTTCTTAGGGGATGCTTTTGCGTAATACTGATGTAAATCGCAACTGGAAGGAGCAATTTGATAATCTCGTATCTATACACTACTATACTGTAACATAGTTATTATAGATTTTTCCAAATATTATAAGTACTTGCTAAACGTGGTAATGTCTATTATATGTGCGGACTTACAATATTTTGTATATTGTTATTTGCACAACCAATACCGTCTTTACCATAAGGGCACACGGGGCCCGTGCCCAGGGCCCCCATTCTGAGGGGGCCCCGAAGGACCGACAATTTCTCTTACACATTTATTCTCAAAACATTTTTGTCGGGCGTATTACACTTTTTTCACAAATCAGTAATCTTATCAGAAAGTATTTACAAGGCATATACTACGCCATTATATCGATGACTGCGCCTATTTCAACTGTACCATTTAATAATATTTCCGAACGCATCCTACCTAATTTACTAAGTACACTATCTAACGATCATGATAACGGTTTCCGTTATCGTAATCGTAACCAATAAACCAGCAGCATTCTAATATCATTAATAACACATTATACCATACTGTATTTGATTACCTGTAATAAATAGTCATACTCAGTAAAAAAATGTTATTATAATTCGCTTTTTTTACTTTCCAAAAGGACCTCAAATTCTTGTGTGCCCAAGGGCCCCAGCCTGATTTAAGACGTCCCTGTGCACAGCACAGATAGCGTTGCACAATAATGTCTTTAGAAAACACCAAGTCCTCTAAGTTTCTATGTTTCTTGGCAATTATTATTGAATGTTGAAACTGTACTACAGATCTGTGCCAAAGTCACGCCGATACAAACCTAAAGGTTCACTTTAAATAATAATACCTAAGCCTTTACGTGTGATATCGAAGGGTGAAAGACTAGTAACTGGTGGTAGGACCTCTTGTGAGTCCGCACGGGTAGGTACAACCATCCCGCTTATATCTGCCGTGGAGCAGTAATGCGTTTCGGTTGGAGAGTGGGGCAGTGGTTTTAACTATATTTGAGACCTTAGAACTTATATCTCAAGGTGGGTGGCGTATTCACGTTGTAGATGTCTATGGGCTCCAGTAACCACTTAACACTAGGTGGACTGTGAGCTCGTCCACTCATCTAAGCAATAAAAAAAATGCCATCAATATTAGTTGACATCGGTTGAGGTGGTACCTACCCGCGCGGACTCACAAGACGTCCTACCACAAGTAAACTTATGTTATTTATTCAAAAATTAATACGCCCGGAACTTATAAAGCAAATTATGAACTCTGAACACTGTTGAATTCGATTTTATTATTTAAATAATATTTTTCCAATCCCGACTCGTAGACGATCGGCGTATTTCAATATTGCAGGAGCAGAATCGGGACTGAAAAAATACGAATGTTATTTCAGAAGTCCCAATATTGTCATGGTGAGCAAGCAGCGCACTAGCTTTCGCAATTCGGCAATGTTAATGACATAATCCTTAACTTAATAAGCATGTTTGTAGTTTAACCGCAATTATCTTAGGTGATGACTTTAGTTACAAAAAATAAAAAAGGTGCGTGTACTCATGTACGCGCGTAAGAAGTTATACTTTAATTTTATTAAATTTATTTCTTTTTTTTTAAATATTAAATAATTAATAATAAATATTTAACGTTAAAAATGTAATAATATTTAGTATGAATTATATTAAATAATAATTTTGACATTTAATTTACTAAAAAATGAATGCTAATAACACTTTTTTTTACGAGTGTACATGCGCGAAATTTCACCTGCGGCTATATTCAGACTCGCCAAGTTACGTCGGTCGTATTGTAATGAGCGATTTAGTGGGCAACTTCATTTCTGTTAATTTTGTGTCCCGGTGCGCGCGCATCGTAAAATTTCACTCTCATCAAATTTTCATAACGCGCCTAAAGAAGTATAACTTCAAAAGAATATTACAGCGAAATCAGGTATTAACCATAACAGCACCTAAAGCAAATAATTCTTATGGTTATCCATCGGCAGTCGCAGAGAGATGCCCGTCAATATAATTGAACGAATCGCGAATCCTATCGGTTTTTTGTACCTTTATCGCGATTTGTTTGAAGTTAGACCTATGGTTGTGGGTTTTTATTTTATTTGAAGTCGTCCTGGCCTAAAGGATAAGACGTCCGGTGCATTCGTATCTAGCGATGCAACCGTGTTCGAATCCCACAGGCGGGTACTAATTCTTCTAATGAAATACGTACTTAACAAATATTCACGATTGACTTCCACGGTGTAATAAGAATCAAACCCGCAAAAATTATAATTTGCGTAATTACTGGTGGTAGAACCTCTTGTGAGCTACATGGGTAGGTACCACCGCCCTGCCTATTTCTGCCGTGAAGCAGTAATGCGTTTCGCTTTGAAGGGTGGGGCAGCCGTTGTAACTATACTGAGACCTTAGAACTTATGTCTCAAGGTGGGTGGCGCAATTACATTGTAGATGTCTATGGGCTCCGGTAACCACTTAACATCAGGTGAAATGTGAGCTCGTCCAGCCATCTATGCAAAAAAAAAGTTGCTTTAGTTTCAGGTTATATTCTTCTACAAAACTTATGGCTCATTTAAAATTAAAATCACGTGTTCTTAATACTAAATGCACCTACGATCTCCCTTCAATTGCTTAAAAGCACGCGTGAACTTAACCGCATAATCTCATCTCCGGACATGACCATACCAACGTTACCTGTATTAAAATTAAAACAGATAAAATTATAATAGTATTTCCAGTGTAACATATAGCAATGAATTACATAGAATATTAGATTAAACCACAAGACGTACCCTCTTTAGGACGGCCACAACTTAGATAAAGATTTCTATTGTGGACTACGTCTTTTAGCTGGGCCATCGGTTAGAACAATGCTCTCCAGTATATGTATATAGGATTTATATAATATTTATAAGTGCCTATTCTAATAAAACCAGTTACGATACATGGCGCCTAAATTAGACGCGCGTGGCGATATTAGCCATGAAACATTTCAAATGATACGTCCGCCATGACATGACATACTTTATCGTTTAGTCGACAGTGGCATTAACCGTGTCCAAGAAGTTCAATATTGTTCTTTTGTAACACATAAATTTTAGGTTTTTTTTTCATTGCCATAATCCCGAATTCTGAGTATTTTATTGAAAACTCAAATATTTTCATTTCAGTATGTTACGTTTGAAAAAGTCCTCATCAATATATAATAGGGATTATTGTTTACTAGAGACCCGTCCTCGCTTCGCTTCGGAAACATTAAATTTTATTATTGATAGCTGAGTCCCGCGATGTAACCCGCGGTCATTGTCGTACTGCGGGTGACGCCGCGAGGCGAAGATAGTCTAAAAAAAGTTAGCCTAAGTTACTCCTTATATCATCAGCTACGTATCAGTGAAAGTCCCGTCAAAATCGGTCCAGCCGTTCCAGAGATTAGCCGGAACAAACAGACAGACAGACAGACAAAAATTGTAAAAAATGTTATTTTGGTGTACGTGCCGTATATATATTCATATGCATGTAGTAGAAAGCGGCTATTTCAAAATTACAAACAGACACTCCAATTTTATTTATTTGTATACATAATTCACTTTCGAATCCTTCCAAGCTATAAATACAATAGTCAGTTTTTTTTATCAGACTTTCACATCTTATTGTACTAATCATCGGAAAGTTTTGAATCCAAAAAGAAATATAAATACTGTGATAAACCTGATAGTTCTTTTCTACATTAAAGCGAAGAAAACCGCGTGTAAAAAAGCTAATGAATTAATATAAAAAAAGTCAACAATCTCAGCAATCGTTACCGAGAAAAAATTTAATAAACTCCATGAATTGAAACTCAAGCTATTAATAACAAGCAAATGTACTAAGGTTTCGTTGAAAAAACTCATTAAGGTCAAGTCGATATCCAAGAAAAAATGATGGATAGATTTTTTAATAGCCTTAATCGAGCTGTATAGAAAAAACATTACTTTCAATGGTAAATCTTTTAAATTGAAAGTTTTTCATTGAAATGAAAGTAGAAAAGGATTGCTATTTCAAAATTGAAGATATTAATGCAAAGGTCATCGACATCAATCACTATATTCTCATACTCGTTTAACATATTTAAGAAAACCTGTCAAAGAACGCTTGGCAAGTCAGTCATATTCTATTTCATTTATATTTACCAGACGTGAGAATGAAGCGTTATCTCTCTCAGCCATTTCATATTGATATTGTTCGCTCGATGACTGAAATTCGACGCTGACAACCTAAGATACATCCACTTTATTCATTATAAATTTTGTTTTGATTGAACAAAATTTTTATTCATAACAAGATTTTGTTTGAACAAACAAAGAAACACGAAATCGCTTGACAGGCAGAAGAAAAATGCTTAGTATGCTACCTATTTTGTTTTTGCCATCTATAAATTAAAGGTATTTGAAAAAACCAAATTTTATGTACTTTTCATTTGGCGATAAAAAGGATAATACACGAATATGCAAAAGATTTTCCCGGTGAAGGTCATGGGACGACCGTAGGGGATTAAGAATGCGTGCGCCTGTCGAGTATATTATATCGATGTACATCGAATCATTTTGTTTTCTCTTACCTGTGTAAGCTGACAAAAAAGTTTTGGATTAATATATTTTCCGAGTATCTTTAATTATTGTTGGAGTTAGATAATGGTCGTAAAAGCTTGTATCAAGAATACGCACACACACACATTCAAACAATGATATATTTTCTGGTGGTAGGACGCCTTGTGAGCCCGCACGGGTAGGTACCACCACTCTGCCTATTTCTGCCGTGAAGCAGTTGTATTATAAAAACGGAGACCTTAAAACGCATTTCTCAAGGTGGGTGACGGCATTTACGCTGTAGATGCCTATGGGCTCCGGTAAGCACTTAACACCAGGTGGGTCATGAGCTCGTCCACCCGTTTAACCAATAAAAAAAAAGTTTGTAGTGACGACGAATAATTAAGCTTGCAATGTTTACGTTTTCATTTGGGGGTTTTACCATGTAAAGATTAGAACTTATAGTGTTGATTAACAATCCACAGACTCAGCCGGTCATTTGGTACGAGAATGAGCCACCAGGCCAGGTTGTGGTGCTGACTGCGAAGGATTACGACTCCAACGAGAATGGCCCGCCATTCACATTCGCTTTGAACGAATCTGCGTCTTTTGACATCCGATCCAAATTCCAAATACAAGGTGAGTGTAATTAATATTCAATTGAAATCCCTTTTTTTTCTTTTTATTCCCCTAGATCAGTAGAAGAGCTCATTGGTTTCTGGAATTCATAGATATCGCAAACAGAATTTGATTGTCACGGCGGAGTTTCCACTGTAGATTCAGATACGATTTCATGTCGCAAAACTCGCAAGACGTTAGACACTTCTGATGAGTTGTCGTCGTTTCGGGGCTGCTGTAACCGCCACGATCATCGGTAGACTGAAGATTGCGGGTAGATGTTAGGAACAGACACATCTGCCTTACCTTCTTTTCTAGTGTTTTGTTTTTTGGAGTTACCACTGGAACTCGATGACTCGCCGCGATAATATACACTCCGACATCGACACCTTTTTCCGAATACTTAAATAATAGTGTTTGTGATCTAACACATATCTATATTACATATATCACACATCGTTATCTATAAAACGACGAAAACACCTAGACACTTCCGCTTATCTAAAGGAATAAGAAAAAAATTGATGTTATTATAAATTGACGATAATCCATGTCAATTTCGTCATCATATTGAAACCACTCGTGTTTCACCTATCGTACGAAACCGAAAAAGTTACAAATCAATTGTACAAACCAAGCATAGAATACGTAACAGGCTACAAATTTAATATTAAGTTTAAATATTTAGTTATGTAAATGGAAGTTATATGCGAAACCCAATATTGGACGTAAGGTCGGGATTACTGTGATCTCAAATTATCAATTTGAATAGTTTAAATTGTTTCAATTTTTTTTTTATGACCTGACTAGGTATAATAATATGTTTCGTATCTCCAAGAAAAAGGTTAAAATCCAAATAGAATACTCAACTCGTTCATTCAAATCACGCTGTTACCAGACCAATTGAAACGCGAGTTCCATTGGAGCTTAAACTTATTATCGCAGCTCTGCAGATTCCCGCCGATCAAAGCCGCGCCACACAAAATTCTCGCAGAAGCCCTCAAAATCGAGTTTCGATCAATTAGTGTAGTTAACATGCATTAAATGACGTCGTAGCGAAGCTGTAATTCGATTAGGAAAGTGTCGATTCGATTCAAAGCCAGCGTTCGGGGTTATGGAGTTGCTAACGTTAGTAAGCCTCGCGAAGTTTACTGATTCTTATCTTCTGTCTAAGTTCTTATTTTCGTTAATAACTACAAAAGAAAGAGAAAAAAGAATCGGTTGATTGAAAAAGGAGAAAAGACTTGATTGTTTCTTTGCCCATCTATATAGATCTACATCCTGAGAAGGTGAGGGATCTCGTTCAGTTTGTACTTCCAAGGGTTTTTGAAAATGACAAAACCGATGAGCCTTGTGCCGATAGGCAATAAAACAAGGCAGCATCAAGGCAATTACATCCTAGAATCGAAAGACCTAATATAAAACAAATGTACGTAATATTATTGAACTAGAACGGCGACTTTTAATAATATCCGAGTGTCACTTCATCAAATGCTGTTCTCGAAATAATTCTAGGACAACTACCCAATAAAAATTCCGCTCATATCTTTCCAGTGGGAACGATAATTCTTCAAGAAGAGAAAGGAAAAATTATATTTGCCAAATTTGTTTTGGTCTCTAATATCCCATTATCCTGCCTAAACATAAATCGTTTATACGACGTAACCGCTAGAACGATTGCTCTGCGATTTATTAATGAAATCCCAAAAAAAAAACGTATGCGTATTTTACTTGAGTCGTCGAAAATGACGACGACGAAAAAATAAGCACATGAATTGAGGGTAAAGGTAAAATGTCTTCAACCCAAATTATCCATTGTGTTGTTAGTTTCTGGTGCGAAAAATTTGGGATTCTACTCTTAAGAACGGTATTTGAATGTGACTGACACTATTTCGACGTGTCTAAAGGTTGCAGTAACGTTCTCACCACCAGACTTTGGTGGCATAGCAGCTTCCTCGTGAACGATCCAACGCAACCGTGCCAAAAAACTGGGCATAAAAATGTCATTAACGCCACTTTAAATTTTCAGGGAACATCCTTTCTACATTAGTATCGTTTGATAGAGAACAAAGAAAAGAATACAAGATACCTGTAGCTATAACCGACTCTGGCACTCCGAGGTTGACGGGTGTTTCGGTGCTACATGTCGTCATAGGTGACAGGAATGATAATCCAATGGGACCAGGGCATAGTGACATCTTCGTATATAACTATAAGGTACGTATTTTGCAGGTTACAATATAAAATAACTCCTAAAATCCTCCTTGATTGATGAAAAGTTAATCAAAAACTCGATTCTTTAAGATCTGCTTACCGATTTAACACATCAATCGATTCTTGTTTTGTAATATAATTGTCAATAACAGCTTCTTTTGTTGAACAATTGAGGTATACTATATTTGATTTGCACGGGTTTTCTTTAGTGTCCTTGTTATTATTATTATTTGGTGATTATTTCTACGTTTGTTTGATTTACAAGCTTACTTTATCAACGACATTGTTGTTAATGTTAACTTCCACGAATAATCAAATATCGTATTCAATTATGGAATTGAGTATCGTAAAATGAAATATATGAGTTAATAAAACGTAATTTACAGCGCTCATTAATTTAGGTCATTTAACGTCTTAAAGAATATTAATATTCTTTATTCGCCTCGCACAATTTCTTTATGACCTTTAAGCGCTTTTAGTACATTGGTGTTTTTGATTGCATTTTATGATTCGACTATAATTTTGCGGAAATGTATTATTATTCGGAAAATTTGCCTGCCTGATTACGCTTGAAACTGAACGAATTAATGGCCTAATAAAAATATGAATACAACTTAATTAAATACAACCCATGGCCACCTAATAATTTTTTATGCGAAATTTCTCTACTACGCAGATACGAGTACAAAGATAGGAAAGAAAAATCATCTATCGATTTGTATTAGTAGTACAAAATTTCTGTAAATATAATAGAAATTCTTCGACCACGGAATTGATAGATAAATCGTTCTAATCATTACAAAGACTTATTGACTACAATATAAAATATACGTTACCTACCTGAAAAAAAACTCAGATAAAAATCTTCACAAAACGTGTTTGTCCTTAAAGGGCCAATTACCTGAAATGTAGATAAATGGGCTCTGAGGATGCTGGAAAAAATCTTCTCATCTCTTAAAGAGCACACATCGCATATTTTCTTTGTGTAGGGAGATATTATGATTTCGTTCGTCTTATCTTAAATATATTGCATATATTCAATTCTGCCTTTTTTGATCTCATTTCAGAGTGGTTGTTAATAATTATTTTCAAAGCCTTCAATATTATCTTAGTTTGCGATTGACTATTGTATAATTTCTAACATAAAACAGACGGTCTGTCGCTGGGATAAGGCGCCATCTAAGATAGTATGGTTTGAACATTCTCAACCTTTTTTCGCTATTTATTATTTTCATAATTATGTGGTGTGTTATTTATAGCCTTAGTGAGAAATTTGCACTCAGAAACAAGTTAATCACACAATATATTGTTTTGGGAGATAGTAATTATATTATATTCCGAAGATATTACTTTTAAGTTAAACATTAAATCGGCGCGCGAACGGTTGTCGACTGACATCTAGTGACATCTGCGTATTCGGGAACTCCGATTTCGCCCGATGTCGCCCGAATGTGACTTTTTTTAAGGGATTTTATGACCTGGTAACTAAGACCTTTAGGTCAAGTCTTATTTTAATTTTAATGATAACTTTTTTATATGAAAAATGATATTATGTAATAAAATGAAGTTGATTATTATGAAGCATGGCATAAAATGAAATGAAATGAAATGAGATGAGATATTAAGGGATGAAGTATAATCTCAGTAAAATGGTGGTCATTTACTGAGACTTTTTCAATAGACTTTTTGGAAAATCCCGAGAAGTTACGTTCAGGGGCTTTGTTTCATTTTCCCAGTGTGCCAATGTTGCAAGCTACAATTAAAACTACTGCTACTGTATAAACTATCGTTTAGGGATAATACACGCGAGATTAAACCGTGAAAGTAGTTATGATTATAGCTTTGACTCGCAAGAACCGAAGGCAATATGTTATAGCTAGTTAATTAAAATAGATTTTAGCAAATAGTATCCCAAATATAATTAGGGTCTAAAATTCTAGTCTGTTTTTTGTTTTTGTTTAATATGCATATGACTACCGTCGTGCGACTTTTGTGACACAAATCATTTCCGATTTAATACATATGCTACAACAACTACTACGGCGAAGGAATATGACCGTATAATAAAATTAAGATGTAATTAAACAATTAAGCCTTCGCTTGTGGTGGTGTGTCGTATTGTGGTCATTTTTATCGGTAGTACACTTAGTTCTCTTTACGATACAATACTGAAATTCCAATCGAATCGCTGAAGGATGAATTCATGTTGATTATATTTACTGCGATAACATTTGAACACCAAGTGGACCTTGAGTTCGTTAGCTCCACAGCCCACATCCTAATTGGGACAATAACAATATTTGGGAAATTACAAAATATCGGCATCAGGTTTTCATATCTCGAGATATATCTTGGGATAACTGCCTACAGTTAAATTTGTAACGAGTAATAAATTAAATGTATCATACAGTAAAAAGGCTTTGAGGATTTTTTGTATTTGTTAAACCGCTATTTTAGAATGAATACAAATATTAGTAGCACGTAAGTCATCGTTGTTAAGTACCGTCATTCTGCCTGTTTCCACCGCGAAGTATCCAATAAATACGTTTTGTAGTTTGGGAAAACCCTTATACATTTGATACTTAGACCTTATGATTCGAGATGGGTGGAGACATTCACATTGTGATGTATAGACATCAAAAACCACTTAAAATCAGGCGGGCCGCGAACTCGTTTTTTTTTATTGCTTAGACGGGTGGACGGTCCCACAGCCCACCTGGTATTAAGTGGTCACAAGACTCGCTCCTACCACCAGTAATCATTTACTCAATACAATAAAAAAACTTTGGCTCTATTTAATTATCTTTAGCAGCAATACTTACGTAGCTTGTCCCTAAGTAAACCTAATTAAAATATCTAAAGAAACTTGGGCGCTAACATTTGTATAGCCTTGCCTATATCAATAAAGCGGTACTAAATTATTTAGTGTGAAAATTTTCGCAATATGAATAATTATTATTATAATTTCTTAGAGCAGCTTGATCAGAGTAAGCTGTTAAGTTGTCGAACCCATTTTCACTAGGTGCTTTCGACTATTTTTTTCCCACCTAATCGCTGGTACCCTAAAAGCTATGCCAGCTACGTTCAGACTGGTAGTTGAACTCATAGGCTCAACCTGAGAATTTCTAACAGTAGCCCTAATAAGAATAGTGCTTCGTTGAATCTACCACCGGATCGGAACCGCGACCCACTGAGAAGATCCGGCGACAAACTCAGTGTGATCGTTCTATCGCTAAATTAACAAGGCATTAAACTTTTGTTTTGTATAAGTTTTTGTCGGCCAAACGATGCAGTTAGTTTTAATTTACCGCTTCAACGCTTTCGTATTTCTGTTTTAGAACATTGGGTTCGTCAAAACTAAATCAGAGTTTAATTCACTTTTATTGTCATCAGTTTTGGTTAAATACACTCTTTTTTTTTCATTTATCTACTCCCAATCCTAAGAGTTCGAGTGACGTCGAAAAAACACCGAAGCCTTTTAAAAAAACTGGTTCTTTTAATTACTTTATTAATATCTAAGTAAGCCCGTTATATTATAGTTAAAACGCTATTTTTGATATTATTTAAAACAAAACATAAAATTTTTGTAGGTACTGTCACGTGCGAAAGACTTTTGAAATTATTTTAAATATTTACGTAAAAAAAAAACGTAATTATCTATCTACAATATATGGTATCAAAATATTCGTGACTAATATGTCTGTGTTTTATTTAACGCTAACAGATGGAAACGTACTTCAGCGAAATGTACAGTTGGCGATTTTATGTGAGTATGAAAAACTTAGTCTACATTCGCGATGGCGTCAAGTGATCTGGCAACCTGGCTTCGGGATTGCCATTCCTGTTCCGCTTCGTACCTGTGTCAAATCGTTGTTTTGTGGCCGACTGTACTGGTCGATGGTTTTCACTGGAATGTTTTTTATTCTTTCTTTTTCGTCAGTTTCTTTGATGTATCTTTCTTTCTTTCTTTTTTTATGGTTTTTGCTGACGACTTCTGTTTGAATGTTTTGTGTAAAGCTGAACTTGAAATCCTTCTGAGTCTATTCATCTGATCTGTATATCAAAATTATAAAAATTAATAGGAATGAAAATTTTTGAATTAATTAGTTCATCCAATAGAGATAAGTAACAATCAATGAATGATTCAATTAATAATAATAAGCTTTATGTGAAATATATGAAATTAATAATCGATTCCGAGCGAATTGTATTTCATTGTATTCGAATAGATCAATAATCCCTTTCTTTTGCCAATCAATCGAACTATATTAGCTAAGACAATACCACTAGTCAATAGTCAACGTCAATAATCAACACAAAACGTTAGTATCTAATCAATTATCGTTATTATACCTTTTAGTAGTCAATACCTTCCCGTAACTGACAATTTATTCAAATTAAAATAATTGACTTTCGATTTACTACTAACTCTGAATGATTTTTCAGCTAGTAATTATTGAAATCAATCGTTGGGCCGATTATTCGTTGTTTATACGATTGTGTAATTAACGTACAATTAATTTGCAAATTTTGTTCATATTGTTTTGCGCTATGACGTATCCATGTTAATTAATTCGGTTTGAAGGGTGGGGCAGCCGCTGTAACTATACTTGAGACCATGGAACTTGTATCTCTAGGTGGGTGACGCATTTACGTTGTAGATGTCTATGGACTCCAGTAACCACTTAACACCAGGTGAGCTGTGAGCTCGTTCACCCATCCAAGCAATAAAAAAAATAAATTTGTTGGGAAGAAACGTTTGCCTAATAAATAATTCAAATTCGATGTTGAATTTAAATCACTAATACCATTAACAACACCCGGGATGTTGGTTTGTTGTCGTAATTCGCCGGAAGCCATCGCGAACTAGTCGTGAAAATAAAGTACCCGAAATACAACAAACACGATGAAGTAAACACCTATCGCAGACATATTCATAAAATACTATTTTTTTTATTGCTTAGATGGGTGGACAAGCTCACAGCCCACCTGGTGTTAAGTGGTTACTGGGGCCCATAGACATCTACAACGTAAATGCGCCACCTACCTTGAGATATAAGTTCTAAGGTCTCAAGTATAGTTACCATGGCTGCCCCACCCTGCAAAACCGAAACGCATTACTGCTTCACGGTACAAATTTTCAGGGTGGTGGTACCTACTATGATATTAACAGTAAAGACTATAACTTATTATTGACCTGACCCATTCTATTTTCAAGCAGTCGTGCCTTCCGATTGACGAGCATGACAGCTGTGACAAACACGACATAGTTATTGGCCAGCTCTTAATTCACAAAAATCCGCTGAACTTTATTACGTGTTACGTCATTTGTGGCGAAAATAAACTACGAGCTTATCACACAAGATACACTTACAACCATTAGGCATATAAAATGGCATTCGTTGATTGTTGTTTAATTGGACATGAAAAAATAAAACAATTTATTTAGTACACTGACATAGCAACCCAAAAAAGGTCTTGAATTAGTATTGAAAAAATTAGAATTATCTTAATTAATATTAAAAAATAATAATTAAGAAAATGTTTAAAGGCATTTAATAAATCACAAAAATAATGATAGAATGATCGTTTCAATTTATTGAAATTCTTATTCGTAATTTTAAAAATTAACAACTCATCATTTGTTTTGGACACATAACTATTATCAAATTCGCTAACCCTTCTTACGGAAGCAATTACTACAGATTTGATAATTAATATTTTTCTATATCAACACACTTCTATAAGTCCGTAATCCGAAAAGCCTCAAAGGCTATGTTTCTATTTTATTATATTCAATTCTGCTCGTAAACTCCAAAAGGCAAATGTACATTCGTGCAAAATGAAATATTAACAAAACCCATTTATGTCTTAAGTAATTTCATGAAACGCATGCAGTGTTTTAATAACGTTAAAAGGATCAAGTTTATTTGTTAAATAATTCGTAAAGTTTCATTTGATTACGGTTTTCGCGTTCCCCCCGACGCGACCGCCTGAAAGCGTATGAAATATGATAATGTCTCGTCGCTCAAGCCGAGGATTCATTGGTCTTTACGACGAAAATCGTAAACAGTTTTACGATTTTTCATTGTAGCAGACTACATTATTACCGATTAGACGGTTTACTGTCGGTTTCGGAGTTATTCCCATTGTAAACGCTGCGTATAGCGCGACTTGATCACATGATACTTGAAAAAGACAAGTTTTGAACAGTGCTTTATCGCGTACTATGAAATTGAGAGATAATTATGCGAGATAATCGTCCATTTAGTTACCTCGGTGTAGTCTTACGTTCCTTGGAGAAATCTGTAAGGAACAGATTTTTATTTTTGATTTAGTTTACAATCGAGAATCGAAAATAAAAACTAAAATCTGTTCAGAATAAAGAATATCGGTATTTGCTTATAGTTTAAAGAATCTCATTAGCGGAACAGAATTGTCTTTCCTTGAATTCAATGCGTTCAAATGTTTCCTTCAAGTTATGTTTAGAAACTAATAATTTCATGGTAGATACTCAAAGAAACTACCGATAATCCAAAATATTTTCTTATTTATTCAAGAGGTATCTATAGATTTCTAATTGAACTTTGTTAAGTTACCGGGAGTTACCTTTAAAATTAAAAGTGTTAAATTTCGTTGTAAAATGATATATAAATTGTTTTAAAATTATCAAACTTCTAAAGTGTTTGTTCCTGTTATCTTGATTGATGAATTGAACCTATTAAGAATGTATTCACACTTTCGACTTCGTGGATCTTGGCTACATCCAAATATTTATCGAGAGTGCCACTGTGAAAACTTAAAGTAACGAAAAAATAATTCACAGATGAAGTTTCCATTTTTTCCCTCTGCAAAATATATAAATTCAATTTTAACCCTATGTAGCCAATATCGATCTGTCGTCGCGAAGTTCTAAGTAAATTATTAGTACCTTATTTGATTGGATTTCTGTTAAAAACGCGAAATGGATTTTAATTGTTAGATTAATAAATAATACCAAGAATACATCCCTCGTAACTAACGTTAACGGAAGAAATCAACAGTAATCGAAAGAAATTCGCGCAATTCATTTTGATCCAAATTAAATTTATTTTATGGCATCGAATGATTTCGATCGTTCCTAGAAAGAAAACTGTTTGGAAACTTGAAAACCGTCATTATGAATAACTTGTGCCCTTTACCGAGAATGGTCCGAAATTTTCCAATTCCCTACTGATTTGCATTCTTAAATAACGATCCCCAATAAGCATTCGTAAATATTTAAGCGGCAACCTAAAGTTCTTTACACAGCGAGGATCCAACAAAATGAAAAAATGAAGAAGAAAGAAATTCAAAGGTTTTTAAACAGAATCGTTTTTGCCTATATGCGAAGAAATTCACATTGCATGTAAATACTAGTGCCTATATAGAGCAACCTCCAATTTAAATCGCGCCAGTAATTATATCCCATTACCTTTGTCTTTGTGTAAATGATATTCCCCAACGGTATTAAAAATGGGGGCTAATCGAAAAATCAAATCTAATAATTGTCTCCTATTTTGGTTTTGGTATTATGACTTGATCTATGTACTCTATCCCGCCAATTTTTGATATAAGGAAGTCATATAAGTTTGAAAGTGACATAGATGTTGGAAATTTCACAACTAATTTTGATGTTATTCACCCAAAAAGAATTCATGCAACTAAGCCATGTTCAGTTCAGACTTCGACTTAATGCAAAGCGCCGATTATATTTGTGTTGTCCGTAGGCCCCGACAGCCATTCATTACTTATCTATATATCTATATATATATAAAAATGAATTGCTGTTCGTTAGTCTCGCTGAAACTCGAGAACGGCTGGACCGATTTGGCTAATTTTGGTCTTGAATTATTTGTGGAAGAACAGAGAAGGTTTAAAAGGTAGATAAATATGAAAATGCTGGAATTATTTAAATAAAAATAACAATTTTGTTTTTCCTTTGATGTGTCCCCCGTCAGACGAATTCCTTTTGTTTGATCTATACAAAAGTTTAGGTCTTTTATTTATCGATTAAGGCACTACGAAGTCTGCCGGGTCAGCTAGTGTGTAATAAAAAGAACGTGTTATTCTAGTGCATTTTTGTCACGCGAAAGAAAATGGATTCGCTGGTTAGTTCCCTTATCTAAATCATACGTTCGATAGTAATATATGGCCATTAAAATGTTAATTCTGTTTTAATGAAAGCAGTTTAGTGCGTGAATATAAACAAGGATTACGCGGCGTGGCGGTTTTTACGGTCTCCGCCCTGATTTCTAAGTTACGACCCGGTTTTGTACTTCTTACTTAGCGGATTGGTTTTTGTACAGAGTGTGGGAAAAGTGTATTGCTCGTTTGAGTGTAACGGTTGATTTCGTTATACGCTTGATGAGGCCTTAAAGGTTTTCAATGACTTTATTTTAAAACCGGTGTTAAGAAGTTAGTGGAGTTCATAAATATCACATGGTCGAAGTCTCTGTTATGTTTCTGTTAGAGCGTTTTTTTTTTATTGCTTAGATGGGTGGACGAGCTCACAGCCTGCCTGGTGTTAAGTAGTTACTGGACCCCATAGACATCTACGACGTAAATGCGCCACCCACCTTGAGATATCAGTTCTGGTGCCCCGCATTAGTGCTTCGCGGCAGAAATAGGGAGGGTGGTGGTACCTACCCGCGCAGACTCACAAGATGTCCTACCACCAGTAGCGTGTTAAGTAATGTTTGTTTTTAGCGCAAACCACATTACTTTCGGTTGATATTTTAATCACTTTTGACATTGCGGAGTTGCATCGACTTTCGACTTGCAAAACGGGAACCACAGCGCGTCCTAACGCCAATAAAAATACAATAGTTCTCTGTTTGTTCTGCCAACGGTCCACAACTACAGTTCGTTCGTACTAAAATCTCGTACAATTAAAACTTTTGCGAATCTCGAATTACCAATGAACGTAATCGATGTTCGCTCTGTGATTTCATTCGATTAGTTATGTTATAGTTATTGTTCGATAGTTTTAATAACTCGTGAACGATCCTTACATTTCATTCGTAGCTCTATAGAGTGATAATATGTCCACGAAGAAAATTTAACTAAGATATTTAATAGTAGTCGAAATATGTTAGGTTTTTTTTTTATTGTTTATGTATTTTATACTTTCGATGATAGAACACGATCAGTGTAGTTGGAAATGTGATTTTAAAACAGCGGAATATATGAGAGCATATCTCGATTGAGTTGTGTACGTAGGTAACTTAATGAAAAAATCTCTTTGATGCGGATCCGCGTGAAACAATTTTAGACAGCTTATTTAAAAAAGCCTTATTCTAAAAATGGTAGGATCTTTATTGGAATAACAATAAAGTACAAAATCTTTCATTATCTATACAAGGCCAGCATTAATTGTTTTTTTACGTAACCTAAACACGTTCTGGATATAAAATATTGCTGATTTAACAAACTTGTCATGTACAAGTATATTTAAAATAAAAACAATCTCGTGAGTTTTCTGCCGATTCTCTCAACGGCAAAATTGCATACAAAATTTGTAATAATACCGCCACGTTTTAAAACACGCTGTGAGAAGGTACATTTAAAAAAAATTTTTTTGATTTCGTTCAAAAATTATGATCTGACTAAAAATCGATAATTAATATAATTATTCGATTAAGTGATAATTGTTGAAGTTTCGAATAGTTTTTCTCAGCGTTAATTGAGACGAGTACAGGAATAACATTGAAGCAAGCCTGCCCTTTAAAATTACAACACGCTAGCCGTCAAAGGGCGTCGTATTTCCCTTGTTCCGGTTTAATTACTAAATGAATTGGAAAATTAACACGGAGAATATCCGAGCCGGATAAAATTGCTTTAATTAGCTATTCGAGATTTTATGTGTGTAAAAGTTTCGAACCCAATCCCGATTTCTCGATTGCGGGAAATCGAATAATTATCAATTTAATGCATAGTTTGATTTTTTTTGTTTTTTAAATTTTTTTCTTTTTTTTTTTCTTTTCTGTTGTTCTTGTGTTTGACTTCACTTTGTTGTAATCTGTGCCGCCTTTCAAATCTTCGAAATCAAAAACGTACCATTGATTATGTCTGATCTGGTATAACATAAGTTGATACTGCAGGGCGAGGCACCAGACACGGAGATCGGTAGGGTGTTTGTCGACGACCCCGACGACTGGGATCTACCGGACAAGAGATTCATGTGGCTGCCTTCATACGAGCAGAGGAGCCCCTACTTCGACGTCCACAGCAACACGGGCATGATAACAATGAAAGAGGGAACCCCTAACGGCACCTATTTGTTGAGATTCAATGTGAGTATTAAATTTTTTCTTTATTATTATTATGGTTTAGTTGTGTGGACGAGCTCACAGCCCACCTGGTGTTAAGTGGTTACTGGAGCCCATAGACATCTACAACATAAATAAGCGCCACTCATCTTGAGATATAAGTTCTAAGATCTCAGTATAGTTTCAACGACTGCCCCACCCTTCAAACCGAAACTTCTTTTTTATCTGCATCTTCTAAAATCAAAGCTGTACCAAACTTCTCTAGAATGGAAATGCCAATAGGATATTACATTTGTAACACGTGTTATAATTATCAACAATCAAATTTTTTTAGCATCATGAATGTGTCTCATAATAATTAGTTAAATTTCTCGTCTACAAAACTAATTAATAAAAATAAAATGCATTTTTTTACTGTATATATGTAACATTAAACAAACAGATTGCTTCGAACCGAAAACCAAACATTAAAGCAGGAACATACCAGCTAAAAACGCCATCCATAATCCAAGTGTCAACTTTAGAATTTTTAAGCTGCGAAAGCTTTTAATCCCTGGCACACAGAAAAGCTGTTTCCACACAAGCTGCTGCCAGCTGTACTGACGCGATATAAACGCAATATAATCCCTAATAACTTGTTCGAATACACACATAAAATAGGTACTTAATACCCCCTGCCTTCGATGCAGAGATTATGTCATTTCATTAACTCAAGAGGTGGTTACCTGCCATGGAGCGCTGTAGATAGATTTAGAATTAAAAAGCCTCGAGGAAGATATTTGCAAAATAATTGAAATATTAAACTTTTGTCATTCAATTCGATGAGAACATTACTAATACACTTTCTAGTATAAGATTTATTGAAATTAAGGACCGGTAGGAAGTGATCGTCTGGACACATTGTCATGAGCTCGTCCCTTAGATCGATAGATATGTACCAATATATAACATAGACAGATCTAGTCCATAGACTGGTGGTATGACCTTTTGTGAGTCCGCACGCAGCCGTTGTAACTGTACTGAGACCTTAGAACTCATATCTCAAGGTGGGTGGCGGCATTTACGTTGTAGATGTCTATGGGCTCCACTTACCACTTAACACCAGGTGGGCTGTGAGCTCGTCTACTAATCTAAGCAATAAAAAAAAGACAACCCACTGAGTTTCTCGCCGCATCTTCTCTTGCTGCTCTTGCTAAGGTCAGTGTTAGCAATTCTGTCAGGTTGAGCCTGGGAGCACTCTTAGGCTACCAACGATTGTAGGAAAAAAAGATTTATAAGCAAAATTGCGTTACCAAGTCGTGTGAATAACTTCTTAATACATAATATTAAGGAACGAATTACGCAAAGTTAGGCAAAGATGTCACTGATATAGACGGTTGATGAAGAATAATCAGATGGTGTACGAGAGGGCGAGCATAACGTCTCTTCTGATAAATAGAACAAAGAAAACAAATCGCAAATAACTTTAATTTTATTTATTTATTTATGTACACACAAAAAAGAAGACATAGTACAGAGTAATAGGAAAATTATGTACAAAGGCACTGCTTATTTCTTTGAGAAATCTCTTCCCGCAGACCTGCGAGAGGATTATGAGAATAATAATTAAAAGTGATGAGTGTGTGTAGAACAGCTAAAATAACTAATACAACATGAGAATTATAGTAATACACATACAGATAGCAAATATTGTTAAACTTGAATACAAAATATAAGTAAATACAGTACAGTTTTTACAAATGTAATGACTTTTGTTTTCTTACAGGTAACAGAGGAGAACGAACCCATAGTCGCCTTCCATTGGGTCGAGGCTACAGTCAATGTGACGATCAAGGAAATACCAGAAGAAGCCGTCGACAAATCTGGGTCGATTCGTTTCGTTAACGTCACCGCTGAAGACTTCATCATACCTGAGGAGGATGTAAGCATATATTATTATTAGCACCAGCCCTTCTGACTTCTTCTCTTATCTGAGCTACTGTAACTATAGGAGTTTATATACACTTACTTTACTGGTGATAGGACCTCTTGTGATTACTGGTGGTAGGACCTCTTGTGAGTCCGTGCGGGTAGGTACCACCACTCTGCCTATTTCTGTCGTGAAGCCGTAATGCGTTTCGGTTTGAAGGGCGGGGCAGCCGTTGTAACTATACTTGAGACCTTAGAACTTATATCCCACGGTGGGTGGCGCATTTACGTTTTGGATGACTATGGGCTCCAGTAACCACTTAACTCCAGGTGGGCTGTGAGCTCGTCCACCCATCAAAGCAATAAAAATAAAAAAACGCTTCTTCGTTCGTTGGATCCGTATGTCAAAATTATCGCATGCTATGTTACATATTATATTATCTCAATATTTTATATGATAATCAATGTTTATTCGAACGTATTTTGATTGCTCTTTTATTAGCTAGGTATGTATGTTTGTTTGTAAGTAACAGAGTTTTTTGAACGTCATTTTCAACGACTTTAAGACGTCCTATTAACTTAAAAATTGGCACACGCATCAAGGACCGATAACTATACAATAATGCCATAACTTATTTTTATGATAAAAATATTAAATTAATAATTAGTTAGAAAAATTTCCTTCTAATTAAAACTAGCATTCATTTGAGGATTTTAGTACCATTATTTGACGAATTTCGGTTAATAACTCTAATATTTTCATACCGTTATGGGTTTATTATGGTTGGTATTACAGCCAGACGTGTGAGGGAATAGTTTAAAATAGAAAAATCATTACCTATACAACGTCCCCAAAGTACATACTCTCTACAATAGTAGTAGTATATAAGTACCTTACATCTGATATGTACAATAAAATGCTAACACATAATAAATAACCCAGAATAACGTTTGCCGGAAATTTCTAAAATTATATCCTAACTTTACAGTCGTTGTATAAATTCTATGCATAAAATTTACATGCTAATTTTTTTTTCATAAATGTGTAACATGGAAATAGCGTCGAGTTTTAGTTTCAAAAAGATAAAGCAATTATTATTAAATTATTTAAAATGTTATGGGAATTTAACCTCTCACGCCCTACATATTAAATGTATGGTCGCCTAAAAGATTGAATGGGATAACTTAAGTGCTATAATTGCTATAATCCGGCGACCAAACAAATCGAGATGGCGCAGATCATTTTACTAACTACATACGTACAGTAAATATATTTTGTGTTTTTTAATTCAACCGTTTCAATTCAAATCCAATATAAAATTATATTGCCAAATTTTTACATTAAAATGAAGACAACCTAACAAATTTAAAACCCGAAACTAAAACAATAATTAGAACATACCGTTCAATAATTTTCGGGATAAAAATGTAAATATATCGTCCTTCTAAGAATACAGAGAATACAAATAGACAACTCCGATGATCGTATCGTCAGAAGCTAATAATAATGAATCGCGGCATATAATGTATATACTGGTGGTAGGACCTCTTGTGAGTCCGCACGGGTAGGTACCACCGCCCCGCCTATTTCTGCCGTGAAGCAGTAATGCGTTTCGGTTTGAAGGGTGGGACAGCCGTTGTGACTATACTGAGACCTTAGAACTATATCTCAAGGTGTGTGGCGCATTTATGTTGTAGATGGGCTGTGAGCCGTGTACCAGGTGGGCTGTGAGCTCGTCCACACATCTAAGCAATAAAAATATATATCACAATTTAATTTGCTGATTAAACAAGTCGAACATCTACTTTTGTTCATAAATTTTGAAACTCAATGCTTGTAACGAGTCATTCATGATCCGAACAATTAAGACGGCTAACTAGACTTTAATTCAGACCAAACATAAAGAGGGCTGTACCCGAGCGACCTTGGCCCAAATTAAGCTGACACTACATCCAGAGATCCATTCAACTGCTAACGAGGGAACGTGATGTGATTGGTCATACCAAAACTGTGAAGGGGGTAAATGAAGCTTCACTTTTGGTGTGAGAACCTTTCGTGTAGGAATAAATTATATTGGGTATAGAAGAGATTTGAAAAGGAATGGCAGTTATTGGAATTAACTCCCCTTTACGGTGTTTCCTGAGCGCTATGACATGTCCTTCTTGAAACGTGGCTTATGGAGAGGATACGGCGGTAGATAGCAGCTTGGCTGTATTCCTGGCATTGCTGACGTCAATAAGCGACCACTCACCACCAGGCGGGCCTTATGCTCGTTTGCGTACTGGGGCGATAAAAAAAAAAGATTGTTATTCCGTGTCCAAATTTGATAAACTGAACTGCTAGCGCTCTCTTAGTTTGTCGCGAGTCCTTGGTATAATTAAAACTACTTTTTCGCTCGAATCTCGCGTTTGGTATTTTTATTATATTACTTTTGGTCGCTTAGAATTCTTAAAATCTTTCGTGATTACAGTGGACTAAGCTGTTATTCGTCGACATTTTAATATTGTGCTAACAACCGTCTATTTTTTTTTCTTTTGGTTTACTGTTAATCGTAGAAATCTATATATTAATACGTGAAGCAAAAACTTTGTATCCCTTTTTACGAAAATTGCGCGGACGGAGGAGTATGAATTTTTCCACACTTATAGAGAATATAGAGAGGAAGTGCACAATGCTAATATTTTTTTTAAATAATGCATAAAAGATACATTAAATCAATAAAGAAAACATTACACACACTACATACCATGTATTTGACGCACACACGCATGCATACTATTTATTGTCAAACTTTTGTTCTTGACGTCTGTGGTCAAATTGAGAATAGATTAAATATTGTTTGTCTTTATTAATATTTTTTTATAGACTAGCCTTGGCGAAATTTGTGAAAAAGTATAAAATACAATCATAATAGTGTACAAACTTACAATTCCAATTAATTATAGTCGAATTTCGACTACTGCGGGACCTCTAGTAGAGACAAATAAGGAATTAAACTGAAAAAGACAATTCAAGTATGAATGATTAGATAGATTCACTTAGAAATATGAATTAACGTACAAAAGCCGGTACATGCTATCTTTAAAATTTGTACGCAATGTAATGCTTATGTTTAGCAACCTGTCGCCAAAACATTGAGGGGTGAAAGCATTAATGTATTTTATTCGTTTTGTAGGGTACCAGTAAAAAGGATAAGCTCCATCGTCGTCTAGCCCAGCTGTACAACACTTCCTTGGACAACGTAGACGTCTTCACGGTATTCAGCAAGCCGACTGTGAAAGACATGTTTTTGGATGTGAGGTTCTCGGCTCACGGCTCGCCTTACTACTCACCAGAGAAACTTGACAGCATGGCGGTTGGGATACAGGAGAAGGTACGCTGACTTCGTCGACGCAGTTAAAAAGATTCGCAAGTCTTTTAGAGATTTTTGAGCTGCGAACGATGGTCAAAATAAATTCTATGACGCTTTTGTTTTGGGAAGGGGATTTTGAACGAATAAATTTTGGGCCAAAACCAGTTCAAATTTAAGTAATTTGGTAACATTATTCTGTAATACAGCTTGTTGTCTTAATTAACGCTCTTGTTAGGTCCGTACCTAACCATGTAACGGAATTTATTAACCTGATTTGCATTGACTTCAAAGCGTTAGATTAACATGAAAATTTGTCGATGACGATACAATGATTTTATAACTTCGGCCTGATACCCTGATACTTTTTTTTATTTTTCTTTGCTTTTTCTATTAAATTTAATTTTTACCGATAGGGCTATTAAGTTGGGAAAGCTGGAGATCATACCTGCTGCATAGTTATATAAACTATTATCATTAGGATCCTGGTGACAGGGTATATTGTGTTTCCGTACGGGTAGGTACCACAATCCTGCCTATTTCTGCCGCGAAACTGGTTCGATGGCTGACACAGTTATAACACAATATAATTGAGACCCATCTATCACAGTAGATGACGCGTGGGTTCCTATAACCCCATAATATTAAATTGGTCGTAGGATTAATGAAACATAATCTACTATACGAAAACTATATCCATTGAAGTCGTCGTGGCCTAAAGGATAAGACGTCCGGTGCATTCGTATGTAGCGATGCACCGGTGTTCGAATCCCGCAGGCGGGTACCAATTTTTCATGAAATACGTACTCAACAAATGTTCACGATTGACTTCCACGATGAAGGAATAACACCGTGCAATAAAAATGAAACCCGCAAAATTATAATTTGCGTAATTACTGGTGGTAGGACCTCTTGTGAGTCCGCACGGGTAGGTACCACCGCCCCGCCTATTTCTGCCGTGAAGCAGTAATGCGTTTCGGTTTGAAGGGTGGGGCAGCCGTTGTGACTATACTGAGACCATAGAACTATATCTCAAGGTGTGTGGCGCATTTACGTTGTAGATGTCTATGGGCTCCAGTAACCACTTAACACCAGGTGGGCTGTGAGCTCGTCCACACATCTAAGCAATAAAAAAAAAAATTTAAAAAAAAAAAAAAAAAAAAACAAACCAACCGTGATGTTTTCATAGGACAGTGCAATACTAATAATTTTTTTTAGCTGGAAGAAGAACTCCAATCAAGAATATACATGGTGCACATCGATGAGTGTCTGATTGAGAAGGAGCAATGCGAGGACTCATGCCGTAATGTGCTCATAAAGAATAACGTACCTCTTTCCGTGTATACCAACACAACTAGCTTCGTAGGAGTCTCCGCGAGGGTCGAATCCGAGTGCACGTGTGATGTACAGGAGCCACTGATTTGCTTGAACGGAGGTAAGTTTAATAATGTAGTATTTGAACAGCTAGCTCATCTAAATCAACCCATACGCGGTTAGACATAAAATTGAAAATTTGTTGCAAAAAATACTGCACTACTGACTGAATTAGCTAAGTTGCAATTCGAGATACATACCATGAATATTAGGGGCGTGTAAAACAAATTCAAATCTACTATAATATTAAAAAAGACCTTCACGCGGCCAATGACCACAAATACTGGAAAGATATAACAAAAAATATAATCCTGTTTAAACATGATGGTCACGACCCTCAGCAATAAGGGAACAATGCGAGAAAGAGGCAATATTAAATAATAATATTGAATATAAATGAGGAGCAATTTAAGATCAATCATATTATCAATCATTCAATCACATTATTAATCAGATATATACACATTCACACACACAAACACACACACACACAAACACACACACACAAACACACACACACGCGCACGTATAATGACCATCTTAAATGATAACACCTAATGATCTCTCAACACTAGTCCGCAGTATCTGTTCACGACTTAACCTAACCTAATGTACCTTAAGAAGGAGGGAGCCTGGAGATCAGTAATACAGGTCTTTGAACCTAGTACAGATTTCAGCTCTTTCAAAGGCTTACAAAATAAATTATAAGGTTAATTTCCATTTGTATTTGTACTATACCTTTAAGAGAGAAATAAATAAATAATTATTATTATTATTTAATCGTTCCCAGGTACTGCTTTTGCGGACAAGTGCGAGTGCCCCGAAGGTCTGAACGGACCTCATTGTGAGCAGACATCGATCGGTTTCCATGGCGACGGGTGGGCCATGTATGCACCGCCTCCCGCGTGCCACGAGGGCAGGGTCACCCTGACCGTGACCTCACATTCCAAAAATAGTCTTGTCTTTTACATGGGGCCTCTGAAGCACAATCCGTTGTTGAACGTTCAAGGTGAGTAAAGAAAGTTCTAGAATATGAAATTTAATCCAATTCGAGCAGGGATTTTGCAGTGAGCAACAATATCTACAGAAGTTGATATCTACAGAATCCACGTGATACATCGAGAAATAACAAATAAAAAATGTATATATAAATACTATAATATAAAAGTACACGCTTTTGATAGGTTTGTTGAATCATTATATTTTATTATAATATTAAACTTTTAGTCATGGAGCTAATAAAGTTGCTATGTTTGCCCGATGTGGAATCGATCATATGACCCACGGCCCCGTAATCAGGAGCGCTTACTATTGACCCTCCGAGAGTCAATGTTTTCTTCGTGAAATGTGTATATCTAAATATATAATACAACTTAGTTATAATCAATGAACGATATTTATATAAACTATGAAACTTCGAATTTTCCAAATTAGAACCGAAAGTATGTTGTCTTGTCCATAAACTAGGACTAGACTATAAAACTAGCAGTAAAACAAGTGAAGGTTGTAAAAATCTCTTCAAATTATCTCAACTGTATTTTTGTTGGCTTAGCCAATATTGCTTTGGGCACTGCCAAATTGCCAATCCGGATAAGTAGACTTATATATACTGTGGAATTTCGCAGTCTCACTGTTGACTTTTTGATTTTTTTATTTACTTTGCTCTTGGCTTGGCTTTGTATCTGTAGAGAAAATACTTCGAGTGTCAAATTTTCGATTAGCCTCCAATATATTTTATTGTTGATTTTATGTTCAATAACTATGGCTCTATTGGTGTTTTTTATAGAATACTTCACCTATGAGATAGTAATAGATAGTAATAAATGTGAGATATAATGCTTATAACGTAAGAATCAAACCAGAATATTATTTATTATTTCAGTATTGTAAAGAATATAAACAGCGAATGTTTTCCCGATTTTTTCCTCAACGCATCTCCTCAGATGCAGTTGTGTGCAAAACATTTGAACATTTTCCATTCAAAATACTCCTCTTTTTGTTATTACATCACGACTTAAGTTCGTTTGAGGTAGGTTCATTAAACGAACAGTGTTGCCAGCTAACTAGTATTCGACTTCCCGGCAACGTCAATGTTGCCAGCAATGAATATGTCACTGTGAATTGGCGTAACAACTTGAATAATGATTTCCTGACGAAACTCACAATAGACCCTTATTCCGAGCGGGGAACGTCGTTTTTACTTTTATTTGGGTCGAACGAAGAATAAAAATGTTGCAATATTTTGTTTCACTACGTGGACTTTTACGCAACTGGTCATAATTAATTTATTATGAACATCGTGATGTATGAGGATTCGGAACAGTTTTCAATGACAATCATTAAAATTACACACGGATTAAAATAAGTGGTATTCTTTAGTATTTGTGATAATTTCATTCGTTTTAAGCAATATCGTTTCAACAGGGCTGAGATAACCCTACGAATCGGAACTATTAGAAATTTCAATTTTAGACTAACTAGTCTTTTTTAGTCTAACTAATCCTTCAAAACAAGATGTACGTCTGCTTCATGGTAGAAATACACGGGATATTGATACGAATCTTGAATTTTTACTTCCATTAAAATAGTTACAATACACACATCTGAATATTAATACGTGAAGCTAAAACCTTGTATCTCTTTTTACGAAAATTGCGCGGACGGAGGAGCATAAAATTGGCTACAGTTATTGAGAATACAGAGAAGGGGTGCAGAATGCTAATATTTTTTTAAGTCAATATTCGTAAAAATATTATAAATCAATTTAAAAAACGTTACACACACTACTTTAGTGTGTGTTACTATCTATACACACTACCATGTATTTGACACAAGACATTTATTCTTTGTTTATTGTCAAACTTTTGTTATTTGGTTTTGTTTAAAGTCTGTGGTTAAATTGAGAATAGATTATATTGTTTGTCTTTAATATTATAAAATATGTCTACAGTGTAGTCTTGATGAAATCTGTTTTTATTGAAGCATAATAGTCTTTGACAATAGAACCATAATAATGTTTAAATATAAATTTTCAATTAATTATAGTCGAGTTTCGACTACTGGGAGATCACTAGTTAGTAATTATTATGAAGTTGCTTGGAAAATATTATACTTAACACTAGGCAGCAGCTTGGCTCTGCCCCTTGCATTGCTAATATCCATGAGCTACGATACGATTTATTTTTAGAAAATGTTTTATTCGTGTTTTCAATAATCAACTCTTCCCGACATCTATTGGCGAATAATAATACTATTTTTCTTAATTGAGGGCAACTAACCGCTTTAAAGACACAACAAGATGGCGTTATCAAAAAAAAAACCCATCATCTAGTAAAATTTAAGTGTCGTTTTGTCAGTCTACTGGTGCTGTAAAATTTCTTACTATAAAATCGTAATCGAAATACGTTTGTGCGTTGAAAAACTTGTTTTATTGTTATTACTAATTGGGTGTTGCTGTAGATGTCCGCACTGGCGCACTGAGGGTTGTGGATTCGATTCCCACATCGGACAAACATTCGTGATGAACAATCTTCGTTTGTGTATTTATTATCTATACATGTATTTATTTAAACATATATTAAATATATATGCCAGCCTTTTAGTGCCCATAACACAGGGAATCTTAATTTGGAGTCGGATAAGCGTGCGGGATTTGTTCCATGTTATTATTATTTCTTCGAGAATCACGCAAAACTGATATAACAATCAAATAACGTTACCACTGAAGTAGGAAACCTATGGAAATGAAACGTCAACAAAAAATTCGTGCCACTGTGACGTCATCTGGCCACAAAACATGGCGGTTTTAGTGCTGCCCAGAAGATTTTAATGTTAGTAGGTTTTATCGATAAACGTTCTTGGCTTATTTTATTTTAAATATTGTTGAGTATGAATGTATTTGTAGAATTTACTTTAATAGGAAGTAAGTATATTGTTATGTGCAAAGGTGATGTGATTTAGATATTATGTGAAATCTAAGACGAGTTCGTGCTTCAAATTTTCCAAGTAAACGATATGACAATTTTTAAAATTTGCTACACTGATTTTATAAAGTTGTCGTTTGCCGCAAAACATAAAGATATGGCATAGTACAGTGCCATCAGCCCATTTCTAGCATGCTGAATGTTATCGTATTTTGAGTACGTGTTTTTCTTAGACTATTACAATCTATTTTAATTGTTTTGCTGACTCTAAAGTCCGTAACACACTACCGCAGCGCACCTCAAGGAAGGTACACCGCACTACCGCACCGCATGCAAATTTTAAACTTATCAAGGGACCGCCTGATAAAAAAAAACACCTCCAGAACATTTATTCGTTAATGAAATTACAAACGTCATTCCTTCCTCTCTAAAATCACTTAATTAATAAATATTTAACGAATTTACAATAGTGTTTTACTCACTGCGGAATAAAACTATTTTATTTAAATAGTTCCGAAGAGATTTTGTCGGTAGCCTTTTTCCCGAAATATCTAAACAGAATGTCTAAATATGTTTTGATGACATATTTTAAAGAGGTATTTATGATTAGTGTCATGATGAATAGATTCCGACCGAAAAAAGGTGTCCGATATTTCGGATTCAAATATATTATTAAGTGTATAACCTATGTTTCGGATGAGGGCTCCATAATGAATTTAAATATATATATAGATAATAGTTTTGGGGCATCGACCTTCTTGAGATCCTATAAAATATGTTTTAATTATTATTTTTGTATGTTTTAAGCATGATAAAATTAGAAATTTCATATAAGCAATCATATTAAATCGATATCAAAGTCAATAAATAATGTACAACCCAAAACAGATAGCCGAACTGACGTGACAATGACATTTGGCGCGCTAAACATGGCGGATTTTCGGCCTCATTAGACGGAGACGGAGACATTTACGTATATTCATGTTTCATTTTATGTACGCACTGAAATACTGTTATATTGTTTTCCTGCGAGTTAAAGTGCTGAGTAAGAACGAGATAGATATATGTTTATGTGTGTGCCTTCAAAATGGGTGCTATTTATATAAGCAATTGTACGTATAGAACAATATGTCGTGTCCCTACTATATAGGTCTATGAACGTTACATATGTAATCACATCTAATATAAATTGTACACGGACTGAGGGCAGATGTTTTTTTTTTAAATACCCGTCACATAAATTCTCTCTACGAGTTACTAAACTCGCCGTCACTAATTTCACTAAGCCGTGTAATGATTTTTTAATGGTACCATTAATGAGTGACGTGCCTGAAGTGTGATTTATGTATCACCATCGCGTGATAGGTAACCCCCTGTACAACATGGAACGTCATTTTCCGATATTACGTAATTATTTCGGCTGACAAGCTTTAGGTCGCGACACGCACGGCTAACGTGACGTCATTTGTTAGGAGTTTACCTGATCATTTTTCTACGTATTCCCAAGACGAGGACTTAATTTGGTTGCGTGATCTTTGTTACCGCGAGCCGAAAATGTGTTTATCCAAATTAATTTCGAATACATTGAGTTAAATTGAGTTTTGATGTATAGTGAATTTAGCGTGTTTATATTGGATTAATCTATTTATAGTACTTTAAG
This sequence comes from Bombyx mandarina, assembly GCF_030267445.1. Lineage (NCBI taxonomy): Eukaryota > Metazoa > Arthropoda > Insecta > Lepidoptera > Bombycidae > Bombyx > Bombyx mandarina. Next base: position 8,501,570 of record NC_143214.1, read on the forward strand.
ATACATGTTGAATTTTGAGATATGTTCAAAAAAAACCAGGATACTTGCGGCTCGGCGACGCCCCATGCAATGCCAACCCGTAAGCAACATTAACCACTTACCATCAATAATAGCCTTTTTTTTAGCTTATCTGATGGTCTAGAGAGACTATGTCAGCGTAACCTTAACTAGTAGGTGAGCTCACGGGGCTCAAACCTGACAATGTTGCTAACACGAACCCTAGCAAGAGTGGTGCTTCGAAGAATCAACCACAGGATCGGAATCGAGACCCACTGAGAAATCCGGCGAGAAACTCAGTGGGCTGTGTCTGTGGGTTAATTCCCTCGCCGGGCCCTTCGTCGCAAGCGACGGGTTCAACGAGAGCGATGACCGGTGCTTGGGGTACCTAAAAGCACCGTTAGTGGATCGGGAGTATCCGAAATGACGTGTTTTGGGCGACGTCGACTGTTTACCATTTGGTCCGCAGGATCGGCTGTTTTTTTTTTTTACCGGCCGCCGAACCTCCTACGAGGTCCCCGCGTCTAGGGGGCGCGCGGGGTATGTGGGACGCAAAGTCTGCAAGGAGTAAAAAAAAAAACATGAAAACATGAGAGAGAGAGGGTTCTCATGTCGTGCCGCTTTATCGAATCTTCGACCACGAGCAATGTAAAAAACGACTAACACTGAAAGCTTCTGAGACTAAGTTCAATTAAAATTACTTATAACATGCACGTTAATAACATATCGCAGCTTAAGAATGGAAATGGCATAATTCAAAATTCTTGTTTTTTGGTAAACGCCAAACATGTAATGGATGCTATCTGAAATACAATTTCTGTTGGTGAACTTGCGTGTTTTTTCGTATGTTTAGTACGGGGCATCGATGTATTACCACTAGATAACGCATCACATACAAAAACCAAACACAAATATGGCTTCGACTAACTGATCTGACTACACCATCAAGTGGAGAAAAACGATGTATAATATAATAATTGTAACCTAAACTATGCCTTTTCCCTAAGCAATAAAGTGCAGTTTAGATTATTTTAACATTCACTTACGACCTTACGCCATGAATGACAGAAAAAGATAGTTTTTTACAATAACTTTTATTCCAAATTTAACCTTATCTCCTTAAAAATAAAGCAAAAATTTACACGCATAGCATTTTACTTACGCCCTTTTAAACTTACGATATTAAGACTTTACTGCTCCGAACAGAGTATTACGGAGTCGCACTTTATACTTTTTTTGTAAGAATATTTTGAGTAATTTATTTTTTATTATGTTTTTTTAATTCATATTCATTCAATTTTTTCAATTTAATTCCTTATGATTAACAACAAATATTGTATAACTATAGATAATTATACCTGAGTTAGCTATATTGTACCTTGCACATCGGTGGGGAAAATGGATAAGAGCTTTTTAAATCACAACAACATAATCCCCATCAAATTGTTTTATTTATTAAATACATGTCAGATTCGGTAAAATGGTCTGTACAAACCACACTGGAGCAATTAGGTTTGAAATAATTGTCGCTTCTTTTTTCTTTTATTATTACTCTTTTATTTATTACTCTGTTATTAAATCTGTAAAAATGTAAAAACAAATTCCAGTTTACAGATTTCACTTCGCCGTCCGTTGTACAGACGTCTGTTGCATCGTATCTGATCTAGCGATACACGGGGTGTTCGAATCCCAGGCGGGTACCAATTTTTCTAATGAAATACGTACTTAACAAATGTTCACAATTGACTTCCACGGTGAACGAATAACATCGTGTAATAAAAATCAAACCCGCAAAATAATTTGCGTAATTACTGGTTGTAGGACCTCTTGTAAGTCCGCACGAGTAGGTACCACCACCCCACCTATTTCTGCCGTGAAGCAGTAATGTGTTTCGGTTTGAAGGGTGGGGCAGCCGTTGTAACTATACTTGAGACCTTAGAAGTTATATCTCAAGGTGGGTGGCGCAAATGTGCAAATGGCAGCGTAAATACGCTGTAGATGTCTATGGGCTCCAGTATAACCACTTAACTCCAGGTGGGCTGTGAGCTCGTCCACCCATGTAAGCAATAAAAAATAAAAAAATAATAAAAAAATATGTAACTCCACTACACTTGTTCTGAAATAGCCCTATTTCATCCTTGTCTTGCATGTAACCGTTATTATGTGTGCGAAAGAAATAACTGCGAAGTAAAATAATAGGATTTAATTTCTTGAAGTACTAATTTGGTAAGAATAACTGATTTATTTCAAATATTTATCACTATCTGTTAATAAAAATTATAAAACTTACCAAAAATACTAAATTTCATGTTGTTTTCTCTTTATAAGCGTGTTTTTTACATCTTTTTACAGCGCATTTTAGGATCGTTCCCCTCGACGGTCGGCGTGACACTGCCGGCAAAACAGTGCTTAATATGAATCTAAGCACTGTTTTGTTTGGTTACTTTTATATTAACATTAAATTACTCATATCGGCTCGTCACTCAAAATTAATTTCCATAACTCATAGCAATCTATACATACGTGAAGCAAAAACTTTGTACCCTTTTTACGAAAATTGTGCGGACGGAAAATTACGAAATTTCCCACACTTATAGAGAATATAGAGAAGGAGTGCAGAATGTTAATATTTTTTTAGTTATGTATAAAAATACATTAAATCAATAAATAAAAACATTACACACACTACCATGTATTTGACACACCACACATACATACTATTTGTTTATTGTCAAACTTTTCTTATTGGTTATTGTCTGTGCTCAAATTGAGAATAGATTAAATATTGTTTGTCTTTATTAATATTTGTCTAAAGTGCAGTTTTGACAAAATCTGTGATTATAGTGACTCTTGTGAGTACGCACGGGTAGGTACCACCACTCTGCCTATTTCTGCCATGAAGCAGTAATGCGTTTCGGCTTGAAACTAGGGGCAGCCGTTGTAACAATACTTGAGACCTTAGAACTTATATCTCAAGGTGGATGGCGCATTTACGTTGTAGATGTCTATGGGGTCCAGTAACCACTTAACACCAGGTGGGCTGTGGTCTCGTCCACTCATCTAAGCAATAAAAAAAAAAAGAAGTAATAGTCTTGTTGTCAAAGTACTAGTCTTTGACAATAGAATCATCATAGTGTACAAACTTATAATTTAAATTAATTATAGTCAAATTTCGACTACTGCGGGACCACTAGCACAAATAAAATCACCGAGCAGTCTCCTATGTTTACAGCGAATCCCTAAATATTTAATGTAAACAAATTCTCATTTACTTTGGGCGCTTAGTTTCGATTCCTAGAAATTAATATTCGTTGAACCTTTTAATAATAACAAACAAATATTTAACGAAGCCTTCGCTTTTATTCGCTAAAACTTTTAATAATTGAATATTTGGCTGAACGAACTTACAGTTCATTTGGTGTTAAGTAGTTTTCGGAGGCCATAGCTATCACGACATGAAGCCCGTCAAAACTTTGAGGTTTATGTTTTGTGTCTCACTTGTAATTATAGTAGGTAATCACGCAATTAAAATTTTTGCGGGAGTGATTTTTATTATACGACGTTATTCCTTCACCGTGGAAATCTTTCGTGAAATGCGTCAAGTACGTATTTGATTAGAAAAATTGATTGAAATTGACCACTTGTGAGTCCGCGCGGATAGGTACCACCGCCCTGCCTATTTCTGCCGTGAAGCAGTAATGCGTTTCGGTTTGAAAGGTCGGGCAGCCGTTGTAACTATACTGAGACTTTAGAACTTGTATCTCAAGGTGGGTGGCGCGTCTACGTTGTAGATGTCTATGGGCTCCAGTAACCACTTAACACCAGGTGGGCTGTGAGCTCGTCCACCCATATAAGCAATAAAAAAAAAAAACGCCCTCAATTTACGTATTCAGAAAACATCAATTGAATTTAAGCAATAAAAAATGACGACAATAAACCAATTCACCAATTAAATTTCTATTTTGCGAAACGTTTAAGGCAATGTTAATAAATATCATAATCAAATAATTTTATCAATTAAACAAAAGTAAATAATCGATCTAAAAAAAAACAGATTTGAACTTGAAAAGGCGATCTTATGCCCTTAATATTCAGATTGACTTTAAAAACTGCTTAAATACTGAATGTATTTTTTTAATACGCTTTTATTAGCTTCAGACATACGTATTATTGTAACGGAATCTTTGAACATGATTTTGACCCCCTTCAAAACGTCGGATTAATTCGAAATTTGGTATACTTATAAAGGACCGATGACAATTCAATATTTAAAAATTGAAATTCAACTAAAAAATGAAAAATAAATAATAGTTAAAAAAAATTAAGTGGGGTGCATGGTATCAGTAGTTATAAATATTTTATGAACAGATATAAGTAGAAGATAGAAGGGTTATCTTGATAATATCCAGAAAAGCACCCCACGCATTTTTACAATAAAATCATTTTTTCTTACACAAATTTTAATTCAAATTTATTTTCTATTTTTTAGTTGGATTCTCTATAAAAGCGTATTTTGTTACCTAGTTTTTTTTATTTAAACTATTATGTATTATAAACTATTAATGTTGTTGACAGACTTCATGTCTTTGGAGCTGAAGGATGGTCATCTGCTGCTGCTCGTGAACTACGGCTCGGGTATAACGCGACTTAACAACACTGTCGTGGAGGTGGCCGACGGAAAACCTCATTTAATAGAAATAGTGCTCACAAGGAACTCGATCGAGATGTTTGTGGATCGTTGCAAGCTGTCCACCTGTATGAGTCTGTCGGCTCCTATAAGGCCCAACGAAATACTTAATGGTGAGTTGAAAATCTTATTTAAACCGATACTAATGACCCCTCTACCCTTCAAGCTGACGCTACTACTGGTGGTAGGACCTCTTGTGAGTCGACGCGGGTAGATACCACTACCCTGTCTATTTCTGGCGCTAAGCAGTAATGCGTTTCGGTGCCGTTGTAACTATACCTGCGACCTTAGAACTTACATCTCAAGGTGGGTGGCGCATTTACGCTCTAGATGTCTATGGGCTCCAGTAACCACTTAACACCAGGTGGTCTATGAGCTCGTCCACCCATATAAGCAACAAAAAAATAACACTTTTGTTTGAAGTAATCGACGAGACATCGGTGGTGATTTTCTGTTTGTCCTCTTCGGGTATTAAAGTGTGTGGACCCTATTCGCTTAAAATCTTTTAAAGTGTAGGTACAAGTGTGGAATAAACAAAATCGCTGACTCGTCGGGTTCCTTTAAAAACTCCACTAAAGTCTCAGTAAATTCACATAATTTTCCTGGGACTTTATTTTTGGAACGAAGTTCCTTACGGCAGGCTTGGAGGGGATAGGGATTTTGCTGCGCGACCGAACTGAAAGAAATGTGATCGTAAACCGTAAGAAAAAATCCGTGGTAAAAAGTGCGTGGAATAAAACCGTAAAATGAGACGTGCGCAGGCGCGACAGTCGCATACACAAGCGAGTAGTGTATAATACCTTTCTCTTTCTCCCTCTTTCTTTTCGTTCTCTCATCCATTCTCTTTCTATTTTACGTAATTTATTATTTCCTAAAATACTGAATTTACTAAATACTTTCCTATACTTAAATAAAAACTAATCAGCAAAATTTAAGAGAAAAATCAAGAAAACCTACATAAAATTGAGCACGATTTTTTTTTTGCAAATTGTGTCGATTCTACATTAGCCGAAGGAACTTCGTTCCTACCTGGTGTCCCAGGACACCACATTCGTATCATCATTCCAATTGATAACGATTTTAATCAAATACATTTTAACACAGTAGTGTATATAGTACAGCTAGTACGTAAATAATAATCGTCTGGTGTTGTGGTAAGTGACATGGTCACTACACAAGGGGGTCGCGGGTTCGAATCCCGCCAAGGAAAGATATTTGTTTGATAAATATAAAATGTCTCTTCCAGGATTATGGATGTATATTAAATATATGTTTGTGTATAATAAAAATCTTCCGTTATCTGGTACCTGTAACACAAGTTCTTTACGAACTAAGTTGGAGACCAATTAACGTGATGTGTTGTTAAATAAAAAAAAATAAAAAAAAAAAATATGAAAGATTTTTAAAAACTCGACGCTGGCAATAGTGGCATCACAAAAACAAAAAACGATTGCTAATCTAAAAAAAAATACAAAAATTATACTTTCATCATCTCTTGTTACAATCACGTTCGAATTTGCTCCGCTATTAGCGCGAACAATCGTAATGGCATACGGACAAGAAGTCCTTGGGCTTATTTGGGTAAGACCCTCTATAGCTTCAGTTCGTTCAGAGATTACAAGTCCTTCTTTCTTCTTCTTCATACCTTGAACTCCTTATGTGGGGACCTCGTTTTCCTTTCAGGCTTATCATACGTCATCTCTGCATTCACATCATTCTCTCCCATATACACAGTCCATCCAAGTCTTTTACAAGGCCCTCCAGTTCTTACGATGTTTTTCTCAACAAATTGGTTTTAATGAATCGTGTTTTTTTTTCTAACAGTCAACGGTCCCTTACAACTCGGCGGGGCTAGCATCGATCTGGAAGCTTTGGCTCAATCGTTCGGCTGGTCCATGGTCCCGACTAACCAGAACTTCATCGGATGCATAAGCAATTTCACGTACAATGATTTTGTAAGTGTGATTTAAATACTGTTCGTCGTGTAGTACCGAATCATTACACAAGTAATCTTTACTGTATTTTTTATTTATGTCTTACTGGTGGTAGGACCTCTTGTGAGTCCGCACGGGTGGGTGCCACCGCCCTGCCTGTTTCTGCCGTGAAGCAGTAATGCGTTTCGGTTTGAAGGGTGGGGCAGCCGTTGTAACTATACTGAGATCTTAGAACTTATATCTTAAGGTGGTTGGCGCATTTACGTTGTAGATGTCTATGGGCTCCAGTAACCACTTAACACCAGGTGGGCTGTGAGCTCGTCCACCCATCTAAGCAATAAAAAAAAATTTACTTGTAAGGACCCAAGACCAAATCTGGGATCTTTACATGTATAGCGTATATTAGAGTATGGGCTACTTAATAACCAATAAATTGTCTTTGAGCTCATTAACTAAATTTAGTTGTGTAAGTTTGCAGATAGTTAAAGATTGTCTATGTCGATTGACAACGTCATTGCCTTTTAAGTACGGGCGATCGATAAGGATGCGTGCACCTCTAAAATATTAATTCCTTACTTCTACATAGGTTACTTATAAAAAAAAAACAAATAATTAAAAACCGTTAAATGTTTTTCATTTGCACTAATAATGTTTCTTATATATTTTGTCTTTCTCTTAGCAAATTCAATATTTGAATAGCCGATTTGTACAATGACGTTTTTATAAATTATGTATTTATGTATTCGTTTTCTACCATTAAATTAAAGGCTTTTTTGGAACGAACACTTAATTTTTGTTTATTTTTTTTATCGTCTTTATTGTCTCTTATGCAATGCATAACAGATTAGGCAATATTTAGCCATTATGTTGATAGTAAGTTCAATCAACCTAGCTCATGGGTCATATTGATTTTTCAAACACAGATGTACAATCTTGGCCAGCCGTCTATGCACAAGAACGCCGACCCAAGCTGTCAGAGAAGCATGTTCACGGCTGTCACATTCGGAATAGATGCCAACTTCCTAGTAGCCATATTGGTGTGCATCGCTATTTTAGTTAGTAAGTATGAAAACGTGTTTGCTTAAAAAAATATCTCGGTAAAAGACTTTAAATACCAGTCCACCATATTCGCGTTTCATTCACAGTATGTTTTAGTTATATTTTTGTCACGTAACATTGGGGTATGGATCGAAAACTCCTCCATGGTGTTACTTTATTTAATGTTTTGGCACCAAGAGCCTTAACGATATATCTAAGCAATGGGCATTAACAATTATCTTTGAGTGTAACGTGGAAACTTATGACCTTGTCGTCTTCCTTTGTATTTCAGCTGGCGTCAAAAATTACCGTGTTTAATCTTCTTCGTTCTGTTATAGCGGGTTTGGCCACTTAGGTTTCAAAAAAATTAATACTAAGTTATGAAGGTCCAATGATAGTAACGCGCATTGATTCAGAGTTGTGAGTCGACCGCTCAGGTCGGATGATAGGAGAAGACTGCCCATTAGCAGGGCGGACGGAACAAGAGGACTCGGCAATCCTGATCGTGCAGCTTAGTTAGGGTTGTCAGGCAAATCGCCTTCATAATAGGGTTGTAACAGTTTGCAGCGATCTGGAAACATATTTCCTTCAACCGCCTCATCCAAACACCAGTATAAATTTGCAAATCTAATCACATTTCGTCATACAGTTTTGCTGTTAGCGGTTGTGGTACACCGGCGTCGCGCCGACGCGTGGGCGGAGAAAGAGCTGGACGATATAAGGGAGAACATCATCGCCTATGAAGACGAGGGCGGCGGTGAAGGAGACGCCGGATACGACCTGCATGTCCTCAGACAAATGTACGACGGACCGCCCCCAGATACTGGCGCTTACCAACAAAGAAGTAAGTGGAATAAAACCTTCTTTTTTTTAAATCATAATATAGGACAGCGTTAGAGCATCCAGAATCTTCCTTCACTAATATGCATCAGCACACTCAATTACATGAATAAACGAATTTTCCAAATCTTCTATAGTGGAATCTATACTAATATATATAAATCTACAGTGGTTTTTACGGATGTTCCGTTATAACTGCTGAACCATGCATCCGATTGACTTGAAACTTGGTATCCATGTAGAAAATACATGTACTTAATGGATAGGCTAATATTTATATGAGGGTTGGACTTCCTACACCAATTGCGGAGGGCTTAATGATGAGAATCTTTGTGGGGATGAGAAATAATAATGTTAATTTTAAATACTCACGGGTACAGCTAGTTATTGATAAATCTCTCATATAGAACCGAAATCGCGGCTTGCGACTTTTGGAGGAAGGAGGGAGACTCCTAAAAAACAGTGGGGCTACGATTTCGCATTACTTTCGCGAAATGATGCGCAGCTTTTGAAATTAATCATTTGAGAAATAACAAATAAACTAGTATGTGCTTTGTTGATTTTTTTATATTTCCGTATAGATCATAGAACCTCCCATAGAGTGTGGTGTAAGTGTTATCGGAAACGATGTGAGATCTGGTGATCTTCAACACTTAAAGCATTAGAATATTTTCGCAGTTCATATATCGATGTTTAGTTTTTTATTTGGTACATAGACTAACGTGATCGTAGACCATCTGGTGTGAAGTGGTTACCGAATCTAATAGACAACACAGCGTGACTGCCAACTTAAGGCCACCCTTAAACCACAATTGTTTAGCAGATACACACATAATAGTGGTATACCATTAGTAAATGCCAGTTGTCGATCGTTCTTCCCGATTCTCCATTTAATCCCCTTGTCGTCTTTTACAATATCCACGGAAAAAGTGAGATGGAGCTATTCCAGTGCTGCTAACCAATAATGCACCATATTCCCGGTGATTTAGAACTAACACCAAACATTTCTCAGGGCTACTATTAGAGACGACACCGGACATATCAGGGTTCCTGGACGATAAGAAGTCGGTGTTGGATCGCGATCCGGACATCATTCCTTACGATGACGTCAGACACTACGCGTACGAAGGCGACGGCAACACCAGCGGGTCCTTGTCTTCGTTGGCCAGCTGTGAGTATGGATGTACTGAAACCATCATCAGACACAGCCTACTAAGTTTCCAGCCGGATCTTCTCAGTGGGTCGCGTTTCCGATCCGGTGGTAGATTCTGCGAGGGCTCTTGCTAGGGCTAGTGTTTGCAAATTCGTTAAGTTAGAGTCCTATGACCTTATCTACTCGCTCGATGAATCTAGTATAACTCCCCGAGGATACTAGAATAGGTAAGCAAAAGACAACATCATTCATCATCAACAACGCCATCCACACTGCCAGAAAGAGAAACACATGGAGAAAGATCGTGCGAGAGAAAGTGATAGAGAAAAGTGGTCACGGTCCTCAGCATTGAGGAATATGACGCAAGGAGTAGGAAACCGGAAAACATTATTTGTCGATGGACATCTAGCATATGGAAGCCATACGTTTCCACTCATCAGTGTGCTTAGTGCGAGTTTTTTAACGTTCTCGATAGCGTAAAAGTTAACTCAAACTTGTATGGAGTGGGATCGTTTGCGTACGTTTGCCGCTAGGGGCGCTGTTCCAACTGCATACAAAATCAGGTTAACTTTTACGCTATCGAGAATGTTAAGAAACTCGCACTAATTACACTGAAGTCGAAATCTAATTGTATCGCTTTTAATTCTCAAACTGGAACGCAAGATTTGTTCGCGCCATAAATCGGTAGGGTGGTGGGAATTACCCACAATATCCTTCACCGCTAGTGAGATCTTCTGCGTTTACCCTACCGAGGTATAGCGACGGGACATGACAACCCTGACGATTATACCTGAAGAGTAGGTTTGGTGTTTCCAATTAGTGATTAGTGAAATTATTGAGGTGTCATGATATTGTTTGGACATAGGCTATGAACATAGGCTTTTGATGAGATAGGTTATAACAAAATTTCGGTTATTAAAATTAGGTTAGGTACCCCTCCTGGCAGAGCCTTTGCTCGGCCACCTGTCCTGATGAAACTGGAAAGGCCTTCGGGCCACCAGTAATTTTTCAATAAATAAAAAAAAGCATCGATTGAAAAGAAACCTCACTAGAGTTTTACTTCTGTTATTTTATGCTTCTACTGATTCCACTATTCTTTTACAGGGTTTTATTTAAGACCTCTAATATTTCCAATTCTAATCTAGGTACCGACGACGAAGATCTGAAATTCAACTACCTATCGACATTCGGTCCTCGATTCCGCAAGCTGGCCGACATGTACGGCGACTCCGACGACGAGAGACAACCGCACGAGGAGTCGTGGTGCTAGCGCCACGCTTGGCTCGTGTAGCCAGACAAACATCACCCTTATGTGACTTGGATTTAAGGGCGAAAACGCCCAGTGTCAGTACTTGGTGGACGCGAAAACGCGACTAAATTGCGATTTAATGCCAAGCTTCAAGATGCCTTACCGCTTAACCGCGTTTCGATTTCGACGGGTCGTGTTCCTCGTCGATGCTCGTGTGACATTATGGACCCCACCGTTTGAATTTTTGAATAGGAATTGTTTAAAGGGCCTGTGATAGTTGTTCAAATGATTTTAAACATTCGTGGTTCGCTTTAAGCCACTGATGCATTCCGTGTAGTCAGTCTCTCTCGTTTTGTTTCTTTTTCGAAAATAACCGCATTGAACTGTGCGCTTTAGTGACGTTGTGAGTGTTTGAAATGTTCCGTGCGCGACATGAACTTGTCCAATAATTCGAGAGTTTTCTCTCTAATTTAGACCATAAAGCAGACGTAAAATTTCTCGTGTGAACCATTATAGATATTTCTCACATTAATTAATTATGAACACAAGGCAAACTTAAAAAAAATTGAGTCAGATAACGCATTTACTGAGATTTTTGTCTTAAGTTAAACTTTGAGGGTAGGCGAAAAAAAAACATTAATTAATGCGAGAACTATCTATGAAAGGACAAGTAAATAAATATCTGATGTACTTAGTTGAGTTTACGTGCTTTTTTTAATATATAATATTTTGAAAATCATTCTGCTACCCGTCCAAATTATATTTTGGCCTAAACGTTCGAGAAATATGTATGCGATGATAAGTTTGTACATTTTACGTGTGATTGAGAATGATTTGCAAATTACAAATCAAAAGGAATTTGTTAAGAAACTTGCATTTTTTACTATGGACTTTTTTAAGGGTTGAATTGACACTGTCAAACATGGATTGTTCACGGCCCTCGATAAACTTTGATCCGATTTAGTATTACTTTACCTACTACGTGTGTAGTGTATGATTAGGAATTAGATTGACGAAGCTTTTACTGGTGGTAGGGCGCCTTGTGAGTCCGCACGGATAGGCACTACTGCCCTATCTATTTCTGCCAAGCAGTAAAGCGTTTCGGTTTGACAGATGAGGCACTCTTAAAAACCCAGACTTAAGTTTCAAGGTGGATGGCGGCATTTACGTTGCCGATGTCTATGGGCTATACCACTTAATTCTAGATAAGCCTTAAGATCGTCCTCCCATATAAGAAAGGAAAAAAAAACAAATATTTCATTCCACTTTCGACAATTTAAACACGGTATAAGTTTATCGATAGTTGTCGACAATTATCTTTCCCAACTCTAAGTCCATTAATAAGCGGGGTGTCACTAAACCTGTGGTACCGCACTACGTTTGTAAAGTCGTAGCTGATTTAAATAAGTTTTTTTAAGAAACAAAAAAAAACGACTGATTCGAAAACGTTGTTTTAGGCATCGTTTTAGATACGCCTAAATTATTTCTTGTACGTAAATTTTTATAATAATAAATGTAAGGTATGTCGACAAGTTTAATGCTAATTTCGTGTTTAAAATATATAAATATATTATTTTTGTACTGTGACAGCTAAATGATTTTATTTATGAAACGTAATAATTCAAATCGGAGTTGTTTAGTGCAACAGCGCTTAGTATGTTTAGTGCCATTTATGTTATTTAAGTGTCTAACACCGTTCGATGGATGCCTCTCATATTTTCTGTATTTAACGAAATTAAGCCGTAAGTTCAAGTCATAACAATGGAAATTAAATGAACATATTTTTTTTTATATTTTCTCTTCCTTAACTTTAGTGACATTAAAGAAGTGTTATTTCTTATTGAATAATTGCTTAAATTCACTAACGCTCATACTTGGAAATTTCTTTTGGAAAACTAACAATAAGTGCTAATATAAAAGACCTCAGTTCAACTTACTCGTAATATAAAAATAAGTGTCACTAATGTCAACATTAACAGACATTAATCTTGACATTAGTGACATATAATTTCGCATCGATTTCCATTTGAAAACTTTGATATTTGCGGTTCGTTTAAGTGCGACAATACGAAAAGATCTCCGTGAACAATAAAACAAAAGTAATCGGAAGCAAGCCGAAATATCTTAAAAATAAAACCTTTATCCTGATTCCTTTCAAAAGTGATTATTTCAAAAGTAAATCTGAGCTTGTCTAATGAATGACTTGAAATACTAGACGATGACCGATTTTTTTTTGATAACGCCATCTTGTTGTGTCTTTAAAGCGATTAGTTGCCCTCAATTAAGAAAAATAGTATTATTATTCGAAAATAAATCGTAGCTAGATCGATTTGTCGCCCCCGAAATCCCCTGTATACTAAATTTTATGAAAATCGTTGGAGCCGTTTCCGAGATTCAGATTATATACATATATATTAATATACAAGAATTGCTCGTTTAAAGGTCTAAGATTAAGAATGAAAAGTAACAAATCATATTTCGATAGGCATACGAAAATTGAAGAGGCATCTCATCGTTACGAGTATATGACGTCGCAGCTTTTTCATTATAAGGACATTAAATTTTTTTTATATTAATCTTTTTTTTTTGTTTATTACCCTTATTGACTATTTTAATGTAAATACAAACAAACGAATGTTTGTATCATTATTTTTTTGTACAACGTCCACTTTCCGAATTTGCGAATAAAGGAAATTTTATAAGATAAAACGTGAAATGATTTTTTTGGTTTTCTGCCAACATTTTTAATACTATTTACCCTATTAACGTCTTTTGTGTAATCTAAGCGCGAATACTTAATATTCCTCTCTTTGATTGATTAAATTTTGATTTAGATTCCGTGAACTGACACTAACACTTAAAAAGAAGTATATCTAAAGCAATCGATTTATCTGAATGAATTAATTAATCGATTAAAACAAGAATCGGTACAAAGTCTAAGACTTCAATTCTTGCTTCGATGATTTAAAAAATCTTTCACGTGACTTTACGCCATCAGATTTGGAACGTCAACATAATTACATATTACAAATAAAATTTGCATTTTAAGTGTAGATTTCAAGGTATATTATCGATAATCAAACGAGAACGTTCTAGAAGCATCTAGATCTTTCTATTACATCCGACATGCAAATATTTGCGTAAGGTAATATTTGTGTTTTAACTAAAAATTATACCTGTTAAGTAAACCTAAACATAACCAGGTATATTTAAGTATAAAGATGTGAATATGTACAGATTTTATTATAACATGAGTATTAGTGTAATTTTGTATCGTCTTATGGTAAGGAAAAAAAATATATACAAGGTGTCTTAAAATTATGCATATCAACGAATTTTGAATAATAATCTGTAAACTGTTCGGAATTATCCATTATAACTGTATAAAAGTTTTTTCACATTCACTTGTAAAATAGCTTTTACTACTGTCACTTTAGGAATTGCTTCATTTTTTCGAATCTGCTTTTGTTCCTTAATTTTTTCGATATATTGGGGTTGTGAATATGAATAATCGATTACATGACAACATTTTAACGCAAAAAAATTTCTTAAATAACTGAATGAAACTTACGTTGATAAAAAATAACAATTCGTTCATTACACATTAAATGTTAGCAAAATACTACATAGTGCTCACGTGAACTTAAATTACAGACACTAAAAATATCAACAAAATCGATTGATTCAATACAAAATTAACGTAACCCAATAAAAAAATGTCCTACAAAAATCCACAGATAATATAAAAGTTTGACACAAATTCAATTTTAGCGTCTGCACTATCAAGTGAGGGAGGGTGGAACACACAACTATCAATCTTTATGATTTATTAACAAAGTATATTATACCCGTAAACCTTTTTGGAGCGAAACACCTGAGATATCAATTATAAACTTCATTGATGGGCTTATTTTGATTCTCTTTTGACTGAACCATCGTTTTGAAACTGAATCTATGACAAATAAATAAGACCTTTTCGGGTTTGACCATGCGAGTATTGAATTTTCAAAGACAAATAGTCCTTGTATATATCCTATAAATTCATTTGAGGTTACATCGTGTTGTTTCTTTCGATCGTTTTGAAAGCTAATTGTCATTTTAAACGACATAATGTAATAAGACCTTTTTAGGCTTTAGAACTGGGACAAAAAATCCTCATATTTCGATCCTGAGGATGTTTTGTGTAATTTTCCAGTACACTGTACCAAATCACAGTTTTCGCACCAATGTTGTATCGTTTTGGAGAGAAGGGTATAAACATCTCTGTCTGCCCTTAATATTCCACTCAAGATATACATAGATAGAATGCATACTTTATATTTCTATCATGCTGAATTTGCAGATTGCGTCTTATTCACGTTAATTTTATTTAGGTCCAGTGCGGAAATATTCTGGAAAAGCTCCAAGCAAAATCAGTGTTACCAAGTAAAAGGTTAATAGGAATTTAAAAAAAATTAGAAAGGGCCACTCCTAACACCGACAACACAGCAATAACCTTTTGCAAACTACGCAATGGAGGCGTGGAAAACATGGGGTCAACAACCGTACTCAGTAAACTTCACACGACACGCATTAGTTTGATTACCGTCATACTTCATCCTAAAAATACAGTGAAACAATCCGTTGAAATTTCTTTAGTTTTATCTGGCCCAGGAGTCTTATAGCATAACTACCCAACACAATAGTGAATTATAGGAATGTTTAAAAAAAAAAAAAACAATTGGAACGGGTAAGTTCAATTTGCAATAAACAAAGATACGACATAGCTTATTCCAACCCCGATTTGCCAATCGAAATAAAGATAGCCATTTTTTTCCCTTAATTTTACGTTAACTCAATACCTAATTTTATAAACTCAATTTAACTTTTTTTTCTTTTCTTAACTTTTTTCGTACGTAGCTTTGGCGTATAACTATTTTATGTAATTTGCTGATTTGTTTCATCAATAGACGTAGGCGACAATTTGTATTTTTGCAGACAAAGGTTCCGTGCATGAGTTCGCTTAGAATAAATGTAGGTAGGTATTTATTGTTGTTGAAGTATATACAACCTTGATGTTTCTATCGCGAACTATAATCACTTTCGGCTTTGTCCTTTGCCGTATTGAATCAAATCAGCGAACGCGCTCTCGAACATTCCAATTTCCATTTAATATTATTATATTGTTGTATTCAAATTATATAAAAGCTATCAGATCAATTAATCGTACTTATATAAATGTTGGGTGTTTAATTAAATGTCTATATACACTGCCATTAAAATTTAAAATTAGAATAAGCATTGACTGAGATCTATAGACAATACTTTCATTTTTAATTTACGAACCACAGACACTGCTCGACTCGCACACGTTTTCACATTTGATTTGTAGTATTATAAATTTAGGGATTATTTCGTATTTTAAAAGTATTTCTTTCATGCCAATAGACTAGTAGGAAGAACATATATTCATATTGTAGTTTGATTTATCTTGCAGTTTTACTAAGTAACAACTAACTTTATGCCTTGAATTAAGCATCCTTGGATTCGATAGTCATCAAAGTATTAATGGACTACAGACAGGGGAAGTATCTAAATTCCATATAGAATTTATTAAGTTAGTAAAATTTCAAATAAATTATATTTGATTTTGGCAAATTCGTTTTATCACGAGAACTGTTAATTGTACATTAAATACAACAGATTATTTTTAGAATATAAATAACCTTATCGTGTGTGAGCGGTAATGTAAATTAATATACTTTTATCTTGTTTTATAATTAACTTTCATTTCACTTTTATAAAGAAGCTCTCAAGTTCAGGGAAAATGGAAAGAATGAAACCATTGAAATACATAAAAAAATAACTCCTATGATTTATTTTTATTTGACGTTCGTCTTGGCAAAACCACTATAGATCTCATAAATAGATTCCATTTACGGTCTCATACTTTTTTTTTTTGTAATATCTAGATTTATTCTGTTGTCACATGTCGAATATTGTAGTGATATTGCAAATGGAATTTTGTTATTAAGGTTTGAAGAAATATCCAATTCTCTTCGTATTGTGTAATAGACAGTTTTGATGTTTTGAGGTTTGGGGATGCTTGAGGGTGACATTTAGTTATCTACGTTAGTAAAAATTAAAGCAGAATTCATAATTATTTCCTTAATTTTTCAAAAAGTTAAAATTTCATGATTTTGGCAACACCGATATAAATTGAATTAAAACTAATTTTTAAATCGAACTGAAGTGGTTTAACTCAATGTCACCCAAATAATTTAATTATTTATCATTTCAGTAAAGTGTAAAAAAATGCGTATTAAGATTTATAAAGTCGAAGTTTTAGGAGATGAAAGGTAAATATTCTGTCAAAAAAACTCAGTTTACGATATGAAATATATATTTTGATTCTGAAAAAGACGTAAAATCCAATGCAATTTTACATATTTTTAATAAAATATTGTATTCGTTCTTTTTCTTGCAAAGTTTATTTCTAAATTGACAGGTGTCATTTTTGACACCTGTCATTTTTTGTTATTCAGAGTTTACAGAACTGTGTGTATGATATCGTAAACCGAAATTTTGAATTGAATAAGTAATTAGAATGATCGTGTTATTATTGTAATATCGAGAAAAGAATTCGACTGAAGTATGTCATATTAGTATCTAAACATAGTTCGTAAGGGCATAATTTTTAAAACTGTTTATATAGAAATTAAAATATTCAATTCAGCATTGAAATAAAGTGATGAAATTGAATCAGTGTTTTATTTCAATTTTTTTTTTATAAACATTTGAGAATCCACTTACGGCTCACTCACTATTAAGTACCATATCCTTTAGGCATCACAAACTTAAGGCCGCCACACAGTTTGAGAAAAAAGATCTAGCCTCAATCGCTGTTTCGCGGCAGAAATAGGTGTAGTGACGATACCCATGCAAGGTTACATACACGAGCAAAATGGCGCATGCAAAATTTACGGGTTTTATACACCAACTTTTCCATCATCGTTGTAAAGGGCAAGAATTAGGTTTAAATAATTAGACGCATAACTCTACTCCACATACTGTGACAGTCACATTTATACTTTCAAAAATATTGTACCACGGATCAAAGGCTTCATTAGGCGTCGGAAGCCCACATTTGACGACTCACACAATTGCTATTCACAGATTGCACGCGAAATGAGCTGCTTGGACATGTAAAATTTTGCGGTATCACTGATTTGCGTTTGAAAACAAAGTTCTGGTTGAATTACAGAGTTTCTTTTTGAGCCAATGCAATGTGTATCTAATACGCTTTTATTAGCTTCAGACGTATGTATGTTTGTAACGGAATCTTTGAACATGATTTTGACCCCCTTCAAAACGTCGAATTAACTCGAAATTTGGTATAGTTATTAAAGACCGATGACAATTTAATATTAAAAAATATATATAAAAAAAATAATGAAAAAATTGAAATTCAATTAAAAATGAAAAACAAATAATAGTTTAAAAAAACGAACAAAATACGCTTTTATAGAAAATCCAACTAAAAAGTAGAAAATAAATTTTAATAAATTTGAATTAAAAATAGTGTAAGTAAAAATGATTTTATTGTAAAAAAAAGCGTGGACTGAATGATATCAGTAGTTATTATATAATTTTATGAACAGATATGAGTACAAGGGTTGTTTTGATAATATGCTGAAAAGCACAGCCTGAAAAACAAAGCAAAACTATTATTTATTTAGAATACTATTTTTGTTTGTATTTAAGAGATCATCATGTGACGCAAAACGTGTCCATAAATGAAATGTATAGTTATTAATATGTTGTAAAGTTGGTGGGATAGGCGATATAATCGTATAGCCGACGTTCTTTTGTGGTTTATTAGCGTTATTACATGTCCTCCTTCAAACGAAGGCAGAAGTTAGTCCACAGAAGGCAGCGACTTCGTATTAACATTTTCATAGTAAACTTGTGTATGCAGTAATTTTTCTTCTTTTGTTATATATTGCGAATCATTGAGACCAAAAGTGTTTTCTTCGCAGAAAGTACTTTTGTCTCCTCCTCCTCCTTGCGTCGGTTTCCTCATTACTGAGGGTCGTGGTCATGGCCTTGAAACAGATTGTTTTTTATAGTGCACCGCCATCTGTTCCTATCTGCAGCTGAGTGCAGAGCATCGTGCACTGTGGTATCCAGGGCTGCACGAATCTGGTCCGTCCAACGGGTCGGGTTCCTGCCTCTTGGTCGCTTGCCCTCGACCTTTCCAGTGACCATCAATTTCTCTAAGTTGACACTGTCTTTCCTTGCAATGTGGCCAAAGTATTCAAGAATCCTTCGCATACAAATGGTGGAGAGTCTAGTCCGGATCTTCAGAGTCCATCAGTAAGTATCTGCAGTCGGCGTCCATGCGCCACTTCGATAAAGCGGCACGACACGAGAACCCTCTCATCGTGGCCGCCGGTAACTACATTCCCGATCCTGCGGACAGAATGGAAAGCAGTCGACGTCGCCCAAAACACGTCATCTCGGATCCTCCCGATCCACTAACGGTGCTTTTAGGTAATTCAAGCACCGGTCACCGTTCTCGTCGAACCCGTCGCTTGCGACGAAGGGCTCGACGAGTAAACTAACTCTCAGACACAGCCCACTGAGTTTCTCGCCGGATCTTCTCAGTGGGTCGCGTTTCCGATCCGGTGGTAGATTCTGCGAAGCACGGCTCTTGCTAGGGTTCGTGTTAGCAACATCGTCAGGTTGAGCCCCGTGAGCTCACCTACTAAAGTTAGGGTTACGCTGACATAGCCTCTTAAGGCTATCAGCTTAGGTAGGAAAAAAAAAAAAAAACCGGATCTTCAACTGAGCTAGGATGGATACATTGGTGCTGCGTGCGGTCCAGGGAATACCCAACATCCTCCTCCAGCAACACATTTCGAAGGCATCAATCCGATATCAAATTTATCAATATCAAAATTAGCCAAATCGGTCCAGCCGTTCTCGAGTTTCAGCGAGACTAACGAACAGCAATTCATTTATATATATATGTATATATAGATTATGCTGTCATCGTTGCTTGATACGTATGAAAACTAAAATTTTTTTTTGGAAATCTTGAAATTGGTGCAAGTGGCGTGCAAAGATTCCATTACAAATAAACAAAAAATAATAAATACCAATCTAATAGCAATAACATCATTTTAAAAAGATCGAATTAGTCCTAAAGATATCTAAAACAAACTTAGATTCTCCTATAGAATTTTGCTGTTACACGTTTTCGCCATATTTCCCGGAGCCGGCACCCCAGGTCATCGCGTGACGCATTATTTTAATCCCGGATCAGTACGTATGTGAAATGTCGGCCGTAATCAGGTCGGCTTCGTATGATTGACGGCCATATGGGCTTTCACGTTTTATTTCTGCTTCAGATTTAAAATTGAAAAATTACGATTTGCCGTCGCACGTTAGGTTAACTGTATTTAGGTAATCTATCATTAGTGATGGGACTTAATCGTAATGTTTTTTTTTTATTGCCCTATAGGTATATGCAGATGAGCATACGGCCCACCTGATTGTGAGTGGTTACCGTCGCCCATGGACTTCAGCAATGCCAGGGGCAGAGCCAAGCCGCCTAGCGCTTAATACTCTCCACAAGCCTCTTTTGAAGAAGGACATGTCATAGCGCTCGGAAAACACCTTGGAGGGGAGCTCATTCCATAGCCGGATGGTGCGTGGCAAAAAAGACCTCTGGAAACGCACTGTGGATGACCGCAGTGGCTCCAGGTAATATGGATGAACTCTGCTCCGACGGCGGGAGGTGCGATGATAAAAAGGAGATGAAGGGAGGATCTCAAACAATTCCTCATTCCCCATGGAACATACATACGGTACAAAATACAGAGGGAACCGAAGTCCCTCCGCAGACCCAGAGGTTCCAAACGATCCGTGAGAATGGGATTATCGACAATCCGAACGGCCCTCCTCTGTATGGAGTCAAATGGAAGAAGCTGGTATTTGGGAGCCCCGGCCCAGAGATGGGAGCAATACAATAATAATTATTTCGTGGATGTGTGTGTTTTATTTCGTTTTTCGTAAAGTTGCAAAAATGTTGCTTAAACTAAATAACCTAACACCCCTGGATATAATAGATCCCAAAACTTGAAGTGTCAGTTAATATTTGTTTAGTCGCCCAAATGAGCAACTCTAAAATACTATTTATGTTATTATATAATCCTACTATGATAAGGTTCTTCTTTAGACTGTAAATTATTGCAAAAAAAACCAGTTCAATCGAAGAACAGAAACAGAGAATAAACAACCAAAACAAATTAGTTTTTTTATGTAGTTTGTGTATTAAAAGATATGCTTCATTAATGAAGTACATCTTTTAATATAGGTATACGTATGATATTTATTTTATTCTTATTTTATTTATTTTATTAGGCTCACAATACACATCACAAGCTAAAGATACATAAAATACATAAATAAAAAGAAACAAAATCTCGCTTGCAACATAAGTTATGTGCGCACGATAAAACAAGACATATGGTGCTGAATTTGTATAATAACGTTCCTTACAATTACGACAAAACAACACGATAACGAAAACTAATCTTACGTATAATGTAAGGAAAAAAAATATATTCACAATATAATACATTAAACAATATTATAATTAATATAAATCAATTATGTCGTCGTGGCCTAAGGGATAAGACGTCCGGTGGATTCGTATCTAGCGATGCAACGGTGTACGAATCCCGCAGGCGGGTACCAATTTTTCTAATGAAATACGTACTCAACAAATATTAATGTTCACGATTGATTTGCACGGTGAAGGAATAACATCGTGTAATAAAAATCAAACCCGCAAAATTATCATTTGCGTAATTACTGGTGGTAGGACCTCTTGTGACCCGTCGGCTGTCGGTCGGTGGAGGCGTGCTGCACGTCATCTGGCGTACGCCAAGTGGAGGGAGCGGTCCCTGTGGAAGGTCTGCAGGAGAGAGCCACATCCGGGTTGCCACCAGTGCGGGCATCCGGACGATGACGCTCAGCACGCACTCGAAACGCCCGCGTTGGGAGCGCTCGCGGCGGGACCTCATCGCGGTGCTAGGGAGAGACCTCACCTTGCGGGCTGTCATCGCCCGCATGCTAGAGGACCTGAATTCGTGGGAGGCAATGACCAGGCTTAGCGACCGGTGGTGAGGCGGCGCAAGGTGGCTCCTGTGCACCGCTCAGTGTGTCTCACAAGACGACGTCCTGCGGGATCTTCTCGGGGATGGAATCCCGTTCTATTATCTGGACGGGTAACGGCGACGGCGAGCCTTCGGCGCGCACTGTGCGGTATCGTGGGTTTCGTGGAGTCGGGGTGGTGGGACTCGATGGGGTTTAGTCGGTAGCTGGTTTTGAGGGGTAGCTCTTTCGTGACTGACGCCGTGCAGTGCCTCGCGCGCCTTTCTCAAGGCGTAGTCTCCCGGCAGGAATTGGAAGAAGAGGAGGATCCCGGTCTTCCTCTTCTCCCTCTTCTTCTCTGGAGGCGCCGGAGTCCGACATAATCCGGTCTGTTACTCCCCTCGACCGGGAATCCGTAAATGGATTCCACAGCGTTAAAAAAAAAGGACCTCTTGCGAGTTCGCACGGGTAGGTACCACCACCCTGCCTATTTCTGCCGTGAAGCAGTAATGCGTTTCGGCTTGAAGGGTGGGGCAGCCGTTGTAACCATACTGAGACCTTAGAACTTATATCTCAAGGTGGGTGACGTATTTACGGGCTCCAGTAATCACTTAACACCAGGTGGGCTTTGAGTTCGTCCACACATCTAAGCAATAAAAAAAAACATCATCACTCTATAGCAGTCCACTGCTGGGCACAGGTCTCTGCAATTGCACGCCACTGACCCTCGAAGACCCTCGACATCCAACTATTGCCAACAACATAGCCTTCTGCTGATTATGATTAATATGAGTATTTGAATCCGAAACTACTGCTAATACGTCGACGGATGTCCTTAGCTACCGACATAGCCCACGGCTACGTGAACTAGAGCAAAACATTTTAACGAGGAACCCAGGTACGTAATAAGGCGACAATCAACTGAAATTCAGCTCTGAAAGAACTGTCCCGTGAACACTTTGATTTCGCAACGTAATCACATTGGAATATTTAAAAATATTTTTAGGAAGAGAGGCCGCCCCAAAACAACTTGGGGTCGCTCGGTGGAGCAGGAGCCAGGTGTCTTGGGCCTGATGTGTTAGGAGCTAGAACAGACAGCTCTAGACCGATGTAAATGGAAGGATTTGATTCGAGCCCTACACCCCAGCAGAGGGTTTCAAATTACGTTTTTGAAAAACACACATAAAATCATCATTATCATCATAATCTGATGAAAATTTATGTTTTTAAATGTGTCGTTCGAAAGATTTCCTCTGATGTCTCATAGCTTTACACCCGAAGTGGGGTGGCTTTGGCGGTGTCACTCGATATCGCCAATGCTTTTAACACCCTGCCCTGGTCCGTGATAGGGGGAGCGCTGGAACGACACGGAGTGCCCCCCTACCTTCGCCGGCTGGTGGGTTCCTACTTGGAGGACAGATCGGTCACGTGTACCGGACACGGTGGGATCGTGCACCGGTTCCCGGTCGTGCGCGGTGTTCCACAGGGGTCGGTGCTCAGCCCTCTTTTGTGGAATATCGGGTATGACTGGGTACTGAGGGGTGCCCTCCTCCCGGGCCTAAGCGTAATCTGTTACGCAGACGACACGTTGGTCGTGGCCCGGGGGGGGAGTTTTGCTGAGTCTGCCCGTCTTGCTACGGCTGGGGTGGCACATGTCGTCGGCAAAATCAGGAGATTGGGCCTCGACGTGGCGCTCAGTAAATCCGAGGCCATGTGGTTCCACAGGCCCCGGAGAGTGCCACCTGTCGATGCCCATATCGTGGTTGGAGGCGTCCGTATCGGGGTCGGGGTGCAGTTGAAGTACCTCGGCCTCATTCTGGACAGTCGTTGGACCTTCCGTGCTCACTTTCAAAATCTGGTCCCTCGTCTGTTGGGGGTGGCCGGCGCGTTAAGCCGGCTTCTTCCCAACGTTGGGGGGCCTGACCAGGTGACGCGCCGTCTCTATACAGGGGTGGTGCGATCAATGGCCCTATACGGGGCGCCCGTGTGGGGCCAGTCCCTGGCCGTGGGGGTAGCGAAGCTGCTGCAACGGCCGCAACGCACCATCGCGGTCAGGGTCATCCGCGGCTATCGCACCATCTCCTTCGAGGCGGCGTGTGTACTGGCTGGGACGCCGCCTTGGGTTCTGGAAGCGGAGGCGCTCGCCGCTGACTATCAGTGGCGGGCTGACCTTCGTGCACGGGGCGTGGCACGTCCCAGCCCCAGTGTGGTCAGAGCGCGGAGGGCCCAATCTCGGCGGTCCGTGCTGGAGTCATGGTCCAGACGGCTGGCCGATCCTTCGGCTGGTCGTAGGACCGTCGAGGCGATTCGCCCGGTTCTTGTGAATTGGGTGAATCGTGACAGAGGACGCCTCACTTTCCGGCTCACGCAGGTGCTCACTGGGCATGGTTGCTTCGGTGAGTTCCTGCACCGGATCGGAGCCCAGCTGACGGCAGAGTGCCACCATTGTGGTTGCGACTTGGACACGGCGGAGCACACGCTCATCGCCTGCCCCGCATGGGAGGGGTGGCGCCGTGTCCTTGTCGCAAAAATAGGAAACGACTTGTCGTTGCCGGGTGTTGTGGCATCAATGCTCGGTGACGACGAGTCGTGGAAGGCGATGCTCGACTTCTGCGAGTGTACCATCTCGCAGAAGGAGGCGGCGGGGCGCGTGCGAGACGCGCAGGCCCGCCGCCGTCGAGCGGGGGCCAGGGAGGCGGATTTCGCCCAAGCCCTGGCCCTCTAAGTGTTTCGGGTCTCTCTCACATGTCGGCCTGGGGACCGACGAAGGGGACCTAAGAAGATGACGTGCAAGCTGCTCTGCACGCGTTTTATGCAAGAGCGTCCGGGTGATGGAAGGCCGGCTATCCTCAACCCACGCTGGTTCTGACCCAGCGGGGTATTCCGAGGGTAGACCATTCTAACCGGCGCCATCTAGGCGGGCTTCGGATAGCCTGCCGACCGAGAGGACTGGTGGTCGTGGCGCCGACGACCGCCAGTCCGGCGTCCCAAGGGGGAGGGTGATGGGAGAGATGTGCTCCGCACTAAGCGCTTCACTTTCCCCCCTTTGCCTTTTCATGAGTTCTGTCTCATGCGAGGTTTGGACGTTGGTTGGACGACAGGAGGTTTTAGTCGGTTCAACTCCGACATGCCCCGCCCTCCATCCCCAGTGGAGGGCGGAAGTCCGGTGATTTCCTCCTGACAAAAAAAAAAAAAAAGCTTTACACCCGAAAAACAACTGCCAAAATGAAGTCTGAAGATTTCTTATGGCATAACTATTAAAAGGCCGTTATTTATTTATTTAATTAATTAAACGCATCGTAAACTTGAAGAACGTTGTTGAAAACTTGAAGATTTGCACGGAGACAAGGGTGTCTGAGGGCAATAGAGGCCCCCAGCAGCTAATTCACTTTAGATTACGGTTTCACGAAAGTTTTGACCTTACAATAGGACTTATCAGCTCTAACTAAGATCTACTCTTATTCGACTTCGAAAGCTTATACTTACGTACTAATTTCATACCGACATTTTGATATATGTCCAGTTACGGAGTGCGCTTATTAAAATTCAAGTTCAACTCAAATATTTTGATATAAGACGTCAACGATTTTCATAAGATAAAGTAAAGACACGAACTATTATTACTGAATAAAATAGTTTAGATTATTATGAAGAAGAGACATTTGGTTCGAGCGAAATTTTTACAACTTTACAGTAGAGACATTTACAGCTATTTAAATGGAGTAAAACCTAATTGAAGTTCAATTAAAAACATCGAAATGTTGATACAAAACAAAACGCACCTTTAATTACGAAGATAAATGATGCGTATTAAGAGAAATGTTAAGCGGCTTAAACCGAATACCCTTTCACCTCCCGATATGTATTTTAGGGCCGTATATCTATACTAATACATAATATTCTACAGTGGTTTTTACGGTTCGGTTATAACTACTGTACCATGCATCCGAATGACTTGATACTTGGCATCCATGTAGAAAATATATGTATTTAATTGATAGGCTAATATTTATATGAGTGTTGGACTACCTACACCGGTTGCGGGGGCGTTAATGATGAGAATCTTTGTGGGGGTGAGAAATAATAATGTTAATTTTAAATGCCCAGCGAAGCGGACGGATACAGCTAGTTAGTTATACCTATAAGCTCACGATCAATCTGACGTATCCAGTACGAGGAAGTTTCAATTTTATCGCATAAGCTGTTTTGTTCCGTCTTTCAAATTGAAACTCACAACTGCATCTACAAAAATGCACTCTACCAGAAGCTATTACGATATTTTCAAATATAAACTTTGAAGGAATAAAACGAAATATTCGTAACTTGAAAAACCCAACTTTACACCAGAAGCATAAAACTATTACATAAATTCATAACTCATATTATGTTTTTAGAGATAGAAAGTTAAAAATTAGTATAATTTGACGGAAAAAAGACTTTTGAGACTTTTAATCGTAAGAAAACGAGAACCGGACCATTCGTAGCTGTATTTTTTTTTATACAAAATTATGGCAAAAAGTGATTTAGCCCAAAATGCTAGCTCCGACATTTCCGCTTTCTCCCGTCAATATGTATGAACGTATTCAAATTTCGAGGTCAACACGATATTCCAATGTCGACGAATAAAACACGATAACTGTGGAGCATTCGGTAATAATGTAATATTAAAACAAAAACTAACTATTTGGACTAAATGTGACCAAAACCCCATCGCGCAAGACATTGCCCATCGGAAATGGCGTTGGATAGGACACACTTTACGGCGCAGCGGAGTCAACGCAGCATCAATCGTGGGTGGCAACCGCTTGGCAGGAAAAGACCTGATCGACCTGTACACACTTGGAGACACACTGTGGAGAGTGAGATGAGGACTGCCAACGTGACATCTCAAGGAGCAAGCGCAAGACAGGGTCAAGTGGAGACAACTTGTGAGGACCCTATGTACCGGCGGGGTACCCTAAGACTATAACAAAACAGAAACGCGATATCAAACCTTAATTATGTCTATACACTCGCGAACATCTATACATATAAATAAAAATTGGAGTGTCTGTTTGTAATATTGAAATAGCCTCTTTTTACTACATACATATGAATATATATACGGTACATATACCAAAATAATATTTTTTACAATTTTTGTCTGTTTGTCTGTTTGTTCCGGCTAAGCTCTGGAACGGCTGAACCGATTTTGACGGGACTATCACTGATAGGTAGCTGATGATATAAGGAGTAACTTAAGCTACTTTTTTAGACTAGCTTCGCCCCGCGGCTTCACCCGCGTTACGACAATAACCGCGGGTAACATCGTCGGACCCAGCTATCAATAATAAATGTTTCCGAAGCGAAGCGAGGGCGGGTCGCTAGTCGAGAATAAACGTATACGACGTAAACGTATACGAAATATACGTATTATAGACGCCAATAGACAATCAAAAAATCCACAAGCACTGGTAAAATGGTATGATCAAGTTATTAGGGCAAAAATTATATTTGAAAGAATACTGAGTACGTGCCCAGGAACCATAGTGCTCTCAGATTTTGACGCGGGATTAACAATCCACGTCGTACGGGCACTTGACTGCGAAAGTACGTTTTTGTTTGATTCCCTGACCCTTCTACACTTTTAGCTCTTGTGTATGTTCGGTTTTGAGTGCCTGTAATCAAAGTGGATATTTGTTTTGGGTAGCCCACTGATTTTTGATTCGGTGGTAGATTCTGCGAAGCGCTGCTCTTGCTAGGGCCAAAGTGTTAGCAAATTCGTCAGGTTAGGGCCTCGTGAGCTTATCTACTCGCTCGGTTAATCTAGTATAACCCGTGAGGTTACTAGTGCTAACTAGAATAGGTAGGGCAAAAAAAGTATTTTGTTTTTTTGATTATTGTGAATTCCGGCCACGCTTCGGTGTTTTGATTTTTTTCTATTTTTTTATTGCTTAGATGGTTGGACGAGCTCACAGCCCACCTGGTGTTAAGTGGTTACCGGAGCCCGTAGACATCTACAACGTAAATGCCGCCACCCACCTCGAGATATGAGTTCTAAGATCTCAAGTATAGTTACAACGGCTGCCCCACTCTTCAAACCGAACTGTTTGTTACACGGCAGTAGGCAATAGGCAGGGTGGTGGCACCTACCCGTGCGGACTTGCAACAGGTCCTACCACCAGTAATTACGCAAATTATAATTTTGCGGGTTTGATTTTTATTACACGATGTAATTCCTTCCCCGTGTAAGTCAATCGTGAACATTTGTTAAGTACGTATTTCATTAGAAAAATTGGTACTCGTCTGCGGGATTCGAACACCGGTGCATCGCTAGATACGAATGTATCGGACGTCTTATCCTTTAGGCCACGACGACTTGATGTGTGGGGCTCGTTTTGATTTGCACCGTTTTGATCGATCTATGCAACAAAACATAAAAAGTGTGTGTGTCCGCTCCGACGCACGACTGGAGTTTACTCCTCAAGAACGATTATAAAAAATATTCGTGCTATTCCATGGTCGTCAATATCCAAATAAAATAATGAGAGAAACGCGCGATCAGTACGAGGCTTTGTGGCGGACTGCCGGCGCAGCAGCCCGGCGTCACCTGCGATAACGCGGCCGCGCGTTGGCTCCTGATTGGCGCGCGCACGCATCACGCAATCAGGAGCCAATCAGGCGCATAACGCATTTCGTGTGACATGCTAGTACGATTTTGATTGGCGCGCGCACGCATCACGCAATCAGGAGCCAATCAGGCGCATAACGCATTTCGTGTGACATGCTAGTACGATTTTGATTGGCGCGCGCACGCATCACGCAATCAGGAGCCAATCAGGCGCATAACGCATTTCGTGTGACATGCTAGTACGATTTTGGTCCCCATAATTTTCATACCCCGGGCCTATATATGTAAATCGATTCTAAAGGAGTAAACTCCAAAAAGAAAAACAACTTTTCAAACTAATTCTCATTTATGTTTAGAAATTTTCATCTATTTTTGTAATTTAGAAAATTTGCACCTACCGTTTGAGCATTATTGGCAATATTCATAGTTTTCGATATCGTCTGGCGTTACAAATAAATCAAATACAATAATTAGAATGGTGATTGATTCCGTGAATTAACAAGTTTATTTAATCCGCCCGAAAATAGTTTTGTTTCAATTTACAAGCGCGCTGGAGGGTCCAAACGTTGATTACTATTAAAATAAATGAATTTAATTGAAAAGTTTAATTCGGGGACGAATAAATTGATCGCGTTCACCGCAAAATGTTTGTGTACCTTTGTAATCCGTTTATTGGACGGCTTATAGGAGTTTATATGGGAAGTCGTTACGTAGTTTCAATATTAAATACGATTACCAAAATTACTGTCGGATATATTTAGATATTATTACTATATTATATAGTCGATTTAATTCAAATATTTTTAGTTAATAAATTGTTATTTGTGCAGCAAGAGGGCAAAGTTGTTTTTTGTTTCGTGTGATGATTTTGAGCCCTGAGCGTAGTGAGGGACTCAACAGCAGCACAGCACACATAGCTTTCCCCTCCGCAGTCAGAACACATATTACTTAGGAGACATAGAAATGACAAAAATAAATTGAAATAACTATTAAAAAACCGTAATTACATTATTACAAATATCTTTAAATTTTAGGGTATTACGCGTTTCCGAACGTGTTTTCTTTGAGGTCGAATTCCAAAATGGAATTTCGAAGGGGTTTGTTTTTTCACTCGTTTTTTTATTTGCATGTGAAAGAGACAGAGCACAGTAAAATTAGAATATTTCAAATTTATGGCTGACCAATGTCAATTCGTGGCACTGAAGATTGAAAAAGTAAAAAGCTACTTTGCTCCACGCTCGAATCAAAATCGCGTTTTGTTCGCTGTTGTCTCGCAGCAAAAGCGGCATGTTTGAGCTGTTGAGGTGAAAAATATTTTTTATGTGGTACATATTATAAAAAATATTTATAAGAAATATTAAGTATATTATAGATATTCACAATTTATAAAAAACCTTTGCTTTAGTTTTTTTTTTCCCTACCTATTCTAGTAACCTCGAGGGGTTTTTATAGATTCGCCGAGCTAGTAGGTGAGCTCACGGGGCTCAAACCTGACGACGTTGCTAACATTAGCCCTAGCAAGAGCAGCGGTTCGCAGAATCTACCATCGGATCGGAAACGCGACCCACTGAGAAGATCGGGCGAGAAACTCAATGGGCTGCGGTTTAGTAGCAGTCTCTTTCTTATTTAACGTTGATAAAGTCGCCTTTTAAGTAACTTCGTTTACAAAACTCATTTACGGCTGTCATCTCTGCCTCAAAATTCTATCATTCAACAAGATGAATTTTTAAAAATACCAATAATTTATTATTAGAATGCGTTTTTGTAATTTCTCAATGTATTTTTTTTTGGTTTCTCTCACCTATGACTTTTATCTTGCTGAAACATTTCTGACAACTCAGTTACTTAGGTTTATTTTCTCCCAAAGTAATTACAGGAAATATTGGTCATTTATGTGTTTAAAACAATTTAATTTATGAAAAAGTTAAGACTTTTTTAGGTCGTTTTCCAAATGTAACCAAATTCTCACTGAATCTTCGTGACATTTTCTTTAGTGACGAAGGTCGATAGCCGAGAAGAATGAGGGTCGTCTCCACATCTTATTCATTGTAATTTAGCAATCGTATTATGCATACGTACCACTCTTTCCATCATTTCTGAGTTTTTTTGGCAGTAGGAAATCTTCTTTAGGATAGGATCTTTAGGATATAGGAAATTTTCTTTCTTTTTTTTATTGCCCCTGTAGGCAGACGAGCATACGGCCCACCTGTTGGTGAGTGGTTACCGTCGCCCATGGACTTCAGCAATGCCAGGGGCAGAGCTAAGCCGCTGCCTACAAAATCTGTATGTGTATGTAAATATATACATCTGTTATTTTGTAAAAGTATTTAAGTTAGCAACTAGAGGATCATGAATTAAACTATTAAATAGGGAATCAATTGATATTAATGCTGCTGCGAATCCCATAATATAAAAGTTACAAGATATAGTAGTCAATTCAAAAAATACCTCACCAGTTCATATTCAGAAGATATATAGTCATTTAATTCAGGTAAATTCTTTAAATCTTGAATTTTACAGTACTAGGCTAGACTATAGACTATAGATAATATAAATCTATTCTCAATTAGACCACAGACTTGAACTGACAATAAAGAAAAGAGTATGGTAGTGTGTGTAATGTTTTATTTATTGATTTAATGAATTTTTATGCATAATTTAAAAAATATATTAACTTTATGCACTCCTTCTCTATATTCTCTATAAGTGTGGGAAATTTCATACTCCTTCGTCAGTGCAATTTTCATAAAAAGGGGTACAACGTTTTATGTAGATATTGGTTTACTGCGCATCTGTTAGTAATCCACAGAGTTCCTCGCCGTATCTTCTTAAGTGAATCGCGATTCTGATCTGGTGGTAGATCCAGCGAAGCACTGTTTTTGCCAGGGTTAGTGTTAGCAATTCTCTCAGGTTGAGCCAGTGAGCTCACTTACCCGTCGATGCGTAGCTGGAATAGCCCTTTAGGCTACCAACGATTAGATTTTTTTTTATTGCTTAGATGGGCGGACAAGCTCACAGCCCACCTTGAGATATAAGTTCTAAGGTCTCAAGTATAGTTACAACGGCTGCCCCACCCTTCAAACCGAAACGCATTACTGCTTCACGGCAGAAATAGGCAGGGTCGTTGTACCTACCTGCGCGGACTCACAAGAGGCCCTACCACCAGTAAACACCAGTGCTCACAAGAAGTCCTACCACCAGTACTCACAAGAGGTCCTACCACCAGGTAGGGTAAAAACCATTATTTTCTGTGTCTATCAACTTATTTACGTGGTATATGAAGTGAAAAATTCATATTATATCATAAGGTTCGAAAATGTTTTAAAACAGACTTCTAAAGCTTGAACGAATGAAATAATAAAAGAATCGACAGTAAAATTACAACGAAACTCAGCTTTAACTAATCAAATTAAACTTCTAAAAGCTGTAAATTATGAAGGCAAATCCTTAGACTAGCAACATTGAGCTTAGCAAATGAAAGTTTTAACAAAATTTCTATTATCATGAATATTTGAATTTTCATGCTTCATCCCTTTTGTATACGTGGCTTAGTTTAATAATTCGTGGTGTAATCTCATTATATATTGTTTGTTACATTTTAATAGTTTAAATTTTTATTTATTGCTTATATGAATGGACGAGCTCACCGCCCTTCTGGTGTTATGTGGTTACCGGAGCCCATAGACATCTATAACGTAAATGCCGCCACCCACCTTGAGATATGAGTTCTAAAGTCTCAGTATAGTTACAACGGTTGCCCCACCCTTAAAACCGAAACGCATTACTGCATCATGGCAGAAATAGACGGGGTGGTACCTACCCGTGCGGACTCACAAAAGGTCCTACCACCAGTAATTACATAAAACAATAAACATCACCACATTTCTTTGTAAAGACAAAATTATAGATATGACGGCGTTAACGATATTTATGTTATATAGCACGTGCAATAGGAGTGACTCACACAAGCAAGGTGCGCCGGCCGTGTCGTTCCACTCGTAAACAACAGCTGCAACAGAAGTGACTCATAAGCCAGCTGCGCCGGCTAGTATAAAAAGGCGGAACGTGCCTTGAAATGAACCTCATCATACGAGACTACTTGTCGAACCGTTCGTTCCGATATCGAGTCGAGGGAACGCGTTCCCGGCCCCGTCACGTCACAGCCGGAGTCCCGCAAGGCTCCGCCCTCTCCCCGTTACTATTCAGTTTGTATATCAATGATATACCCCGGTCTCCGGAGACCCATCTGGCGCTCTTCGCCGATGACACCGCCATCTACTACTCGTGTAGGAAGAAGGCGTTGCTTCATCGACGACTTCAGACCGCAGCTACCACCATGGGACAGTGGTTCCGGAAGTGGCGCATCGACATTAACCCCACGAAAAGCACAGCGGTGCTCTTCAAAAGGGGTCGCCCTCCGAACACCACGCTGAGCATCCCTCTCCCGACTAGGCGCGTCAACACCCCCGCCCCCGCCGTTCGCCCAATCACGATGTTCGACCAGCCCATACCGTGGGCCCCGAAGGTCAAATATTTAGGCGTCACCCTCGACAGTAGGATGACATTCCGCCCCCACATCAAGACGGTACGCGATCGTGCCGCCTTCATCCTAGGACGTCTCTACCCGATGATATGTAGGCGAAGTAAAATGTCCCTTAGAAATAAGGTGACACTCTACAAAACTTGCATACGCCCCGTCATGACCTATGCAAGTGTAGTGTTCGCCCACGCGGCCCGCATACACTTAAAATCCTTTCAAATCATTCAATCCCGTTTTTGCAGGATAGCCGTCGGAGCCCCGTGGTTCGTCAGGAATGTCGACCTCCATGACGACCTGGACTTAGAGTCCATCAGTAAGTATCTGCAGTCGGCGTCCATGCGCCACTTCGATAAAGCGGCACGACACGAGAACCCTCTCATCGTGGCCGCCGGTAACTACATTCCCGATCCTGCGGACAGAATGGAAAGCAGTCGACGTCGCCCAAAACACGTCATCTCGGATCCTCCCGATCCACTAACGGTGCTTTTAGGTACTTCAAGCACCGGTCACCGTTCTCGTCGAACCCGTCGCTTGCGACGAAGGGCTCGACGAGTAAATTAACTCTCAGACACAGCCCACTGAGTTTCTCGCCGGATCTTCTCAGTGGGTCGCGTTTCCGATCCGGTGGTAGATTCTGCGAAGCACGACTCTTGCTAGGGTTCGTGTTAGCAACATCGTCAGGTTTGAGCCCCGTGAGCTCACCTACTAAAGTTAGGGTTACGCTGACATAGCCGCTAGGGCTATCAGCTTAGGTAGGAAAAAAAAAAAAAAAAAATGAAATGAACATTCGTTCGACTGCGTTTGCCCGGTGCACTTACTACGTTGTTACGTTGTGTGATTCAGTGACTATTGTACGTACTGGTTAAAGATTGGATAAGTGAAAGTGAATTAAGTTATCATATTGTTGATTAAATCAGGAATCAAAAAGTGACCTCCTTTTACTTGGTGTTTAACAAAATAATGTCTACCCTCAAGCTTACAGATATGACTTTTAGAGAGAAGGGTATGAAAGGCAGCAATTTAGGTATTCAGTATTTCTTTCGGCTTTTCTAAGTCATTGCACATTATTAAAACTACTTTGATTGCTTAATTTCGCGTTTTTATTGTCAACATATCGGGGGGTAAGGCTATTTAGTTTAAGCAGCATTACGTTTAACACGCGACATTTATTTTTCTAATTATAGGTGCATTTTATTTGGTATTAGCATCAACGGTTCGATGTTTTTAATTGAACTTCAATGAAGCTTACTCCATTCAAATGGCTTAAGAAGTTTTTCTGTTATGATTTTTTTTCCAAATTTTAAATCACTTTCCTGTAAAGTTTCAATAATATCGTTTTTTTTTCCTACCTATGCTGATAGATTTGAGAGGCTATTTCAGCGTAACCTTAACTAGTAGGTGAGCTCACGGGCGTCAAACCTAACGACGTTGCTAACACGAACCCTAGCAAGAGCCGTGCTTCGCGGAATCTACCACCGGATCGGAAACGCGACCGAGAAGATCCGGCGAGAAATTCAGTGGGATGTATCTGTGGGTTAATTTACTCGTCGAGCCCTTCGTTGCAAGCGACGGGTTCGCCGAGAACGATGACCAGACGCTTATACCAAATAGCCTTTTACCTCTCGATATTATTTCCGAGATTCCAAATTCATTTCACGATTTCCGTATAAAAAAAGTTAAGTAGTGTTCATTGTGTTTAGAATTTGTTAATGATAACAAGCACTCGTTGTTCATATGACCAAAAGAGTAAATCAAAATTAGCACAATATTCTTTAATAACAAACAAAAGAAAAAACAGTATAAAAACCTCGGCGACTGCAGAAACCAATCTGCCAGATGATTAAAGTGGAGCAGCCACTTCAGTAATTGAACCCAGCGCGGTTAGATCATAAAAACATTGAGGATAAATCGTGAAAGATGTTTCAGGGTAAGGCGGATATTTCAAGACGTCACCGTACAAACTATCGCTTCAATTTTTTCCTTTTGAGACTATAAAAGAAATTCATTTCGTTGTGTACACAACTCCAACTAAGGTATTTCGATTTGATCTTGTTTTAAAACATGATCTATATAAAAATATATAACTAGTCAGGTCATAGGTATTGTCACACAGTAAAAACTTTTCTTTTAGAATGCTGGCCACAAAAAAGTTTATTGAATTCGAATTTCGAATTGTTCATGAAAATAAAAATGTATACTTTTAGAATTTTACTCATTTTTAAATATGGAGTGGACGCTTAAAGAAGACCGTGTTGCAGTTATTGCGTCGCATCGTTGCGGTTAAGCGCCAATTCAAAATTTTTAACATACTGAAAATTTTGAATATAACCAAAAGATTCGTTTATCGTACCATCAAACGATACAATGAAGACTCTAGTGTAGATGACAGGTCAAGAAGTGGTCGCCCTCGGTCTGTTAGGACTCCAGCAGTGATAAAAGCTGTGAAGGCGCGAATTCAAAGAAATCCCAAACGTAAGCAGAAACTGTTGGCCCTTCAGATGGGGTTAAGAAGAACCACGGTGAAAAGGGTGTTAAATGAAGACTTAGGGCTTCGGGCATATCGAAGAAAAACAGGACATCGTTTGAATGCTCGTCTAATGGACCTGAGACTGAAGAGATGCCGCGCTTTGTTGAAGCGGTACGCGGGAAAAAAGTATCGGGAAATTCTTTTTTCGGATGAAAATATTTTTACCGTAGAAGAGAGCTACAACAAACAAAATGATAAGGTGTACGCACACAGTAGTGAAGAAGCGAGCAACCGTATTCCGCGTGTCCAACGAGGTCATTTTCCATCCTCGCTCATGGTATGGTTGGGAGTTTCTTATTGGGGCTTAACAGAGGTACATTTTTGTGAGAAAGGTGTAAAAACGAATGTAGTTGTGTATCAAAATACAGTCCTGACGAACCTTGTGGAACCTGTTTCTCATACCATGTTCAATAACAGGCACTGGGTATTCCAACAAGATTCGGCGCCAGCTCATAGAGCGAAGAGCACACAAGACTGGCTGGCGGCGCGTGAAATCGACTTCATCCGGCACGAAGACTGGCCCTCCTCCAGTCCAGATTTGAATCCGTTAGATTACAAGATATGGCAACACTTGGAAGAAAAGGCGTGCTCAAAGCCTCATCCCAATTTGGAGTCACTCAAAAAATATATTTCTAGGTCTATTAAAATCATTTCAATCCTACAGCTAGATTCGTTAAAATAGATTTTTTTTCAGGTATTTCTCATGTATATTTTAAATTAATTTCAACTTTAGTCTACTGTGAAGTTCAGGCATTGTCGCAACTGAAATCACCATAATCAAAATACCAGTTTCGATAACATCAAAAATATTGACTAGTATTTCTTGTATCGTGATATTGAATAGCCACATCATACTTAGTACTACTAGTTTAATCACTTTTGCCTTTCAAGCGTCGATATAATACAGTAACTCAAGTAAGACACAGCGTGAACATTAAGACTTCAGGTCGTATTTTGTTGCTATTGTAAAAAGAAACACCTCACAACCTATCACTATGTTCTATTGAAATCCAACTTTTTTTTCCTACCTATGCTAATAGCCTTGAGAGGCTATTTCAGCTTCTCCTTGACGTGTAGGTGAGTTCACGGGGCTCAAACCGGAAGTATTGCTAACACTGGTCCTAGCAAGAGCAGTGCTTCGCGGAATCTACCATCGGATCGGAAACGCAACCCACTGACGAGAAACACAGTGGGCTGTGTCTATGGGTTAATTTATTCGTCGAGCCCTTCGTCGCAAGTGACGGCTTCGGCGAGGATGGTGACCGGTGCTTGAGGTACCTAAAAGCACCGTTAATGGATCGGGAGGATCCGTAATGACGTGTTTAGGGCTTGGCTTAATATAATAAGGCTGTTGGTAAGCATAGAGTAATTCCACATGGTTATCACACATAAGATCTATTACAATGCAAATACAAACAATTCTATGAAACGCTAACATTGCTTGTTTATTACAAAAAGCCGCGTCTTAGTTTTTACACTATTAGCCATTTTGTAACGGATATAGCAACTATAACTTCTTTTCAATAAACAAATGGAATTGGAATGGCAGAAGCTCCCGGCCACACAGGGCAGGGGCAAAGTGGATGCAGGAATGAGATGAGGGCGGGGCGGGTGGGAGGTCTGTTCGCAGCGTGCTCATACAGCCAGTTCGTAAAACAAGTGAGTTTCGCTACAGTAGTAAGGCTAGCTCTCTCCACTAATTAAATGCTTCTGAAACGCAGCTCTCGTTGTCACGGTTTTTATACACTTTCATCGGATTTTTTTTTACTCGTAGACACGAACGAGTTTAATATTTTCAATTTTAATCATAATGCATATTTTGTTATTAGAAATGTGGAGCCAAAAATATGTTTTGTATACTTCATTCATTCTTCATTACCTCTCCCGCTAAGTAATGGAGTCCGATTTATGTATGGGTCTATTATTCTGCAATTTAGATTAGACAGCAGAATTACTATTACTCTAGCGAGATAGTCTACATTTTATTTTTTATTGCTTAGATGGGTGGACGAGCTCACAGCCCGCTCACGAGCACATAGACATCTACGATGTAAATGGGCCTTGAGATATAAGTTCTAAGGTCGCAGTATAGTTACAACGGCTGCCCCACTCTTCAAACCGAAACGCACTACTACTTCACGGCAGAAATAGGCGGGGTGGTGGTACCTACCCGTGCGGACTCACAAGAGGTCCTACCACCAGTTGGCGGTTGGCGAAGCGTTGTCATGTTAACGTACTCCGATAGATTCGTAAATACTAAAGCTGAGTTTGTCTCACATTACCAAATCGTGAACGATCATATTAATTTAGACTGTGGACGTAATCAGCAAGATTAAGGGCGGAATGATTTACTAATATTAATTTACCTAAAAAACCTACAAAACGAGCCGATAAAACCGAAGGTATAATACAAATAGTGGAGACAGTGTGAACATTGACAAACACCTAACATCGGGCGGTGAGCTTGCGCGAAAATGAAACAATATCTTCACAGCTATATTACTAGTTCTAGTATTAACACACCTCAGTATAAGTGCTCTAAAATTTAGGAGTCCTCCTTACGTCGTTTTCCTCACTGTTAAGCATCGTGACCACCCTTCTGTATCACCTTCTCAAGCACCATCTTTCTCCATCTGTCCCTGTCTCTGGCGGTGTGTAGGGCGTTGTGAAACGTGGAATCAAGAGCGATGCGGATCTGGTCGGACCAACGTACTGGACTGCGGCTCCGAGGCCTTTCCCATCCACTTTACCAGTCACGATGAGCCTCTCTAGGTTATTGCCTTCCTTTCTTGCAACGTGACCGAAGTATTTAAGGACTCTGGAAATTTAGGAGTAAAACTTAAGAAATTTGACTTGAAAAATGAATATTATATTTGAACACAAAACCACGTCAACCGCGGAGCATTTCTATAACGAAACAGCAAAATGTGGATCGAATGAGAGAGAAAAAAAAATAGTAATATTTTCGGGAGATCGAAATATAATTTAGACGTATTGAAAACATGTCTTTTTGTATATTGAATAATAAAAGAATTCTTTTCGATATCCAACGTCGAGATGGCGCACACCAATTTCATTTTCGCGTGTAGACGTTATGTAAATTTTATATACAAGAGACTGTTTTTTTTTTGTTTTGTTACACGGCTATTTTTCCGGCAGGTGGTGCTTCGCTGCAATTGGATTTAGATTAGAGAATACAATGTGGGTATTGGCTTTTTGACGTAACCGGAAAGAAATGTGAACGGAAAATATTCGGATACCAATATACATATACGAAGGCAAAGAAGAGGGGTTCACCGTATCATCGTTTTCCATATTTGATCACAGACATATGTGGGTAATCGGGCGAGGCGAATACGAAGAGGTAACTTTAGGTTTTGCGTTATAATTACAAGTTAAAAACAATAAGTGACAAAAAAATAATTGGTTGGACGATAATTTTACGTGATAACGCCAGTAGACATATTCGAACACACACAACTGACGTCACGCGAGAAGAGAGCTAAATATGTTACAAGCCAACGCTTGGACAACGATCGTGCCTCTCTATCGCTTGTACCGCGCTCTCGCTCGCACGCTCAGGCTCAGACGGAACGTGACACTTTTTCGTGCGTGCAGCCGGTGTTCATGTATTTATAAGATGTTATATTGTCATATGATATCACAATCAGATCTAAAAACAGAAGACACTCCATCAAATATGTAGTACAAGTTTTTCGTGTCAAAATATTGCCTAAAAGTGGGTATTGCGTCAGACCCCAAAATCCCACTGTCAGTATTTACACACGATAGTTCAAGGAGCTGCATTTTTGTTGTTTTGTTGAAAAATTCGTTTTTGAATATTCATTTTTTTATGGCACTGCTGGTAAGGCGCATCCTGTTCCATATCCGTTTTTGAAGGTTTCTTAAGTGTAATTGAGACTTGCGACCTCATGTTTCGTGATGAATCCTAAAGATCCTGGTTCTTTTAAGCCTAGCATTTAAAACTACACAATAACAAGTCATGTGAGGCTCTTAGCTTTGTTTCTTGCAAAAAAAAATGTGCAGCCAAACAACATGACTTCACAGACGATGAACAATAGTTTCAAGGAGTAACTCTTTTACTTACCGGTCAGATAGCGGTCACTACTTCCTATCAGATGGATCATAAGCCCGTTTGTCGATAAGTATTAAAAATGTTCTTATATTGTACGGTCTGTAACATACCTAACTCAAAGCGCGCCGTGCGTCGGCGTTGTGGTGTCAAATTATTTTATTATATTCTTGTTTAGTAACGCTTCCATCCTCAACGAGCTAAAAGTTGACCAGAGGCTATCCACCAAATGCCTATATAGAGTGCTCCAATATTTTGGTCATATAGCAAGAAAACCCTCTGACAACCTGGAGAGACTCATAGTGACGGGTAAAATAGATAGAAGATGATCCAGAGGTCGGAGCCGAAAAAGATGGAGTGACCAAGTGTCTGAGTGTCTGGACATGAGACTGAGCCACGCACTATGCCATTGACCGACAAAAGTGGCTACAAATTACAAAAAAAGATCACAAGCGGGCGTATCACGATGCTCAGCAATGAGTGATCGACTGAAGGAGGAGGATAGCAGTGCACTTAGCAACACGTACTCGTTAACACGCTACCATTTGTACTTAATTATCATAATAAAGGTGCTCAAACAACATACTCTTTTGGAACTCTACAAACTTCCCCTTGGAACATATATAAATATATTACACATAATTAATATAAGTACACTTTGATTATTTCTCTATTTCGTTGGTTGTATGACTTCATTTCCCAGAAGCTAGAACAGGATCCATTAGACGAGGCGTTGGCAGTAATTAGCATTCAGAATCGGCATTGTTCCAGCTTCGCTAGCCCTCCCCTCCCTGATGAGAGAGCCGTCTTTTGCAGCATAATGATTAACTGAGGAGTGTACAAGAGTGAAAAACAAGAGTGAGAGGCTATGATTTTATCAATTATTCTGAAAATACAAAAAAAAACCGAATAAAATGTCATATTTTCGTCACTTTGTTTTCATTTGAAAATCTAAATTTTAGTGGGAGTGCTTACAATATGTGAAACGCAAATCAGAGAAACAAAAATGGATTAAGTAAAATAAACTTTACTGGTGGTAGGACTTCTTGTGAGTCCGCACGGATAGGTACCACCGCCCTGCCTTTTTCAGCCGTGTAGCAATGATGCGTTTCGATTTGAAGAGTGGGGCGGCCGTTGTAACTATTTTTTTTTTTTTTTTTTTTTATTGCTTAGATGGGTGGACGAGCTCACAGCCCACCTGGTGTTAAGTGGTTACTAGAGCCCATAGACATCCACAACGTAAATGCGCCACCCACCTTGAGATACAAGTTCTAAAGTTTCCCGTATAGTTACAACGGCTGCCCCACCCTTCAAACCGAAACGCATTACTGCTTCACGGCAGAAATAGGCAGGGTGGTGGTACCCACCCGCGCGGACTCACAAGAGGTCCTACCACCAGTAATTACGCAAATTATAATTTTGCGGGTTTCATTTTTATTACACGATGTTATTCCTTCACCGTGGAAGTCAATCGTGAACATTTGTTGAGTACGTATTTCATTAGAAAAATTGGTACCCGCCTGCGGGATTCGAACGCCGGTGCATCGCTCAACACGAATGCACCGGACGTCTTATCCGTTAGGCCACGACGACTTCAAACTATACTGAGACCTTAGAGCTCATATCTCAAGGTGGGTGGCGGCATTTACGTTGGTATCCAACCTAACCTAAACATCAGCCCGCTGAGTTTCTCGTCTGATATTCTCAGCGGGTCGCGATTCCGATCCAGTAGTAGATTCATTCGCGAAGCAGCTGCTCCTGAATTGTTAGGTCTCCTTTGGAGGCGCTCGGCAACTGTTAGTAAATCCTATCCTTCCTGACTGAGCCCTTGGTCGCCCATATGCCCTGGTAAAACAGGAAAGGCCTTCGGGCCACCACTAATCTCTAAAACATAAAAAAAAACACAGTCCATGATGCTCTACACTCGACGGCAGATAGGAACATATGGCGTAAAGTGATACAATAAACTGTTATTGCGAGGAGGTGGTCAAGACTAACAGCATTGAGAAAACTGAAGCGAGGAGGAAGAGGAGAAAAACAAACCAATGTCAATATCATATATTCGACCGATAAGAGGTTTTATCTCACTTCGAATAATAATAAAATAGCTCTTTAACCTAAATTCACGGCTTCTATACAAAATATGTACCTATAAATTTATAAAATACCACTCCTTTATTTGCTTTTCAAAGAAAACGCATCACAAAAGAACGCGTTCCTGTAAAATAATTAACGATATAACAGACTTAGTAGTAGCCGGCTTGCAATTAATGCAAGTGGCAGCTTCCATAATTGAATTCTGTATATTTAAAATAAATATTAGTTTTAGTTAGTAATTTTCTAAGCTGCCTCGCTAATGGTTTAAGTGTTTTATTATTGAAATTCAATTAATTAGTTTCACGAAGCTATTTTAATTATTCAAATTTATTTATGTCTCTTCTTAATATAAACATGAAGATTAATCTGTCTTTGGAATTTGGTTTTAATTTTCTTTTGTGAATGCCAATATTATAGCGTAATACTTCGTATATATGTATATATTTTTTACTGGTGGTAGGACCTCTTGTGAGTCCGCGCGGGTGGGTACCACCACCCTGCCTATTTCTTCCGTGAAGCAGTAATGCGTTTCGGTTTGAAGGGTGGGGCAATCGTTGTAACTATACTTGAGACCTTAGAACTTGTATCTCAAGGTGTGTCACCCATTTACGTTGTGGATGTCTATGGGCTCCAGTAACCACTTAACACCAGGTGGGCTGTGAGCTCGTCCACCCATCTAAGCAAGAAAAAAAAAAGTATACATTTTAGTATAGTGTTTTTACAATACAACATCTCAGTTATTTAGTTCTATTTTATCACATAATCATATGTTGACTTTGATATTTATATTATTGTTTTAGAATTCTTTTTTTTGCTCATATTAAATCATAAATAGTCATAAATGTCGGATTGGTATGAACGGAACATTTAGGGTACTATTTTTTTCCATTAGAAAAACCGAATTAAAAAAATCTTAGTTTCAAGAATTAATCAAAAATTTAATTTTAACTAAAGCTTATTTGATACTAAGTAACCTATCAGACTGTTTGCGAGTGTCCATTTATAACACGCGGCGTCCCGTGAGTGAAGATATTAAATTCCGCTTGTCTTCAGTGAAAAATGAATTAGATAATTGCTCGTTGCCAGAATCGGGTGGCTTGCAGCAAATTCCATTTGAAATGGATTTAGTTAAAACTGATTTACTATCTATCTGATATATATAAAAACAGGCAAAACAAAACATTTCAGTGCCATTTTCACTTCTTT
Organism: Bombyx mandarina; assembly: GCF_030267445.1. Classification (NCBI taxonomy): domain Eukaryota; kingdom Metazoa; phylum Arthropoda; class Insecta; order Lepidoptera; family Bombycidae; genus Bombyx; species Bombyx mandarina. Next base: position 8,544,683 of record NC_143214.1, read on the forward strand.
TTTATGCTCTGGGTGAGGTTGAGTAATAAATGTTTTTGGCACTTTTTCACTAGCACTTTTTTTTGGTAAATTTTCACATAGCAGGCTTTTTTTGGAAAAATCAACAAAGAAATAAAAAAAATGTTTAGGTAGTGAAGATTATATAAAATTTATCTTAATTTTTTTATAGTTATGGTCGAATTTTATTCGCAGAACGATCACCTAACTGTTTATTATTTTGCTTTTAAATATCAACAAGCAAAAATTAGTATAAAAGTATAAAATTTTATTTATTTATTTCAAAGACCAAAAAATCTAACTCACGGCCTAGTGTTTAGTAGTTTCTGGAGCCCATAGACATCATCATTTTGAAGTCGTCGTGGCCTAAAGGATAAGACGTCCAGTGCATTCGTGTTGAGCGATGCAACGGTGTTCGAATCTGAGGCGGGTACCAATTTTTCTAATGAAATTCGTACTCGACAAATGTTCACGATTGACTTCCACGGTGAAGGAATAACATCGGGTAATAAAAATCAATCCCGCAAAATGATAATTTGCGTAATTACTGGTGGTAGGACCTCTTGTGAGTCCGCGCGGGTAGGTACCACCATCCTGCCTATATCTGCCGTGAAGCAGTAATGCGTTTCGGCTTGAGGGGTGTAGCAGCCATTGTAACTACTTGAGACCTTAGAACTTATATCTCAAGGTGGGTGGATCATTTACGCCGTAGATGTCTATGGACTCAGTAACCACTTAACACCAGGTGGGCTGTGAGCTCGTCCACCCATCAAAGCAATAAAAAAAAACTGTACGTTATATTTCGCAATAATTATTTTACATATTACGTGCATTAATATTTCCGTAATTATCTTCAACTTTTTATGCTGACGACCGTTGTTAACAGGTAATTCATGTAAGTGCAAGACCTGCAGACTCTTTCAACTAAAATACTTAATACCTACATTCAATGTACCATAATGTTCTAAAAGCAAATACGCTGTACAATGATTAACGAACCTTTCTGTGATGAATTTATAACGTAACGTGAAATCTAACACTTTTTAATTAAAAATTAAAGGGCGTGATCACAAGAAACGGCTTTATTTATTTGTGTTTAATACATTAAAACTTAAGAAGCGGTTATTTTAATGCAAGGCGCACGGGAAATGAAGTCTCTATTAGCCGGAGGGGTTGCAAGGCGCCCCGTCACCTTTGTGCACGAGATAATTTGCATTTTGGCAAAGATTATGCATATTTTACAGAATTCATTTCACAATTGATTCGATGAATAGCCAGTCATGATGAAGTAAATGTTATTATATAGTATAATTAATTGTATTGTATAATCTATATTGTATTGTATAGTATAAAAATAGTACCTAAATGTTTACTGGTGGTAGGACCCCATTTGAGTCCGCACCGGTAGGTACCACCGCCTCGCCTATTTCTGCCGTGAAGCAGTAATGCGTTTCGGCTTGAAGGGCGGGGCAGCCGTTTTAACTATACTGAGACCTTAGAACTTATATCTCAAGGTGGGTGGCGCATTTACGTTATAAATTTCTATGGGTTCCAGTGACCACTTAACACAAAGTGGGCTGTGAGCTCGTTCACCCATCTAAGCAACTTAAATAAAAATATATTTTTTTATGTACTTCACGATTGCATCTTATTATTTTAAGCCGCCTCGTCACTCATATGACAAATGCAATTGAAACTTCTAGATTAATGGTTCTGTTAATATAGCATGGGATTAATATTATATCGAGAGGGAGAGCTATTTCGTTTAAGTAACATTTCCCTCAATACACGACATTTATCTTTGTAATTAAAGGTCCGTTTTATTTGGTATTAGCATCAACAATTCGATGAAAAGTGACCTAACCTACAATTTTCCATATTCGTGCTTATATAATACTAGCTGTCCCGGCAAACATTGTTTTGCCATATATAAGATTTCTAGGGAATTTCTAGTGTAGAAAAAAAAACTAACTTATTGTAAGTGTGTAAGGATGTGGTAAATGAGTGAAAGAGGCATGTAGCGCTGTGAACGTTGAGGGAATATATAATAAAAATAACAAAACCTCATTCAACCACATAATACCTCATTATAACAAAAAAAAAGTCCAAATAAAAAAAAAAATGTTAGGGGTGGACAACCTAAAAAAAAAAAAAAAAATGGACAACCTTAATCACTTAGGGGTATGAAAAATAAATAGTAGCCGATTCTCAGGCTTACTGAATATGCATAAAAAATTTCATGAGAATCGGTCAAGCGGTTTCGGAGGAGTATGGGAACGAACATTGTGACACGAGAATTTTATATATTAGATATTGCAATTTATTTAAAACATTATAAATTTTCAAAGCAAAACCCCTAGATAACAGATGGCTTTGTGAACATTATTTTGCGCGTATTGTTTTTTTTGCCTACGAAACAGTGTATAAGTAAATTCGAACCTCATTATCTCCATACTATGGTAAGATTAGGCCAGTTTTGCGCCGACAGCCTCAATTGAACTTCAATTAAATTTATCCTATTCAAATACCTGAAGTAGTTTTTTGTTATGATTTTTTTTTTTTTAATTTTTAAATTTAAATGGCTCTCTTGCAAAGTTGCAAAGACATGTCGTTAAAACCAAATAGCCTATCACCGCTCGATGTTTTTCTCTATGGGCTTTCTTTTAGAAAGATTGAAATATTGTGCTGACAACCGTCTAACATTTAACAAAAACTACTTATAGAAGCTATTATGTGAATGAATTCGTCTAAATGCGGCACAATAAAAGCAAGATCAAACCGTAAAGGTATTTCGAATTAATAAAGACTTGTTAATGATTTTGCCCAATACAATTTCCTATAACTTTATTCAGTGACATTTGTTCTTATTAATATTTTAAAAAAATTTTTTTATTGCTTAGATGGGTGGACGAGCTCACAGCCCACCTGGTGTTAAGTGGTTACTGGAGCCCATAGACATCTACAACGTAAATGCGCCCCCCACCTTGAGATATAAGTTCTAAGATATCAGTATAGTTAAAACGGCTGCCTCACCCTTCAAACCGAAACGCATTACTGCTTCACGGGAGAGATAGGCAGGGTGGTGATACCTACTCGTGCGGACTCACAAGAGGTCCTACCACCAGTAAATAACATATAGTAATACATAAAATTTCAGTATAATTTCAATACAGCAATACATCTCTTCTTAGTCGCGTACTTCATTGCTGAAGGTCGTGTTCCTGAGAGCCCTTCGTGGCTCTTTGGCACCATCAGTTTCTATTTCCTTCGGTTTTCGGCTTCGCTCAGGGCGGTCGCAACAGAGAGTCCAGTGAGCGCAGTTACCTGATCTGACCAACGGTTTGGTGGCCGGCCGGCGGGTCTTTTCCCTTCTACCTTGCCCACCACAGTTAATTTTTCAAGGTTGTGTGGTGGCCGCCGAGCAATGTGACCAAAGTAACCAAGAACCTTCTGGTAGCAAATCGTCGACAGTCTTGTTTCTATGCGAAGTTGCTCGAGGACAGATTTGTTACAATTTCCTATATCATATAATTCAGTGACATTTGACAAATGACATTTAAATTCATATTTTATTCAAAATCGTATACGCAATAAGCAAACTCTAAAGCTGATTGAGTTTTATTAACAAATTTCTGAATGAATTCAGAATTAGCGCGTCTTGAAATTTGCCAACTTCTAAATTATTATTTACGCTCAATACCTTCTATAAAATACCTACTCTATGCAATCTAACGGGGCACTTAATTAAATGTTCAGGGCAAGTGCTCATTTCGTTATATTAAATCACGTGATAGCTAAAACGTGTCGCTACTAAATCATTATTCTTGATATACGAATGGGTGTTACAATTTAAAAAAAAAACTGTAGTTAAAGTTTCTGCTTTTTAAAATAAAGCGCACAAAATAACCACGAAATACTTTCTTTTCAATAAATAGTTTTAGATTGGAGAAGCTAATGATGACTGGCAAGGTGAACGGAAGAAGACCACGAGGTAGAGGCCCGACATGTTGGACTGACCAGATTCGCACTACCCTCGACACCACAGTTCACGATGCTCTACTCTCGGCGGCAGATAGAGGCAAATGGCGTGGAATGGTCCGTAATAAACTCTTGTTGCGAGGAGGTGGTCACGTCCCTCAGTATTGAGGAAACCGAAGCAAGAAGAAGAAGGCGCTATTGCTAACGAAATAAATAGCTTAGCTTAAATAGTTTTATAACGTTATAATCTCTAAATTGACATTTTGGTAGAGTAATTTAGAGTAATTACCACCGTCTCGTATGTTCGGCGCGAAGCCATCTTGTATTTAATTTAAGCGGTAGGGCAGCCGTTATGGAATACAAACGAGGTTTCGACCTCACGTTACAAGTTGAATGGTGAATTTCACGTTATGATCTCTATGGGTTACGATACCAACTTACTATGGTCATAAATCTAGAAAAAAAGCGGTTTAAATGTTCAGTGTACAGCGCGCTGCATGACGCCGTGGACAAGGGAAAGTGGAAAAAGATCTTAAGATTGAAGCTCATGGATGATGGTGGTCAGGACCCTCAGACATGAGGAACACGACTCGAGGAGGAGGAAATGTTCAGTAAGATCACGAATGGATACTAATAATCGTACCATAGGTGTGTATGCACGTTTTATGCATAGTGTGAGATATTTTATGAAACTAGTGGTCCCGCAGTAGTGAAATTCGACTATAATTATTTGTAATTATAATTTTGAACATTATTATGGTTCTATTATTAAATACTTTACTTCTATAATCCCAGATTTCATCAAGACTACACTATAGACAGATAATATTAAATACAAACTACATTTAATCAATTCTCAATTTGATCCTTTTTTTTTTTTCCTACCTAAGCTGGTAGCCTGGAGCGGCTATTCCAGCGTAACCGCAACTAGTAGGTGAGCTCACGGGGCTCAAACCTGACGACGATGCTAACACGAACCCTAGCAAGAGTCGTGCTTCGCAGAATCTACCACCGGATCGGAAGCGCGACCCACTGAGAAGATCCGGCGAGAAACTCAGTGGGCTGTGTCTGAGAGTTAATTTACTCGTCGAGCCCTTCGTCGCAAGCGACGGGTTCGACGAGAACGGTGACCGGTGCTTGAAGTACCTAGAAGCACCATTAGTGGATCTGGAGGATCCGAGATGACGTGTTTTGGGCGACGTCGACTGCTTTCCACTCTGTCCGCAGGATTGGGAATGAATTTGACCACAGACTTTAAGCAATAAGAAAAGTTTGACCATAAACAAATAGTATTTATCTGTGAGTGCCTGGGTGTGTCAAATACACGGTTTATTGATTTAATGTATTATTAATGCATAATTTAAAAAAAAAATTAGCATTCTGCACTCCTTCTCTATATTCTCTATAAGTGTGGGAAATTTCATACTCCTCCGTCCGCGCAATTTTCGTAAAAATGGGTACAAAGTTTTTGCTTCACGTATTAATACATAGATAAGCCAGCTTCGGTCATTAATAATATAACGTATTATTTATAACTGTAACTAAGAAATCAACCCTTTATGTTTATCATTATACTCTGTCCCAATTACGAAGACCTGTTTGACGGATGTTATTATTATGTTATTGTTTGTGTGAATTAATTGTATGATTTAAATTGATGGTGTAATTTTTAAATGATGATTTACGACTATGAACAAAAAATTATTATTATTTCAAAATATGCGAAACGTGAAGAATTACGTTCTAAGAAGTGTTTCAAAGGGACTTCGTAATTGGAATAGAGTATAGTGATGTAGAGGTAAAATTTAACAATTTTTGTGTTACATTTCGATTGACTTTAACTTTTGAATCATAATTTTTTTAACACCATACACTTTTTTAAACATAGCTAAGATAAGGCCATTAATTAGCACTAAGATACACAAGTTTAAAAAATATTTTTATTCTTACCACTGTAGACAGACGATCGTAGGGCTCCTTCCTGATGGTAACTGGTTACTGTGGCACATGACCACTAGTCAATACTGAACATAAACGCTTAAACATTCATGCTTAAGTTTGCACATGAAGATAGTCTTTATGGTTATCTTAACACGTGGACTGCCATATTGTAGGTAAACTTTTTTTTCTACCTATACTGATAACCTTGAGAGGCTATTTCAGCTTCTCCTTCATTTGTAGGTGAGCTCACGGGGCTCAAACCGGGAGGGTTACTAACACTGGCCCTAGCAAGAGTGCTTCGCAGAATCTGCCACCAGATTGGAAACGCGGCTTACTGAAAAGATTCGGCGAGAAACTCAGTGGACTATGTCTATGGGTTAATTCATTCGTCGAGCCCTTCGTCGCAAGCGACGGGTTCGACGAGGACGGTGACCGGTGCTTATGGTACCTAAAAGCACCGTTAATGGATCGGTAGCATCCGTAATTACGTGCTTAGTGCGACGCCAGATGGGCTGAGAGCTCGTCCACCCATCTCAGCAATAAAAAATATAAAATAAAAGGGTGAGATTGAATCTATTTCTAAGAGACCTAAAATATTAAAATATATTAACAAACAAAAGAAGGCAAAGTTAGCCAATCCAGGCGCTTAGTAACAGAAATCGACATAATTACTTCAGTGCGCCGCGTAGGACACGGGCGACCTGCGTAGCAGTCAACATAACTAACTACATCATTTTCTTTGCAACCTCTGTAATAGTTTGTATTTTTAATGTGTTTCTATTACCTTACATTTCCGAAGCATAAAAGCTTTTGCTTCAAAAGTAGTAAAAAAAAAAAAAACATGTCATACAGACTTAATATAGGACACAAATTTTATTAAAACATTACGTGACTCGCTTCTAAATGGATTTCTTTGAAATATTTCAGGCAGTTACAAGTGATATTTCTATTACGTTTTCGAGTGTTAGGTACTTAGAGAATTTGGGGATGATCTAAGAGGGTCCTTAAGGGGGAGACAGTAACCTTTGTTACTTTAATGGAATAGAATAAAAATGTTTTTTTTTAATCGGCGTCCTTTTTTGACTGAAGGTTGACATTTTAAAATTCTCCAGTGACGGGGTGCACACAGGGTTGCTATCATCAGATACAACATCATCTTCATACATTTTGTTCAGACCCCAAATAGCACGACCGATAGCTAATGAATATTTTTAACGATTTTATGATTGTTAAAATCATAACCAATAATAGATGAATCGTATCGGAACCGATGTCTTTTATGAGATGACTGGTACGTTTCTATGTATTATCTATGTAAGTAGTAATAGTAGTTTTATTTTTCCAATTGGAAAGGCAAAGGTATCATACCATATAGCCTAATATATTTTTTTATATGACAAATGATTTTATGAAATGAAATGAAGTTGATTAATATGAAACATGGCATGAAATGAAATGAACTGAAATGAATTGAAATGATATGGGATGAAATGTAATCTCAGTAAAATGGTGGCCATCTACTGAGATTTTTTCAGTAGATTTTTTGGAGGATTCCGAGAAGTTACGTTCAGCGGCTTTGTTTGATTTTCCCACATTTGTGCACTTTCACAGATACTAAACAGTTAATAAATCACCATTATTACACATTTAAACCTGAAGAAACACTAAATAGATTTTTACTGGTGGTAGGACCTCTTCCGAGTCCGCGCGGGTGGGTACCACCACCCTGCCTATTTCTGCCGTGAAGCAGTAATGCGTTTCGGTTTGAAGGGTAGGGCAGCCGTTGTAACTGTACTGAGATCTTAGAACTTATATCTCAAGGTGGCTGGCGCATTTGCGTTGTAAATGTCTATGGGCTCCAGTAACCACTTAACACCAGGTGAGCTGTGAGCTCGTCCAACAATCTATGCTATAAAAAAAAAGACAAAATAAAACAAATCACAGAACTTCACTCCTCGTGTTCCCGCCAATAAGTCTTATATGTATATGTAAGTAACAATGAGGACCATCGACAAGCAGCCTGTATTGACATTGACATTTTATAAGTTTGACAACTGACAGGCTGAGTGTTCTCACGAGTGACACATTCGGTTCATGTAATATCTCGCTATGTAGTAGGTTACCTGTTGCGACATACATATTAGCTCCATTATGGCACAGAGTATCCATATCCGTTCTGAAGAAGAATTGTTTAAATGAACACCTCCGTGACGCCTATTCAATCCCGATTCTGCAGGATAGCCGTCGGAGCATCATGGTTCCTGAGGAACGAGGATCTCTACGATGACCTGGAGTTCGACTCTGTCAGTAAGTATCTGCAGTCGGCGTCGATGCGCCACTTCGATAAAGCGGCACGACACGAGAACCCTCTCATCGTGGCCGCCGGTAACTACGTTCCTGATCCTGCGGACAGAATGGAAAGCAGTCGACGTCGCCCCAAACACGTCATTTCGGATCCTCCCGATCCACTAACGGTGGTTTAAGGTACCTCAAGCACCGGTCATGGTTTTCGCTTGCGACGAAGGGCTCGAGTAAATTAACCCTCAGACACAGACTACTGAATCTCTCGCCGGATCTTCTCAGTGGGTCGCGTTTCCGGTCCGGTGGTATATTCTGCAAAGCACTGCTCTTGCTAGGGCCAGTGTTAGCAACATTTCCCGTTTTAACCCCGTTTTAACCCCGTGAACTCACCTACATGTTAGGGTGAAGCTGAAATAGCTTCTCAAGGCTATCAGCATAAGTAAAAAAAAAGAGCGTAATACAAAAACAATTTAGATAAATTCCTTAATACCCTGTACATTCACTTGTTTCAGTTTCCGACTCAATATTAACAACCAAGACATTTGAAAATTTCAAATATTATGCATTAAAATAGCTCGCCCCACCAGATATAGCTTGAGGAGGGAAATTAATAAGTGCTTATTATCATCTGCTTACCGCGACGGTGGTTCTTGGACGAGTTCCAGCAAGTAAGGTAATAACATAAACGGCTTTTATAACTTATACTATGCGATAATACTGTCTCATGTTAGCTAGTTTCCAGTAGCATTGTAGTAGGCAATCTAGTTTCCAAATGTATAAATGATTTATTTAATTCGTGGCCTAAAGGATAAGACGTCCGGTGCATTCGTATATAGCGATGCACCGGTGTTCGAATCCCGCAGGCAGGTACAATTTTTCTAATGAAATACGTACTTGACAAATGTTCACGATTGACTTCCACGGTCAAGGTTCAAGGAATAGCATCGTTTAATAAAAATCAAAACCACAAAATTATAATTTGCGTAATTATTGGTGGTAGGATCTCTTATCTCTCCTGTGAGTCCGCACGGGTAGGTACTACCACCCTGCCTATTTCTGCCGTGAAGCACTAATGCGTTTCGGTTTTTAGGGTGGGGCAGCCGTCGTAACTATACTGAGACTTATATTTCAATGTGCGTGGCGCATTTACGTTATAGATGTCTATGGGCTCCAGTAACCACTTAAAACCAGTTTGGCTGTGAGATCGTCCACCCATCTAAGCAATAAAAAAATAAAAATAAACCTGCTACCAGTATAATAGTTACAGCATTGGGTAAACAAGCTCGCTTAGTTTAGTTGAATCCGTTGGAATCCTACACTGCAGAGCCGTAACATTGAACAAACAATAGCATTTCAGCGGAGAATTGAAAACGTCTGCATAGAAATTGCTATTTTATATGAAGGAAGTTTACGATAGAGAAATCAACTGAAGGTTTCAACGAAGAAATTTCTACGGACCTCAATTTATGAATTTGGCATATTCCATACATACATATAAATGCGAAATACCGTCCGTTTGACGAAATATCCGAAATTATTTATGTAACGCAGCGTTCCGTTTCGCGGGGCAACAGTAGCCAAAGGGATTCAGGTCCGTGCCGCGACGACCCGCCCCGCGCTACCCGCGCCCGCGCATCTATTGCATCAATTGCACCCCCAATTAGTGCGCGCCAGACTTTGAAGTGGAATACACGCGTCCCCGGTCGATACCGGAACTGACAACCCAAGAGTCTCATGCCAGTCGGGCACCTAACATTAAATTTAGTTATTGCAGTCACGGACCTTGAGATATCTGTCTGAACTGTTGTATATTTTGGGAATGACTGCCTCTCACATTTCAACATGAACAATCAATAATTTTCTACCAAAAACAGATTGTACGACAAAACACGGACCTATTTAATAACGGTTTTTTAACCTATTTTATAACAATTACAGTAGCTATCTGTTAAAAACGTCGATATTTCAATTACTTTTAAGAATATAACATATTATTCAGATGCTTTAAGGTCACGAGCATTGGAACTAACGACTCTCCTGAAAACAAATAAATATTACAGCGCGTGACATTTTTAATGAAAACCAATTAATTTTGAGAGTTGTAGTTTATTCTGTTATTTTGATAACTATTAATCTTTTGTATTCTACTAAATGGTGATTTTAATTAAGAGTGGGTAGCACCGAACGGAGTTGCGTCTGTCATGGCGGACGAACGTCAAGACATTCCATTCTCCTGTTGACAGCGGTCGCGCGTGGCTCTAATTATTATTGTAATCCCTGACTGTTTAAGCAATTTAACCGCCTGTATAATTAATATAGTGATTAGTCAAGACTACGGTCTATATATTTCAGCGTTTCCTGAAGTTTAACACCCACCAAGCATTCCTGTACTGACGAGATCACGAATCAAAATTCATTTGGCACAGTCCGGCCACCCGAAGCCTGATACATATAATAAATGAAATTAAAATCACCCCTGCAATATATGAAATCATCGTTTATATAGTTTTATAGTAGCTATACATTCGCTTTCAAATCGTTTCTGTTCTAATGTAATTTTACTGAAAGCATTTGGCGGTGATTTGAATTCACGAATGTCTTATAAATTCTCCGAATGTCTTAGTGCTTAATTACAAGTCTTAGAAGTGATCGCGTCAAGCTTAAGCATTAAGTAATTTTTTGAAATAAATGAAAAAAATATTTATTGAATTCTGGTAACAACATTAAATTTAATAATTTATACATAGAATACATTAATAAACTAGCTTATGCCTGCGACTTCGTCAGCGCGGAATTACTTTGGCATAAGGCAAAAATTTACCCGTGACTTCATTTACGTAGTAAATGAAAATATTTTTGAATAATAGAATGTTAAGGAGCGATTTAAAGTACCAAAATCATCTTCATAAAAACACCTTCACAAATAATCACATTTATTTTAGAACAAATTTGGTTAGCATAAAAACGTTATAGTGAGCCAACCTTAAAATATACACATATGCTGTCGCGGACTTTTTTTTAGAACTTTTAAAGGGGAACAATTATGTCATACCTTATTTTAGAGAAACTTTAACCGTTTCCGCAGCGCACGCAGCGGAAGCCCTCAAAAGGGAAAAAACCCCGATTTTGAAAAATTCTTTACTAGTGTTTCGCTTGTATTTATTGGTCTTCGCGTGATGTTATATAGCCTATATATAGCCTTCCTGAATAAATGAGGTATCTAACACTGAAAGAATTGTTCAAATCAGACCAGTAGTTCCGGGATTAGCGCGTTCAACCAAACAAACAAACTTTTCAGCTTTATAATATTAGTATAGATACAAAGTTTCGTCACAATAGGACGACTGATTTGGTTGGATGACGCATAGGCGCCATGGAGGACAAACTTATAAAGACAAGATATTTTGTATTTATACAGAAAATTAAACCACACTTTGCGTGGGTAATTAAATTTAAAAAAAATATTTATGCTTTATTCAAATTATATAAAATGGGTTTTGTCAAATTCGAAAAATAAAACAACTTTAGTAATTTTCAGTAGTACATTCATTATGTAATTTGTACACACTCTAGATTATCATAAAAAATAGAATACAACATTTTATTTCTACTAAACATTGTCAGTTCGCGACATACAAGTAATAATTTGTTTCAGTCGTCTAATTTATAATTATCTATATATTCTTTTTGTAAATTTAATTTGTTTTTCAAAAATAATAATAATCATCTCAATACCGTGAAAAATAAATTCTAGAATAATAATAACATTATATCGAAATAGCTAATTATAAATTTATCGATTACCACGATGACGTTTTAGAAATCGATTTTTTTTAATCGGGTTTATTGCGTGACACAGAGTGACGTATATAAATAGAGTGGATCGGCAAATGAGTCCTTACCTGATGCGATATGTTAATGTACCCGGTAATCGTTGAGGTCGTCAGTTCCGCGACGTATAGACAAAAGGTTAAAGTGTACATTTTTTTTGTATCAGTTGTTTAGCGCCCTTGAAATAGCAACGCTTGATTGACGCAGTTGACGCCGAGCAGAATTGGAACTCGTCGGAGTTTATATCAATCGAAACTAATCAAAACTATTAAAATCTCGGACTGAGTATTTTAATTTAATGATTACGACGGTAGTCAGAATAATTTTGAAATTTCAACGAATAACATTTCAGTGGTGCGTAACTGAAATAAATATATATTCGAATTTAGATAATAATCGAATGGAAACAATAAACGTGAGATTAAATCGTAAAAGTACTTTTAATTGTGTCCACGCGAAAATCGAAGGAAATGAAGTTGGATTAACGAAGTTAATTAAATCGATTTTATTAAAATCGAATAAAATAATCGTAGGTGATATTAATGATTCCCGATTGCAAAATTGAGGAGATTCATTCTGCCACGTCATTTTTATGTGAAATTTAGAGGGTTGTGTTTTTTGGTTGAGACAGTTGTGAAAACAGACTAAAATATCCTGAACACGCCTTCATTAGCTTGGCAAGTGTGTTCGAATGTAATGGGATCTGAGAAGGTTATTGTCACGGGCTTTAAGACGTCCGCATTTAAAAATTGTAGGTAAATTAAATAGTGATGACGTTACGTTAACCCCTGGAATAGCCTCATAGGGTACCAACGAATAGGTAAGGAAAAAAGATACATTAATTTTATAAATTCGCGCCAATATCCTGACCAGGATGTTAGGGCGAACATAATATCTAATTAACAGGATAATTAAAAAAAAAAAACTCCTTTTTAATTCGGTTGTTTCAGTATGTTTTTTAAGGTTTTAAATTACATAAAAAATATATTTTTTTAGAATTATTACAAAAGCCCTGCTTTAGTTGTGGGTACGCGGAGTTACAATAGCTTTTTCATTCGAATATGGAAGCTTTTGTTTAACCGTCAACTCTTCATGTATTGTATCGATTCATTAATTAGCTTTTATCTAGGATAGCTCCGTAATACGAGTACATACCGGCTTTGAGCAAGATTTAAATCAAATTCAAATTTAAATTCTCCGAGACGAGATATTGATATTTTAACGTCACATTTTCACTTTTTTTACTAAATTAAATATAAACATTTGAATTTGACACCTAATTTTAATTACCAATTAAAAAGTCTGTAACAAAATAAATAAATTATGTATCTAATAATCAAATTTCCAGATCCGAGGTTCTGTTCTAGTATTTCTTATTCATTTATCAAAAAAAAAAAAAAAACAAACAAACAAAAATCCCAAACATTTCCTTATTAATTTCCCTTATCTTATTATCTATATAAAAAAAAAAAACTTGAAAATTAAATTATAGGAATACATTGAAGTTTATGGTTTGGATATTAATAATCTAATACGGGCAAACGGGCTTGCGGTTCCCATGGGCATCAACGTGTGAGCTGCTACCAAAAGACAGGTTCGAAGTCTTATTTTTATTGTATAACGGCTGTCCGACCCACCCCAGTAACAACATCCATTCTAAGCAGGACTCTCTACTTTCGGTTCCTCTACAGTTTTCTTCTCATCGATGTCGATGACCTGTTCTTTCTTCGGTGGACTCCTTTGGAAACCTTGGAGGCTTGCGTTGATCAGGCATTCGACGTAAGAAGGGGGCTTCTCTGAGATACCAGTGGCCCTTTCCAAGCGCAGTGCTTTTGTGTATTTCTGAATGATTGTAATGAAGACAATGGCGATGACTGAAAATAAAAGAAAAAAACATTTTCTACGGTTGAAGAAAATATGAAATCAGCGGGTAGTTAATATATGCTTTTTTTTTGCTTAGATGTGTGGACAAGCTCACAGCCCACCTGATGTTACAACGTAAATGCGTCACACACCTTGAGATATAAGTTCCAAGGTTTCAGTATAGTTACAACGGCTGCCCCACCCTTCAAACCGAAACGCATTACTGTTTCACGGCAGAAATAGGCGGGACGGTGGTACCTACCTGACTCACAAGATGTCAATTATAATTTTTGCGGGTTTGATTTTTATTACACGATGTTGTTCCTTCACCGTGGAAGTCAATCGTGAACATTTGTTAAGTACGAAATTGTTCGACAATTAGATAAATATTTGTAGCGGTAAAAGTATTCAATAAACAGTTTATGTAAACGTAGGTATCCGAATCTATTTGTATATTTTTAAATTTTATCCTCAAAATTTCCGATACGGTTTTCCTTTTAGATATCTAAGAATTGAAAGAAACGTGATGACTGTATGATAGGAACACGATTTCGCTATTTGGTTTTATTCCTAAATATAGAACGTGTGTCTCTGTCATGATATTTTAATATTAGTTTTGAAGGAAACAGTGTGAGCTCTCCTGGCTTCGTGCTATAATAGGAACGCCTCGAACAAACGGTGAGAATTTTCTAAATTAATCTGGTTTGAATTTGGAAATCATTAATATAAATAATTCCTCAATGGATTCGTTTGTCATTTGCTTATTGCTTAGTAAACATTTTTTTTTATTGCTTAGATGAGTGGACGATCTCACAGCCCACCTGGTGTGTTAAGTGGTAACTGGAGCCCACAGACATATACAACGTAAATGCGCCACCCACCTTGAGATATAAGTTCTAACGTCTCAAGTATAGTTACAACGGCTGCCCCACCCTTCAAACCGAAACGCATTACTGCTTCACGGCGGAAATAGGCAGAGTGGTGGTACCCACCCATGCGGGCTCACAAGAGGTCCTACCACCAGTGAAAACCGGTGATTGTTTGTGTGCTACTAGTAAAATCTGTTACTATAGATATTGCAGGGTTAATGAGACTACCTACCTACAACTACGAGTAAGGAGGATCATCTGAGTGTAATAAAAATATCCGCTGAAAGAGGGCAAACTTTTTTATTGCCCTTGTTGGCAGACGAGCATACGGTCCAGCTGATGGTGTGTGGTTACCGTCGCCCATGAACTTCAGCGATGCCAGAGACAGAGCCAAGCCCCTGCCTAACGTTAAGGTGGCGCCATTGTAGCAAGTGGAAAGATTTAAAAAACAGCACCATAGACTATTAAAGTACCATACTAGATTAAGGAACGAAATGCTTCCTACGTAAATAGTAATAAAAATAAATAATTGAGATACTGCATATTTTTTAACTACACAACTAACAAAAATATCGATTTTTTCAACCCAGCACACTTTACTCTGTTTAAAACTGGTATACTCATATCATTTCCATTTCCTACACTAGCACCATTTCGGTGAGTCTTCCAAAAATGACTTGCTGTTTATAGATGGACAGTATTTCAACTTGTCCCTTATACCAGATGATCCTCCTTACTTACTACCCTCCATAATTAGAAGTAAGGCTGAGGTGACCGTTCCAAATGTTTGCCCCAGCAATCTGTTCTAGGTATAAAAGTGGAGTTGGCTTTTGAACTTGCAGAGTTGCAAATTGCGGCATCAGCTATCGACATTTAGGCCCGTCAGCGCAAAAGTGGTCTAAGCTTACCATAGTTAGTATGGAGGCAATTAGGTTTAAATTTTCATGAATTTGAATTTGAGTAGGCAAAAAAATAATACGCGCAAAAATAATGTTTAAAAAGCTATCTGTTATCTACTGGTGAAACTATGGATAGGCCGGTTTTGCATCCAAATTTATTATATTTTAAATAAATTCCAATATACCAATTATATCCAATAATATAAGCTTGAATATAGAAATTGGTGGGTTACGCCACTTTTGCGCTGATGGCCTCATTTATAATCCTACTTAAATCTTTATAGTTTAAAAACTAATTCGTACTTACATATGTCAAGGAGTTTCAGGAACCAGTAAGTTTCATTTCCGAATATATCGAAGAAATGCGGTTGGTATCCGAAATAAATGATTTGCATCACGACCTTTACTATGGAGAGGCTGAGGAACATTCGCATCGGTTCGGGATTTCTCTGGAAAAAATGTATTTTGATCAGGTACCGATTCTACTCTGGATGGGTTTAAATTAAATGTACTATTCACAGACAAACAGTTAATTGGCACTATGTCCGCTGTTCCTTTGCCGACTTTTGTTTTTTGTAAACTTTCTAGGCTTTTTTTTTTAATTTATTGACGAGTTTTGGTGTTCTCATTGTTTAGTTTTAGAATAACCGCTTTTTCTTTCTTTCAAAATCTAATCATTCACTGAATAGATTTAAAACTTGGGGTGTCAGTGCATACGTATATCATGGCCAAAACACTTGGGATATCCAAATTAAACCTGTCGTATTTATAAGCGTCAGATTCCAATTGAGGACCCAAATTAGGGAAAGAAGGTGGACGGAGTTAGACAGGCCGTCTTTCTCATTCAGCAACATGCAGTCCAGAATGTTTGGCTGAGGCCAGAACCAGGAACTAGGACGGTCACTTGTCTCTTCAATTGACATCACACTAAATATGGGAGAATTTACGCTTCCTACTTAGAACACCCGGTTGATGTTTTGATGCCACCCTATTTCAAAGTGCATGCATTTCATATCCTGTGGAAAAACTTTACTTATTCCGTTGCGGATAAAAGATATATTTTAAATTACTAACCTTATATAATGCTCCCAAATAGGACACGACAATCCTCAACCAAATCAGATTAATGAGAAAATTGAGGATGTCAACCAGGTATACGTGGAGAATACCGGGATAGCATCTGGGCTCTGCGATAATCGATGTGTACTCAACATACATATTGTACTGACGCCTAAATGTCCCCGGGAATGGGTAGAAGCCGTGGGTTCCGAGGTTTAGAACCAGGAGTAAAGGCTCCACAACCGCCCAGGGTATAGCGCTGAACTGTAAAAACAGAAGGTTCTTTATTTCAAATCCAAACCTCATCCATCTTAAGCCGTAATTTATGGCTGGCGCATCGAAATATGAAGGATCTTAAACACTATCCTGTTTTGTTCTGTAATAGAAAAAGGTGCTGCCAATTTTCCATCACACTGTCTACGGTATACCTTTTTAGAAAATCTTATTAGTCCCCTAAATTATCTTCCTTATTTCCTAATTAGATCTTTTCTAGGTAGCCTTATAAAGAGAGAAATTATTTCGTATAAAGAATTCGAATATTAGACAAATTGCCTAATCATACTACCAGAGGATGATATAATGTCAAACTGCATGTATGATAAGAAGAAGCATTCGAAGTCTATTGATTTTCAAGCAATCTTCTATTTGAGATAGAGCGTCAATCTTTCCTTCGAAGAATCTATCAACCTGAACATCTTTTGTTCCTAATCTAATATATCAAAGCGAATGTTTATAGGTTTGTTTGTTCGTGTTCTGTGAACGTTGTTATTCTTGTCAAATTTTGGTCTTTATATGGCTGTCCGTCGACATTTCTAGAAGCATTTCGTAGCTCGGTAGTATAGTCAAAGACATTGATATCATTAAGAATAGTGAAGTGATAGTGAATTGTGAAGTGATTGACGGACTATACTTAAAAAATGACAATAGCGTAATTAAATCACAAAATGAATCTCTCTTCCGAGGTTGCAATTTCTCTCGTACAAAAATGAGACTTTCAACGCTGGTGGTAAGGTTTAAACTACGATGTACAGACTTGCATGTGTACCAGTATCCAATTCTGCCGTGAGGCATTCGTGGTTTCAACAGCCGTTATAGAATAAAATTGATAATGCCCACTGAGTTTCTCGTCGGATCTTCTCTGTGGGTCGTGTTCGATCCGGTGGTAGATTCTGCGAAGCACTGCTCTTGCTAGGGCCAGTTTTAGCAACACCTCCTGGTTTAAGCCCCGAGAGCTTACCTACACGCTAGGGTATCGCTGATATAGCCTCTCAAAACTATCACTATAAGAGGTAAGGTTAAAAATGTATCTCTAGTTATACTACCGTAATGCCTAACCTACCTAATAAACTTGAGCTTATAGCAATAAGGAGGATAACTCCAAAAAAAATTCTTTAAAGTACCGTAATTAATTTCATGGAAAAACATACCTTATCGTAATTAACGTCGCACTGGAAGCCATCAGTGACAATAGCAACTGTCAGCAAATGAAACGCTATATCCAAGACACAAGACACCTGGAAGCAAAACAATCATGCGTTTCCGTTTATTGTTTGATACTAAGAACATTGTGAATTGACACCGTTTGTTCATGTTTCTATGAATTTTTGTGTTCACAAGAAACGCGACTTGGAGTAGCGGTAAAATAAAATTTATTTCAGTAACGTACCCGCTAGTTAATTGTATGTATGTATGTAATATATTTACACTTTCATTTAAACCATGCCCCGCTTTATATAAACATAGCTCATACATTATTAAATTAGGATATATTAATCGAATTCATTTACGTAAATGGTTACAACGTATTTAACAAGTGTTTTTTTTAATAAACTTTTAAATTTAGTACGTGTAGGCTCACGTCTTATGTACTCGGGTAAACTATTGAGTAAGTATGGAACTCGTTTTTTTAACGTTCTATCTCCATAGTAATGTACCATGTACGATGTACTCCATTGTACCATGGATATTTCAAATTTACTTTTGGACATTGACTTGTACCAGTTTTATGTTGCACCAAATTAGTGCTGATACAGCTAATGTCTAGAATGGAGTCTTAACCAGAACTATAGCCATCGCCATATGATCAGATTAAGACGACTTTGGACTCCAGCATCAATGTCGCTATCCACTGCGCGGAGGACAGGCAGGAATGGAGGTGTGCTAACAAAAGTGCTCCGTAAAGATCACGACCCTCAGCACTGGGGAACACGACGCACGGAGGCGGGTGGCCATCGAATTAGGATTTAACAATTACTATAAATACAGTATAGACGCATTACTGGGTTTCGGTTTGAAGGGCTGGGCAACAGTTGTAACTATACTGAGATCTTAGAACTCATATCTCAAGAGTGGCGTATTTACGTTGTAGATGTCTATGGGCTCTGGTAACCATTTAGCACCAGGTGGGCTGTGAGCTCGTCCACCCATCTAAGCAATAAAAAAAGAAGAAAAAAAGCGAAATGTTTCCACAACCGGGTCTAGAGTGTTAAGACACCTGCTCTAGCAATTGGTGTACTGTTTTTGTACTCCTTGTGGTTATACGGAATTGCTATGGAGTTATTACTGCCCATTTAGTGTAATCTTGTCTATATTGTGGAGATAAAGCCCAGTAGTTTGACTCTTGCGATTTTTTGTGTGGTAAATTTTATTTTACACTTTTTTTTAAAATATAGAATAGGGATAAAACATTGAGTACAGAAGTACAATGCGCAATCGTATAGCTAAGAGCGATCACTTCCAAACAACCATTAGGTGGTCAAGAATTATCTCAGGAAATAAATTTATCGTGGCATACGTATCGGTACTACGGTAATGAATAAACAATTTGTATATGTAAATATATCAAATTTTACATAAGTACTTATGATAAATGCAATATTATTATATTGTATTCAGAAATAAATTCGATTTAATAGTTTGTAAACAGCGTACCTGCGTGCTATCAGTTCTAACCTATGGCTGCGAAACCTGGGCTCTCACCAAAGCGCAAAGCAAAAAATTAGAATCATGCCAGACAGCTATGGAGAGAAGCATGCTGGATTTAAGAAAATCAGACAGAGTAGGTACGAAACAAAGTCATTAGAGGTCGCACTAATATACAAAATGTTTCGACTAGAATTCGGAAACTAAAATGGCAATGGACAGGCCATACAATAAGAGGCATCGAAAAATGTAACAAAAGCATAGTGTTTTGGTACCCTAGAGATAGAAAAAGGAAACGAGGCAGACAGATTCGGAGGTGGGAAGACGAGATAAAGACGGTAGCAGGAAAACTATGGACAAGGAAAGCTCTAAGCCGAGTAGAGTGGAAAGAAATGGAGGAGGCCTTTGCCAAAGTTGGGCAAACAGACCAAGTTGTTGATGTCATCGACTCGGCAGAGTCGTTAATTTAAGTTTATATAACGGCCGTCTGGTGTAGTGGTAAGTGACATGGTCACTACACAAGGGGGTCGCGGGTTCGAATCCCGCCAAGGGAAGATATTTGTATGATAAATATAAAAATGTCTTTTCCAGGGCTATGGATGTATATTAAATATATGTATGTGTATAATAAAAATATTACATTTATTTTCGTTATCTGGTACCTGTAACACAAGTTCTTTACGAACTTACCACGGGACCAGTTAACGTGGCGTGATTGTTAGTAAATATTTATTATTATTATTATTGTTTGTAAATATCCTTTGCGTCTGAATAAAGGTTTTTATTATTATTATTTAAACAGCATATTACATTACTCTCGTAACAAAATTAGTGACATTAGATTCATTTATAAAATTAATTCCATGAACTCACCAAATGCAGATAAGCGATGACGAAACATATAGTGCGTAATTTAATTCCACAGCACATGTTAGTGACGTGTAGAACCATTGTGAGACTGAAACGAAATAAAATTATCTTTTAGTCTAGTTTTTTTTTTTTATTGCTTAGATGGGTGGACGAGCTCACAGCCCGCCTGGTGTTAATAGGTTACTGGAGCCCATAGACATCCACAACGTAAATACGCTACACACCTTGAGATATAAGTTCTAAGGTCTCATCAGTATAGTGGTACCGGCTGCCCCACCCTTCAAACCGAAACGTATTACTGCTTGACGGCAGAAATAGGCGGGGCCAAGAAATTGCCATGCAAATGTGTCATTGCAATTCTAATATAGACTGCACATGTAGATTTAGAGTAGAGAAGAACATTAAGTCGTTGTAACACGGTGCACTTGTGCAAATCCACAGTAATTGATTTAAGTACGGATGACGCAGCAATTGATCGAATTTACGAACGCCCACAAAAATAAAAGTCATATGTCGCTCAGTGCACTCTGCTTTTGACCCAACAACCAATTAAAAATTCCTTCATTAAAATTCATCAATTCTAAAGGCCAAAGGTAATGGTCAAGTCGGATATCTGTTATCCGAAAATTGCACCCACATAAGTGTGTATTTTTTTTTTTTTGGAGTTTACTCCTTTAGAATCGATTTACATATATAGGCCCGGGGTATGAAAATTATGGGGACCAAAATCGTACTAGCATGTCACACGAAATGCGTTATGCGCCTGATTGGCTCCTGATTGCGTGATGCGTGCGCGCGCCAATCAAAATCGTACTAGCATGTCACACGAAATGCGTTATGCGCCTGATTGGCTCCTGATTGCGTGATGCGTGCGCGCGCCAATCAAAATCGTACTAGCATGTCACACGAAATGCGTTATGCGCCTGATTGGCTCCTGATTGCGTGATGCGTGCGCGCGCCAATCAGGAGCCAACGCGCGGCCGCGTTATCGCAGGTGACGCCGGGCTGCTGCGCCGGCAGTCCGCCACAAAGCCTCGTACTGATCGCGCGTTTCTCTCATTATTGTATTTTCATATATTTGTTAGTCGTTTGTTTTGTGTCTCGTTAATTTGTTAATAATCTGTAGTGTATCGTGTTGTCGTAATATAGAACTATTTCTCGTATTGTTTCGTTTAATTTTTTATATCCAGTAAACTCCAGTCGTGCGTCGGAGCGGACACACACACTTTTTTTTTTCATGTATACTCGGTCTGTAATTTGGGATATTTAGATCCGTTATTCAAAGCAATCTCTATGATCACGAGTCTGTAATATTCTCGTTAAGTTTGGTCAATTCATTGTGCTTAGTCGTATTGTTGAAACTATTCACGGACCATCTCTCGTAAGATCATGGTACTGTGACCGAAATATTCCCTGATTTGGCCGTAACAACTGCACCAAATTTCGTCCCAACAAATTGAAGCACAGAGGAAAAACATACTTATAATTTTTTGTTTCCAAGTTTGTTAAGTCCAAATTCTTGAGAGCTCTGTTTTGGTAGTTTGCTTAAACTGTCTGAAACTATCTTTGACTGGCCGTTTGACGTTCACAGGGTTCATTACTATAAAATTTTCCCTTAGTAATAATGAGAAAAATGCCGCAAAGGATGAGTTTTTTTAATGTAAACTTGATCGGGATTCCGCTAAATGTCACGGATGACATAATGCCATTACCAGCATCGTATTGTGGTTTTACCAAAGAGCTCGACCGTTCACGGACAGTCCCATTTCCTACAAAAAATGATAGCAATGAAAAACAATAAATTATTTATCAACGCGATAATAGTCCAGACTGTACGTGGTCCTCGTAATTAATAAAACCGCGGAGCCCGTCTCGTTTAGTACATAGTTACTCAGTGGGTCGCGTTTCCGATCCGGTGGTAGATTCTGCGAAGCGTGGCTCTTGCTAGGGTTCGTGTTAGCAACGTCGTCAGGTTTGAGCCCCGTGAGCTCACCTACTAGTTAAGGTTACGCTGAAATAGCCTCTCAAGGCTATCGGTTCAGATGCGACAAAAAAAAACACAGTTAATTTTATCGCATTCTAAAAATTTAGATAATTTGATAATAAAAAAAATAAAGAAAAAAAAATAACCGTTTTGTACAAATAAAAATGAGAATTTCATCAATGTAGTCGAATTTAGTTAATATGCATTATTCAGGACAACTCAATAACTACTGGTAAGATCTTGATAAAATTTAAATCGGAAGTACGGCTCTCGTAGAAAAAGGTTCTGAGGTAAAACACACATAGAAAATATAATCAAATTGATAAGACTTCTTTTTTGAAGACGGTTAAAAAGACTAGACACTTCAGTTCTTTTCCGAGTCAAGAGAGGGCTATGATTTTTCCCCTCCGGTTTAATGTGCAGGGGACCGGTTCTCGGTTGGGGTCAGGGTCTTAGTGTAATTGATGCCGGTGACTGTGTTGACGAGTGTTGATGACCATGCGAGAATGCGGGAATTGTAGTAGCCGAAGTTCTTGATTGTTCCGTCGCAGGTCCCCAGTGTGGGAAGATATACGACAAAGGGAAGATCTTCCACCGATCGGATGATATTTGCTCGGTAGACCGACGGTCTGAATGTTGTTGTTCGGAACTTGTATATATGCTTGCCTATCTTGGAAATGTCGTAAGCGAGATTCAGGCATATCTGTTCTGTGATGGCTACCGCCACAACGTCTTAATTCCTAATGTTTCGAAAGTGCATCGGGAAAGAGTGGATGCACGTTGACTCAAATCGTTAGAGAATATGCGCAGAAGAGATCTAGCAGATTTGAAGAAGAAGCAGAGACATCGTTTGTAACCTTACCAGTGATGGCTAGTAAACATGAATACGACAGACTCAACAGGATTTAGAATATGAATAGGTAATATGTACTATTTCCTGGTTTAATGAGTTGTATATTTATTAGAACGTTATCATTGTAAATTGACGGTATAAAGGTATATATGTATAAGAATGCGTGACTCAATGCGCGTCGCACTCCGTGTAGTTACATTAAAGTTTCTTGGCTGATTCAATTATCATCCATTCGATCCCACATCTGGCAAAAATTCGTGTGACCAATAGTTTGTTTGCTTTTAGTCTGGGCGCTTGGTATCTATAGGTTCAACCGTTTATAAATATGGCTCTAGTTCCCATAGTACAGATTACTGCGTGATTGGTGCGACTTTTTATTACTTATTTATCTTGGGGCCAATAATGTGTGTGAGTAGGAACAACTGATCAGTATTCTTGTGTATAAAAGTTGTGCCACGGCCTCCTAGATTCCGCGCTGGAGTTGCTTTTTTTCCTACTTATGCTGGAATAGCTTTGAAAAGCAGTTTGAAGCTGTAAACAATTAGCAAGCAATTGTTTAATCATAAAATATATCAAAAGTTTGTGAGGTAGTAAGTTTATTTTGTCCTAAATTAATATTCGTGCTTCTTAAAATTGTTTTTGCATATTATGCTATTCTAATTGAACATTTCAGGATACAGGACTATTCAGATATATTGAAGACTTTCTTGCTGATTTGAAATCTTCTTCCGTTTCTTGCCTTTATCCCACATCCTATAGGGATGCTATAATGTAGTATGTTCTCATGTCATGCTGCCTAGGTATTTGACATTTGAGTTTTACGACCGGCTTGCCTGACGTCACTCTCTTTGGTTGGTTAGTTTTCCTCGTATCCATTACGACATGCCTTTAGGAGATATTTTTTCTGTTTCTTCCTTTGGTGTTCCTTTTATTTCATCGGCTTTGGGTTCTATTGTAATGCATTATTATTAGAAAAAAGATACCAAATAATAAAAATATTACATTCAGCCGTTTTTTCTGCATTTAAACAATAATATAGAGCTTATTTGAAATATTTTAAGAACGTTTATTTTGGTCTTATATTGCTCTATTAAATTTCGGTCCAAATCTAGCTAGGAATATTAATTAATCTCTGGCTCAAGAAGTTACAAACGAAATTTATTAAGAGCACAACGTTGCTGTTTCAAATCAACGTTGGAGCACATTAAAATGCCTTGGTTAATCTGTGTACATTACTGCTTCAGCATCAGTACTGGACTTTTTTGCGGGAACGCGAGAAGTGAAGTTGCGTGTTTTGTTTTATTTAGTGTTTCTTCAGGCTTAAATGTGTAATAACGGTGGTTTTATTAACTGTTTAATATCTGTGAAACTGCATAAATGTGAGAAAATGAATCAGATGCTGGACGTAACTTCTCGGGATCCTCCAAAAAGTTCACTGAAACAATCTCAGTAAATAAATAACCACCATTTTACTGAGATTATATTTCATCCCATATCATCTTATCTTTATTTCATTTCATTTCACTCCATAATGGCATTTTTCATAAAAATAAGAATATAAATTAAAATAAGACATGACTTAAAGGTCTTAGTTACCAGGTCATAAAATCCCTAAAAAAAGTATCGGTACTATGGTTTAATTTTAGTTTTACACTGCAATTCTCGTCGTATGGTATTTTTACTACTTCTAAAACATTTATAATTTGACCACACCAATATATTTCCATTGGACGTTCTGTGGTTTGCTGGTTTCCGTTCATTAATGCCATTGGGTTAAGAGCCGACACGCATTGATTAATATAATTTCTAATTAAAACTTATTTATATAAAAAAACAACCGACTTCAACTAATTAAAGTGTGAATATCATTGATGCTATGATGAAGTTAGTAAAATCTGTATTATTAAGGATTTACTCAAAAACAACTGGTTAGATTTCATTACAAATGACACAACATGGGAATACAAGCATTCGAATAAATAAAAATAAAAAAATCATCAAAATTGATTCAAAATACCTACCCAAAAAAAAAACAGAGTCGAATTGAGATCAACTTCCGTTTTTTTTTTATATTTATTGCTTAGGTGAGTGGACGAGCTCACAGCCCACCCAGTTTTAAGATGTTACTGGAGCCCATTGACATCTACAACGTAAATGCGCCACCCACCATGAGATATAAGTTCTAAGGTCTCAGTACAGTTACAACGGCTGCCAACAGTATAGTTACAGTTGCTCAGTATAGTTACAACGGTTTCCTAGAATTCTGTTAAATATAAAAAAAGACTTCATTAAAAACACAACAAACAAAATACGCACCTTTGTTAACTTTAATGTCGTATTTTTTGTAGTGTATTTAATACAAAACTCCTATAGAAGTAATTTTGATGTAATATCTATTTAATAACACAGATATAAAAGTATACGGAAAAAATATAGCTCCCTCTTTGTTCTGAAGTCAGTAAAGGATTATAATTAGGTACTATTGCGTCATCGAAGTATGGATGGGACACCTTTTTGTATGAATGAGGGATTACTGGTGGCCCAGAGACCTTTGCCAACAGGATAGGTAGGCGAGCAAAGGCTCAGCCAGATTTTGAAACCAGTGAAAGGATACCGCAAATACATACAACTGAGAAATCAAAACAAAGTCAAGGACTAACTGTGACAGACAAAGATATGCCAAAATTTTTGAAAACGGTACGACGCTAATGTTTCTTGAAAAGACATACCAACACCCTGAATTACATTTCGTGTGCTGCGATACTAAGTGCATTAAATATTGCACACATCGTATTTTTAGAACTACCTTCAACATTTATTTATTATTTGAGTGTCTTAGCGCCTGCCTACCAAATAGCTAAAGTTTTAAATTAAACCGTCGTAGTGACATTGCCAATGTTATTGATCATCTGTCTTAGTAACTCCAACAAAACAATCAACATCACGTCGGTCAGTGTACTTTCACCGAGCCATTGCATGATGCAAGAACATTTTATTAAATTTGTCAAATGAAATGATTCACCGACACATGTATCGTATTTAAGGTTGCGAATTTGTTTGCACTAGAATATGGATGATCGATATTCATCGATGTTGAATAAACATCGATGTTTAGGTGCAAAAAATCGATGTTTTAACATATGAAGAAAATGTAAATTGTGAAGTGTGATGTTGGAGTAAAGTCCAATAATTAAACGCCCGCTTGTAATCCGTAAAACGTAGTTTTAACTAGTAAACACGTATAAGAAATAAAATAGACAGTTTTATTTCCTACCAAAAACATCAATGTTTTTAGACATCAATGTTTTGCTGTCCATGTTTATCGTACATCGATACTTTTAAATCGATGTTTTTATCGATACCAATTTCGATCATCCCTACTCTAGAATAAGATAATGTTTCTCTACAGATACTTAAATTGAATAATTTCTTAAGTATTCTTGTTAATGTAATTTTGATGAATTTATATTCTGGGTAATTTCAAATGTAAGGTACCTACGTAGGTACATACGTATACACGTTGTTATTGATATAATGGCACCAAAATATATTGCCATTATAAATACATCGAAAAATTAACGAATTGTCAATACAAACATGGTTTTAGCTACATGAACCCAGTTATAAAGTGGTCACTGAAATCCACATACCTATACAAACTTCACTTTAGATAACACTACCAAGTTTGAGTCTCAACCATTTCCAAACCGGACTGACTGACTGCTTTTAGGCAATATAAGAAGCATGGGTCTGTCAATCTTAGAGAGCATAAACTAGAACCATAAATATACTAATAATAATACCTACTTATAGCGCATTGTGGTCCACAGAAATCCACCAGAATTCCACTTATTTCTATCACGAAGCAGTTATGTGTCTTCGGTTTGAATGTTGGAACAGCAGTTATAAGAAGCCATTGACTTTGAATTCATCTTTCAAAGCGATAATCATTTTGTGTCTGTGTTATTAAGTGGTTATTATTCACTTTTACAAAGAGTATATAATCACTACGTTATCACTTATATACCCGCAGGAGGGGAGAGCTCGTTCGCCCGTAGAGACAAAAATGATAAATGTTTTATGCAATAATAAATAAGTATTTTGAATGAAACGATTGCTTCTGATTATTCTTTTGAGTTTCACCAAGAATGTTGGCGAACTCACGGCTCAGCCGTGAGAGGGTAGGAGACGTTCCTAGGAACTATTCGAGCGCCGCCCAGGTTGAAGTGTTTCTGTTCTAAATTTACATAACAAAAAAACCATAGTTAGTTTTTGTATGATTCATTACGCGATCTGTCAGTACGCTGACTCATTCTAAGTTTGTTAATAAACATATTTTATAGAGTTAAATTTTCATTTATTCGGATGTTTTTTCTGCCTGCTTGTGACGCACTCGATCGTAATGTGACAAAAAAGATTTGATACTACTAGTACCGGTACAATAAGGTTGTGGAGTTCATTTCAGTGTACTAGAATGGAAGAAATTGTTTCTGAACATACCTACCTAATACTAACACGAACTATAATAACATTAGATTTTGAGCTCGTCCACCTACCTATGTAATAAAAATAAAAAAGATAAAATACTAATGTTTTTTCTGATTGATATTACTTAATGTATTTAAATGGCATTCCAATGACCACAAGTATTTAGTACAAAGAGCGTAAACTTACCGTCACGAATGAAATAAAAGAAAACAAAAAGGCAATAAAACAACATGCACGACCAATCGCTATAGATTTTCTAGATAGAATTTGTAAAATACCTACACGTTTCCAATTGAAAGAACTGCACGCAATTCACCACACACACACCACAATAATAGTTTTATTGTTAATTGGATATACAAATCTAAGCACACAGAAATTTAGCTAGCCAAATTATTTATTTTCGTAAATTTTTAACAGGAAGTTTGCGTTGTTCGACACCACCACACGAGAAACCGGTTCGCGTAATAACTAACGAACGAATGCCGCCACGATATGCGCGTGAGCACAGCTGCAGTGTACAACGTTTGCGTGTGTAACTTGCGCTACAAGCACTGTGCTTCTGTGTGCGTGTATGTCGCAGTCAAACAGACAAATTAGCTAATTTACAACAAATACAAATTAATTATCCTTAGTGCGCAGTGTTTTAAGAGTTCGTTTTTATTCTTTTATTCTATTGGTAATTTGATTCCTTCCATTGATTCCTTCTTGCTATTTTGAATAATCTAGGGCGTGTAATTCGTTTCCAAATTATTCTTTTTCACCTGATGATTGTCTGGAAGAGATCGCTCTTAGCAATAAGTCCACCAATTGTACTTTTTTGTATTTAATATTTCGCATTGTTTATTTTTTTGGAGCATAATAAAGAATACTTTCTCTCTCCCTCTCTCTCTCTCTCTAGGGTGGCATTTCGTATTGACATTTTTAATGTCTGTCAAAAGGGTGCAATATTCTTATTCATTAATAATCACGCTTTATTTGTGTCTGAGGATGTGTAAGGGCAGTCGCTTAAGGCCAAATGTACTTTAATGAACTCGTCTGGAGATATAGAACAATAAATTACTAATATTGATACTTTTTCGAGCAAAATATTTCAATAAACAATTTTTGTCTAACTAGTATTTTCTCAAAATATCTAACTATAATTATTACATGTAACATAACCTTCTTGGAAAGCCCCGCTCGCCAATTCACTAACATACACCAAGTACAAGGAAGTCTGTATAAATCGTTTTATTTACAATACATTGCCGATTTACAGATGATTAACTGTCACCCTCAAAATATAATGGATCCTTTACTTATGAAGTTACTGTTTTACAACATTAGCCATTGGGAATTTAATTTAAATATGGCTGGCATTAAATTTGATATTCAAATAAAATTTATGAAGAAAATGGAATTTAATTTTAAAATTCAGTAATTTGTTTTAGTGGTTAATTTTTTGTTTTCACTACATTTGGATCCTTTTCATCAATCAATATGGTCACTATAAAAATACGTGTAATTATGGAATACCAGTTCCTTTTTTTATGATTGAAAGATTACTGGTGGCCCGGAGGCCTTTCCAGTTTCACCAGGACAGGTGGGCGAGCAAAGGCTCAGCCAGGAGGGGTGGGATTTGCTAATAACAGCCCGAGTGCCTCCGAAGGAGACCTAACAACTCAAGAGCAATTGCTTCCTGAATGAATCTACTACAGGATCGGAATCGCGACCCGCTGAGAAGATTCGGCGAGAAACTAAGCGGGCTGATGCATGGGTCAGCTTGCACGTCGACCTCTTTGTCAAGTTCGACGAGTACGGTTACCGGGGTCCCTAAGCCTGCTCCTAGTATTAGAGCTGAAGGCGTCTAATGCAAAGGTTATTGGATCTGATGGATCCGTAAGGACGTGAATATCAGTTCCGTCGTGGTAGCAATGCAACGTGGTAGCAGCATTAATGACGTGTACATAGTGAACACTACAAACGACTCATTATTGGTTTGAACGCTTCCAGCAACGGAATTTTTATCTAAAAAAGGAAATCCTGGGTCGTCCGAAAGCGATAAAGTCAACAGCGACGGCTTAAACAAAGGGATTTTAGAATACTGGCCATGATAACTTTTGGACCATTTAATTTAGAACCTATATAATTCCCCAAGCAAAAACTTACCCCCAAAGTTTGAGATCGTCGTGGCCTAAAGGACGCACGTCCGGTGCGTTCGCATGTAACCATGCAGCGGTGTTCGAATCCCGCAGGCGGGTACCAATTTTTCCAACGAAATAAGTGACTTAAGAAATGTCATGACTTCCACGGTGATTACGGTGAAGGAATAACATCGTGTAGTAAAAATCAAACACTCAAAATTATAATTTGCGTAATTACTGGTGGTAGGACCTCTTGTGAGTCCGCACGGGTAGGTATCACTACCCTGCCTATTGCGATGAAGCAGTAATGACTGTGTTTCGGTTTGAAGTAGGGCAGTCGTTGTGCTGTAAAAACTAAGACCTAGAACTCATATCTGAAGGTAGGTGGCGGCATTTACGATCTAGATAGATGTCTATGAGCTCTGGTATACACTTAACACTAGGTGGGCCGTGAGCTCGTCCGCTCATCTAAGCAATAATAAAAAAGTCATGTTCACTGTTTGGTGATTTAGTGCCGATATTATTCATCACAGCTTCTTACTAAATGGCACTAGCATTACTACGCATGTGTGTGTGTATTGTGAGGAACTGTGTGCTTAATGCGAGTTTTCTAGCTTGTAGATCGCGTAAAAGTTAACTCAAATTTGTGTGCAGTTGGAACAGCGTCCCTAGCGGCAAACGAAGGGAAGCTGTTGCATTTCCATACAAATTTGAGCCAAGTGAAAAAACTCTCACTAAGCACACTAGACACAATGACGAAGAATCTCGCGAATCCCCAGCCAGCGTTGGTTATTCGCTCGTCTCCACTGTTCCCGCAATTTTTTTTTCCCTACCCCAGCTGATAACCTTGAGAGCCTATTTTAGCGTAACCTTAACTAGTAAGTGAGCTCACAGGGCTCAAACCGGAGTGATGTTAGCACTGGCCCTAGCAAGAGCAGTGTTTCGCAGAATCTACCACCGGATCGGAAACGCGACCCACTGAGAAGATCCGGCGAGAAACTCAGCGGGCTGTTCCTGCAAGAAAACGCTCGACCTCATACGAAACAACAGACGGTCTCTAAGCTACAAGGGTTGCAATTTTACACCATATACATTCCCGATCCTGTGGAAAGTATGGAAAGCAGTCGACGTCGCCCCAAACACGTCATTTCGGATCCTCTCGGTCCACTAACGGTGCTTTTAAGGACCTCAAGCACCGGTCACCGTTCTCGTCGAACCCGTCGCTTGCGACGAAGGGCTCGACGAGTAAATTAACTCAGACACAGCCAACTGAGTTTCTCGCCGGATCTTCTCAGTGGGTCGCGTTTCCGATCCGGTGGTAGATTCTGCGAAGCACTACTCTTGCTAGGGTCAGTGTTAGCAACTCTCCGGTTTGAGCCCCGTGAGCTCACCTACAAACGTTAGGGCGAAGCTGAAATAGCCTCTCAAGGCCATCAGCTTAGGTAGGAAAAAAAAAACACCATATATCTCCACCATCCAACACCATATACTCGGCAGACTTTGCGCCGACACACTTCTACTTTTTTTAATGTTTGGTCAACTTCTTGGCATGGAAAAAAATCAATACCCAATAGACAGTACGAAATGCTTTTGAAGAGTTTGTTGGCACCCGTAAACCTGATTTCTTCAAGAAAGGAATTGACTGCGCTAGCAGAGATGCGTCGATAGCGAAATATTTATTTTCAAAATACTTTAACTTTCTGTATACTAAACGGTAATTAAATTAAAGATCTAAAGGCAAACAAGAGCTGATATTAGCCAACGAGCAAATACCAATAGAATTTTCATTAACAACAATTATAAACCAAATATTATATAAATCTGCAATCAAAATGTAAGTTAGACTTTTCGAAAATAGAATTTTAAAATCAAATTTCCATGTTTCGATATATTGTAAATTTGAAGTAGCTCTGTTAAACTCTTATTTACAATATACACTTATTCATAAATATACTGACATTATAAAAAGTCAAAGACATGGTCTATTTTGCTAGATCAATTTGAATTTTGTTAATGTAGTATCGCAACATAGCCACTGTATCTTTTCAGATTTTTTCTGAACAACAACGGTTGTTTGGACGGGATCGCTTTTAGTGGTAATACCGCCTGTTGCTATACGCTATAGGGTTCCACAGCACCAGTGAACTGTTAATACTATAACTAATTAATATTAGTATACATGCTGAACTGATTGCTTAGTGCGAGCTTTCTAACTTCTCGATCGCGTTAAAGTTAACTGAAATTTGTATGGAATTGGAACAACGAAGGGAAGCTATTCCAACTTTATACAAATTTGAATAAACTTTTTAGCGATCGAGAAGTTAAAAAACTCGCACTAAGGACACAGCTTCTTGCAGGGCAGAGTTAAAACTGTGGTGTTTTTGAACCACTAGCGTTTATTTAGTCCAAAAAAAAAAACAGCAATGAATTATAAATATTATTTTGCAATCGTAGCACGTGTCTAGACCACGTTCGAAGCGAATCCAGTTTCCAATCATAAACATCGCTGTGCGGTTAATGCTATAAACTACTTAACAATAGAAGTAATACTTCGGCCTTGTAATAAGCGATATGATTAAAAATGTGAGGTTGATTTAAAAATGGGCTTACTAAGATATTTAATATAGAAGGTACGGTCGTACTACGGCGTCATTTGGTCGAATAAAAAATGCAATCAAGAAAAGTGACTGACAAATAAATAAATAAAGATAGCTAAATGTTGAAAAAAAGGAAACGAAATTCACTAAAATCTATTAATGCTAGTATTTTGTTGTTGAATGAAATTAAACGAACCATAAGCCGTCAGAAAAATTAGCAGAAAATCTAAAAGTCCGCATTTAACATAGCGGTTAGCTAAAAAGAGCACTTTTTATTTCTTTCCTACTTATTCTAGTAGCCTAGAGGGGTTATTCGAGATTCACCGAATTATTAGGTGAACTCACGGGACTTAAACCTGACCAACTGAACCTTGTTAACAGTAGCTCTAGCAAGAGCAACGCCTCTCAGAATCTACCACCGGATCGGAAACGCGACCCATTGAGAAGATCCGGCGAGAAATTCAGTGGGCTTTGTCTGTTCTGGGTTAATTTACTCGCCCAGCACTTCGTCGCAAGCGACGGGTTCGACGACAACGATAGCCGGAAAGATCACTAAACTATTTAAAATTTGAATTTTCCTTATTTATGCAACGGAGAGAAACAAAAGTTAAAAATATAAAAGGAAGGATAGTATAAGTTTTTAATAAGTTTGTTGTCTATATCTTTCATATAAATAATCAAAAGCAAACAATATTAAAATGAAATCGTATCTGTCAGCAGAATTATTATGGACACAATACCCAAGCATAACTTTTAATTATAAAGATAATTAAGTCGCAATTTGTCTGAAGGTATTGTAAAACCGGCTATACTACAATAGTTAGGAATGTCACAAATCAGAAATAAAAGATGTCTTCAGGAACTATGACCTAGAATGTTACGAGTATTTAAAATTGTATGGTGAATTTAGATGTCAAAATGGCTTAAAACCCGATAATAGAGACAATTTTATTAATGTACTAATAAAAATTTTCTTGTTGGTGGAAAATGTATCTGATAATATAAGCTCTTCCTTTTTTTTTGTTTCCTACCTAAGCTGATGGCCTTGAGAGGCTATTTCAGCTTCGCCCTAACGTTTGTAGGTGAGCTCACGGGGCTCAAACCGGAGAGTTGCTAACACTGACCCTAGCAAGAGTAGTGCTTCGCAGAATCTACCACCGGATCGGAAACGCGACCCACTGAGAAGATCCGGCGAGAAACTCAGTGGGCTGTGTCTATGGGTTAATTCGCTCGTCGAGCCCTTTGTCGCAAGCGACGGGTTCGACGAGGACGGTGACCGGCTCCTCCTGGGACTTTATTGTCTTACGTTTCTTTAATTTAGGGTACTGATTTTGTATTGATTTGATATTACGATCATCATCATCATCACGTGAGGCAATATAGCCACTGGTGGGGTTTAACCTGATACAGTAAATACCTGCAGTACTATCTATTCTCAAGTACTCTGGTCTCGTCCATTCGCACCACATACCCTGCCCATAGCAAGCTCTCTATGGTCTTAATAACTTTTGAATCATCATTATTTTAGTTATTAAGAGCATAGGTGTAAAAAAAATCTACATAAAAATACAATACACCCGTTGTGGCCAATTATATTAACCGTGCAAATTTTAGTAAAAATATAGTTTGTGTATGTAGTGTATTCCTCAAAGGTTAAATGTGTCTTTAATTTAAATAAATTCAGTATCCGTATGACGCCAATGTGTTGAAAAAATAAACATTATTTAATTTACTCGAAAATAAATCTCCTTTTTTTTTTTTTTTTTTTTTTCTCCACTTTATCCCACTAGGTGGGGTCTACCCGGTCTTTTATGACTGGGTGAATCGTGGCCGAGGACGCCTCACCTTCCGTCTGGTGCAGGTGCTGACTGGGCACGGATGCTTCGGAAAGTACCTGCACCGGATAGGAGCTGAGCCGACGACGAGGTGCCACCATTGTGGACACGACCTGGACACGGCGGAGCATACGCTCGCTGTCTGCCCCGCTTGGGAGGTGCAGCGCCGTGTCCTTGTCGCAAAGATAGGACCAGACTTGTCGCTGCCTGGCGTCGTGGCGTCGATGCTTGGCGGCGACGAGTCTTGGAAGGCTATGCTCGACTTCTGCGAGTGCACCATCTCGCAGAAGGAGGCGGCGGGGCGAGTGAGGCAAAGCTCTCCTCACTACGCAGAAACCCGCCGCCGCCGAGCAGGGGGTCGGGACCGGGGTCCCGTCCGTAACCCGGCCCCCTAAGAGCTTCGGGCTCCACCCGCTTTGTGCGGGGAGGAGCTTAGGCGTGGGGCAGCGTGGTAGGTCGCGTTCCCCCGACCGCTCCGGGGGAAGGTGTAGCGCGGCGCTATCAATCGGGCTCTTGGCCCGTCGACCGAGGGAACCGGCGGTCATGTTGCTGGCGGCCGCCGGTCCGGCGTCTGGGGTACGGCGGGATGGATGTAATGTGCTCTGCGTAAACCCTGTCCCGCCGTCTCAATAACTCCGACTGGGTTCCCACCCGGTCCGGGGTAGGGCGCTGGCTGTGAGCGGCAGGAGTTTTTAGTGAGGTTCGACTCCCACATACCCCACCTGCCGTGCGGGTGGGGATCCGGCGATTTTCTCCTGTGGAAAAAAAAAAGAAAAAAAAAAAAAAAAAAAAAAACTAGGTGGGGTCGGCACAGCTAATTTTTCTCTTCCATTCTCTTCTATCAGCCGTCATCTCAACACTCGCTCCTCTCCCTCTCTCATATCGTCATTAACACACTCCATCCATGTCTTCTTCGGTCGACCTCTTCCTCCTCTACCTTGCACTACCATTTCCATACATTACTCGAAAATAAATAAATTCTAATTAAATTAAGACGGTCATTAGTTTGGGAGCTAAACGAAACGCAGCACGATTGCGGTATCTTCGGAGCTCGGCTAACTTCGTGCTACGACAGAGCCTAGCCGATGGAGGGGCGTAGACGTCATAACCATCCTTCTTGAAGAGCGGTGCCTCCATCCTAAGAACTGTCATTCGTTTTCGTTTGCTAACGTCAAGAGAAGATTTCTAAATTGTTCTAAGACAACAAACGCGATTGGTGTACTCAATATTTCTCTTAGCTCGATCACCCTATTCGCCCCACGATGCTGACGATGGTGTTAATAATTGTTGCTTCTCCGACATATATATTCTGTGAACATTAAGCCATTTGGTTGTGATTATTAAAAAGTATATATCAACATCTAAATAAATGACCCGCTTCTTTCTATATTTTCCTGTTCTGTTTTTTTTTTTCAAACTAGATAGTTTTATTTTATTTTATAGATATTAGTAGTTTATTAATATAGCAATTATTTTTTTAAATATTTAAAAGAATATACCTACATAATACTGTTTTAAAAATAGCAATTAAATATCAATAAAATAGCTATATTAAATGTAGCAATTAAATTGCTTGTGACTACAGGACATACAAGTTGAATCAAAAATCAAATAAAAGTGGTTGTGTTATTCCTTTGCATTTGAATCATCAATTATATTTCTCTCTCTCTCTCTCTGTCTCTATATTTGAGTATTAAAATTGTGAAGTTATCTAACATATTATACCTACTCGTGCATGCTTAGCGGTTACGAAAATGTTCCATGTAATAAACTAATTAATTCTATCGGATAATAATGTTGGATGTTTCGAAGTTATAATTGAAAACATTCAAGGGAAACCGCAAATACTGGGTTCTCGGTTTCGCCTTTAGATTCTTGGAAAACATGATTGCAATCTTACGACATCACAGATATCTTTGTGGAATATATTTCTAGGTTTTGATTGATATTTCTAGTGAGGTCGTAGGGAGAACGTGGGTTTATGACTGATTCATACTATTTGAAGGAAATACCAGATTGTGTCATTCCTTGAAATATTATTTTTCATATTGATAAATTGAAATACCTTGAAATACCATTATTTTTTAACGAAGCTAAGATGGTTTTTTTTTACGGTCTTTGGTGAAATATGTCATTGTATTGTTGTTCTAATTAATTTGATATTTAACGAAACTTGGTAATGCAGTATATGTGTTAGAGAGGAAGTCTGTAAGTGGCACCTGTGACAGAGAAGTCGAGAAGCGGGCGTTAGGGATGGTAGGGACATATGATGAGACGAAATGATAATGAGGTTGTTAAGAGAGTTTTAACTATGAATGTGGAAGGTTTTAGAGGAAGAGATAGACCTAAGAAAAAATGGACGGATTGCGTGAAAGACAATATGCTTAAGAAAGGAGTGAGCGAGGAGATGGATATATATGATAGAGGATATTGGAAAGGGGAACTCCACT
Source organism: Bombyx mandarina (assembly GCF_030267445.1). NCBI lineage: Eukaryota > Metazoa > Arthropoda > Insecta > Lepidoptera > Bombycidae > Bombyx > Bombyx mandarina. The sequence goes on from NC_143214.1 coordinate 8,581,546, forward strand.
GGTGGTAGGACCTCTTGTGAGTCCGCGCGAGTAGGTACCACCGCCCTGCCTATTTCTGCCGTGAAGCTGTAATGCGTTTCGGCTTGAAGGATGGAGCAGCTGTTGTAATTCTACTGAGATCTTATAACTTATATCTCAAGGTGGGTGGCGCATTTACGTTGTAGATGTCCATGGGCTCCAGTTACCACTTAACATCAGGTGGGCTGTGGGCTCATCCATCCATCTAAGCAATAAAAATAAAAAACACCAGGTGGGCTGTGAACTCGTCTACCCATCTAGCAATAAAAAAAAAAGAAGAAAACATGTTGCAATAAAACTGAAAAACTGGGAGAAGGGCAGGAGAATGATGACTTGGCCATACCGTTCTGCCACTACCAGTCAGTGGGAATGTATGAAAAATATCCAACTTTTATAACGACATGCGTATCGTTTAAGCTACGTTGGTGCAATGACCTATCGGTGGTCATTTAGTAGTTCGTTTTAGCAATACTATAAACATAAGCTTTTTCTCTAAATACCGGTAATTTTTTTTATATTGTGACTTTGGCAAAATCAATGCCAAAGGCGTTGAAGCCATTTATATATATAAAAAAATTAGCTTTGTCTTAAGAATTCTAGATGTTACAGAGTATTGGCTATGTTGTATTGACCTATAAATATCAACACTGCATCTCATTCCGTGGGCGTGCAACTTCTGCTACAGGCAACTATTAAATAAGGCAACTTTGACGTCTGAATTATTTTCTTGTCACCCATTTTTTATTACGCTACTGGCTCACTCACTGGCACTATTTTAAATTGGAATAATTTATTCCTATACTTCTTTATTCTATTAGAGTCAGGTGGCGCAACTTAACGTAATGCGTAATGGATGCGGCAAATTATAATACGTGATATGTAATCACGGAATCGTCGTCACCAATACTCTTGAAGAGAATTTATCGTGACTCACAAACAGAACCAAACGTGTTCTTGTATAAGGAAAGTGTGTGGTCGTCACCGTTGAGGATACTCGCTAACCTTGAGCAACCCGGTCGGCAGTGTATCGCGCTCCGACCCGGCAGGCTGGTTCTGGCCCAGCTGGGTAGCCCGCGGAATACCAGCGGCATCGCCTGGGCGGCCTGGTAGGGCCGCCGTACCGCGGAGACCGACGTCGTTGGTCGTCGACTATCGTCTCGACGACCCGTCAGTCGGGCGTCCTCGGGGTGGCGCCGCGTGTCTGGTAGTGTTGACCGCGGGAACCCCCCTACTATGACCGGGTTTTGACCCCGGACGGAGATCGGACGTCGGCTGTAAGAGTGCAGGGGAATCGTTTAGTGGGTGGGCTCTAAAATTCCTTGGGCCCGCGGTCTGCTCTCAACACCTGCAGATCGCTGAGTCCCACATTCCTCACACCTCGTAGGAGGTTCGGCCCCCGGCCCGAAAAAAAAAAGGTGGCGCATTTACGTCGTAGATGTCTATGGGCTCCAGTAACCACTTAACACCAGGTGGGCTGTGAGCTCGTCCACCCATCTAAGCAATAAAAAATAAATAGTAACGAACTTTTTTGGAAACAAACAAATTTTGGACGATTTTGGAATGGTGTGCGTATTAATCAATTTTAGTTGACAGCTATCATAATGACTGTTAAACATTCGAAACATCGGCAATTATGAAAACGAGAGATTAAATGAAGAACATTTTTTTGTTGAATGGTTTGATTTATGAAGGTCGCCGTCGAGCGTCGTTGATCCAGTGGTCAATGACCACACGGGTTTCGCTCGGATTCAGCATATTTGTTAAAGACATATGATAGTGTTCAAGCTCTAAGTGTAATTAAAGTTCTTTAGTTAGTTTGACATAATATATACCTATCTGAGTATGTAATGAAATATATATATATATATTTTTTTATTGCTTAGTTTATTATTGTTTTTTTATTGAAATATATATATATATATATATTTATTGCTAGGTGGTAGGGCACTCTTGTGAGCCCGTGCGGATAGGTACCACCACCTTGCCTATTTCTGCCGTGAAGCAGTAATGCATTTCGGTTTGAAGGGTGGGCTAGCCATTGTAACTATACTTGAGACCTTAGAACTTATATCTCAAGGTTGGTGGCGCATTTATGTTGTAGATGTTTACGGGCTCCAATAACCACTTAACACCAGGTGGGCTGTCAGCTCGTCCACCCATCTAGGCAACAAAAATATATTTAAATCCATCACTTTAGACCAACAGTAAAAATAAAACATTAACTTCCTTTTGCGGTTATCGGTAAAGAGGGCTAAGTCACAAAAACAAAAAAACAAAAAGTCGCACTTCTCAACAACAAAAACGTTCACAGAACCCAAAAAACGTTAACTTGTTGAGTCATAATGTTACAGAAACGTGTTTCGATTTCAAATATCGAGAGCTTTTTGTTGAGGAAAAAGCTTGCTAAAAGACGACCACAAGTCAAAACTTGACGTTTTGTTGTTAAATGATTAGAAATGGATAACAAATATTAAGGTTACCATTTTTTTTGTTGGTATGTTGGGATTGCTATTGGCCCAGAGGTCTTACTAGTTTCACCAACAGAGGTAGGCGAGCACGGATTTCAGCTAGAGTAGTGGGATGTGCTAACCACTGACCGTGGTAGCTTCTCCTACCTCTGCCGAGTTCTATCTCGGGCGGGGATTAGACGTCCGCGCGCGAGAGAGAGATAGAGAGAGAGAGAGAGAGAATACACTTTATTGCACACCAAAACACAATTTACATTCAAAAAACAATCAAAAAAGCAGATACATTTGTACAATAGGCGGTTTTATCGCTAAAAGCGATCTCTTCCAGACAACCGTTTAATTTATAGAAATTCTGGAAAATATAAAAAATATAGCAGGTATGTTGCGGTGTACTATAGATAATAAATACATTATTATAGAAAATATATACATACTAGCGACCCGCCCTCGCTTCGCTTCGGAAACATTAAAACATACATGAAACAAAACAAAAAAAATTTTTTTTAAAAAAAAGTAGCCTATGTTCATCAGGGACAATGTCGGCTTCTAATGGAAAAAAAATTTTCAAATCGGTCCAGTAGTTTCGGAGCCTATCCGAAACAAACAAACAAACAAATCTTTCCTCTTTATAATATTAGTATAGACAATAAACGCGAGAGTGCAGACGAGTCCAAAAAATACTACAATTTCGAAAATTCACACTCCTAGTAACCTCACTAGTGACGTCATTGAACGATGTAATTATTTAAATTAATTACCCATTTAATTATTTAACCGCGAAGTAATTATAGATTGTACTTTAATTTACGTACAACGATTAGTCATCTACTTCATCGTATGTTACGTTACTGTGCTGTTTAACTTCAAGTCAAAAGTTAGAATAATTTAATATATATTTTTATTAATATATGATTGTCATATTGCTAGACATATGAATGGTAAACCGTCGACGTCGCCCAAAGCACGTCATTACGGATCCTCCTGATCCATTAACGGTGCTTTTAGGCACCACAAGCACCGGTCGCCGTCCTCGTCGAACCCGTCGCTTGCGACGAAGAGCTCCACGAGCGAATTAACCCATAGACACAGCCCTCTGAGTTTCTCGCCGGATCTTCTCAGTGGGTCGCGTTTCCGATCCGGTGGTAGATTCTGCGAAGCACTGCTCTTGCTAGGGTCAGTGTTAGCAACTCTCCAGTTTAGCCCCGCGAGCTCACCTACAAACGTTAGGGTGAAGCTGAAATAGCCTCTCAAGGCTATCAGCATAGGTAGGAAAAGGTAGGTGCTAGACATAGACATTAACAATGTAAATGCGGCGACTCACTCAGTTCTATAGTACCACGAATTCTAACCGGAACGCGTTTCTGAATCTGCAGAAATATGCATAAGTAGGAGGTAACTACACGTGCGGGCTCACAATACGCCTCTCCACCAAGATCTAAAACAAACCTTTGTCTAAACAGTCCATTGAGATACCACGTGTTTGTCCGACTTAATGAAATGATGATTTATTAAAAAAATGAATAATTGTGTTGCATTAAACTTGCTTGCATTAAAGCTACCTATATCAATTATATTTCAAAATCGTTGACAGACGGCAAGTGGCAAGCCCCTGGTGTTGCTGATGCCCATTAGTGACGGTGACTACTTACCGTCAGATGAACCGTGTACTCGTCCGCCTGCAATAAATTAACAAAAACCTGCAACTAATCTGTTTCATCACTTACACACGAGATATGAGTCGTCTATTATCAAAGGTGGCAATCTGTGCATTTGGACAAAAATTTTTTATTGATATGTCAATTCAGATTGATTTGAATATAATTGTCTCCTTCAAAGAATACGGTTCAAAACCTGTATTAAATAAAGGTTAATAGTTAACCTGTTATTTATCTAAGATGTCGTTCCGAAGAGTTTTGTGACTGCCAATGGAATACAAAGTCAATAATTCGTTTTTCTGATTTACCAATCATTGTCCAAAAGTAATATTGCCGGCTTTGATAATAGTCGTCGACTCATATGAAAGTTTATTTCCATTAACATTTCATAAGACAAAACAATATCCAAAGCCCATTAAAAATGAAAGATTGGACAAAATAAAACGACAACAAACTAATTTACATATTATACGACTGTTTATAATTATCATTAAAAAGTACACAAACAGTTTTTAATGTTTTATTCAAACTTCGCTCTACCAATACTTTGTCGGTACAAGCGATAAGGAAAACAAATACTGTAATTATTTCACTAACTAAGTAGGTACACGCTTCTGCACTGTTTTCAATTGTATATACAAAAGAAAAATGAAACGCGACTGCGTCATTTCTAAGAATTTGACACTTAAAATGTAATTAGAGAACAAGCAAACGAAGCAATTAAATCAGTTTTATATTCACCTAAATTTGTTAATGTTTTTATGAATTCACTTCTTCTACCCGGAACTCATTGAGATTGTTCAAAAGATAAGTTCGAGTATCATCTAGTCTAAAAGTAGGAAAGTTTATTTTTTGCCTGCCTATTTTTTTATTTTTTTCTTAGATGGGTGGACGAGCTCACAGCCTACCTGGTATTAAGCGGTTACTAGAGCCCATACACATCTACGATGTAAATGCGCCACCCATCTTGAGATATAAGTTCTAAGGTCTCAAGTATAGTTACAACGGGTGCCTCACCCTTCAAACCGAAACGCATTACTGCTTCATCCATTCGTCTAATCATTTGTTTTTAATACATTATCATTGTTACCGTTCCGCCAAGTTATTAAAGTCGATAAATAGGTATTTTTTTGAGACGTGAGCTCTGTGTTTCAATCGGTAAGTAATTACGCAGATTATAATTTTTGCGAGTTTAATTTCTAATACACGAAGTTATTTTTTCAACGTTGAGAGGTGCGTTAAGTATGCGTTTTATTAGAAAAAAAAAATGATTTTTCATCTTATTACCACGACTAGCGACCCGCCCTCGCTTCGCTTCGGAAACTGTAATTTATTATTGATTTCTCCACTATTTAATGAATGTTATTATACATATAAACCTTCCTCTTCAATCACTCTATCCATTAAAAAAATCGTATCAAAATCCGTTGCGTAGTTTTAAAGATTTAAGCATACGTAAGGATATAGAGACAGAGAAAGCGACTTTATTTTATACTATGTAGTGATAACAGCCCACGATGACTTTTACAGGTATTTCCAGAGACCTAACGCGGGTATGCTTCTGTCATTGTTCATACCATTCGCCTTTAAGTGAACTCGGTGCACTTAAAAAACTTATGCCTTTAGAAACAATAAAAAAAAAACGAGCATTGACAGAGTTTTGTACTGTTTCATTAAATTGTGTTTATTAGTAGCTGACCCGGCAGACTTCGTAGTGCCTCAATCGATGAATAAAAGACCTAAACTTTTGTATAAAATAAACTTAAAACAAACAAAAGGAATCCGTCCGACGGGGGACACATCAAAGGAATTATTATTAATATAATATTTATTTTTTATTTAATTCCGAGCATTTTCATAAACATTCTCTGGACTTCCACAAATAATTTAAGACCAAAATTAGCCAAATCGGTCCAGCCGTTCTCGAGTTTTAGCGAGACTAACGAACAGCAATTCATTTATATATATATATACAGATTCCTATCGACAGAACGCGATCGATAGATGGCCAGGTGTTCTGCACGTATTGCATTATACACCGAGTCTTGACCACAGATGGCAAAGGCCTTTGAATTTTTTATGCCCAGCAAACCGGCTAGCCCTTTCGATCGCAAAGAAATTCAATCGTTAAATATCCGATTATTTTATTTGCCGTTGTAGAATCGTGTGGTATTTTCTTTTGCTGCGATGCGATATTTTCATATTACGCAGCCGTTTTTGTAGTTAATAAATACGATCAGGCGCAAGATGTGCTGAATTACAATTTTTAAATAACAACAACTGGCCGAAAACCGAAGGAAATGGAAGCTGAAATGGTACAAAGAGTCACGAAGGGCTCTTACGACATGACCTTTAGCAATGAAGCATGCGACTAAGAAGCAGAAGAAGGCTGTACTAGTGTTTGTTCAATGATCGAATTTCTAACGTAAACACTACAAGATTACGATTCGTTTTATGGTAAGCATTACATTTCATTTTCTATTTTAATTTAAATCTCTCACTTGACGAAAAATATATTCCTTGGTACATAATAATACTTGAAGGATCTTTAACTTGGCGATTACGACGAAGACATCGACGGGCGAATTAGCCCACAGACACAGCCCACTGAGTTCCTCGCCGAATCTTCTTAATGGGTCGCGATTGCGTTGCGGTGGTAGATTCAGCAAAGCACTGCTCTTGTTAGGGCCAGTGTTAGCAAACACTATCAGATTTAGCCCGTGAACTTACCTACCGAATGGTGAGCTACTGGACTAACCTCTTAGGCTGCGGCGATTAGGTAGGGGAAAAAAGAAAGATCTTAATTAAAAACTTTAATAGAGAATATATTACAATTTGTCCCGTCATGAGTTTGAAAGCTTGCATTAACATGCTGTTCGTAACAACACTGTGATAAACACCAAAATACAGAACATTTTCATAATTATTCACGTAATACGCTTATATCGAAGCACGGTAGGTCTGGATAATCACAGCGCTGCAGCAGCGGAAGCGAGAATCTTCGCTAATTCCCCGTAAATCGACGTGTTTACCACCGTCATACAAATTCTAACGACTAATCCCTAGATTCATTCGTTCGTTCATTTTTATCGATAAAAAAAGTATCGATATATTGAAATCCCTAATGTAAATATCTTATATTAACGTCTATAGGATTATGGTAAAATATATACTGGATTTTCTTCATGTGAGTGACTAATAGCTAGAATGTTAAGACTCAATTTCTGATTTCATCCGAGACACTTTAACCTCACAAGAGTAAAAAAAAGACCGACCAGTGTGCTACGTTTTTTACGTTCTCGATAGCGTAAAAGTTAACTCAATTTTGTATGGAGTTGGAACGTTTGCTGACGTTTGCCGCTAGGGGCGCTGTTTCAACTGCATAGAAATTTGAGTTAACTCTTACGCTATCGAGAACGTTAAAAAACTCGCACTAAGCACACTGCTTGTACTTCATCTTGACGTATTCTGAGACCCCGTTAGACCCACATGCAGTAGCAATATTGCATTCTAGTTTGAAGAATAGGGCAAGAATTATACAATACAGATATCCGATCTCATGTCTCGAGGTGGATGACTGAATTCATGTTTTGATATCGATTGATTTCGTGAACCATTGAATGGCATATGACCAGACCAGACAGTCCAGTTAAAAAAAAGTATAATCTTGATTGGTCATATATAAGCCACGGCACCATGATAAAAATTCTAAGTAAGCGTAGCAACTGTAAATACCTATAGAAAGTTTCAAGTCTAACCCGTGTGCAATATGCGAACGGAGAGAACGCGATCAAACAAACAAAGCAAGAAACTCGCATTCTGATACTCTATTAAAACAAACATATTCAAAGTATGATGATGTTAGAATAGTTAGATGAGGTCGGACTTTAAAGGCTATGCGGTGCGTCTATTTGCGTGGGAACCGTATAGGAAACTAATGGGTTTACCGGAAAATGGACGACAGCATTTTATTTCCTGACTTGGATAAACGGACCCATAGAGTTAGAGCGGAAAATAGAAATAGAACAATTTTTATAGTATCTTTTTTTTTTACCATTTTTTTTTATTAAAAATTAACCCGAGATTTCGAAACCTGGTGTTAAATTGTACCAGAGCCCATTGGCAGGCCACATAGCGCAAAGATCGGACCGCCGATGGGGTAGACAGATCCTCGAGTGGACACCACATACATACTGGCAAGCGCAGCGTGGGATGGTAGCCTATCAAATGGACCGAGGACCTAATGAAAATGGCTGGGTCACGTTGGATGCAGATGGCAACGGACAGACCACACTGGACATTAATTGGATAGGCTTATGTTCAGCAGTGGACTTGGAAAGGCTGAGGTGATGATGATGAAATGCCGCCGCGTACCTTGAGACATGAGTTCTAAGTCTCAGTTCTATAGTACAGCTGCCCTACTTTTAAAACCGGAACGTATTACTGATTCGCGACATAAAAGGGCAGGGTGATAGAAATAGGTTGCTGGAGTAAGCAACTTACCCGTGTGGGCTCACAATACGGCCCCCGATCAATGTAAACTGATAGTTGTACAAAGCAATAGCTTTCTATTATTGCTACTAAGCTCATCGAGTTTGCCAGGATTAGTTCGTTGAGTAGTGACGCCTTCTATAACAAACATAATACACAAAGTGTGTTTTTCTTAAGGCAACTTTACAGTCCTCGTAATTTTCATTTGACTATTAATCTAGCCCAGAGGTTCCCAAACTTTTTTTCTCATAGACTACTTTCAAAATTTAGCTGGTTCCGGTGGACCCCCTGTAGCTGCTAAATTTTCACCGTATTCCCAAAACTCGACTAAAAATGTGAAGATTAGATTTAACTATGGAAATTTGCGGTGCGGCTGAGTTACACTGGATATGTTATGTGCGAGTGTTTAGAAGGAACAGTCGCTGAGTTTCTTAAAATTTTATCTGCATTGATAGGTGAAGTCAAGCCAATAGTTTAGCTCTTAACTATTGAAAGCAAATATGATTTCTTGGAACCGCCCGCTTACGAATTGTGAACCCCTATTTTTTTGTCACGCCAACGCAGACCTCCGTCGAGTCTCCCGTGGATCCCTGGTGGTCGATAATAAACTTATTTTATTTTAAAATCATTATTTAGTTTCTCTATTAAGGGTTTTCAGTGACAATATTTACACAGCTCGTAAATTTTTGAATGGATCTCCGGGGATATGATTTTAATTAGATCGCCTGCGATCTATGCGATTATTACACGATTTATGCAATATAGTTTATGATTACTTTAGGTTGGGTGTCGAGTTAAAGCGGAAAATAGAAATAGAACAATTTTTATAAAAATTTTTTTTCAATTGAATTTGTTTTTATTAAAAATTAAACCGAGACTTCGAAACAAATTCGTAATTTGTGGCGGGCGTTGACGTTCACTTTTGTTATGTTCACCTACTCCGGTAACCATTTAATAACAGGTGGACCGTTCACCTAGAGTAGTAGGTATTCACTAAGTGACCGATATCAGTTATAGTAACCGGCAAACATCGTGAGCAAATGACCTTGACTGCGCAGAACCGAATTTTAGATCACTTTGGTGGTGAGGGTGAGGCGCGACGGCAGGGGAAATCGTATCGAGCGCGTTATTGGTAGATCAGTCGAACCTTGCGTCCCGCACCGCATTCCGCATTCCGCTTGCTCCCAAAAGTACGCTTGCGTACAGTGAAAAGTCTATCGTTATTAATCGTTAAGTTATATTTTGTTATAATTGCTTGTTGACTTTGTTGCCATTGCTATTTGTTGAGTGTTTGTTGATTTTTTATAAAAAATACACTATGCCGCGACAAACTGGTGTAGGATTCAAAAGAAAGGGTAGAAAAATTGTGTACGACGTATATTGCTTCATTATAAAACAGGGGAAGAATGATATTATGGAAAAAGTAAAACAGACTTCGGAAGCAACAAAAACATCAGTGAGTACTGTTAGGTGCATTATTAACGAAGCTAAAGACTCTGGCTTGCTCATCGTGCTTGGGACTCCGGGTAAGAAAAGATCAGGGAAGAAGAAAGTTACCGGAATGGATAGTTTCGTTCAATCTGTTATAAAAAGATGTAATCATAATAACTACATAACAAGCAGCGAAACTCCGTACCGTAGAAAGGCTTCGAAAATTTTAAAGAAGATATACATTTTAATGGCTCGGAATGAAGTTTACGACGAATTATGAAAGAGCTAGGCTTCAGATGGAAAAAAAAAACAGAAAATAATCGGAAGCTGGTAATTGAAAAAAGTAACATTCGATTACTACGAATCGAATATCTTCAAAAAATAATTAATTATAGACAAAAAAGAAGATCGAACCGACCGAGTCGTAAACTACACCGATGAGCCCTATGTCGACTTATCACGATGATGGCGACTCGGGTGATGAAAACAGTGATGATGATAATGGTCAAGATTATGATAACGAAAAAAAATTACAAATACCAGCTTCGCTTCAACTGAACGAAGACCTGGCAACAGCTCTAGTTTTGACTTAATAGAAGGAATATCTATTTTACACCAAGATTAAATTATTATAATTATTAACCTATATTTTTTGTTGATGTTCTAATAAATATATAAATAAATACATATGTTGATTTTAATAATTTAATTGCATTATGACGCAGAGTAAATAATGTTTTTGCACGTGAGTATACCATGCGCAAACTTACCCCCACTACGTCAACAAATGCTCAAGAAGTTTGCCGGCTATTATACCGAGGGGTCAACATGAACGAAAGCTCATTTTGGACTCAACTAGATCTTAAAACCTAACCCTATTATTATTAGCAGTTTATAAATTCTAAATTTAAGCAGTTTATAATTATATAAGTTCTAAATTGAAACTGTCAAATCATTTTATAACTGTTCGTGTACTAAGTTGTTCCAAGAATTGATTTATATTTTACTTATTTACATTATAAGAGTGAGATTATATAATATCATTAGTTAATGTCTTTGGTTTAGTGTCATATAAAAATCATTTTCATTTTTCTCTAAATATCGAATTTTCACTTACATAATATTCACTCTACAATCAAATTAAATATTATTTCGTATAATATAAGAGATTGGTATGAACTTAAATCGACAATAATCGAATCGAGGAGAATCGATCCAAGAAAAATCGTTATATTGGACAGTTACGATTTTAAAAGATAAATCGCTTGAATTGAAGCCACTCCCTGCGGACCTTATAGAGAGTTCTGATTAATAGACATATGTATATCAATGGAGGACTTGATGTGTAATCAACTTGTTTATATTGCACGCTATGTATTATACATTGTACGTGCATTTAAATAATTTTACTTACATAATAATTCTCGATAATTCCATTCTCACGGATCGTTTGGAACCTTTGGATCTGCGGAGGGTTGTCGGTTCCCTCTGTATTTTTTAGCGTATGTTTTATGGAGAGTGCTCTGAGGAATTGTTTGAGATGATACCATCATCTCGTTTTTACCATCGCACCGCCCGCCACCGGAGTAGAGTTCATCCATACTAGCTGGAGCCACTACGGTCATCCACAGTGCGCTTCCAGAGATCTTTTTTGCCACGTACCATCCGGCTTTGGAATGAGCTCCCCTCCACGGTGTTTCCCGAGCGCTATGACGTGTTCTTCTTCAAACGAGGCTTGTGGAGAGTATTAAGCGGTAGGCAGCGGCTTGGCTCTGCCCCTGGCATTGCTGACGTCTATGAGCGACGGTAACCACTCACCATCAGATAGGCCGTAAGCTCGTCTGCCTATATGGTAATTAAAAAAATACATTATGGATGGATAAAAACAATGGATGCAATGTTAAGTCTATTCGAAAACGATATTTCCAGATTCGTATACAAACGCTTTGATTAGTGGACGAGCTCACAGCCCACCTGGTGTTAAGTGGTTACTGGAGCCCATTGATATCTACAAGGTAAATGCCTCACCCACCTTGAGATATAAGTTCTAAGGTCTCAGTATAGTTTCAACGGCTACCCCCACCCTTCAAACCGAAACGCATTACTGCTTCACGGCAGAAATAGGCGGGGTGGTGGTACCCGTGCGGACTCACAAGAGGTTCTACAACCAGTAATAAAATCGCGCTGACTCCGGCCGGTTGATTCTGGTGTATTCTTCAGTTGAAAGCGACGTGATTACAAGTTGAATAATAAATATTGAACACTATCAATATGGTTTATATACTCACTTAAATGACAGATTAAAAACAAAAGCAAAATCAAATGCAGTAACTTCGTAGTTCCATCTTCGAAAGTCTTCCTTTATAAAAATTTTTTTTTAGACATAACCTTGCAGTAAGTAAGTTTTAATACCTTAGTTTAAGGAGTATTTAATTGTCTACTAAACACAATTTATTTCATTAAGCTAGCATTCTTAGTTTCCGAGATTTATAGGGTTTTTTTGAGTGACCCGGATTCATTGCTCTCGAGTGTATAAATAAAAAACTATGAAACGAATTGACGCAGTTAACAGACTAAATTCAGTAGTATTACAATTACAGCATTACCGGTATTTATTTTCAATGAAAACATGAATATGACGGCGTTAACGATATTTATGTTATATAGCACGTGCAATAGGAGTGACTCACACAAGCCAGGTGCGCCGGCCGTGTCGTTCCACTCGTAAACAACAGCTGCAACAGAAGTGACTCATAAGCCAGCTGCGCCGGCTAGTATAAAAAGGCGGAACGTGCCTTGAAATGAACATTCGTTGGACTGCGTTTGCCTGGTGCACTTACTATATCCTTGTTACGTTGTGTGATTCAGTGACTGTTGTACGTACTGGTTAAAGTTGGACAAGTGTTAAAGTGAATTGTTAAGATAACATATTGTTGATTAAATCAGGAACCAAAAAGTGACATCGTTTTACTTGGTGTTCAACAAGATAATATCTACCCTCAAGCTTACATCAGAAGTGAGATCAGGACTCTACTCTCACTGGCGTGACGTGTTTGAACATGTTCGAAGTACAGCAAAAAAAAACATGATGCAGATCAGAATACTAGTATTGGTACGCCACAAGAGCGTGAATGCAGCATACGTAAGTCGTGTAATAACGTCTCTGTTACCTCGATGGAAGATCTGAGCCACGAAGAAATCGTCACATCTTACATTCTGGCTCATGTTGCCCAGTTTGACTGTCGACTTCATCACATGGCATTTACTAACGGAAATACAACACGTAACAAGCTATTGCAAGAAATTAAGGCAAGTGCAAATCTCAAGTGAAACTTCGATCGCAATAATGGATCTGTCATGACGAGTGGGTAGTTCCGACACGAATCGTTTTTAAGCCAATGACTACTGCTAGAGTTACATGGCACTAGTACAGTAAACCAGGACATGAGACTGTGAATTGTCGCTGAAATTTTAGAATCTACTCGATTCAATACCAATAACACTACACGTTCGATGACTTCGGGCTCCAGCAAGCAAGCAAACAAGAAAGCAAGCAAGTTTCCGTGGGGAAGAAAAATTGACACATCTGAAGTCGTCGTGACCTGTAAGATAAGACGTCCGGTGCGTTCGTGTCTGGCGATGCGGCGGTGTTCGGGTTCCGCTGGCGGATGCAGGTTTTTCCGGTGAAGTGCGTGCTTGTGCGTGCTTGACATGTGTTCGCGGTTGGCTTCCTCAGTGTGGGAGTAACATCGTGTAAGAGAGGTGGAACCCGTAAAATTGTAGTTTGCGTGGTGGCTGGTAAGATTTGTTGCGATAAGAAGTTTGCATGGTGGTAAAATGTCTTGTGAGTCTGCACAGGTAGCCGGAGGTGAGACTTCCGCGGTCGTGGCCCACCCAGTCCGCGAGAACCGGGCAGATCGCCTCGACGGTACGGAGGCCGGCCGACGGGTCCGCCAAACGACGAGACCACGCCTCCAGCACGGACTGCCGATATTGGAGCCCCCGCGCTCCGGCTGCACTTGCGCTAGGGCGCGCCGCCTCGTAGGAGACTGTGAGGTATCATTGAATAACTCTGACTGCGATCGCGCGCTGCCGGCGTCGCAGCGCGGCGACGTTCTCGTGGGTAAGGACGTGGCACCAGACGGGTGCTCCGTATAGTGCCATCGACCGCACGGGTACCATCACCCTGCCTATTTCTGTCGTGAAGCAGTGGTGTATTTCGGTTTGAAGGGTGGGGCAGCGGTTGTAACTATACTGAGACCTTAGAACTTCTATCTCAAGGTGTGTGGTGCGTTTACGCTGTGGATGTCTATAGGTTCCAGTAACCACTTAACACAAGGTGGGCTATGAGGTCGTCCACACATTAATACGAAGAGCATAATCAAACGAAATTAGATACGAAGTTTAAAGGGCCGTTTAAAGTAGTTGAAGTATTGGATGGTGTCGATTTAATTTTGACTCTCACACATTCGCTTAAGGCTCGAGCTGCTACTTGCCTCGCAAAAATACAGCCTGGTAAGATATCCTGGCCTACTATTAAAGAGATGCTGACAAAATTATCTAATGATGCAAGACCACTTCGACCTGGTTATTAAATTTGAAATGGAAAGCAAAAAGGGACCAGCTGAAGCCGGTATCCGGCTATGGCAACTTATAAAGAAGATTCCCGACGCTAATGTGCCAGAACAAATAGCCACCGGATTTGTTATATCAATACTGTCGCAGTGTGATGAAAGAATCCGTCGGGAATTGAACTCTGATTTCACACATTACGTGGCTTTACCCTCAAAAGAAAAAAGAAAAAACGAAGATCCTGATAAAGAACTAAAACGCTCTCGAAGTTTTTTTCCGTGGAAGCTGCCATTTCTGCGGAAAACCTGGGCATCGTGCCGAAGGGTGTTGCGACAGATACTGCTCTCAAACTTTTTTCGATATTCCAGCAAAACCTGAACAACCTCCTCATCCGTGGGCGCCCGGCTCTCGCCTGCAAGTCAGCTGTTACGTGTGCGGTGATGCGAGTCATGTAGCTTCTGGGTGTTCCATGCGCTACAAGAAGAAAAACTACACTGCTCCAGGTGCTGTGGCAGGTGCAACCAGAGACGTCAACGTGTGTTCCAGAGCTTCAGTGTGTTACAGATAAGTGGTTTTGGCTTCCCCTTTATGTTCCATTCAGGGTCAGAATTTAGTCTTATAAAACAAAGTCATAGTAATTTATTCAATGGTAAGCGGTTTCATGAACAAGTCACTCTTTGATCTGAAAGTAACTTAGACCAATCATGATAGTAAGAGCACTTAGGGGATATTCAATTCGCCCTTAATAGTGCACGTTGTCGAGTTTACTCCAATAGAATAGACGTTTGCCGTTCAGGGTAGTTCACTTGAAATATCTTAAAGTTTCAACAGAGTGATAATCCCTCTAGATTAGATCTTGATTTAGCACGGTCGAAGACCGGCGAAAACATAAAAAAAAGGGCACAAACAGAAGCTTGGTTTAGTCGAGGCAAAGCTAAAGTCAACCTCTTTTCCGCTGGGGATTTTGTTTTCGTAAATTGACCGAAAATGTAAAGGTCCCTTCAACATTACTGCTACAAATTTCCCCATGAAAACTTACGTGAAATACCTCGAGGCCCGTCAGGCCTACTAGAAATTTCTGAAAATTATAGTGACGATGACGTGACGGCGTACACAGATGGGTTAATTAATCTTGTTCATGAAACTGATCTTAATGATGACGACTCTATCACTGACAATAGAAGCGACATTTTTGTCCGCAAATAGCGATACAGCAAACATAGTCTGTGGGTAGTGATACAATGTCTGTAAGCTCAGGCACCTCAGGTGCAGGTGTTGGAAATGTAGAAAACGATGGTCGGTCTCGCACTATTTCTGAAGAAATTCCGTATAAATGTTCTGGTTTAAGAAATGTTTTAACAAACGCTACCGTACACGCAGATTAAAAAAAAAAAAAAAAAAAAAAAAGAGAATTGTATGTGGCTAGAGAGATGTTAATCCGGACTAGCAAAAAAAAAAAAAGAAAAAAAAAAAAAAGAAAGTGTGAAGTCATTGAAGGGTCTGTCCGGTCCAATGGCTTGGCTATAGGGATTTTCATCCAGATTAGCCACAACAATTAGCTACAGGGATTGCGATTCGGTCTAGCATTATCCGGTCCAGTTCGAAAAACTGAAGGGATAACAATTCCGGTCTAAGTTAAAAGGGACATACTTACATACCTGAAGAGTTTTAAATGAACTGGCCCAGGTATGTAAGCAGTCTGAAGGTTATTTATAGCCAGTATAGGATTTTCTGAAGAATTATGCGAACCGAACCGTACTAGATTGTTAATATCATAGACCACGTTTTAAGTTGCATCCGTTAATGTCAGGATGAACGAACACGTTTGTTGTTCACAGACATACCATAAGAATGCGCGCACGAGGACGAGCGCACGTCAGTATGGCCGTGACGGCGTTAACGATATTTATGTTATATAGCACGTGCAATAGGAGTGACTCACACAAGCCAGGTGCGCCGGCCGTGTCGTTCCACTCGTAAACAACAGCTGCAACAGAAGTGACTCATAAGCCAGCTGCGCCGGCTAGTATAAAAAGGCGGAACGTGCCTTGAAATGAACATTCGTTGGACTGCGTTTGCCTGGTGCACTTACTATATCCTTGTTACGTTGTGTGATTCAGTGACTGTTGTACGTACTGGTTAAAGTTGGACAAGTGTTAAAGTGAATTGTTAAGATAACATATTGTTGATTAAATCAGGAACCAAAAAGTGACATCGTTTTACTTGGTGTTCAACAAGATAATATCTACCCTCAAGCTTACAAATACTTGTAATTTAATTTAGGGTAAAATGTTTGATTAATGTTGGGTGTTTAGTGTTTTATGTACATTGCATTAAACATTGATTATGATTTGAAATATAATCATATTATTTATAAATTGTTTATTTGTTTTTAATATGTAAAAAAAATATTATAGTAATTGTTATAAACGCCGTAAAATTCTTTCCTTAGATAATTCTACCTGACGGTACCACATCGGTTTTAGGGATAAATCCATCCATTTTAAGTACTTTTTGTATTTAAACTTTTAAATAAAAAAAATTTAATTTGTTTTGATTTTATATTGGTGCACAATAAAGTTCATTCCACTTTTCTAAATTAACATTCTGGCGTTACTAATCTTGAAAGTGCCACGTGTAGTGACCAATTTTGAATCCAGTTGCGTCCTAGTATCTAATCTCACAAGAAGCCGGTCTCCGGAAGTGCTAATCTCTCAGGGAATGTGTTCGTAATGCAATTAAGCTGTAACTAATTACCCGGTCTCTCTTTGTATCGCATACAAAGAGAGTTATATTACGAAGCGACAATTACAAAACACATTTCCCGTAAATGGACACGGATGTTAGATCTACCTAAAAGCTAGAGGTGGTTTTTAAAGCGGTAAACGTATTCAAACGGCAAACTTACGTGAAACGTATGGCAAATTTGAAATGTAATGTAATGTACATGTTCTTCTTCTTCTTTTTCCAGTGCCTCTTCATTCCTAAAGATTGGCCGTTAGCTTCTTGTATTCATCTTTATCAGCAGCCAGCCGGAACAGCTGTTCGACGGAGGCAATACCGGTCCACTCCCGGAATGTACATGTAATGTACTTTATAAAATACTACTACAGCTTATACGAACGCGCAGCAATGGGGGGTGAAGGTCTATACTCTTTCTCAGCGCTCCAGCTATTTCTATACCGAATTTCGAGACCGACGACATGCTAAAGGTTGCCAGAATCCGTTGGATGCAGGCTGCGCAAGATTGGTTATTGTAGTGGACCTTGGGGGAGGCCTATATCCACCTTTTTTTTACTACCTATACTGATAGCCTTGAGAGGCTATATCAGCGTTACCCTAGCGTGTAGGTTAACTCTCGGGGCTCAAACCGGAAGTGTTGCTAACACTGGCCCTAGCAAGAGCAGTGCTTCGCAGAATCTACCACCGGATCGTAAACACGACCCACTGAGAAGAACCGGCGAGAAACTCAGTGGGCTTTGTCTGTGGGTTAATTTACTGGTCAAGCCCTTCGTCGCAAGCGACGGGTTCGGCGGGGACGGTGACCGTTGCTTGTGGTAACTAAAAGCACCGTTCATGGATCGGGAAGATCCGTAATGACGTGCTTACGGCAACTTCGACTGTTTACCATTTGGCTCACAGAATCGGATATGATATCCAGCAGTGGACGTGGGTGGGCTTAATAAAATAATGAAATTCGAGTAATCTTTGAACGAAGCTTGTTTTCTTCTCCAAATTAATCTTTGTGTATGAAAAGAGCAAGAAAATTCAATGAGTTCCGAAGAAACTAATTCTAAAAATAGCTTGTTTACGTTCTGCTACACGTCTTTAGATTTTTTCTTCTCTTTCGGATAATAATCTCTTTTTATTATTATTCTTCAATATACGGACACACAGGATTCTACTGTTTTATTTTATATGTTGGTATTTTAAGATTACGCATTAGCTTTTATTGAAAACTGCTCATTCTATAATTACCTATTTTTTCGAACAAGAGTATGACAATAATAATCGTTCCAATATTAAGGAACGTTATTTTTGTTAATCAAACCACGCTTTTCCGCGACTAGTAATACTCCTTGTCGTTTTATCTGTTTGGTGAGTGAAATGCAAACTGGATAATCCAATAGAGCTTTCTCTGTCTGAGAACACTAACTAACAATAATAATCAATTAAACATTACAGTAATTAAAATTATACAAAACTATTTTTTAATATGCGTTGCAATCGCGGACCGATGTTATCAACGGTTTCCATGGAATTATGAAGAGCCGTCACAGCTAGCAGGAAAACTGCGTTTTAAATAAATCCATTCATGAAAGACCTCTCGATTGTAGAATCGAAAGCTTAAAACCAGTGCCTTATAATTTGGACGTTGCGTTCTTTCCGTTTTAATGTTCTTAGCGCGTTAGGGCAAGCGCATCGCTCATAACTATCTGTAAACAAGGATAATGGTATTGTTTATTTATTCAGTTAGAGAAAGACCGAGAAAGAAATGTAAGTTGTTCGTGTTGCAGTGAAAGTTAAAAACGCAACAAAGTAAGTGCGATTGATCTGTGAACGACTCTTAAAACAATATTGTGATTTTGCGCGGAAAATTGAAATGCCTAGTTTAAGTAATACTCGGTAGGATACTCCAGAAAAATAGACAATTCTATATGAAAAACAGAAGGAAAGCAACTATTATACAAAAATTTTGAAAAATCTTTTTATTTTATTTTTTATTAGATTTTTTTATTGTTTAAATGGGTGGAGAAGTTCACGGCCCCCATGGTGTTAAATTATTTTCTGAGCCCATAGATATTAACACCGTAAATGCGGCTACCCTACTGGAGACATGAGTTCTCAGTTTTAAATAACAGTACAACGGCTGCCCATTGAAACCGAAACGCTCTCTTCACAGCAGAAATGGCGGTGGTACTTACACGTATTGGCTGAAAATACGCCCTAATAACAGTAGACGAGTAGACTATTTGAGTAGTCTTTGTACTCGTATTCAAATAGGATCACTCTACAAAACTTGCATACGCCCCGTCATGACCTATGCAAGTGTAGTGTTCGCTCACGCGGCCCGCACCGACTTGAAACCCCTTCAAGTTATTCAATCCCGTTTTTGCAGGATAGCCGTCGGAGCACTATGGTTCATAAGGAACGTGGATCTCCATGATGACCTGGAGCTTGACTCAGTCAATAGGTATCTACAGTGGGCATCATTGCGCCACTTTGAAAAGGCGGCACGACATGGAAACCCTCTTGTCGTGGCCGCCGGGAATTACATACCCGATCCTGTAGACCGAATGGTCGACGTCGCCCTAAACGCGTCATTACGGATCCTCCTGATCCTTAACGGTGCTTTTAGGTGCCGCAAGCACCGGTCACCGTCCTCGTCGAACCCGTCGCTTGCGACGAAGGGCTCGACGAGTGAATTAACCCACAGACACAGCCCATTGAGTTTCTCGCCAGATCTTCTCAGTGGGTCGCGTTTCCAGGGCCAGTGTTAGCAACACTTGAGTTGAGGTTTGAGCCCCGTGAGCTCACCCACATGTTAGAGTGAAGCTGAAATAGCCTCTCAAGGCTATCAGCATAGGTAGAAAAAAAAGGTTAATATTAGATGCAGTGAGACGGAAACCTTTCCTCGCGATTGAGTGCGGTCAGTGGTCGTAGTTAGGCGTTAGTGCGGTAAGCACAACTATATCTACCTGTTCACGTGCTGTAGCAGCGATACTGTTTGCGTGTGATGTTCGTATTTCGTTGCAGTATACAGAAATACCGGCAACAGGTCGTTTCGGGGATGTGTTAACTACAACACAGTGATGTTTATAGCCATTAATTTTACGCTCGCTGCTCGGCGGTTGTATGCGTCTTTTATTCAAGAAGCCGTGGGTATTTTAAAATAATCGATTGGATCCCGTATTTGTAGATTACTGTTCGCCTTTTTATTGCTCAGATAGACGGACCAGCTCATAACCCACCTGGTGTTAGTTACTGGAGCCCATAGATATCTATGACGTAAATACGCCACCCACCTTGAGATATAAGTTCTAAGATCTCAATATAGTAACAACGGCTGCCCCACTCTTCAAAACGAAACGCATTACTGCTTCACAGCAGAAATAGGCAGGGTGGTGGTACCTACCCGTGCGGACTCACAAGAGGTCCTACCACCAGTAATTACGCAAATTATAATCGTAAATATTTGTTAAGTATGTATTTCATTAGAAAAATCGGTACCCGCCTACGTGACTCGAACACCGGTGCATCGCTAGATATGAATGCACGGGGCATCTTATCCTTTAGGCCAAGACGACTTCATTCTATGACGATTGACTTCGATTAAAATTTTGCACACGGCCTGTCATCAGCAAGCCTAGATACGGCCAAGATGCTAATGCAATTTAAGAAAGCATTTGAATCTCGTATGAAGAAGGATAAGCCATTAAAGACATTCCAACGTTAGTTCTAGTTTAATTAGTAAATACTATTCTTTCTCATGTAGATAATTATTATTATTATTATTATTAATACTTTATTTCAGTTTTTTTTTTATAACCATAACATTTTGTTAGTAGTAATTACTTATATCTATGTTAGTGACTTAAAAAATCTAACACATAACTCTCATTATATATATATACATTTTATACCATTACATTTTTTATTTTATTTTTTTCTCCTTCCAAGTGCCTACTGCAAAGGCTATTGATCAGCAGTCCCTCGATCTTGCTCGATATGATTCTCAAAAGACTGTTGCCACTGTCACGAACACGACGCAATAACGATGCACTTCTCTTCCGCATTATTGCAAAGAAGTCATCGGTGTGAGATGTCGCAAACATTGTGGATGCACTACAAAAGCGCGGCAGTGACAACATCATCCTAAACGCATTATTATATTATATAGATAAGAAATTGATTTCTAAAAATAGACGAGAACAATAAACGGGAAACATATTAGGTATACCAAGCCAAATATAAATTGGTAATTTTATATTTCGCGAAACCGCTGTGTATAGCGTACCTATAAAACTTTTGGGTCCACAACCTTACACGGTAGCTTGTGGACTCGTTATTTAACATCTTTCCCACACACGTCATCTGATAAATAGGCTACACTGGCTTGACTCATTGAAAAAGATCTACTCTGACTTCGAGGAAAAATAATCTAAATATTTTCTGGCAGCCACCCGCCGTAATTTTACCCACACCATAAATTCCGCGCTTACCTTGAGTTTCACGTGTGATACGTAAATTGAATATATAGCTATCCGTTGTGCATTGATTTTAGGTTATATCCCTTAAATGCATGATTTTATGCATGATTTTATTTTTAGACCGAGAAAAAATATATTTTGGAGCCATGAATATGCTGATTTAGGGAAAAATAATAAAAAAAATATTTTTTTTATTTTCATAGCTATTTTTATTAAAAACCATTTGTTGCAGAACTACAACACTATGTACTCACTGGACAATAACTACATATGAAAATTTTTAAAACAATTTTTGGTTGTGGTAAGACAAAGAGCTACTCCACACTTCTCACACCTGTTTTGCGTGTATCCCTTGCATCCAGGCATTTTGCATCTGCTGCGAACACAATTACCAGGCCAGTGACCAACATTATCAGTCCTTATGTCCTTAGGAGGAATATGTTGAGCTGGTCCTCTCCTTTTTTTTGCTTGTATTTCCATTTCAACACTGTTGCTGGTACTTGGCCTTCCTCTTTTGTTGCAGAGTTCAAATGAGTTATTTACTTTGGCTAATACCTCAGCTAGTTCCAGTCTATAGTTACATAGGTTTAGAACTGATGAATTGGCTTCAGTTATCCACAATCCTTTGAACTATTTCTGATGTAATAAAATGTGAAAAAATACTATAGGGAGTACCAGTAGTAGCCTCATCCTTCAGTTCAGGTGGGTATGTAGTGTCTCCATGAAAAGCTGTCTGGTCAGAATTCAAAACAATTTTTTTTACCTTCCATACGAGTCCTCTCATAGTTGCTCGGCGACTAGCTTGACTTGTTGAGGGGAATGGAACCTGTGGCACTTGATCATTTGCTGTAGCTTCATTTATCAATGGCGGGTCTCCTGCCATGAATGGATCATTATCGGGGTCATCACTTTCCTCTTCTAATGGACTCTCAAGATCGTGAAGCAAATCGTCTCCATTTTCATAAAAATTCTCATTACCTTCTGTATCCGAGTCCTCAAGATCATCTTCCGAAATCTCTCCATCATTTATTAGAGCTAAATACTCTTCTATTTGCTTTTGATTCAAGTATGGCATCTGAAAACCAATAAAAGTGATAGTTAGTAACTAAACAGGGACATTTTCTAGTAAATGCATATTGTTGCAGATTTACAACAACAAAATAAACAAAATTTCCGAACACACCAAAAGTTTTTTTTATAACTTATAAATTGTACTGAAAAGAAGATGAATTATTACGTAAAATAACTAATTTTGTTTGAACGTACCTTCGAAAACCAAATAATTACACTGCAAAGCAAATACACAATTTTCATCCGCTCCAAAATTACGATCGGCTTTGATTTGTCAATTTCAATTTAAATTTGACAGTCGTGAAGAAAAAAAGTGTGTTGCCACTCGATTAAATATATCACCATGATAGTAATAATCCTGCAACAGCATGCATTGAACTCATACTAATAATTTTATGGTCGTTTGAATGGTATGTTGCAGTTTTACTACTTTATGCATTTAAGGGATATACGTTTGCTGCACATACGAGATTCGTATATAATAATAATAAATAAATAAAAATATAATAATGAAGGTGTAGGAGAATGATACCCGGATCTGCTTAGCTTACTAGGCAGTTTTAATAATGTTACGCGGGTAAGAGTAACGCCATCTATCGCCGAATAGCCGAAACGAATATTAAAGGAACTCATAACGCCGAGAAAGCTCGAGAAATACAACGCCATCTATTTTCAGATAGCGGAAACACACATCGAAGCTATTCAACTTGCCCAGAATGTTCTGGATAAATCTAGGGATGTCGTCTGGACTATAAAACCGTTGCAGTGATGGCACGAAGGCAGTTAGTAATCGGAACTACTCGAAGCGAAACAGCGAACGGATCACCTGAAGCGAAGCGGAAGAAATGAATTAAGAATTTTAAAGTGTTCTGTGAGAGTTCCAAGTGCTAATACGTTTTTAATTTATACTTCGGTAGAATTTTTATTTATCCCGAATCCCAGCGCGTAACAATAATAAGCCATATACGATAGTCAGTGGTTAACATGCAGCGATCCACCGCGGTCGCCGACGCGAATAAACATGTAATTATATTTATTGTTTTATTGACTACCCCGATGAGGTTTTCGGAGGACAGTACACACCAACCATAAATGACCTCACCAGAAACCTCACAAGTTTATCACTGGTGGTAGGACCTCTAGGGAGTCCGCACGGGTAGGTACCACCACCCCGCCTATTTCGGCCGTGAAGCAGTAATACGTTTTGGTTCTAAGGGGAGGGCAGCCGTTGTAACTATAGTGAGACCGTGGAACTTATATCTCGAGGTGGGTGGCGCATTTACGTTGTAGATGTCTATGGGCTAAACATTAGAATGATTGCTCAACATTACTTAGGTATTGAAGAATTTGATGTAAATACAATTCCTTGTCTTGTTATGTAGATATGATGACTAAGTATGCAAATGAAAGAACCAGCAAAAATATTATATTGGTTTCTAAATTGAGCTCGGGTCGTAGTTGAATATTCTTCAATCAAGGAAGAATGTTTAACAAATGATGGCAAAGGATGACTTTTTTTTGTATAATAGCTTATACAACATGTGATGGGTGAAGTGGTTCGTCTGCTCGTTGTGTCGAGAGTTAAAAAAAATGAAATAAAAAAGGAAGCCTATCAGCATTCCTTGACAACTACGTCTCATTTTCAGTACAAAAAGTCAAAGAACGACTTTTCCTCGTTTATACGATATTTTCAGATACTTTCATAATAATGCGCAGTTTCCTACTAAAATATATGGTTAAGTGTTATGCAAAACGCATATAACGTAAGAGTGCCAAGTAGTATTCTGACATAAGTACTGATAGCAACTAAAGTATTTGCTACTTTTTTTAGAAAATTATTATTTAAATTACTTTTTATATTATTTTTAAATAATCGAAAAGCTTATTTGATATTTAAATGCTTTAAGCATTTCAAAACTTACATTTACTTTTACTCTAATGTAACGATACAACTGTCGTTACGTAAGTGCCAATGTATAAATTACCGTAAACGTATTAGGCTCATAAATTCAGAAAAAAATCAGACTTTTTTCGAGTACACTTTTTTGCTTGACTGTACAATGACACTGCATATGTTCTGAGTACCAAGTTGCGGCGACAATGTCGCCGAGAGCATCGCCTCACACAGTCTTCGAGTCCTGAAAAATGTAATTATGCTACGGCTGGTTTTATTACTTTGGAACTTTATACGCGAGTGTACTCCGTTGTAGAGCTTCCAGCGTGAAAAGTAGGATTTAGTATTTTTTTTGCTTGAGTTTACTTAGTCAATAACACAATCGGAATTTTAGTTTAACTAACAAGCTACCCGCCCTTGCTTCGCTTCGGAAACATTAAATTTTATTATTGATAGTTGAGTCCCGCAATGTTACCCGCGGTTATTGTCGTACCGCGGGTGACACCGCGGGGCGAAGCTAGTCTAAAAAAAGTAGCCTGAGTTACTACTTATATCATCAGCTACCTGTCAGTGAAAGTCCCGTCAAAATCGGTCCAGCCGTTCCAGAAATTAGCCGGAACAAACAGACAGACAGACAGACAGACAAAAATTGTAGAAAATGTTATTTTGGTATAATGAAATTGGTATAATTTGGTATAATGGAAAATGGTATATGGAGAAGAATGCTCCGGATACCTTGGACAGCGAAGAGAAGCAATCAGTCTATCTTAGATCAACTGCAGATCAAGACTAGACTGTCCACACTCTGCCTTCGCCGCGCACTCGAGTACTTCGGTCATATTGCTCGGAAAACACCGGATAGCTTAGAAAGACTATTCGTGACAGGGAAGATCGAGGGAAAGAGACCGCGCGGGCGCAGTCCGACAAGGTGGTTCGACCAAATCCGCACCACACTAGAGATCCCATTCCACGACGCCCTTCATGCGGCCAATGATCGGAGGCGCTGGCGGGACATCACAAGGAGTAAAATCATGTCGAATTATAATGGTCACGACCCTCAGCAGTGAGGAAACGACGCGAGGAGGAGGACCGTATATACATATATTCTTATGCATGTAGTAAAAAGAGGCTCCTGGCATTGCTGAAGTCCATGGGCGACGGTAACCACTTACCATCAGGTGGGCCGTACGCTCGTCTGCCTACAAAGGTAATAAAAAAAAAGGCTATTTCAATATTACAAACAGACACTTCAATTTTATTTATATGTATAGATTATAATAAACGCTCTAAAATATCTCCTAGTTTACGTTGTGTCTTTCTTAATTTCGGTTATAAATGAACTACCATTCGATAACGTTCACGGCCACATTTGTTTCTGAGCTCATAAATAAATAGATAAAACGCGGAAGGAGCGTGCAAATACACCAATGCGACATCCCAAGACGGGCTATCATTATTACCAAAATTATATTTTTTGAGATTTTGATTTTATCACACGAAGTCGTGGAAGTCATTTCGTTTTAATCCTATTTCTATTATAGCCTATTTAATAATTATCATAGGCGCATCACACAAGCTCAGGCATCTTAAGCCTTCAGGCCACGACGACGAAATCAATATTCTATACTAATACTAATCTATACTAATATTATAAAGAGGAAAGATTTGTTTGTTTGTTTGTTTCGAATAGGCTCCGAAACTACTGGACCGATTTGAAAAATTCTTTTTCCATTAGAAGCCGACATTGTCCCTGATGAACATAGGCTACTTTTTTTTATTTTTTATTTTTTTGGTTTATGTGTGTTTTAATGTTTCCGAAGCGAAGCGAGGGCGGGTCGCTAGTAATATACTTATACTTATACTTATACTTATACTTATACTTATACTTATACTTATACTTATACTTATACTTATACTTATACTTATACTTATACTTATACTTATACTTATACTTATACTTATAATATTATAAAGAGGAAAGATTTGTTTGTTTGTTTGTTTCGAATAGGCTCCGAAACTACTGGACCGATTTGAAAAATTCTTTTTCCATTAGAAGCGGACATTGTCCCTGATGAACATAGGCTACTTTTTTTTAATTTTTTTTTATTTTATTTTTTTGGTTTCATGTGTGTTTTAATGTTTCCGAAGCGAAGCGAGGGCGGGTCGCTAGTTAATTAATATTTTTCATTAATCACACAATTCCGTCACGGCCGCTGTTAAAAAATTAAACTTTACCTACAAAATCTAATTCAGACAAATAAATAAAATGGGTGTCTGTTTGTAATAATAAAATAACCACTTTTTAATAAATGCGTAAGTATGTATACCACAGTACATATACCATTTTTTTTGTCTGTCTGTTTGTTCTGGCTAATCTCTGGAACGGCTGGACCGATTGTGACGAGAGTTTCACTGATAGGTAGCTGATGATATGAGGAGTAACTTAGGCTTTTTTAGACTAGTTTTGCCCCGCGGCGTCACCCGCGGTACGACAATAACCGCGGATAACATCGCCGGATTCAGCTATCGATAATAAAATTTAATGTTTCCGAAGCGAAGCGAGGGCAGGTCGCTAATTAGAACTAAAATACATAATTAAAAATAGTGGAGACACTCATAAGGAAAACAAATCTGAGTTCGCGCTTGGAGTTCATAGTTTGAGCACCATTATAAACAAGTGCGAACTAAGTTTGAACTAGTAACTTTGTTTACATGTTTGTTATGTAACTTAATGCGCTGCATCCACACTGTGTAACACAGAAAAAGTAATTAGAACGATTGTAACGTCGCCTTAACAATTTGCTTGGCGTTTTGATCGAGTTAATCTTGAATTTATCTTAACTTCTATTGATTGTGTGATTTAATGTATGAATAATTTAATGTTGATTCTGCTAATTGTAAATTTTATTTTTTATTGCTTAGATGTGCGGACGAGCTCACAGCCCACCTTGTGTGAAGTGGTTACTGGAGCCCATAGACATCTATGACGTAAATGCACAACCCGCCTTGAGATATAAGTTCTAAGGTCTCAAGTATAGTTACAACGGCTACCCTACTCTTCAAACCGAAACGCATTACTGCTTCACGGCAGAAATAGGCAGGGTGTTGGTACCTACCCGCGCGGACTCACAAGAGGTCCTACCACCAGTAAATATCCCAATAATATTTTTTTTTTTTTTTTTATTGCTTAGCTGTGTGGACGAGCTCACAGCCCACCTGATGTTAAGTGGTTACTGGAGCCCATAGACATCTACAACGTAAATGCGCCACACACCTTGAGATATAGTTCTAAGGTCTCAGTATAGTCACAACGGCTGCCCCACCCTTCAAACCGAAACGCATTACTGCTTCACGGCAGAAATAGGCGGGGCGGTGGTACCTACCCGTGCGGACTCACAAGAGGTCCTACCACCAGTAACAGAATTCCAATATAATATAAAAATAGAAGGCTATGCAAGAGATAAAAGTTCGATGAGCCGACAATTTGAAGAGTGAGATGATAGCCTTCTACAATTCATTTAAAACTTCCATCTTCTCAAGATTAGTAGCGAAACTCACGTTGTCAATTCTATGGATACTGTACCCATTTACTACCATATGGAGAGTGAGGGAATGTTGATATTCAGTAATACTGATACTAAATTCGAAACTGAGTCACCGTCGGCCGCTGTGGATGTCCATGGGCCACAGTCCGTCAGGAACAATGACGTTTGAAGATGCCCTTACACACAATTAAACATTTTTTTTAAAACAGTCGCATTGAGAACCTCCTCCTTTTTTCAAATCGGCCAAAAACCAAGCTCATTAAACCGTGTTAAAAATATTATAATAAAATAATTTTAATCGATGGGGATTTCCATTACATTGTAAGCGAATGCAGTGATGTAGCTGAACGTAAATTATGTATTATTTATTGGACGGGTAAAATGAAATGATAAAATAAAAACAACAACTTTGTTTTTCGTTTCTATTTAATATCAAATACCTAACAATACTTTATTTTTTGTTCTGGCCGGGGGTCTAACCTCCTACGAGGTCCCCGCGCCTAGGGGGCCCACGGGGTATGTGGGACTGGTCCGCGACTGTGAGACCGCGGGCCCAAGAATGTTTTCAGGGCCCTGCCCACTCAATGACTCCCATGCACTCTTCACCCAAGCGTCGGATCCCTTCCGAGGTCAGAACCCGGATGAAGTAAGGGGGTTACCGCGGTCAACACTACAACCAGACGGCGCAGCTCACCCCAAGGACGTCCGGCTGACGTTTCAGAGCCTTTGATTCGTCTCGGTACGGCAGCCCGTCACCCAAACGGTGCCGCTGGTGTCCCGGAATACCCCGCTGGAAATAACAATATCTAAATTAAGCTTTGTAGTTAATAAGTACAGCTTACATTGTATACGCGGTATATTTCTATGTATACACAAACCTGGAATTAAACGCTTACAAAGCTCTATTCGATAGACCCACGATAAAATCGAAGATTTGTCTCAAGGCGGGTAGTGAAATTTTCAGTTGTATTTTTGAAATTGTGCTTTCGGGAACAGACTGAACGCTTACCGCGATTCTTCATTCAGGCGATCTTAGGCCTCGGGTTTGACTTTGGTCCTTGCCTCTCTGATGGGTCAAAGAAGCACATATGCGCCATTTTTACTGGTGGTAGGACCTCTTGGAGTCCGCAAGGGTAGGTACCACCTCCCTGCCTATTTCAGCCGTGAAGCAGTAATGCGTTTCGGTTTGAAGGGTGGGGCAGCCGTTGTAACTATACTGAGACCTTAGAACTTATATCTCAAGGTGCGTGGCGCATTTGCGTTGTATATGTCTATGGGCTCCAGTAACCACTAAACACCAGGTAGGCTGTGAGCTCGTCCACTCATCTAAGCAATAAAAAAAAATGGTTGTCTACGCAATAATTTAATTCCAATTTCGACGCCGTATTTGGAGACTGATCAAATATCAAAATCTATTATAAGTCCACTACGTTCAATGTAAATATAACGTGAAACACACAATAAATTTCCGTAATTAGACGCGAATAATTGTTTAAGCCTCTGGTTTTCAACAAATAATCAAACTCAGTACGTTGTTTGTTTAGAGGGTTGGCGCGAAAATGATAAAACACACTGATTTTCATAGGAGACTACGAGACTGATAGGTTCTAAATTCAAATGTAATATTGTTTTTATTTTTATTATCGGAATTTAGTATTTGTGGTTGAGGAATACACGTGCCATATGAAAATTAAAAAAAAAATCGTACGTAATTTTTTGTTGATGCCAGATTACAAGGCATTTAATTACGAAAACGATTTGGCGACACAATGTCTACTAAAAACTATCAGTTGAGCGGAAAAAGGTTTTCTGTAATTAAAATATCTCTTTTTTTATTGTAATATATTGTTACGCGCTGGGGTTCGGGATAAATAAAATTCCACTGAAGTATAAATTAACACTGTATTAACATTTAAAACACTTAAAACGTTTCACAAACACCTTAAAAATGTAAATTCGTTTCTTTCGCTTCGCTTCAGGTGATCCGTCCGCTGTTTCGCTTCGAGTAGTTCCGATTACTAACTGACTGCGTGCCATCTCTGCAACGCTTTTATAGCCGATACCACATCCCTAGATTTATCGAGAATATTCCACACAAGTCGAGTACTATGTTTCCGCTATCTGACAATAGATGACGTTGTACTTCTCGAGAGTTCTAGATGCTTCAATATTCGTTCAGCTATTCGGCGATAGATGGCTTTACTCTTACCGGCGTAACAATATAAACACATTTTTGTTAATCTTTTTTTTTATTTTTTTTTTATTGCTTAGATGTGTGGACGAGCTCACAGCCCACCTGGTGTTAAGTGGTTACTGGAGCCCATAGACATCTACAACGTAAATGCCCCACCCACCTTGAGATATTAGTTCTAAGATCTCAGTATAGTTACAACGGCTGCCCCACCCTTCAAACCGAAACGCATTACTACTTCATGGCAGAAATAGGCAGGGTGGTGGTAACCTACCCGCGCGGACTCACAAGAGGTCCTGCCACCAGTAATTATAAATTTTGCGGGTTTCATTTTTATTACACGATGTTATTCCTTCACCGTGGAAGTCAATCGTGAACATTTGTTGAGTACGTATTTCATTAGAAAAATTGGTACCCGCCAGCGAGATTCGAACACCAGTGCATCGCTCGATACGAATGCACCGGACGTCTTATCCTTTAGGCCACGACGACTTCAAAATCGATTTGTTATCGATCGATCGATTTGTTAATCGAGTTACATTAACTCAAATTAATTTATTACGGAACAATTCATGGGCGGGTCCTATTTTATTTCCTCATGTGCTCTGCGTCAACAATAGTCTTATTTATCGTAAATTAATTTACAAAAAAGCCTAGTTTTGTGGGAAGTCCCGTTCGTTCGTTATTTATGAAGCAAATTTTCCCTGAGCCGTTCGAGAAGGAAAAAATCACAACAAATAATACTAACGACATGTTTATTATGTAGAGAATATGTAAAATATTTTTTCTTCAATACCATCACAATTTCTCGCACTGAAATTTATTTTACGTTCGTCAGTAACAACGTTAAGCTCCGTTTTTATATTACCGTTATGAAGTGTGCTATTACTGAAAAAATTACTTGGCTGTGACTATCACTAATTGCTTGAAAAACATCGATTTCTTCCATCTTGTTTCCGCAGCTTAATGACCACACGACCATGCCCACTCCTTCAGGAAACCGTCTGATACCTGACCAGCGACCACGAGTAGTGATTGTAGTTCAGATACTTTACAGGTAGTCTATCTATCATGAGGATGCGCAAACTATGTGAGTTTCGGCTTAAGATCAACCCACCTCTTCACGTAGGCCGTGAGCTTGACCTACGCAATAAGAATAAATCTATACTTAATATTATAAAGAGGAAAGATTTGTTTGTTTGTTTGTTTCGAATAGGCTCCGAAACTACTGGACCGATTTGAAAAATTCTTTTTCCATTAGAAGCCGACATTGTCCCTGATGAACATAGGCTACTTTTTTTTACTTTTTATTTTATTTTATTTTTTTGGTTTCATGTGTGTTTTAATGTTTCCGAAGCGAAGCGAGGGCGGGTCGCTAGTGCTACATAAAGTAGACACGAGTACATTGACCCCGAGTTCATTGACCCCTGAACCGTGGCTGTAATAGATTGCGGGCTTACTTATGGGGTCCACAAATATTCGAAAACGAATGTAATGTAATGTATAAGGAAGTTTTTTTTACCTTAATATTTGATGAAATACTCGAAATTAATTGACGATCGAAATTTAATTGACTAATGACGTGGTTATTAAAATCGTATTACCGAATCATTGATCAAACAGCTTAATGAAAAACGTAATTAAATGTAGAATCTGTATTGAATAAGTAATTTTAATCGGCTTACAAAATTCTTAGTTGAAATCGCGTAAATATTTTGCGAGGAATTGAGAATAAAACGCTTCGTCCGTTTCCCGCAAAACGAATATTGATAAAGAAGGTGATTTTTCAATATGACGTTGGTCTAAGTTGTTTATTACAAGGATTTTTTTGGAGTGTAGCCATTATCCAACTAGTTATAAGTACTAGAAGGCTTGAAATTGATTTTAAAGAAAATCGAAACACGTAAACGACTCAGAGTTAGTGAGCGATCAGATACGAAAAGATATACACACTATTGATAGTAAAGATATAGACACTATTGATAGTAAAGATATAGACACTATTGATAGTAAAGATATAGACACTATTGATAGTAAAGATAACAGTGAAAGATTTAGTTATACATTGCCGATGCTAGAAATGTTATTAACGTCGCGTTCTTCGTACAAAAA
The DNA here is from genome assembly GCF_030267445.1 of Bombyx mandarina. Taxonomy (NCBI): domain Eukaryota; kingdom Metazoa; phylum Arthropoda; class Insecta; order Lepidoptera; family Bombycidae; genus Bombyx; species Bombyx mandarina. The sequence continues at coordinate 8,614,205 of NC_143214.1, forward strand.
AACGTTGTAGGTTTTAAAACCAAAAGAAAAAGTATGTGTCATCTTTTGACATTGACATAAATCTGTTTATTTTTTATGTGGGCACGTAGGTCTCTCTTTCCTCGTCCATTTCTTCGGCTACGGCTCTCGAGGAGGGAGAAGAAAGGACTGTAATTGATAATCAAACACCTAATGTAATGGAACAATTAAAAAATAAGTAATAAACAATCCAGAGATTGGTAAACTGGTGCAGACGAGATTTTTAACTTCTCGACCGCGTAAAAGTTAACTCAAATTTGTATGGAAATGTAACGTTTGCTTGCGTTTGCCGCTAGGGGCGTTGTTCCAACTCCATAAAAATTTGAGTCAACTTGTACGCGATCGAGGAGTTAAAAAGCTCGCACTAAGCACCCAGTATTAAACTAGGTATCGAATGAGCCAGGCGTTTTATTTACTTGCAGACAATTCTGAGTAACATAATTTTAGTTCATCGAATGTATTAATTTACAAGCTTTAGCTTTTATAAAGAACAAATCAAAACACAGGCCGGATCGATTGATACAATTTACAGCATCGTCTACAAAGTTATGGATGCAGATTTATTACTAGTGGTCGAATTAGAACTAGTGGTCGCCTAGTAATCGAAATTCGACCATAATTAATTTAAGTTATAAGTTTGAACATTATTAAGTTTCTATTGTCAAAGACTTTAATTCTATATTCACAACTTTCGCCAAGACTACACTATAGACAAATAATATTAATCTATTCTCAATTTGACCACAGACTAACAATAAACAAAAGAGTATATATGCGTGTGTGTCAAATACGTAGTGGTGTGTGTAATGTTTTTCTTATTGTTTTAATGTATTTTTTTTGCATAATTTAATAAAAAGCATTCTCTACTCCTTCTCGACATAAACTATAAGCGTGGAAAATTTCATACTCCTCCGTCCGCGCAATTTTCGTAAAAAGGAGTATAAAGTTTTTGCGTATTAATATATAGATGACGTCTAATGTTTCTTCACAGTGGAATATAAACAGCAGCATCAATGTTCACTAGCCCTCCAATTCTAGGATCTACTAGAATGACCTAAATTGGTTGGTATATGGTGACTAAAATACTAGATTTTGAATGTATCATGAAACTTGTACACATCTACCCTTCCTTACATCGGAGAGTGATGAATATTCATACGAAAGCGTGTCCAAAACACAGGGGACATCGATTAGATAATGCGTTTCCATTTGGCGTAAGTCACATCTGCAGGCGCTTAGTATAAAACTAAAAGTAAATTACCTGACGAATCTAAATTTTAATAGGATTGCGGATGCACAATATACTCAAAGGGGTATTTTGGTTTCAAAAAGGAAAATAAACTATGTACTAGCCTAACGTCGACGGATAATATTTACTAAGCTTTTATTAAGAGAGCTCAACATTTGGATGCGCCTCAGCACTATATGCGCAAGGTGGAGTTTCGAGTACTTTGGAAACATTGCCAGAAAGAGTGGTGACAATTTAGAGAAGCTGCTAGTAACAGGCGACGTTCACGTTACTATCCAAACAGCCAAGGATGGTCAAGAGTGGCGCAGAATAATTCAAGAGAAAGTTGTTAGAGGGGGCCACAATCCTCAGCATTGAGGGTTTATCGACGCAAGGAGGATCAAGAGGGCAAGCAATGTAACTCGAAGTTGGCATGTTTCCTCTCATTTACTTATTACGTTAGAAGTCGGGTGAGATAACCTAAACTTGTGATGAATTACGTACAATCCAAAATGTGTTAATTTTGTTTTTGAATATGCATTCGAGATATTTGCTTTTTATTTTATTTATGTATTGTAGTACAATTAAAAACACACCCTGTATGTAATTTTAATTGCAATTCAGCTAAAGCGAGTTCCGAACTTTTTGAAATTCCTTTGATTGCAGACTGCATGTGGTCATTCAGTGACTTTAGCAATGACAGGGCTCAGCTAAACCATTATCTACCACTAAGGACCCTTCCTCTAACCTCGCTTTAAGAAGGTCATTTCAATGTACTCAGGAAACATAACAGAACCCTGACCCGGTCCACGTGTAGTAGGAATTACGTAAGGAAAAAAAGAAACTTAAAAAGCAAAAGTGGAACTATACATGATACAATAAAACCAATACAAATGCTTAATTAAACTAAACAAAAATCTTTCGACGTGCTTCAGTCTGTGGCCACGAAAACTATAAGCTATATTCGAAACGTTGCAAACAATTTAAAAACAATAAAAGACCATAAAAGGGATTTTAATTGATAATGAATCTTAATATATCCATCTAAGCAATAAAAAAAAAAAAAAAATAATAATAATATATCCGCTTGTAGCTTGGACCGTTTCTAAGTTGAAAAGAGTACGCGTGTTAGGGGATTTTCAACGTCGAATTTGGAGCATTTCGTGACAGACAGGCCCGTAAATTGTGATTGATTGTTGCAAACGAGGAAGTGAAGCACAACGTTAGCGACTTCCAAAAGACCGTGCATGTTCTATTTTCATGGTTTATGTGTGTTAAGCACTGAAAACAGTCGTATTTTAGAGCACGCTTTTATACATTTATTGCGAAAAATAGTCCTTAATACTGTATCAGGTATTGATCAGAGATTCCCAAACTATTTTGGTCAAGAGACCCCTTTTCCAAAATGATTTTTTATTTATTTATTTTTATTGCTTAGATGGGTGGACGAGCTCACAGCCCACCTGGTGTTAAGTGGTTACTGGAGCCGATAGACATCTACGACGTAAATGCGCCACCCCCCTTGAGATATAAGTTCTAAGGTCTCAAGTATAGTTACAGTTACAACGGCTGCCCCACCCTTCAAACCGAAACGCATTACTGCTTCACGGCAGAAATAGGCGGGGTGGTGGACATAGACATCCCCACCATGAGATTTTCGGTTTAAGTCTCAAATGTATTGGGTGACGACCCTTCAAACTAAAACGAATGATTGCTTCACTAAATAAATATGCAGGCAGCATTTAAATCCTAATTCTTTAGTCGCCTTTACGACACCCACGAGAAAAGATGGATCACCCCATTCTAGGCAACCATACAGTCTTTGTAATGGCAACACCAACACCCGCCTATTTCTGCCGCGAGCTTTCATGTGTTCTAATTTTCAGATACACATTTTTAACTATACAAATGAGATTTCGAACCTATATCGATTCGGTGTGAGTCTTAAAAATAAGAAAAAAAAAACGTTCAACTCTATTTTATAAAATCGATAATATACTTCAATAAATAAAAGGTAAACCTTTCTAGAATTTCTGCAAATTAAACGGTTGTCTGGAAGAGATCGCTATTAGCGATAAGACCGCCTATTATGCAAATGTATCTAATTTTTTTGATTGTTTTTTGAATGTAAATTGTGTTTTGGTGTGCAATAAAGTGTATTCTCTCTCTCTCTCTCTCTCTCTCTCTAAACCTGTTATTGAAGGATTAAAACAAAACAAAAAAACGAAAACAATTCGCACGCGTTCCACAGTATCCAAACGTTTTATTTGTTACTAAACTTTAAGTGAAACAAATAGAAAAATGAACTACTATATTTATTTCCTGTTCACTGACGTCCAAGATGTTTTGCGAAAATCAATCACAACGCGGAAATTACGGAGATGGAAAGATTTGCCCCTTATCTACTAGAGGCGGGGGAAATGTCGACACTTCTTCAACTTAAGAGATCGTCTTTTATATTTTTTATATTGTGATACAACAGTTTGTTTATTATTAATGCATATTGGACTATCTTGATTGTCGATGCGGCATTTCGTTCAATCTATATTACAATAAAATTTAGAGTTGGTACGAAGTCTTGTGAGCCCGCACGGGTCTGTATCACCACTTTTTCGCTCGACCTTGTTTTCAATATGACACCTGTAATAATTTTCAGGATTATTATAAACTATTATTACGGCTTGGTTCGTGTGACAAATAAATATTTGAAAACAAACAAAAATAGTGAGAGCTGAGTTCTACGAACAAGGTTATATGGCAGCATTTTTTTTTTTTTATGATTGAATGATTACTGTTGGCCCGGAGGCCTTTCCAGTTTCACCTGTCATTCTTTCTATTATTCACTCATACCACGTTTGGATCGTGGAATGACTATAATATAATAAAAACATAGTGGTGATAATTAAATAACTACCGGTGGTAGGACGTCTATGAGTCCGCAAGGGTAGGTACCACCACTCTGCTTTTTTTTACCTTGAAGCAGTAATGCGTGTCAGTTTGAAGGGCAGGGCAGCCGTTGTACTATTAAACTGAGATTTACAAATCATGTCTCAAGATGGGTGGCGGCATTTACATACGTTGCCAATTTCCTCCAATAATCACTTAACACCAGATCCGTAGACCTAAGCAATAACAATATCTATTTCTTCTAAAGATACTAGAACTCGTTTGAGCGCATTAGACCAATTGACTTACTCATTCTGTTTTTCGGTATATTAACAATTATCTTTTAGATTTGATTGAGTGAAACAATCTTATATCTGATATCTGCTCAGCTATAAACAAGAAAACACGTGCATGATACATTAGTCTTATTCATTATATTTCGCACTTTTTCAGACATTGGTAATTCCTTCATATTTCTTTCGAAAGTTATATTAGTCATTCAAGATATTTAGGACAAAACTGAGAAAACCATTCATTCATCTCATGCCCCCCCCCCCCCCCCCCCCTTACCTATTCGCTGGTAGCCTAAGGGGCTATACCAGCTACGCCCGGACGGGTACGTGAGCTCACGGGCTCAACCTAAGAGAATTTGCTAACAATAGCCCTAGCAAGAGCAGTGGTTCTCAGGGTTCTACCGCCGGATCGGAATCGCGACCCACTGAAAAGATCCACCGAGAAATGCAGTGGGCTGTATCTATGGGTTAGTTCGCTCGTCGAACTCTTCGTCGTAATCGATGAGCTCCACGAGGACGGCGACTGGTGCTTGAGGAGCCTAAAAGCACCGAAAGTGGATCCGGGGGATCCGACCAGACATGTTTCGTTTCGGGCGACGGTGACTTTGCGTTGCCCTGTCGCCTGGGTCGGATAAGTAATTAGCGGCTGCCACGATAGGAGGATTATCGTGTCTCGCCGCTTGTTCAAAGTAGCATTCTGACGCTTCCTTCAGATACTTACGTATCGGTACTAGATTTAGATCGTCGTGAAGATCTACATTCCTCACATACCACAGTGCTCCAACGGCTATCCTGTAGAAACGGAATTGGAGGACCTGGAGAGAATTAATGTGTGTACCGGACGCCTGAGCGAACACTACACTTGCATAGGTCCTGACAGAACTTATGCAAATTTTGTAAAGTGTCACCTTGTTATGAAGGGACAATTTACTTCGTTTGCAGACCATGGGGTAGAGTCGACAGAGTAGGAACGGGGCTCGGTCGCGTACTGACTTGATCTCATTTAATCCATCGTCAACAGTTTGAGAGTTGTGCACATGCAATATTTGAATATCTCTACACAAACACGTGTGCAGTTTTAATCCCTCTTTAAGCCTCGAGATAGAACTGAGTGTTCTGCGAGTAGCACAACGATCTTAATTTGTGTTTCAATAATGAGAAGTGATCGCCCTGCAATTCTTACAATTTCAGACTTTAAATAATATGAATAAGTAGAAATTAAAAAATAGAAATTGCATCATTACACATTTGAACATATTAATTTAATATATTTTTTAGATTACTTTAAGGTGAGAACGCTTCTATTTTATGGTATATCTGTATGAAAAAGCTGACTGCACACCTAGATTAGGTAGTTACAAAAGCCTAAAGGTGTCATATGTGATTGTTGCCATTCACATTGAAACAACGTCAGACAACGGAGCAAAAGGAGAGTTAACGACTCTCCGACCCTAAAATTCGACCTCTAAAATTTGAACGGATGACGGCTTTGTGGCAAACATGGGCCTTAGCTACTTTGCATCAGTAATATTGTTACGCCGGTAAGAGTAACGCCATCTGTCATCAGACAGCAGAAACGAATATCAAAAAAACTAGTAATATCGAGAACGCTCGAGAAGTAGGCAGAAGCTTGGCTCTGCCCCTGGCATCGCTGAGGTCCATGGGTGACGGTAACCATTCACCATGAGGTGGACCGGGCTCGTCCTACAAGGGCAATAAAAAAGAACATAGAAAGTATCGGAATACCACGCGAGCTTACAATTACTAGTAACTATTATCATCTGAGTACTAAAAATAAAAATAAGTACAATTTTATGGATTTATCAACTCTATTTAAAACTGACCTTTTATAGTTTGTATCACAGAAGTTATATTGACCCGTTGAGGTACAGTAAAAGCTCTCGATAAGCCCATGATATTCAATGGAGTAAGTACGATCATTACACTGCAACAATTGCCCACAATGGGATAAGCATTTTCTTTTAGTATTTTATCCTTTCTTACAGAAATAAGTTTTGAATGGATTCTTGAAGATTTTATTTGAAAGTTCTGAAACTATATTAAATTGCAGACATTCAGAGTTTAAACGTGTTTAGAGGTGAAAATTTAAAGAAAAAATTGGATATAATATTCTGAATATTTTCATAGAATTCATTTCGGTTTTCGCGATGAGACAAATAAAACTATTTTTACGCTATAATCTATCGTCTCATTCACTTTTTTATGTTAAATAAACAGCAGTTAGTACAATATTTAAATGTATGAGGCCCTAGTCGTCCGTGTCTACGAAAACTGTAAAGTAATCGAAACGTATGAAAAACTCGATTTAAAATGGCGATTTAACCGTGAAAGTAATTTTAAATTATGCGATAAAATAGTTATGTTGGTTCAAAATTATTGAGCATAAATATTATCGATGCTTTTGACGTGATAAAAAAAAAGTAAGCTATATGCTGCCTATATAGGGAGCCTATATAGGCAGTATACGATTACGTATGTTTTGATCGACATTAACCCCACGAAAAGCACAGCGGTGCTCTTCAAAAGGGGTCGCCCTCCGAACACCACGCTGAGCATCCCCCTCCCGACTAGGCGCGTCAATACCCCCGCCCCCGCCGTTCGCCCGATCACGATGTTCGACCAGCCCATACCGTGGGCCCCGAAGGTCAAATATTTAGGCGTCACCCTCGACAGTAGGATGACATTCCGCCCCCACATCAAGACGGTACGCGATCGTGCCGCCTTCATTCTAGGACGTCTCTACCCGATGATATGTAGGCGAAGTAAAATGTCCCTTAGAAATAAGGTGACACTCTACAAAACTTGCATACGCCCCGTCATGACCTATGCAAGTGTAGTGTTCGCTCACGCGGCCCGCACTCACTTAAAGTCATTCCAAATTATTCAATCCCGTTTTTGCAGGATAGCCGTCGGAGCCCCGTGGTTCGTCAGGAACGTCGACCTCCATGACGACCTGGACTTAGAGTCCATCAGTAAGTATCTGCAGTCGGCGTCCATGCGCCACTTCGATAAAACGGCACGACACGAGAATCCTCTCATCGTGGCCGCCGGTAACTACATTCCCGATCCTGCGGACAGAATGGAAAGCAGTCGACGTCGCCCAAAACACGTTATCTCGGATCCTCCCGATCCACTAACGGTGCTTTTAGGTAATTCAAGCACCGGTCACCGTTCTCGTCGAACCCGTCGCTTGCGACGAAGGGCTCGACGAGTAAATTAACTCTCAGACACAGCCCACTGAGTTTCTCGCCGGATCTTCTCAGTGGGTCGCGTTTCCGATCCGGTGGTAGATTCTGCGAAGCACGACTCTTGCTAGGGTTCGTGTTAGCAACATCGTCAGGTTTGAGCCCCGTGAGCTCACCTACTAAAGTTAGGGTTACGCTGACATAGCCTCTCAAGGCTCTCAGCTTAGGTAGGAAAAAAAAAAAAAAAAAAAAAGTATGTTTTGTAGCCAACATTAAGATGTTCCGGATAAATTTTACCTAAGTGAAATGAACAAACTAAATCAATCTCTGTAAAATGATAAACGATGAAACAAGTTGAGAATGAGTATCTATACTAATATTATAAAGAGGAAAGATTTGATTGTTTGTTTGTTTCGAATAGGCTCCGAAACTACTGGACCGATTTGAAAAATTCTTTTTCCATTAGAAGCCGACACTGTCCCTGATGAACATAGGCTACTTTTTTTTTATTTTTTATTCTTTTTTTTTGGTTTCATGTGTGTTTTAATGTTTCCGAAGCGAAGCGAGGGCGGGTCGCTAGTTTTAAATAAAAAAAGAAAGAAAATTAAGTAAACAACATGAAATGGGTAATATGAATAGGCAATGTCAAAAATGAAGAATAAAAAACTAAATTAGCTATCAAAATAGCAAAGAGGTTCGCAACACTAAGAATATAACTTCATTGCGCATGTAGACTTGGAACTAAAGTACGCTGGTGATAGGAGGTCTTCTGAATTCGCACGGGTAGGTACCACCACCCTGCCTATTTCTGCCGTGAAGCTGTAATGCGTTTGGTTGAGGGCAGGGCAGTCGTTGTACTGTTACAAGTGAGACCTTAGAAATCATGTCTCAAGGTGGGTGGCGGCTTTTCGTTGTAGATGTCTATGGGCTCCGGTAACCACTCAACACCAGGTGGGGGGTGAGCTCGTCCACACATCTAAGAAAAAAAATTATCTTAAAATCTTCTAATATATAAACAAAATAAAGTACACAAAACCTTATAACTTAGTTTATAACTCGGATTGGTTACATACAAATTCGCGTTTATTCACTTAACTTAAGCGTATTACGAGTATAATTTAAAAATCTCAATAATTTATTTCACCATAAAATAACAAGATTGTTTTTAAACGGTTTTATTTAGCTCGACCCGTACGGAATTTGTTTTTTATTTATTTGGGTCAAAATTAGAAATTGAAATTTAAGCACCTTCCCGTTGTCAGATTGATCTGAAATTTGGTACACATATTTAATTTAGATGACAATACAATATAATAAAATCAATGACATTATAAATCTAAGATGGCCGCCGATACAAAATGGCGGATTACATATTTTTCCTTAAACCCCTCAATATGGGTATCAAATGAAAGGGCTACACTAGTAAAACACGATGATTATGTCAAAATTTAAAATTCAAGATGGACGCTGTTCCAATATGGCGGACTAAGTACATATTTTTCCACAACCACCACAATATGGGTATCAAATAATAGGACTACACTAGCAGAATACTGTCATTATGTCAAAATTTCAAACTCAAGATCGACGCTGTTACAAAATGGCGTATTAGGTGGGGGCATGATTAGTCGTGTCGAGAACAGTTGCGTCCAAGATTGTGTGACGTTAGAGGGGCAGATAAAAAAAAATAGGTAATTAGATACCTCGTTAGTAAGCGGTAGCTATACCACCCAAGTTAAAGTAATAGGTTAAAACGTGCCGAGGACTGTATGGCATTAGGGTGGATAAAAATGTAATGTCGTCAACGCTTCCCCCTCAAGATTGGGCGCATCTTGTTGTATATTAAGCCTTGCCCCTTTACTGGACCTCTGGGGGGTTCGACCGTCAAAATGCCCCTTAATCGTGGGAACAGCATGGTAACAATAAATAAAAAAGCAAACAATAATAAAAACGAAACTGCTACACAACGAAAAAGAAGGCTCGAAAAGGCAAAAGAAAAGTATAGAACGAAACGTGCAAAGGAAAGTGAAAATGAAACCCATAGTCGACTATAGAAACGAAGAGAACGGTTAGCAACAGAAACACCTGAACAACATGATACCAGGTTAATAGCACAACGTGAGAGACAAAGGCAGCTGGTAGAGTCAGAAACACCTGAGCGTCATGAGTGCAGGCTAGCATCACAACGTAACAGACGAAGAGAGCTAATAGCGTTAGAAACACCTGAGCGCCATGAGTGCAGGCTAGCATCACAACGTGACAGACGAAGAGAGCTAATAGCGTCAGAAACACCCTAGCGTCATGAGTCTAGGCTAGCATCACAACGTGACAGACGAAGAGAGCTAATAGCGTCAGAAACACCCGAGCGTCATGAGTCCAGGCTAGCATCATAACGTGACAGACAAAGAGAGTTGTTAGCATCAGAAACATCTGAGCGTCATGAATCTAGGCTAGCATCACAATGTGACAGACGAAGAGAGCTAATAGCGTCAGAAACACTTGAGCGTCATGAGTCCAGGCTAAGATTACAACGTAACAGACAAAGAGAGCTATTAGCGTCAGAAGCACCTGAGCAACATGAAGCCAGGTTAACAGGACGGCGTGAGAGACGAAAGGAGTTAGAAGCTTCAGAAACACCTGAGCAATGCCACGACAGGTGCAACGCAGAGCTGAAAATCATGTACAAGCGTTTGAAAATGCTATTAACACATCGTGTATACACATTTGTGACATTTGCACGAAGCATTGTTATCCTAACCAAATTCATACTGTACGTTACAACACAGCTGCATTAGGATATCTACCTGCAGAACTGTCTTCAAAAACAACATTACTTTTATGTTCGCGCTGCCAAACACATGTGACCAGTAATAAAACAATAGCACCATCAAAGGCGTACTGGAATAATCTGAATCCAGGTTCAATACCAGATGAGATTCAAGCGCTGACGCAAGCAGAGCAGCGATTGCTGTGTAGAATCATCCCGTTTGTTAAAATCGTAAAATTTACTGGGCTATACGGGCAGTACGGTTTCCGCGGACAAGCAGTGTTGTTTGCCCAAGATATCTTTGTGGTCAGTGAAAGATTACCTAATATGCTTCCAAGATCTTCCAGCCAGGTGGGTATCGTTGTAGTTACAGAACGTTTGGAGAATTTGAACATCACAAAAGAATTCACAATATCTCGCGAAAAAGTCTACAGCGCTTTAAGATGGTTAACTAGAAATAACCCGCTTTATAGAGATGTACGCATTGACGAAAATGTCCAGATTAGTTAATAAGACTTAATACGACTTATACCTGAAAACGGTGAACCTGAAAGAATTGAAATTCCAAATGTATTCATTAGTATTAATGACGTTGCTAGAATTATTCGGGCTTCATGGCATCAAGGTGACTACAGCGTTTTCACTTCGGGATTTGCCGGCGTGCAATGTAACGGCATGCACGTTATTGACCCTAAAGCCATACAGTTTCCAGCAAAATTCAATTATGGTACGGCTGAAAGAAAGATGTTGCCCTTAGTTTTGTCATGGGCATCCACCGTCCATAAAATGCAGGGCAGCACCGTCGACCACGCAGTAGTATATTTGGGCTCAAAATTGTTTGAGGAAGGACAAGCATACGTGGCTCTAAGTCGAGTCAAGTCTCTGGAAGGGCTATGTGTTGAGGAATTAGATTGTACTAAATTATCAGGTAAGAAACCATGTAATAATGATGCACTGAATGAATTAAATAGAATGAGGAATATTCGGTAGACAATTTCACTAAATACTAAAAACAAGAAAATAAAAATCGGTAAAAAAACTTTTAAGTTAAACGGTTTTATTTTATGTGCACTGAAAACTACAAAATAAATAAATAGTTACTTACCTTTCAACCTACGTAGGTGATCTCGGTCATTAATGTCTCTGATGGTAGTGGTTGGCATAACATGAACCATGTCAGTGGCCGAAAGGCAGTTCATGAAAGAACACTAACACCAGGGTTTACTTGGTAGGTAAACTAAGCAGCCCACACTATAATAAGTAGGTATTTTGACCTTCTAGTTCAGAAATATTTTAGTACTAGGCAGAATAGCTTTTAGGCATATTAGACTAAAATAAAAACGTGGGGCCCATTATTATTTCTGTATTACTTTCTACTATACTAAGTGTGGATTGCATCGACTTATTATAATCGTCATCATCGTCATCCTAGCGGTTTATCCCGGTCGCATCCGAAACCTCATAGCTCCGGAGTCCAGGGTCCGCTGAATCGACTTACTATCGTAACTGGAGGTTTTGACCATCACCCACGTTTTTATTTTAGTCTAATATGCCTAAAAGCTATTCGGCCTAGTACTAAAATATTTCTGAACTAGAAGGTCAAAATACCTACTTATTATAGTGTGGGCTGCTTAGTTTACCTACCAAGCAAACCCTGGTGTTAGTGTTCTTTCTTGAACTGCCTTTCGGCCGCTGACATGGTTCATGTTATGACAACCACTACCATCAGAGACATTAATGACCGAGATCACCTACGTAGGTTGAAAGGTAAGTAACTATTTATTTATTTTGTAGTTTTCAGTGCACATAAAATAAAACCGTTTAACTTAAAAGTTTTTTTACCGATTTTTTTTGATAATAAAAAAAATGCAAATCGAACATAAAGCTAGAATCGCATTTTTTTCATGCATCTGAACCTAGCAGACCTGAAAATCAGGCTGAGTTATAAATTGAGTTGACTGAGTAACAAATTGTCATCTATCCTTGGTGACTATACAAATTGTCGAGTAAATCGGACATAAAAAAAAGTTGGTGAATCAATCAAAATGATTGGTTGTTTGGTCTAAATCATCTTACAGGATTTATTTAGATAGATAAAGCAGACTCAGGTCTGATGAAAGATACACACAAAATAAACGAAGGAAATCGTTTCTTAAAAATATTTTGTTCTCAATAACGTTAATCTCGGAAGTTTCCCGCAAAAACAATTCATAAATCACGGTATTTCTTACTAAATCCCTCAAAAATTACCATTATCAAAAAGGATTTAGCCAATTTAAATGGGAGAACAGAATTGTTTTGAGAAGACGGCAAAACTGAGCAGGGCTTTTCTGAATTTTAATTTGAACAATCTTACAATCTTATAAGAAGATTAAAGGAACAAAAAACGACTTGGCTAATTAAAAAGTCAAATTAAAATTCACGAAAAACAAACGATTCCTAAGCTGCTTTGTTTAATCTTATTATTTTCATGATATTTTTACGAGTTCTCCGGGTTAAGTATTTATCGTAATATAATTTGGACATAAGTATGATTTTGGCATAAACCAGGTGCATTATTAGGTTTGTTTGTAAAGCATCAATAACATTCGATCTTTAATTGAATATGCAATTTCGAAAAGGGCACATCTCTGAAAATGTAAAATGTTCAGCAAATGAAAAAAAACTGATTATTTTCTAAAGCAGTGTAAAGTTTAAAATATTAACTTTTGAGATATATTTTAGTGTTAATTAGCAATTGAAAATTACTGGAATTATTATAAAATGGGTGTAGCCATGTAGGTGGCCTCAAAACTACATGTATATGAAAAAACGTATTTGACAAAATATGAGACATGTGCCGTTTTCGAAATTGCATATTCAATTATAATTGAAGAATATGATGATCTGTACTCGATCTTGGACAAAATAAGGATGAGGATGATAGACCTTATAGAAAAAAAACACGTGTGGCACTCGGGACCGCCACGGTAAAGCTATTGCGTAGCATATTTGATCAACTTATGCAATTATAATTAGACAATAATAATTTAATATTAAAACTATAATAAAATAAGACTATGCTATATTTATAAACATTAACAGAAGCAAAACATTAACTGTCCCCTTCACACTCGTAAGCTAGACCGCGCGAGAGAGAGATGGGCAGACGTCACGCCGCGCGCTTATTCACAAACCCTACACAAGCGCAACGTGTGAATGTGTTGAACGCGAGCTACATACTAGGCGGAGTGGGGGTGTTAGGTTTTATTTTCGTTACGAAATTTCTTGGTTCGGTCGCCGCGCTCAAAGCCCGCGATAAAAGCTATGCAATAGCTTAAAAATACATATTAACATTGATTTCAATCTTCTACTCCAACCTACAAACTGAAGCGCGTCGACTTTGTGCTTTCGTCATGTTTCCATTGATGCTGGACACGTTTTCAATTTTCATAATCGCAAAAGACGATATTTCGAACGACAAAAATACGCAAATTAAGTCCCAGTAACAAGTCGGATTCGGGTTACTTTTGACAATTTGAACCCGTCGCTCTGAAAATCTGTAGATGTAACTAACATTCAGCAGACAAGTGGAGCTCGTGCGATAGTAAAAATTGTCTTAAAAATTTAATTCGTTTTTACATCGGCTTAATGTAAACCCCGTTTACTTATCCTTTGTGTGGCGGGTAGCCATCATATAACACAAGACATTTGTCGGTTTCCTGAATCTCGTTTACGACATATTCAAGACTAGCTTTTGCCCGCGACTTCGTCCGCGTAGACTAGTTAGTTTGGCATAACACTAAATTTTACGTCTTTATTTACGGAGAAAGAAAAAAAACCCCGAGTTTGGTCTGTTGGTTATATTGGTCTTAGCGTGATGTTACATAGCCTATAGCCTTCCTCAATAAATGAGTTATCTAACACTGAAAGATTTTTTCAAATCGGACCAGTAGTTCCTCAGATTAGCGCGTTCAAACAAACAAACTCTTCAGCTGTATAATATTATATAAGTATAGATGAGCTTGCATATAGTTATAGTTATATACCTATGGTTATACGTGTTCCGAACAACAGCATTCGGACTGTCGGTCTACCGAGCAATATCACCGACCCGGTGGAAGATATTCCCTTCCTCGTCAAATCTACACTTTTAATATTTACTTTCTATAAATCAGGGTCGCAACACTGTGATTTTTGAAGACATCAAAGTAACCTCACAATTGAAGCAATTTTGCAATTTCTCAATCTAAGGCATACCGTTTTCGTAAATAAATTGATTCTAAAACCTAGCAAAACGAATTTGTGTGAGCCATTCGGTTTCAACCATTCAGTCAAACCGATTTCCAGCCATTGACCGCCAATAGTTCTAAAACTATCCATTAAACTGCGAAATTGCAGAGTTGCTAAGCGCCGAGCTGCGGAGTTCCTCATCACAGGACGGACACATTGTTCTTTGACATTCGAGAAGCTCCATTTAAAATATATTTTCAATTTTTATATGTTTGTTGGCAGAAATTAAATCAATAAACTAGAACAGATTTAAAAGGGCTACTGTTTTATTAAATTTCAATCTATCTTCTATCTATATTTATAAAAATGAATTGCTGTTCGTTAGTCTCGCTAAAACTCGAGAACGGCTGGACCGATTTGGCTAATTTCGGTCTTGAATTATTCGTGGAAGTCCAGAGAAAGTTTAAAAGATAGATAAATAAATGCACGGAATTAAATAAAAATAACAATTTTGTTTTTCCTTTGATGTCCTCCGTCGGACGGATTTCTTTTGTTTGTTTTAAGCTTATCTTATACAAAAGTTTAGGTCTTTTATTTATCGATTGAGGCACTATGAAGTCTGCCGGGTCAGCTATCTTATCTTATACCTTTAAACGAGCAATTATTGTATATATATATAATCTGATACTCGGAAACGGCTCCAACGATTTTCATAAAATTTAGTATTTCGGGGGCGATAAATCGATCTAGCTACGATTTATTTTCAGAAAATGTTGTCTTGTTCGTGTTTTCAATAATCAACTCTTCTCGACATCTATTGGCGAATAATATTACTATTTTTCTTAATTGAGGGCAACTAACCGCTTTGAAGACACAACAAGATGGCGTAATAAAAAAAAACCGAGCAAAGAAAGAAACATCACATTTTCAAGCGGTTGTGATTTCTTGAAGTTGAAATAAAATTAAAAGCCTAGTCATTTTGTTTTTGTAAATAAACTTTACGTTAGATACGTATACGTCTACGACATACGTCTATACATACATACGTATGTATATTTATGTCTTTAGCTACAAATGGCGTTGTTATAGCAATGGTCTTAGCTTAGCAAAGGACATCTTGTGGACAATATTGCTGGCTTATAGAAAAATTAAGTGCTAGGAATTGTTTTCTCGGTGTATTTTCGTGAAGTTAGGAAATAATGAAAAAATTTACTGAGAATTGATAAGATGACTTGTTTCGTTATTTTTTCAATTCGACCATATTTTTCGTCTAGGCTTTAGAAGTGAGCCTCCTGGACCGGGGTTCCTTATTCAATTCCCGGTCATAGTCACTATCTTTTCTGATTGACAACTGTTTTTTTGTTATTGTTTAGTTAATAGCTATCACCGAGTTTTAATGTCATCAGTAATTGCTTTAAAAAAAACACCCGTACAAAAAAAGCGAATAACAAAAAAAAAAAACTCAGAAAATGTGATAAATCACATTTAAATTGCTATATAAATATAAACATATTTTTTTGTATTGCCCTTGTAGGCAGACGTGACGTGAATTATTGATAAATATACGTTTACATAAAATATGTCGGTGTTAAGGTTTTTCTTGAATATGACGTTTATAAATTAAGTTACAATAGATGTTTTTTTTTTTTTTCTTCAACAGGAGAAAATCGCCGGATCCCCACCCGCGCGGCAGGTGGGGTATGTGGGAGTTGAACCTCACTAAAACTCCTGCCGCTCACAACCGGCGCCCTACCTCGGACCGGGCCGGAGCCCAGTCGGGGCTATTGAAACGGCGGGACAGGGTTGACGCAGAGCACATTACATCCATCCCACCGTCCCACGGACGCCGGACCGGTGGCCGCCAGCGACACGACCACCGGTTCCCTCGTTCAACGGGCCGAGAGCCCGCTTTGATGGCGCCGCGTTACACCTTCCCCCAGAGCGGTCGCGGGAACGCGGTCTACCATCACCTGGCTTCCTATTGCGGGTGGGCGTGCAAAGCACGCCACCCCACGTCTGGGTCTCTCCCCGCACAAAACGGGTGGGACCCCTAGCTCTTAGGGGGCCAGGTCACGGATACGACCCCGGTCCCGACCCCCTGCTCGGCGGCGGCGGGTTTCTGCGTAGTGAGGAGAGCTTTCCCTCACTCGCCCCGCCGCCTCCTTCTGCGAGATGGTGCACTCGCAGAAGTCAAGCATAGCCTTCCATGACTCATCGCTGCCAAGCATCGACGCCACGATGCCAGGCAGCGACAAGTCAGGTCCTATCTTTGCGACCAGGACACGGCGCTGCACCTCCCAAGCGGGGCAGACAGCGAGCGTATGCTCCGCCGTGTCCAGGTCGTGTCCACAATGGTGACACCTTGTCGTCGGCTCAGCCCCTATCCGGCGCAGGTACTTCCCGAAGCATCCGTGCCCGGTCAGCACCTGCACCAGACGAAAGGTGAGACGTCCCTCGCCACGATTCACCCAGTCATCAAAGACCGGGTAAACCGCCTCGACGGTCCGTAGCCCCCACGTGGGGTTGGCCAATCGCCTCGACTCCATACAAATCTTAGTTAACTTTTACGCTATCGAGAACATTTAAAAACTCGCACTAAGCACACAGTACCTATGTAGCAACATTCTGTTTCTGCCACAAAGCAGTTGTTGGTCTGAAGGACGCGACACGTACTCTTGAGACTTCGACCACATCTTTTAATGACGGACCCACGTTATGATATCAATGGGCTCCGTAACTTTTTATTTATTTATTTTTTTATTGCTCTGATGTGTGGACGAGCTCACAGCCCACCTGGTGTTAAGTGGTTATTGAAGCCCATAGACATCTACAACGTAAATGCCCCATCCACCTTGAGATATTAGTTGTAAGATCTCAGTATAGTACAACGGTTGCCCCACCCTTGAAACCGAAATGAATTACTACTTCACGGCAGAAATAGGCAGGGTGGTGGTACCTACCCGCGCGGACTCACAAGAGGTCCTACCACCAGTAATTACAAATTTTGCGGGTTTCATTTTTATTATACGATGTTATTCCTTCACCGTGGAAGTCAATCGTGAACATTTGTTGAGTAGGTACGTAATTCATTAGAAAAGTTGGTACCCGCCTAGGATTCGAACACCGGTGCATCGCTCAACACGAATGCACCGGACGTCTTATCCCTTAGGCCACGACGACTTCAACTACATTAACTACATTAACCCGAGTAGGGCTGTGAGCTCCATTTATCTGCAGTCTTTAAAAATAATACACAACATCAGTTCTCTTGGAATTAAGATAATAAAAACAGTAGTGTTCTTAATAAAACCGATATTGCTGGATGGTGAACGCCATTAATCGTGGTTATAGCGCGACGGCACGTGCTGCCGCTGACGCCGGACCGGATTTACTCCGAACAGTCATAGGCTAATCCTGGACCCGAGTACTGAGTTAGAGAATGCTTACTACCTACAAAGCATTTGATACTGAATCAAAACAATTCTTCCTCACGCATTAAAACTATATAATCTCAAAATTGACTAATTTTACTGGAGAGTGTTTTAAAAGGTTGAACATGTGATTGACATTATTAATATTAATCATCTTTGTAACATTTATTTTTTATTTTTTATCTGTTACATTATCTGTCTTTTAAAGTAATAGTAGTCAAAATATAGCTAAACTAAAAAAAAAACTAAATCTAAACTACGCTCTTTATGAGAAAAATACTGGTGATACCAAATGATTCCGCATTAGCTCAATTTCGAATATTTTTGGAAATTGTACACTTTTAATGCGAAAAGACGAATTGTCACGAGTAAACGTGTAGTAAGCACGTGATAGCTTATGCCTATGTATAGGTATAGATATATAACACAAATAATGTTAGTAAATTAAGTAATAATATATTGATAGTTTATGCCTATGTATAGGTATAGAGATATATAACACAAATAATGTTAGTAAATTAAGTAATAATATATTTATAAATAATTGCTGTAAATATAATTTTAAATTAAAGCCAACGTTCGAGCGATGACAAACAAGTATGACGCATAGTTGTTTGTCACCGCCTACAAAAGCCCCTGCGCCGACCAATCTGGGGTCATTCTCGGTTGAGACGTCGGGCGGTGCGGAGCTCTCTCCCTGGCTTGATACTGTGTATAGTGTGGACATTGTGAATTAAAAGATAAGTATAATTATTACGTTATTAAATAAATATTATTATGTATGTAAAATGTTTCTATTTGCCATTTATCATAAATAAATGAATATACAATGATTATTACATAATGGTATTATTATTACTCAATAGATAGATGTTCCTGATGAAGTAACTGTTTTGAACTATGCTTCAATATTCAATTCAACAAATATATAGTGTAGAATTGATAAATTGCTGATTTATAGGTTGTTGTCAGCTTAGGTTGCTATTATCAGAAGTGGGATACGATAATCCATGCTTGTTAACTGATATTTTCCTTTTAAAGTTTCCAGATGGATTTACCTAAGCGCTTCTGAAGGCCATCAAAGACGCAGTTTCCGGTTCCCGCCAGAACGACAGCGAGGTCGCTCTGCCAGTATTTGATCCAGCTAAAAGTGACCTTGGTGCTGAATCATGGTGCAACAATATTGAAACCCTCATCCAAAGAGTTTGGATGGAGTAACGCCGCAACAGTCGCCAAAGCTGGTAAGGCCCGTAAGGGATCCGCCTTATTGTGGTTTGAAACATGGGACCCGGCTGAGGGTCGTTCGTGGGACAATTTACGTTTAGAGCTGGTAACTTTATTCCCTGAGAAAAAGAATCTAGCAGAAAAACTTCAAAAGGCAGTACTATACACGTCTGAAACTGCAGATTCTTATTGCGAGTACGCAAGAAAAAAAAAAAAAAAAAAATAGGTTACTAAAGAATACAAAGATTACATTTACGGAATTATAATTGACTGAATTAGTCTGTGGCAGTATATGCGATGTTAATGTAAAAATGGCTTCGTTTAACAGCAATGTTAAAACTACTTCAGAATTAATTGCCCTATTTACTTCTTACGCGAAAACAAAAAACAAAAAAACAAAAAAACAAAAAAAAAAGGGCCAATAGATCGCAACCCCCGTAAGCGCTTTAAGACTGATTCTAAACCCGATGACATAAAGTGTTTTAACTGTGGTAAAATCGGTCACACCAAACAACAATGTTACAGTAAAAAAAAAAAAAAAAAGTGCCCAAGAACAAGGATCAAATAATGATAAAATAAAATTTTGTACTTATTGCAAAAAACCCGGGCATTAAGATTCTTACTGTAGATATAAACCCAAAACGGACCCTTCTAAAATTGACTAGAAACACCGAAAAATGGGAATGGGGCATTGAACAAGATAGAGCACGAAAGTATGTAATTGATCATCTTACCTCCAAACCTCTTTTGACAATATTTGACCCACAGCGTCTAACAGTTACACACCGATGCTAGTGCTATGGGTTATGGAACAATATTATTACAAGTTAGGTAACGTGAATAAGTTGGTCGCTTATTATAGTGAACGGACAAATCCAGCAGAATCCATGTACTGCTCTTATGACCTAGAAGCACTTGCCATTTTACTGATTGCAATGCAATAAAATCAACCATGCCGAAAAAAGATTTGTCACCTAGGGTAGCACGTTGGTGGACCTTTATGCAGGATTTTCAATATGTTGATTTTCTAAATCGCAATCCTGTTTCCGCTCCTTCAGAACGGCAGCATTATCTTAAAGTAAATTTTATTGAAGCCGATAATATAAGTCGCGAGTCTTGGTTAAAAATCGCGCAAACAAACGACCCCGAAACCCAGACCCTAATGTCGCAATTGCAAGTCGGTAACTTAGACACTAACCAATATGTAAATAAAAATAATTTATTGCATTATAAAACTAGTCCTGATTATGAGCCGAGGTTGTTTGCGCCGAAGGGATGTAGATTAAAAATCTTAAAACTATTTCTTAATGAAAATTGTCATGTGGGGTTCGATAAGGTTTTACATAAAATCCGACAATATTTTTGGTTCCCAGGGATAACATCTTTTATCAAAAAATATATTAACCATTGTCTTACTTGGGTTAAAAAGAAGGGATTCTCTGGTCCTAAACAAGGGTTATTACATCCGATCGATAAAATTGCTGTACCTTTCCATACCATACATTTAGATTGCACAGGGCCTTTTCCAACAACCACGGAAGGCTTTAAACACATTCTATTATTAGTTGATGGTTTCACAAAATTTTGTCTCTTAAAACCCCTTAAAACAGTAAGGGTCGATTCGACCAAACAAGAGTAAATCTTATTCTTGGAATAACTCGTTAGTTAATCGAGAGTAAATCAATTTTACGTTTTACCATCTACAATTCTAAGGATAGTGGGCCTATTCGGAAATTGTTGCTATACCGCCGTTTCTCACGGAATAACGGAGCTATTCCTAGAATGGCGTCAGTCAGTCCATCTGATTTCTGTCATTTCATAAATATTTATTCTGTTTTAATTTCAAGTCAACGCAATGCACAAAATTATTATTATTAGTCTGGCATTGTATAATGCAACGTTTAAACGGAAAAAAAAGATAAAACTACGCGACAAAACTTGACGATTCCCTCAAACAAACAACAAATAAAATTTGACAGCTAGATATCTTGATAATGTTTGTTTGTTTTTTGGTGTACATTAAAGAATTCTCTCTCTCTTACACTACAGCTAGTTTTTCACACAAAAATACGGCAAAATCGAGTTGACACTATGTATGCTTTTACACTATGCCGTTGTACAACATTTATTTGCCGGATTTTATTTTCGTTCACCATTCACTCTGCTATTCACGTTTTGCTATTCGTAGCGCAAGTGTACTATCGTTTACGTGGAAAAACTACTATGGATTTACTCGAGATTAAAATTATGGAAAAGGTTATTCTTCGTATAGTTACTATCATTGGTAATAACTGATCGTAGTACGAATTTTAGCTCTAATCAAATCCAAGACCTTTTTAGAGAACTGAATATCGAACACTACATGATAGCTACTGGTACACCTAGAGGCAATGGTCAGGTTGAGCGTTCTACTGTAGTCAATATGTTAAATACTATGTGCGAGGAGCCGTCAGAGTGGCCGAACGTATTGCTAAAAGTACAGCAGTAAAACAAAAATCGACTGGCTTCACCCCCATACGTTTACTAACCGGTATAGAAGCAAATATACCTATAGTACAATCTCATCTAAACGGAATTATTAATGATGAGGATTTACACCCCAATATTGACGTCCAAGCTGATCGTGAAATAGCCAAACAGAGGTTACAAAAAAATAGCAGAAACATTTAAGCAACGATTTGATCATGTTAGGCGGAATACTAAACAATACAATATAGGTGATCTGGTCTATGTTAGCCAGGATCATACCTTACGAAATTCAGTGTATCCCTCCCAAATGATTGCTATACTCTGAAAGGCAACGGGAAAAATTATGGTTTTGGCCAGGAGAATGGGTTGATCATAATTTGTGATTGCTTAGATTTCAAGATTATAATTGTTTGATGATTATATTTATTTTTCAACTATATAATGTTTTGTACTAACTAGATTGGTTTAAATTAAAGTTTTTTTTTTAGGAACATAGGTTACCTACATAAAATGTTACTAAAAATATATACATGGTACAAAAAGAAATTCAGAAAATCACGTCATATTGTGAATGAGTAAAAATATTTGGCTTTAAATTTTATCTGTCTGAGTACCGCTGGTCGGCCTACTATTTGGTGTCAATTATCTCACAGGCAGCGGGTGAATGTGATTGACATGTCTATGTAGTTGGCATTACTCAATAATTTTTCAATCCGAGTACCGCTGGTCGGCCTTCTATTTGGTGTCAATTATCTCACAGGCAGCGGGTGAATGTGATTGACATGTCTATGTAGTTGGCATTACTCAATAATTTTTCAATCCGAGTACCGCTGGTCGGCCTACTATTTGGTGTCAATTATCTCACAAGCAGCGGGTGAATGTGATTGACATGTCTATGTAGTTGGCATTACTCGAAGTCAGAGTACCGCTGGTCGGCCTTCTATTTGGTGTCGATTATCTCACAAGCAGCGGGTGAATGTGATCGACATGTCTATGTAGTTGGCAAGAATACTCTGTTACTTATTTAAAGGGGACCATCGTGTCTATGCAAATGGTTCATTCGACTTGTTTGAAATGTTTTGACTACTTTCTTTTTTTTTCTGTGCCATGTATATTATGTTGATTAATGAATCGAATATACCTACTCATATATTATAAATAAAATAGTAACACAATACTTCGAGGACGAAGTACTGTCAGTATGGCCGTGATAGCTTATGCCTATGTATAGGTATAGATATATAACACAAATAATGTTAGTAAATTAAGTAATAATATATTGATAGTTTATGCCTATGTATAGGTATAGAGATATATAACACAAATAATGTTAGTAAATTAAGTAATAATATATTTATAAATAATTGCTGTAAATATAATTTTAAATTAAAGCCAACGTTCGAGCGATGACAAACAAGTATGACGCATAGTTGTTTGTCACCGCCTACAA
Organism: Bombyx mandarina; assembly: GCF_030267445.1. NCBI lineage: Eukaryota > Metazoa > Arthropoda > Insecta > Lepidoptera > Bombycidae > Bombyx > Bombyx mandarina. Next base: position 8,637,389 of record NC_143214.1, read on the forward strand.
AAGCCCCTGCGCCGACCAATCTGGGGTCATTCTCGGTTGAGACGTCGGGCGGTGCGGAGCTCTCTCCCTGGCTTGATACTGTGTATAGTGTGGACATTGTGAATTAAAAGATAAGTATAATTATTACGTTATTAAATAAATATTATTATGTATGTAAAATGTTTCTATTTGCCATTTATCATAAATAAATGAATATACAATGATTATTACATAATGGTATTATTATTACTCAATAGATAGATGTTCCTGATGAAGTAACTGTTTTGAACTATGCTTCAATATTCAATTCAACAAATATATAGTGTAGAATTGATAAATTGCTGATTTATAGGTTGTTGTCAGCTTAGGTTGCTATTACACGCAACATATCAATCCTCTATTTGAACACAATACAAGTATCTAACGTCGGAACGGTTTTAGGTGTTCCCGAAAACGCGATAAAAGAAGGATGCTTCATTTTTTTAATGGGTATTTGTGGCCTGGTAACTAAGACCTTTAAGTCAAGTCTTATTTTAATTTATATTCTTATTTTTATTCTTGATGATAATATGGAGTGACACGAAATGAAATGAAATGAAGATGATTAATTTGAGACATTAATTAACTGGGATGAAATTAAATGAAATGAGAAGTAGGGTGATGGGATGAAATATAATCTCAGTAAAACAGTGGTCATTAACCGAGATTTTTTTCAGTGGACTTTTTGGAGGATCCAGAGAAGTTACGTCCAGCGGCTTTGTTTTGTTTTCCTACATTTGTGCACTTTCACAGATATTAAAAAGTTAATAAACCATCGTTATTACACATTCAAACCTGATGAAATACTAAATAGACAAAATAAAACAAATCACACAACTTCACTCCTCACGTTCTCGCCAAAAAGTCCGAATGATGCTTCATGACTTTGACAGGTGATTGTTTGACAGTTGTCGTTAAGCTACATTCCGACGCGTTCATTATAACATCATGTCAAATAGATAATCGAAATGTGATTTGAACACGCTTTGAATTCGCGGTGATTATTTTAAAATTGCTTCAACAGATCTTTAATGAGATTTGGAGATTGAGGATTTGAGAAGAAGATAGTTGAGTATATTTCTTAGAATACTTCTTGATGATTTAGTGACTCTAGTGATTTTAACTCCTGCAGAACAATGTTCCGGTGAGATTCCCAAAGGACGACAATATTTTTGTTTTAGACATTTGGTAAACAAGATCTGCGTATGGTTTTTCTTCGCTGTATCTCGTGTAAGTATGTGCATGTGTTTGTGAGCCCCACAAGAAAAATCTTTACTTGAGTTAAATGCGGAAAGTTTTTTACAATAATATATTTTACTTATCGAGCCAACTGTCTAGACCTCAGATAAATTTAAATAGTCCACAGTAAACACAATTATCGATCGCTACGGCAATTATAGCAAGAAATCTCAGCCACCACAAAATTAGAAATGAATATTAAAAAGGCGTCACATTCAGAAAGATTTACGAGAATCTAACAAGCTTTCGTCATTTTATCAGATATCATACGATAGCTTACGGACAGGGGCAGGCTTCAAAACCAGAAGTCCCGGTATTGATGAATATTGTAGCAATGGACGCTACGAAATGCACAAGGAAAGGAAATAAAGAAAAATGCCTACGTCATATGTAGGTATTTTCTAATGATTTTTTTCTCTCTTGTATTCTTTTTTATAACCAAGTGTTTTAAAAAAACGTGTGGCACTCGGGAACTGCCGCGGTAAAGCTATTGCATGGCATTTTTTATCAACTTATGCAATTATAATTAGACAATGATAATATAATATTAAAACAATAATAAAAGAAGACCACGCTATATTAAACATTAATAAAAGCAAAACCTTAACTGTCCCCTTCACACTCATAAGCTAGACCGCGCGAGAGAGAGATGGGCAGACTTTTCATGATGCGCATGCAGTGTGACGTCACGCCACGCGCTTATTCACAAACACTACACAAGTGCAACGTGTGAATGTGTTGAACGCGAGCTACATGGTAGGCGGAGTGAGGGGTGTAAGGTTTTTTTTGTTACGGAATTTCATGATTCGGTCACAGCGCTCAAGGCCCGCGATAAAAGCTATACAATAGCTTAAAAATCTTATGTAGTTACTTGTATCTATTTAAATATGAATGTGGGCCTTTTGGAAGATATCATTTAAGCGTCGATAAGGCTGTCGACAAAGCCATTTAAGGTAACAATCTTGTTCATTATCAGATATTTAACATTCGATTTTTGTCAGTAGCCTTCAATTAAGTTTTCCGATAAATATCTGATTTTATTTAAACGTTACTTACGTCTTTAAGAATTCTCTAAATTAAAGTCGCCGTTATCAGTGAAATGTGAATTTCAATTGAATTATTTTTTTTAAATATTTTTTAAAGAATTTTCTTTTAAAATACTAATCTTGTACGACGAAAACCTAACAGGAATATTTTGCACTAACACAAAAACAATATAAGCGAAGAAAATGTAAAATGCAATTTGATCTGAAACGACATAGTTCCAAGCACTGAGCTGTCGAGAACAAGGTAACTTACAAGATGTAGAGTAAAATATGATTTACTGTACACAAAAACAAATAGAAATGCGAAACATTAAATATAAAAGCACAATGGGCGTTACGCTGACATAGCCTCTCAAGGCTATCAGCTCAGGTAGGAAAAATATATCAGGTAAACAAGAATGATTTCAGGAAAGAAAAAAATATAGACATATGAGGAGTACATCTCCGGTGTTTCTTCCCCGCGCAGCTGGTATAGCCTTTTAGGATACCTCGCTGGTAAGTATAAAATATATAAGTAAGGAAACTTATAAAAAAAAACAACTTAGGTGTAACAAATAACGCGAGATCGAACTAAAAATCACTCGTTATATTAAAAAAAAAGTACGGCTGAGGATCTTTTTATTTTATTTTTTTATTACTTAGATGGGTGGACGAGCTTACAGCCCACCTGGTTGTTAAGTGTTACTGGGCCCATAGACATCTACAACGGCTGCCCCACCCTTCAAACCGAAACGCATTACTGCTTCACGGCAGAAATAGGCAGGGTGGTGGTACCTACCCGTGCGGACTCACAAGAGGTCCTACCACCAGTAATTACGCAAATTATAATTTTGCGGGTTTGATTTTTATTACATGATGTTATTCCTTGACCGTGGAAGTCAATTGTGAACATTTGTTAAGTACGTATTTCATAAAAAAAAAAGCACTCGCCTGCGGGATTCGAACACCGTTGCATACGAATCACTAGATCCGAATGCACCGGACGTTTTATAGGCCACGACGACTTCAAATCTATTAAATAATGCTAACTGGAGTGATTTTCCAACTCGTATTGAATGAGATGCCATCTAGAAGACGCAAGTAAATTCGCAAAACACAATCTAGAATGGTTATTCGTATCTGAAAATGAATGGCACGTCCCCTTGCACTTCCCACTAATGATTTGTCATCAAACTAGACGGCTTTAGTTCGGGGGGCTCGAACTGAAATCGAGGTCGCACCATTAAACGTATTAACATCTAATTACCTCTTCGTTAACTTTATACGAAGCTATTGTTGAAAGGTTGTTTTGATGTTCTATGGCTTTATGTAATATTCCGTGATCAGATCAGCGGATGTGAACGGCGACCCTTTAAGTCGAATTCCGAGTATTGATTAGAGTCTACCCGTGCTCATGATACTTGAATTTTTAATATAGTAATGTGAACTATTATCATCTATCTATCTATCTATATAATATACTAGCGGCCCGCTCCGGCTTCGCTCGGGTCTTTGTCAAAAATTTCAACGATATTTGACGTTGTTTCATTTTTTTTAAATAAAAGAGCTCTTATTGCGGCATAACTATAACAGTTAGACATATGCTGTCCCGACACTTTTTGTAAATAATAATGTGTTCTACAAAGTCGTAGTACATTATTTTATTCTATCATTAATAGTTTTCGCAGGGCACGTGATGTAAAGAATATTGTAGGTAATTTTTTTACACCTTGGGTTATGTAACCATGTAATAATGTTATTGGAATTTTGGTAAGGATCCCTAATTAAAAAAAAAAAGATTATAGTCTATGTCACTTGGGAATAGTGTAGCTTCCAAACAGTAAAAGAATTTTGGAAATCGGTTCAGTAGTTTCGGAGCCTATTCAATATAAACAAACAAACAAATTTTTCCTCTTTATAATATTATTATAATTATAATTATAATAATATTATAAAGTATAAAAATGAATTGCTGTTTGTTAGGCTCGCTAAAACTTGAGAACGGCTGGACCGATTTGGCAAATTTTGGTCTTGAATTACTTGTGGAAGTCCAGAGAAGGTTTAAAAGGTAGATAAATATGAAAATGCTCGGAATTAAATAAAAATAACAATTTTGTTTTTCCTTTGATGTGTCCCCCTTCGGACGGATTCCATTTGTTTGTTTTAAGCTTATCTTATACAAAAGGTCTTTTATTTATCGATTTAGGCACTACGAAGTCTGCCGGGTCAGCTAGTATTTAATAACTATGCGAATGATTATTAATTTTGATATTGATTAGTAACGCTTTATAATCGATTTAAAAAAAGCGATCTTTTAATTCGACCGTAATTTTTTTACGGTGTGTTTACCTAAGAAACTTTTTCTGAGTTAACCGATTTCAAACTCGATTCTCTCATCAGTTTTAATTTTGAATATCAGATACCTGCGTTGCAACAGTATACGTTTGCACGTCGATGAACCAGAGAGTTGAAATTTCACAGGGTCGTTTTACGACTATGAACGATAGGTGATAGGTGTCACACGATTTTTTTGATGGAAGGTTTACTGGTGGCCCGGAATCCTTTCTAGTTTAACTAGGACAAGTCGACCAGCACGGGTTTAGCCAGGGGGGATAGGATTTGCTAACAGCCGAGCACCTCCAAAGGAGACCTAACAACTCAAGAGCAACTGCTTTGCGGATGAATCTGCCGGGTCGGGATCGCGATCCGCTGAGAAGACCCGGCTAGAAACTCAGCGGGCTGATGTATGAATTAGGTTGCACGTCGAATTCTTTGAGTTCGATGAGTACAGTTATCAGATTCCTTAAGCCTGCTTCTAGTGTTAGAGCTGAAGGCGTTTAATGCAAAGGTTATTGTATCTGATGGATCCGTAACGATGTATCTAGGGCGTCGACGATGACTGGACCCGGCGTGAGCAGGAGTCGAGGAATAGTCAGCGGCGGCAACGATATCATATCAGGACGCATAGCCTTATCGAAGTACCGTTCCGACGCTGACAGATTTTATGCGCGGGCGGAATGTCATCGTTGCATCCAGGGGGACTCCCAGGTACTTGACCTTCCTAACCTATCCTAATATAGTTCTCTTCTAGTATTAGGTTATATAGGTTGGCCGAAGATGACGATAGAGGAGTCGGGCCAATTAGCTACAAGAAATCGGCTTATTTGAAGTTTTTATCGATTATCAGAACGAAGCACGGCCAGCTTTCGCTCTTAGCAAATAAAACAGACCCGTAAAAACAACGCTGGAAAACATTCAAGTGGAAACTCGAATAAACAGCTGTATATCTCAATCTTAGGTTCCCACGGGACGAACTTATCGCATTGAAAGCGTTTTCAGCACTTAATTAAAGGTATCTAGATCCATTTTATTTGTCACGATTCGTCTGAACGAATCAAATTAGCTGGCAGTCAACTGGGGAGCAATCGTATTAGTTGGAAAATTATTTTTGGTAGTACGTACACGATAATAAAAACAATAAAATTTCTACAAACGACTTAACAACTCTTCATAGATTAAACAAACATATTGTTATGCCGGCACGAAGAATGCCATCTGTCTTAAAATACCAAAATCAGATATGGAAACCACTGGAACATTCTAGAATGTTTTGTAACCTGGTAGACTTCATCGAAACGACTATAACCTCACCGAGTTTCTCCCAGGATATTCTCAGTGGGTCGCGATTACGATGCGGTGGTAGATTCTGCGAAGCACTGCTCTTGCTAATGCAAGTGTTAGCAAGCTCTTTCAGATTGAGTCCGTGAAGTCACCTACCGGTCTATGAGTAGCTTTAATAGCCTATTCGGCTATCAGCTATAAGATAGGGAAAAATAAGGATATTTCTATTTGTTGAAGAATTTGTAATACGAGTGAATTATAATAGTGAAGTCTACCCCTAAATATCATCATTATTTTGCCCTTCTCCCAGTCACCTGGGATCGGCGCAACATGTTTTCTCCTTCCATACTCCTCTATCATATACCATTTCTTCGCTCACTCCCCTCTTTCACATATCGTCTTTCACGCAATCCATCCATTTCTTCTTAGGTCTATCTCTTCCTCTACCTTCAGTTCTTCTACCCCTAAATATCGCAATAATGGAATAGAGCTTTAATTCCTATTTCAGTGAATAGTTTTGTGTGAATAGTCTGTCTGTTTGTTCCGGCTAATCTCGGGAACGGCTGGACCGATTTTGATGAGACTTTCACTGATAGGTAGCTAATGATATAAGGAGTAACTTAGGCTACTTTTTTTAGACTAGCTTCGCCCCGCGGCATCACCCGTAATTATTGTCGTACCGCGCGCAATTTGGCGGGCTTCGCCTATCAATAATAAAATTTAATGTTTTCGAAGCGAAGCGAGGGCGGGTCGCTAGTCAATAATAAAATTGTATGTTTCCGAAGCGAAGTGAGGGCGGGTCGCTAGTAATAAAATAAATAAACAAAAGAAAAGTAAACGAAATTACAGTATCGCCTCCTTAATGATTAGTGTATCTTAATTACATCTGTGACTAGCTTAAACTTAAAACAATACACAGTTAGAATCCTTTGAAAGTTGGCTGTGCGCGGAGTGCCCGTACCGGTCTCCTCTTTACGGGCGTCTTCCATTAGCAAGAGTCTCGGGTGTTCCGACAATGGACACAATATAATGGAAGTCTCGCATAATGGGTAGGCTCCACATAAACTTGCCCTGAGCCGATTAAGTTCAAAAGGTCCGAGCTTTAAGCGTGTTAGTTGGTGACGTAATTGTTCGGTACTAATGTTATTAATAAATAGGCATTAGAGGCATTAGGATTAGAATTTTCAAATCGTAATGGATTGTTTTTGTGTATTTATATACTGCTAACCACCTACCTTGAGACATTTTTATTGCTGATATGAGTGGGCGAGGTCATTACCTACCTAGTGATAAGTGGTCACCGGAGCCCACGGACATCAACAACGTAAATGCCGCCACCCATGTTGAGACATGAGTGAAAGACAAAACTAAGACTTTGACTCTTTAACTTCTGTTTTTTTACAGTACCCTTCAAACCGAAACGTGGGGCCGTGGGGGGACCGAATGTCATCCCTCAGTCGAGAGTGAAGTCCAGGTACTTAGTCTTTGAAGCCCACGGTATGGCATGACCAAAAATTTTGACAGCGGGAATGACATATATAATCGTGACGAGATACTAGCAATGGGCATCGAGAGGACGAATCTTCTATTCTATTAGCTACTATTTCACTGTCATTGAATTACTAGTTAGAAATAGTCCATAAGCGTCATCAGTGCTAATCACTCAGGCCAGAGAGTACGGACGCGCGGTATGCCGACCAAAGCTGCTCCGATGATTCTTCCTCAGACGGTACCATGCGATCTCTCTCTCTCTTTCTCATTACCTCTCTCTTCTATATTCGCTTTCTGAATCGGATAAGACGATAGAGAGTGACGAGGGAAAATGCTTATCGTCGTTGTCAAACCAAAATCGGCTATGTGCACTTTTTGAGATTTTTACTTTTTGACCTTTTCGTATATTTCACAGCCCTATATCTACCGTATAAAAAAACTTTTATGTGTCTATAGCTTTCATTTGATTAGTTCTAAAAATTCCCCTTCATATAATATTTTATATAATATTTTATACGAAAATATTTTTACTCGTTAATTCAAAATAGAGTTTTTACACATAGTAGATTTTGCTTTGACAGTCACGTTATGATAGTTCGCTCCGAAGGTCACAAAACGGGTCCGGCATTTTTCTATTAACCAAATAATTTCACGATTTCTTAGAATGCATCACTATTACGAGAAACGTAGACAATGAGAGAAAAATGTGTCTCCGGCGGTCTTTAGTAGGTACACTGTCAGTTTCTTGTAAACAAAAAAATGCTTAGGTGCATTTGTTTATTTGCTATGAATATTAATTATATTATTGTAGTACCATTGCATGCTAAATTCTGTATTGCATCTCGCTAACGTCCATACCACGTTGAAAACACCGGTACTCGTCCGATCACCGAAGTCAAGCAACGTCGGGCGTGGTCAGTACTTGGATGGGTGACCGCCTGGGAACACCACGTGATGTTGGCTTTTTGCAATTTCTTGGAAAAAAAACGACATGTAATTGAAATTATTGCGGCGCTCATTTGTGAATTTTTTTTAATGATTATATGCTACACACACTTAACGTGAGTTTTTATCTCTACCTGGTACTAATATAACCCAACTATCGTAAAAAAATCGTACTATTAAAATGAAATTATTCGATGTTTCTAAACGCATATTTTTAAGCCCTGTGTTAAGAAAGTCTTAGCACATTTTGATTCAGAAAATGAGCCTTTTATCATATCCTTCCGATTCCTTGAAATCCCCAGAGCCCAGGATCACATTAAGAATGCAGGGCGGCGATATCCGGCCCTCAATGAAGACTAATTGCCGGTATCCAAAGCTGGAGCCATGAATTAGGTATCGGATTGTGATTTCTCTCCTTAGGTATTCGCACAGGAAATATACATACATATATTACCGAGGCGATAGCTTTACGTGTTATTTGTCTTTGAAGATGAAGATTTTTATACAACTAAAAAACCGATCAAAACTACACCGAGGGGTAAGATTTAAGCTACATTTCGCGGCAGTTATCTTTGTAAATAATAGTGCGTTTTATTTGGTACTAGTGGTCCCGCAGTAGTCGAAATTCGACTATAATTAATTGAAATTATAAATTTGAACCATAGATATCATACTTCATTTATTTGAACATTATTATGGTTATATTGTCAAAGACTATACTTCTATAATGACAGATTTCACCAAGACTACTCTATAGACAAATAATATTAAACAATATTAACCTATTTTCAATTTGACCACAGACTTTAAGCATTAAATAAAGTTTGACAATAAACAAAGGGTATATACCTACCTATATAACTAGTCAGGTCATAAGTATTGTCACACAGTAAAAACTTTTCTTTTAGAATGCTGGCCACAAAAAAGTTTATTGAATTGGAATTTCGAATTGTTCATGAAAATAAAAAATGAATACTTTTAGAATTTTACTCATTTTTAAATATGGAGTGGACGCTTAAAGAAGACTGTGTTGCAGTTATTGCGTTGCATCGTTGCGGTTACGCGCTAATTCAAATTTTTAACATACTGAAAAATTTGAATATAACCAAAAGATTCGTTTATCGTACCATCAAACGATACAATGAAGACTCTAGTGTAGATGACAGGTCAAGAAGTGGTCGCCCTCGGTCTGTTAGGACTCCAGCAGTGATAAAAGCTGTGAAGGCGCGAATTCAAAGAAATCCCAAACGTAAGCAGAAACTGTTGGCCCTTCAGATGGGGTTAAGCAGAACCACGGTGAAAAGGGTGTTAAATGAAGACTTAGGGCTTCGGGAATATCGAAGAAAAACAGGACATCGTTTGAATGCTCGTCTAATGGACCTGAGACTGAAGAGATGCCGCGCTTTGTTGAAGCGGTACGCGGGAAAAAAATATCGGGAAATCCTTTTTTCAGATGAAAAAATTTTTACCGTAGAAGAGAGCTACAACAAACAAAATGATAAGGTGTACGCACACAGTAGTGAAGAAGCGAGCAACCGTATTCCGCGTGTCCAACGAGGTCATTTTCCATCCTCGCTCATGGTATGGTTGGGAGTTTCTTATTGGGGCTTAACAGAGGTACATTTTTGTGAGAAAGGTGTAAAAACGAATGCAGCTATATATCAAAATACAGTCCTGACGAACCTTGTGGAACCTGTTTCTCATACCATGTTCAATAACAGGCACTGAGTATTCCAACAAGATTCGGCGCCAGCTCATAGAGCGAAGAGCACACAAGACTGGCTGGCGGCTTGAAATCGACTTCATCCGGCACGAAGACTGGCCCTCCTCCAGTCCCGATTTGAATCCGTTAGATTACAAGATATGGCAACACTTGGAGGAAAAGGCGTGCTCAAAGCCTCATCCCAATTTGGAGTCACTCAAGACATCCTTGATTAAGGCAGCCGCCGATATTGACATGGACCTCGTTCGTGCTGCAATAGACGACTGGCCGCGCAGATTGAAGGCCTGTATTCAAAATCACGGAGGTCATTTTGAATAAACTTTAGTGTCATAAGAATCTATGTTTTGTTAAGTTCATTTTGGTATATGAATGGTTCCATAATGAATAAACTTGTTTCAATTATTTTACATTAAACATGTGACAGAATTTATGACCTGACTAGGTACATATGTGTGGGTGTCAAATACAGGCAGTGTGTATAATGTTTTCTTTATTGATTTAATGTATCTTTTATGCATTATTTAAAAAAAAAATATTAGCATTGTGCACTCCTTCTCTATATTTTCTATAAGTGTGGGAAATTTCAAACCCCTCCGTCCGCGCAATTGTCGTAAAAAGGGGTACAAAGTTTTTGCCTCACGTATTAATATATAGATTAGCATCAACAATTCGAGGTTTTTATTTGAACTTCAATGCTTCAATGAAGCTTACTTCATCAAATAGCTGAAGAAGTTTTTTGTTATGATGTTTTTTAATAATAATAAATTTTAAACTTTTAATGACTCTTCTGTAAAGTAACAAAAAGGTCGCTTGAACAATATGGCCTTTCATCCCTCCATATTATTATGATCCTTTAAGAAATTCAATGAATAAAAACATCGAAACCCCGAAGGGACATTAAAGTTTTTATGTTTTAAAAGAATCACGTAGGTACTATATTTTTATTGTAAGATTTATGGACCGTCTTCGCCCGAAGGTACAGACTGGCAAAAGTAAGTGCACACGTTGAAGTATTGACTCGTTACGAACGTTTAAAATACCACTATTAGTCACAGGAAATCGATAAATTTAATATGTTTTAAAAGGAATATTCATTTTTCGACTCTGATGGTTACTAATAGCGTAATACGAATTCTCTCTTGTAATGTAAATTCTCCAATGAATCATTAAGTCGAATTTTATATTTTTTTGCCTACTTATTGCCAGTAGCTTTGAGGGGCTATTCTGGCTTCATCTATCCATTAACGGTGATTTTAGGTACCTCAAGCACTTTCATCGTCGTCGCCGAACCCGTCGCTTGCGACGAAGGGCGCGGCGAGCAAATTAACCCATAGACACAGGCCACTGAGTTTCTCGCCGAATCTTTTCTGTGGGTCGCTTTTTCGATCCGGTGCTAGATTCTGCGAAGCACTGCTCCTGCTAGGGCTAATGTTAGCAACACTCCCGTTTTGAGCCCCGTGAGCTCACTTACACGTCAAGGAGAAGCTGAAATAGCCTCTCAAGGTTATCAGCATAGGTAGGGAGAAAAAAAAACTGGCTTCACCTCAATTATTGGACGGTGCTTCACTGAATCCACCATAAGATTAGATCGCAGATAACAGTATTTTCAGTCTGTAAAGCCAAACAAACCTCTGCATTATACAGCTCTTCAATTGAATTATGACGTAATATTATCCTTTCTTTATTCATTCCGATGAAACGGATACTGTTTTAAAACATCAAAAGGATTCATGTTGATTTCATTTGGTTTTTTTTATTAAGCCGCCATATTCCGATATCGTGTTAATAAAACCAAATTAACTGTCTCCTGTCCATTTGGTAATTAGGTTTTGCAATTCAGCCGTCGATGTATATAGTTAGTTTACAATTAAAACAAAATATCAAAGTATTTTAAAACAAATTGAATTCGTTTTGAATAGTTTTATTTGTAAAATTTAAATTACAATGGTAAACAATGTCGGCATTGAGACCGGCGCGCTTTTAAGTATACTTTTAAAAGCTTCTGATTAATAAAATCTTTTAAATTGGTTGATTATTCGATTTAATATATCTATCTATCTTTTAGTCCACAGCCGTCCACTGCTGGACATAGGCCTCCCCAAATCTTGCCATAACGACCCGGCTTGCGCTGGTTGCATCCAGACTTTGAATAGGGCGTCCGTCCACCTTTTGAGAGACTTATCCACGCTACATCTTCCGTTCCGTGGTTACCACTCGAGTGCATTCCGGCCCGTGATCTAGTAAATTGCTGACATAAAAATGATATTAACCGTCAAAAAAAAAAGATACTTCTCAATTCGACATTTTTTTATGATGTGTTTGTGAACGTTTTTGACTGAACCGATTTTGATGATGAATCGTATGTTATGGCGAAAGCTGGCGCTTTTCATGTGGTCCCGTTTAAATTTTATTAAGCTCTGAAGATGACTCCGGATCATCTTTAATAATGCATATTTAATTGACTTGATGATATTTTCATTGTATGTAATTGAAATTGGTAATAGTTTTTTGTTAAAATATTGTATTATTATCATTATGAAGATGAGCGTTTGCAAACAAGCATATAACGGACAAAGGTTTATTTATGATTTTACTCTTTATGATTTGTTTAAATATTGATGCTTTCAAAATAGTGTGACATCATCGAGTGATGTAATGGTTATGATTATGGTTAGACGTAGAAGGAATGTAACATACGAAATTCTCCAAGCTAACAACTTTGATTTAATAATTATTGTGTGTTGTATATATAGAATTGCCTTCTTAGAAATGACGGTTCGAAGAAGAATTAACATTGAGCAGTATAATAATATGTTGGCACAGCTGCCACATTCATAGTAAAAACTTAGATTCGCCACAAATAAATATTGAACATGGATCAATTAGTTATTTTTGTGGATTTTTTAAATAGGCTCGTTTATTTAAATCTAATGAAATTCTCACTTCACACAAGCAATATTGATGAGTCGAAAACCAAAAAAAATTTAGACATATACATATAATTAAATGTTTAAATGTTTTAATTGCTAATTTTAATTTTAATTTTACTAACATAGTTCTAAGTATTATTCTACTTACAACATATGGACTTAAGAGGGTCTGAATTAAATGAATTTTAATTTATTTTATTTTTTATTTTATATACAACGTAATTGCCGCCACCCAACTTGAGACATGAGTTGTAAGGTCTCACTTTTAACAACGGCTGCCCCATCCTTCAAACCGAAACGCATTACTGCTTCACAGCAGAAATAGGCAGGGTGGTGGTACCTGGGTAGGTACCACCGCACGGGTGTGCGGCCTAACAAGACGTCCTACCCCCAGTAATTACACAAACTATAATTTTGCTGGTTTGAATTTTATCACACGATGTTATTTCTTTACCGTGGAAGTCAATCGTGAACGTTTGTTAAGTACGTATTTCATTAGAAAAATTGGTACCCGCCTGCGGGATTCGAACACCGGTGCATCGCTACATACGAATACACCGAACGTCTTATCCTTTAGGCCACGACGAATTTAGAAGTATTCGAAAGTATTAGAATAGATATATTCGAAATTACGAAAATAATTGTTTAATTAATGTTAATGTTTAATAAATTATTATTAAGGTTAAGCAACATACATATTCGGTCCACTTGATGATGGTGAGTGGTCACCGTCGCCCATGGACGTCAGGAATGCCATGAGCGAAGCTAAGCCGCTGCCTATCTATTGTTTTTTTTTTTTGTAAGCCGTAAAAATAATTTTATCAATCTTTGGAATCTTGAGAGAAAGTTTCAGTTGCATTGGAATAATGGCTATTACGGCATTTTGATCGGAGTACGTGCTTGCACTACGACAGTAGTCAATGACGCATGGCCAATTCAAACATCAGGGATTAAAAAAATAATTATGGAGTGTAGCAGTATAGGCTACTAATATTTTGGGACTAGTATCTGATCGAACCATAGCTAAGGGACTTTTATTGACCATTACAAATAAACTATTGAACTTGTCACATTAACATTTTAATAAAAGAAGGCAATTGTTTTTGACAAAAATATAAGATTTAAGATATTACATTATATGATACTATAAATATTAAAGTATTTCAACATTCACGTATGAAAATCACTTACGCGAATAAACTGATATGAATAATTCATCAATAATTCTCAGAAAAAAACTCGTATTCATGTTCAATACAAAAATAAGTAAATCTGAGATAAAAATGAAACTTATTGAATATTGTATGTGTTTTTTTTTGTTCACTTGAAAATTTATGTTACTTTGACATAAAATATACGCATTATGTTGTGCATATTTATGATAATTTGAGAAAAGTCGAAATATTATGATATATTATTATTATATTATATGTATTAGTCGAACTATCGATAACACAAGATATAAAGTAATATATTAATTGTATTTTATTTTAATATAAAAAAATACCCTAACTTTCAAATAGAAACTCTGAAATACCAAGAAGTGTTAGAAATAGAAATAGATATGTTTGATCGTATCAAACTTTGAATGAGCTAGATACCTACTTATTATGGGCAAATAATCTCATGGCCCACTAGGCGTTACGGCCTTACAGGAGCCCATGGACATCACAGCCTTAATCTCACCAGCCGCCTTGAGACATGAGGTCGAAATCTCAAATGTATTGTTTTAAAACTGTCCCACCCTCCAAACGGGAATGCATCAAAGCTGTGTGTCAAAAGATGGTAGGTAGGTGGTATCTACCAGCCCGGGAGTACAAATCACGTATTTTAGTAATAAATACCTGTTGGCGATAGCAGTACACTTTTTTTTTTTATTGCCCTTGTAGGCAGACGAGCATACAGCCCACCTGATGGTGAGTGGTTACCGTAGTCCATAGACTTCAGCAATGCCAGGGACAGAGCCAAGCCGCTGCCTATCGCTTAATACTCTCCAAGCCCACTGAGTTTCTCGCCGGATCTTCTCAGTGGGTCGCGTTTCCGATCCGGTGGTAGATTCTGCGAAGCACGGCTCTTGCTAGGGTTCGTGTTAGCAACATCGTCAGGTTGAGCCCCGTGAGCTCACCTACTAAAGTTAGGGTTACGCTGACATAGCCTCTCAAGGCTATCAGCTTAGGTAGGAAAAAAAAAAAAAAAAAATACTCTCCACAAGCCTCGTTTGAAGAAAGATATGTCATAACGCTCGGGAAACACCATGGAGGGGAGCTCATTCCATAGCCGGATGGTACGTGGCAAAAAAGATCTCTGGAAACGCACTGTGGATGACCGCAGTGGCTCCAGGTAGTATGGATGAACTCTACTCCGGTGGCGGGCGGTGCGATGGTAAAAACGAGATGCCGGTATCATCTCGAACAATTCCTCAGAGCACTCCCCATGGAACATACGGTACAAAATACAGAGGAAACCGAAGTCCCTCCGCAGCCCTAGAGGTTCCAGTACAGTACAGTAGTCATACAACGTTGCTGTCCATTCTCCCTTGAAACCCCTGATCCGCTTTCTAGAGTACCTACCCACGAAAAGATATGGATAATGCTATTCTAAGCCAGCTAAATACTTCTTTGTTCAGGATCGGTTTGGTTATAGCTTATATAGAACAAAAAACATTCTCTAAATGTCAATAATATAATAGCCTATATCAATTAAGTAAATGGATGCAATAATTTACTTGGTATCCCAATATCGGGTCAGAGGAGAGCGACAAAACTATTTATAACTGTCCGTTAGTATATTAATCATTCTATCATACATGTATGTACCAAGTCTCTAATGGATTCATTTTCATATTGGACTTTTTGGCGGCAACGCGAGGAGTGTAATTGCGTGAATTGTTAGTGCATGCTTAGACGTATAATGATCATCATAGTTGGTAACTCTTGGCAGAGCAGTAGTAGTCATGTGGAATCCGTGTCTATTATATCCTTGACAGCTATTCTCCACAATACGCGAACTGAGGCTTGACACACACACTTGTTAAATAAGGTTTTGGTAAGGTTTTTCACTTGATCAGTCCAGCGCACGAAGCCTCGTCCACGAGGTCTTTTACCGTTCATCCTACCCTACTTTCTCAATGTACGCACAATAATGGTGGCTTATTAACAGTTTAGCAGATGTGAAGTACACAGGTGTGTGAAAAAGAAATTAAGTCGCTAGACTTGACTTCTCCAATGTCTCCAGAAAGCCCACTGAACTCTTAGTAAATAACCACCACTTGTTTCAGACTTTATTTTATCCCATTTTATTTAATTTCATTCCGATTGATTAAAGTCTTAAATTAATCAACTTCAGTTTATTTCGCTTCATCTTATTTCTAATATCACACAATATTAATGTCTCTATTGCTTACCTACTGACAGTAGCTTCGAGGACTATTCTGTCTTCACTAGGTGCTCATGAGGCTCAACCTGAGAGACTGCTAACATCTGCCCTAGCAAGAGCGTTTATATGCATTTTCAACTAAAGATTTTTATAAACTTGGCACTAGCAAACAATGGCATCGCAAGAAGTCAGTTGCCATACTTAAAAAAAGAGGGTATTCGTGTCAGTGTGACGTTAAATTTGACCACATACTAAGCAATAACAAAAGTTTGACAATAAACAAAGAGTATGTGTGTGTGTCAAATACATGCTAATGTGTGTAGTGTTTTTCAAAGTTGTGAGTACAATTGAGGCTTACATTACATATATCACTAATCTAAGCTTAAGTCGGGTGTATGAACTTTGGACATGAATAGTATTATCAAACCTACTACTGTAATAACTGCTTACAGTAAAACTAAGGACCGTATAAAAACTAAAAGACGAGTTTAATTTGCACAAAATCGAATAAAGTACAGAATTTATGGCTTGGTCTCTAATTAGCTTCCTGGTTAGGACAATCTAGCGAAAGTTAAAATCGTCGAGAGAACAATTACAGAGGATAAAGTTAGGTGTTTAATGTTGCGCCGGGAAATTGAACACTTTCGTCGTTTTGCTATATATTTCTAGGCTTCAATTTAGAACTTGGGTTTGGAATTACAGTTTAGAATATAACATATACAGTTTATTTTGTACTGGTGGTAGGACCTCTTAAAGTTAAAAGAAACATGTGAGTCCGCGCGGGTGGGTACCACCGCCCTGCCTATTTCTGCCGTGAAGCAGTGATGCGTTTCGGCTTGAAGGGTGGGGTAGCCGTTGTAACCATACTGAGATCTTAGAACTTATATCTCAAGGTGGGTGGCGCATTTACGTTGTAGATGTCTATGGGCTCCAATAACCACTTAACACCAGGTGGGCTGTGAGCTCGTCCAACCATCTAAGCAATAAAAAAAAATAAAAAAAATCAAGAATAATTTTGCGTATTCATTACAACTTACTTGCCTATATATATATCGCACATAAATATATTTTATACACAAACAGCATGAAAATTTCCAAGAGTAAAAGCCGAAATAAACTTATTTTGGTAAATTAATTACTTAACTTTAAATGGAGTGTTTTAATGCGACCGCTCAAAATATTCAACTTCGACCTTTCGTGACCTCGAGTAAAGGTCACTGTAATTTCGTTACGGCATTTCACGTTGACATCCTAAAAACATTATTGAAAAGTGCCAGATGAAGATTCTAAGAATTACTTCTACTGTGAAAGTTGAAACTATTGTGAAGCATTCAAATTTAATAAAATCCAACCATTAATGTAAAAAATCTTTCTATCAGCCAACAGACTTCCACTGCTGGACATAGCCCCCGAGTCTCGCCAAAGCGATAATCCTACACTGCTTGCATCGAGCAAATTTTTCTACCGTGAAGCAGTAATGCGTTTCGGTTTGAAGGGCGAGGCAGCCGTTGTAACTATACTGAGACCTTAGAACTTATATCTCAAGGTGGGTGGCGAATTTACGTTGTAGATGTCTATGGGCTCCATCCAGTAACCACTTAATCTAAGCAAACCACATCGAAGCAATAAAAAAATAAAAAAAAGGAATTCCCGTGATCTGCAACAGTATATTACCAATATATGGTAAACACATCTATACATGCGGCAGGTAGTGGCTTGGCTCTGCCCTTGGCATTGCTGAAGTCAATGGGCGACGGTAACCACTCACCATCAGATGGGCGGTATGCTTGTCTGTCTGGAATGATTCCCTGTGTTATTGGTACCATACACTGACGTCCATGCGTTTAAATACATATACACATATATAGATAATAGACACACATATAAAGAGAAAACAAACCTGTTCATCACACAATGTTTGCTCAATGTTTTTTTTTTTTTTTTTTTTGTTTATGATTGAAAGTTTACTGGTGGCCCGGAGGCCTTTCCAGTTTCACCAGGACAGGTGGGCGAGCAAAGGCTTAGCCAAGAGGGGTGGGATTTGCTAACAACTGCCCGAGCGCCTCCGAAGGAGACCTAACAACTCAAGAGCAATTGTTTCGCGAATGAATCTACTACCGGATCGGAATCGCGACCCGCTGAGAAGATCCGGCGAGAAACTCAGCGGGCTGATGCATGGGTTAGGTTGCACGTCGACCTCTTTGTCGAGTTCGACGAGTACGGTTACCGGGGTCCCTAAGCCTGCCCCTAGTATTAGAGCTGAAGGCATCTAATGCAAAGGTTATTGGATCTGATGGATCCGTAAGGACGTGTCTAGGGCGTCGACGGTGACTGGCTCCTGCATGATCAGGATTCGGGGAGTAGTCAGCGGCGGCAACGATAAGGCGATTATCATGACGCATAGCCTTATCGAAGTATCGTTCCGACGCTGACTTCATGTATTTCCGAATTGGTTCGAGGCCCAGGTCGTCGTGTAGGTCAACGTTCCTCACGAACCACGGAGCCCCGACAGCTAACCTGCAAAAGCGGGATTGTAGGGATTGGAGGGTGTCTATGTGTGTGCGGGCCGCGTGAGCGAACACCACACTCGCGTAAGTCATGACGGGCCTTATGCAAGTTTTGTAAAGTGTCACCTTGTTCCGAAGGGACATTTTACTCCGCTTACAGATCATGGGGTAGAGTCTACCGAGAATAAACGCGGCACGGTCACGGACTGATTTTATATGCGGGCGGAATGTCATCGATGCATCCAGGGTAACGCCCAGGTACTTCACCTTCCTGGCCCAGGGTATGGGTTGTCTAAAGAGAGTAATCGGGGGTGTGAGATTCCTCCTCCTAATCCGGGAGGAAATCCGTGTGGAGCTTCCCCTCTGAAATAGCACCGCAGTACTTTTCGCTGGGTTGATGTCTATGCGCCATTTTCGGAACCACTGTCCTAGGGCTAGGGCTGCGCTCTGAAGCTTCTTCGCGATTAGGGACTTATTTCTACTAGAATAGTAAACAGTCGTGTCATCGGCGAATAAAGCTAAATGGGTCGGCGGCGACCGGGGAATATCGTTGACGAATAAGCTAAATAGGAGGGGTGAGAGGACAGAGCCTTGCGGGACTCCAGCTGTGAGAGGTCGTGGGGAGGAGCGGGTTCCCTCGACTCGATATCGAAAAGAGCGGTTCGACAAGAAGTCCCGTATGATGAGCACGAGACTATCCGGCACGCCCATGTTGAATAGTTTGAAAATCAAACCGTTGTGCCAGACTTTGTCGAACGCTTTTGCGACATCGAAGAAGAGAGCTCCCGTGTATAACGGTTTTGGTCGATTAAGCCCCACAAGAATGTGCTCCGTGAGGCGGTGCACCTGTTGAACGCATGAGTGATTTGTACGGAATCCGAATTGTTCATCGATGAGAATGCGCTTGGATGAGACGAAGTCTCTGAGGCGTTTGTAGAGCAGACGCTCATACAGTTTGCCTAGAGACATGAGGAGGCTAATCGGGCGGTAGCTCGTCGGATGATTTTTTGGTTTACCGGGTTTATGTATGCCGATAACGTCCGCTTCTTTCCACACCGCGGGAAAGATACAGTTCGCCATAGCGGCATTGAAAATAGATGCCAACATCACGATGAGTTGGACGGGTAGAAGTTTAATAACGCGGTTAGATATACCGTCGGAACCGGGAGCCTTGCGAGGACGTAGGTCTTTGCTCAATGTGGGAATCGAACCCACGGCCCTCAGCACACGGTCAAGGGCGTTAGCTACTGCCCCACCGAGTCAGTGAATATTGACTGATTGATATAGAATATATTATTAATGGTGTTATTTCGTTGTTCAACAAACTTTATTTAACACTTAAAGAACCCTTTACAAATCTCAATTCACTTGTTCCGCTTCAGGTGATCCGTTCGCTGTTTCACTTTGAGTAAAACCGATTACTAACTGCCTTCGTGTCATCTCTGCAACGATTTTATAGTCGACACGACAAGTCTAGACTTATCGAGAACATTCCCGATAGGACGAGTCGTTTCCGTTATTTGATAATAGAGCGGGCTACACTTCTCGAGCCTTCTCGATATTACTAGTTCTTTTCATATTCGTTTCTGCTATCTAATGATAGATGGCGCTACTCTTACCGGCGTAACAATATTACTGATACAAAGCAGCTATGTAATTTGATTCAAATAGTGGGTACAACCCCTACATTATATCTACCAGCGGTTCTCAATCGTGTCGCGGCACATTGATGTCTCACTAGCCCCTGTCGAGTGTGTTCCCAGATTTACTAATACGATATTTTTATCTGACCCAGGGTAATTGCATCTTTGGGACATACCAGATAAACATAGAACTATTATTCTCTAGACTGCTCACTATACAACTACATACAAAAGACTAAAAATGAGACACTTATCGAGTTTTTTTTAGCTTGTCAATTTGACGTATAGGGACCAATATTGTTTTGAACTAAATCTTGAAAGGTGCTACTTTTTTTTTTTTATTCCTTAGATGAGTGGACGAGCTCACATCCCACCTGGTGTTAAGTGGTTACTGGAGCCCATAGACATCTACAACGTAAGTGCGCCACCCACCTTGAGATATAAGATCTAAGGTCTCAGTATAGTTACAACGGTTGCCCCACCCTTCAAACCGAAACGCATTACTACTTCACGGCAGAAATAGGCAGGGCGGTGGTACCTACCCGTGCGGACTCACAAGAGGTTCTACCACCAGTAAAGGTTGAGTATCGTCGGCTTCCATTATGGCTTTTAATTCCTCGTTGTTGACTTTAGTTTTCGGGCGACTACGAGGTTCATTTTTGGATAAAATATTTCCTTGTCGGAAGCGTTCAACCCAATAACGAGTCGTGCATTCGTTTGTAATGATTCTTCTGTATATGACATTAATGTTGTCAGCTGTTTGAGTGGCATTGCTACAGCAACATATCTTGTATTTTATAATTAATTACTCGAATTTGTATCGTGTTCATTTTTTTGTTGCTTTAGTGGATGGACTAGCTCACGGAACACCTGATGTTAAATGGTTACCGGAGCTCATAGACTTTTACAACCTAAATGCCGCCGCGTACCTTGAGATATGAGTTCTAAGTAATAATAAAATCTAATAAAAATAAAAAAATTCCGAGCGCTATGACAATGACATGTCCTTCTTTAAGCGAAGCTTGTTGAGAGTACTCAATGATAGGCAGCGGCTTGGCTCTGCCCCTGGCATTGCTGACGTCCATGAACGCCGGTAGCCGCTTACTATCAGGTGGTACCGTATGCTCGTCTCCCTACAAAGACAATAAAAAAAATGGCGACTTCATAGGTAAAAATGTACTCTAATAATAATATTATGTACTATTGTTACGCCGGTAAGAGTAGCGCCATCTATCGCCGAATAGCCGAACGAATATAGAAGGATCTAGTAGCATTTAGAACGCTCGAGAAGTACAACGCCATCTATTGTCAGATAGTGGAAACATACAATACTCGACTTATCTGGAATATAGCAGTCAGTCAGTAATCGGAACTACTCAGCGAAACAGCAAACGGATCACCTGAAGCGAAGCGGAAGTAGCGAATTGAGAATTTTAAAGTGTTTGTGAAGTGTTTTAAGTTTAAGTTTGATTATTTTTTAAATATTGTTACGCACTGGTGATCGGGTTAAATAAAATTCCACCAAAGTACAACTACAAACTGCATTCAACATTTAGAACACTTAAAACACTCGACAAAACCTTTAAAATTCTCAAATCGCTTTTTCCGCTTCGCTTCAGGTGATCCGTTCGCTGCTTCGCTTCGAGTAGTTCCGATTACTAACTGACTGCATGCCATCTCTGCAACGCTTTTATAGCCGAGACGAAATCCCTAGAATCGTCGAGAATATTCTACAAAAGTCTAGTATTGTGAGTTTCCGCTATCTGACAATAGATGGCGTTTTAGTTCTCGAGCGTTCTACGTGCTACTAGATCCTTCGATATTTGTTCGACTATTCGGCGATAGATGGCGTTACTGTTACTGGCGTAACAATATGATTTCTCTTTAACTAGTTGCCTATCAACTTTACTGTCCATTTATTCTAGTTACACAACGTTGGAGCACCCCGCTCACGACCTTAATTCCCATCAGCGATTCGTTGCTGCAGGCGTCGAGAGGTCATTAATATCCTAGCGATCGAGCACAACAAAACAGTGTATAATTCTGAAAAGAGTCTGAACTGAAAAGAGTTATTATAATAATAACACCCTGAGTATAATTTACGCGGAATTAGAATATCTCCACTGACGACCTCACAAACATTTCGTAAGAAGAAAATTAATCTTTTCTCGGAACGACTCGTCTGACGCATAAGTAAATACCGGAAAATTTTAGACAATACAACATGATTGGGCACCCTATTAAAATCCAAGTCGCGATTAAAGTGATGCTACCACGAATCGGCGATACAGAAAGAGTTGCACGAATAAGCTGGATTCGCTAATGTGTGTCTTCTGATTAATAGAAACAAATACCATTATCGCGTAATGCCGTCATTGATTTTCTTCTAAGTACAAGGTAATACGATAGTACCTACTAGCCGGCACGGTCATAAGATACCCGACTAAATTTGGAAGCAAAAAAGAACATTTCATAGTGAATTAATACGTATTATTCTATGTTAAAATAATCATAGTGAAATCGCGCATAGTTGCGTTTGCATTCATACTGTTTATTAGAATAACAAGCGGTCGAAAAGGAGTGAACCATAAAACAGTTGTTATTATGAGAAGTTGCATCTGATTCGTCCGACCGTTGAGTCAAACGCATTTCCAATATACAGCGTCATATTTAGTCAAAAAAGAAGACGACAAACATTTTTTAGCGCAAATATAACTAGATTTTATTGGAAAACTAGCTGTACCCGTCCACTTCGCTGGGCATTTGACATTAACATTATTATTTCTCACCCCCACAAAGATTCTCATCAATAACGCCCCCGCAACTGATGTAGGGAGGCAAACACTCATATAAATATTAGCCTATCCATTAAGTACATGTATTTTCTACATGGATACCAAGTTTCAAGTCAATCGAATGCATGGTTCAGTAATTATAACGGAACATCCGTAAAAACACTGTAGATTTATATATTAGTATATAGATAAGAAAATAATTTTTTTTTTAATGATTTCATGACCTGGTTACTAAGACCTTTAGGTCAAGACTTATTTTAATTTTAATGATACGTAACTTTTTTATATGAAAATGATATTATGAAATGAAATGAAGTTGATTATTATGAAACATGGCATGAAGTGAAATGAAAACGAAATGAAATGACATGAAATGAGATGATATGGGATGAAATATAATCTCAGTAAAATGGTGGTCATTTACTAAGATTTTTTCAGTGGACTTTTTGAAGGATCTCGAGAAGCTACGTCCAGCGGCTTTGTTTCATTTTCCTACATTTGTGCACTTTCACAGATATTAAACAGTTAATAAACCACCATTATTATACATTTAAACCCGAAGAAACACTAAATAGACAAAATAAAACAAATCACACAACTTCACTCCTCGCGTTCCCGCCAAAAAGTCCATAATAAAATAAATGTGACAACGATCACATAGTTACAATTAGTTTGCACGCAACGTAGTGCACGATAATTGTTGAGTGTTAACGCTATGGCATTAAAGTTAAATAAAAATTAGAAGAATTGCAGCGAGATTTTGAAAACATTTTTCTAAATCCACGACCATTATGTGATAGTGCATTACAGTTTCTTTTTCTCAGTTATCCGAAAAACTCTCAGAAGTGTAATGGTATTGAAACTAAGAAAAATAAAACATAATAAATATAAGAATCTTCCATACGAAGAACTGAGGTGCATTGTTTTCTTATCACCTAAAATGTTTTTCTTTAAATTGTATATGTTTTTTTGAATTTATACTCTAGTCTATTACTTATTTTTATAAGATACTAACTGACCCGGCAGACTTCGTAGTGCCTCAATCGATAAATAAAAGACCTAAACTTCTGTATAAACTTAAAACAAACAAAAGAAATCCGTCCGACGGTGGACACATCAAAGGAAAAACAAAATTGTTATTTTTATTTAATTTCGAGCATTTTCATATTTATCTACCTTCTAAAACTTCTCTGGACTTCCACAAATATAATAATTCAAGACCAAAATTAGCCAAATCAGTCCAGCCGTTCTCGAGTTTTAGCGAGACTAACAAACAGCAATTCATTTTTCTATATTATATATAGATAAGTAATTGCGACGGTAATGGTAGAGCTAGATACATGTGTATACAATCACGATACAACATAAACTTTGATAAGGTCTGTGTTTTTTTACACACACTTTAATAACCACTTTTGGGAGTGAAGCAGTAATGCGTTTCGGTTTGAAGGGTGGGACAGTCGTTGTAACTATACTGAGACTTAGGACTCATATCTCAAGGCGGGTGGCGCCGTTTACATTATAGATGTCTATGGGCTCCGGTAACCACTTACTGGGCTGTGAGCTCGCTCCCTTAATGCAATAATAAATAAAAAGGGAGACACACCGAATAGTCTAAACATTCGTATCGAACGATAAGCTTAAGTTGAAAATCGTGTGTCCTTGGAAACGGTGTTAATGCAAACAGTTTACCCATTACAAAGGTTTCACGTTGGGAGGAGCAGCGGTTGAGGTTTCCGTGAAATTTCCCTCAATTCAACATTCGGGCTGGTGATGGAAATTTCGACTTTAGTAATTTTAGCTGTTCACGTTATTGTTTCCAATTAAATCCTTTGGAGTGTTTCTCCTTCAGCAAATAAAGCTCCACGATGCTCATTAGCTTTGTCTGATTTAAAGACTTGAGTCGACGGCATAATTTTATCATTACCTAGTGGTCCCGCAGTAGCCGAAATTCGACTATAATTAATTGATATTATAATTTTTGAGATTATTATGGTTCTATAGTCAAAGACTATTATTATACTTCTTTAATCACAGATTTCGCCAAGACTACACTAAAGACAAAATATAATATTAAAGATAAACAATTGATATAAATAAATAATAATTGTACGTAAATAACCAACAGAATAATTAAGATAAACAATGTTTAATATTAACTACTAAGTTTGTATTAAAATAAGTCAAGATGATTGTATAAATACCGGCGGTTAGCATATTTCTGTTGCATTCGTAATCTACCCGTCGCAACGTGTAATAAAGAGAATATATTATTTCATGTGGATTTAAAGTGTCTCGATTGTCGCCGCCACCCTGAGGATCCTTTAATACAATATTAACCTATTCTCAATTCGACCACAGACTAAGCAATAACAAAAGTTTGACAATAAACAAAGAGTAAATGTATATGTGTGTGTCAAATGCATGGGAGTGTGTATAATATATATTTTATTTATTTAATGTATGATTCATCCATAATTTTAAAAAAATAGCATTTTGCAGTCCTTCTCTATAAGTGTGGGAAATATCATACTCCTCCGTCCGCGCAATTTTCGTAAAAAGGGGTACAAAGTTTTTGCTTCATGTATTAATATATAGATTATCATTGAAGACTTATGTCTATAGCTAACGCTTTGTTACGTTTTCAGAAGTAGCTTTCAACAAATGTGTACCGGCTGTGGATTGAATTCTTCTGAGTACTATAATAATAATTCTATAAGAATTAAAAACAATTTACACATGGTTATCCGGCCCCCATTTTGGATTCCTTGTGTAATGGGTACCAGAGACTGACAAACATACCTGTTTATAAGACAATGTTAGCTCGATGTGAGAATCAAACGACCCTCGGCGTAAATGTCAGGGGCGCTAATTATTGCACTACCAAGTCAGTCTACTATGATAAGTATTTCTGAGTTTTGGAAACATGCTTATATTTCGCGACTTCTCGTCCTTGAGTCGCATTCCACAGGTTTGAGGGTCGTGACCATATCCTCCCATTATTTTTCTCTGGATGATGTGTGATCGCCATCTTCCTCTGTTCTCGGCGGTGTATATGGCATCGTGGATTATGGTATCCAGAGTGGTGTATCTCAGCGGGTCGCGTTTCCAATCCGGTAGTAGATTCATTCGCAAAGCAGCTACTCTTGAGTTGTTAGGTCTCCTTTGGAGGCGCTCGAATAGCTGTTAACAAATCGCATCCCTCCTGGCTAAGCTCTTGCTTGTCCACCTGCCCTGGTAAAACTGGAAAGGGTAATCACTCAAACCAGTCAGATCAGTGCATTGGGTTGCGGCCACGAGATCTTTTACCTGCAATCTTGCCAGCTATTATCAATTTTACAAGATTGTCACCACTCTTTCTGGCAATCTCTTTCTCGCGACTACTCAGCATGAAATAGAGCGTAGATTTGTCTACCTACACAGGCAATAGTGTTTTCCACTCGTATATACACAGATAGGGAGAAATTACCAGCGAGCATGGAAAAAATCAGAAATCAACTGAAACAAAAGCCAAGATCAATATCTTTGAGTTACCAGTTACAGCACAACAAGTATAAATTCAAAAGGAACTCTCTTAGCTAAGATTTTAATTTAACTTGAACCATTCTTCTTAATTTGTTAGTGGAGTTTTTAAAGCTGAAGTTAAAGTGAGACGCATTAAATATTCAGTATGGTAACTTTCCTCTGATTAATGTCAGATGTTTTAACCTTACTTCTTTTGTTTTTTTTTCGGTTAGAACTTCATAACAAACACGATCTTTTTTTTTAATAGGCGCCATTTTGAAAATATTCCGGTGACGTACGCATTCTGTCGCCAAGTCAAATTTTGCTTGGGCTAGATAATTTTAATTCCAATTTCGAACTTTATTTTCAGTGAGTATGTGTTCGAAATGCAATTATTGCTCTGGAATTTTATTTTAACCCAAACATTTTGTCTAAATATTCGAATTTAATTTTTATACCCAAACGATGTAATATAGAGAAATATAATATGTACCTACTCTTAAATTGTAATTCAATTATAGACCTCCTACTACCACCAACAATAACCGTAATTATACAATATTGAAGATAACCAGTTCTCAATATAATAAAAAAAGATGTGTGGTATCGTGGGACACCAGATAGGAACGAAGTCCCTTATTGTAAAAATATTAATTTTAAGTTCTATTATATAGGTATAAAAAAAATAATTATTCGGGTATACATTTTTTATTATGATTTTTTTATTGATAAAAAAAACTGCTTTACAAAGTTATCAACTTTATGTTATTCACAATGATTTATAAAAAATATTTAATAATAATATACAAAGAAACAGCTATTTATATGAATAATAATAATAACCGTCATCACGTAGACACTGTGTAGCCATCACACTAAGACTATAACATCGTGAGTGATAGGACACACTACGGTCTTCTTCTGTCACGCGGCTGTCACTCAAACGCGATTGATGCTGCATTGACTCCGCTGCGCCGTAGTGTGTCCTATCTCTCCGACATACAGTTCAAAATTACTTATATTAATAAAATAAATTAAAAAAGTGTCGTGACAACTTTTCGTAAGAATTTTTTCCGTCTAGCCCCCTTTCACAACGCGCGATAAGGAACTTCGTTCCAATAACAATACACAATTCGAGACAGTTTAAGTGTCAAACAATCATTGCATGTAAGATCCCACAGAGTACTAAACATAAAATAATTCAGTTACAACATAAACGGGAAACTCCGAATCCATTTGTAACATAGATTCAGCGGTGATCTATTCTCGTTGCGCACGCAAATAAATCATTTGCCAATTTAATATACGCATATCTGTTGCCAGCATAGAGATTAATGTCTCTCGCGCTTTGTCATTGATTAACGTTTTTATCGCACGGTTAGGTAATCGACTACGAGGAATATAGAATTGTATTAAAATAGAGTACTTTTTATTGTTTATTGTTGTTTTTTTTTTTCACAATGGCTTCTAGAAATCGGCATTGCTCGTGACAGAGAAAATGATTGTAGTCAAAATTAGTTGCCGTTTTTGTAGCTAATAATCGAATTATTCGATAAAATAAAAACAGCTCTGCGTTGTTAAGTGAAGGAAAAACATGTTATGCCACTATCTCACTCACTCTCGACTGGTGAGTTATTTAATTAAAAATTTTAAAGAAAATTTTAAACGACCTTTTTTTTCCAAATAACGTTTCTCGATTCACTATTCACACTAATATAATACATTTCGTTCAATTTCATTCACTACCTCGAGCGGAAAATGAGAAATGTGTGTGTTGAGAACATTAATTGTTATAAAGAAGGGGATGTGGTAATTTCGATTTGTATTGTAGTTCCATGAACATTTGTAAATTAATTGATATATTTTTTTTTTCTTAAGCTAGCAGACTAACAATTGTCATACAAAGTAAGGTATTTAATTTGTGTAAAATTTGTAAATTTTGTTACGATGCCCAAAACAAGGGAAAATTAGAACCGGAACTATGTATGTATGTTTACGTTGTGGACGGAATTATTCGCAAAACTATCTAAGGTATTTGGTAGAGTTATCACAGAATACATTCATGAACGATGGTGACCATTCAAAAATGGTTACATTTTTATTATGTACTTTTTTATTGTCATTGTAGACAAAATATGAATGAATAATAAAATAGAAATATCCAAGTTTCAAATTAACTGATGCCATTCAGTTACGAAAGCCGGTTATGACGGTATGGGATTTTAACGACATGGATTGCCTAATTGCTGGTGGTTTGAGTACTTAATGTGTTTATCAAACATGTTGTACCAACTCTGACGAAAATACATTAGCCGTTTCACAAACCTCAAAAATAATAGTAAAGCAGCATTTAATTATTACGTCTTTATTATTCAAGTTAGTTAATAACAAAATAATCTGCAAGTAAACTACCGTTTACATAACTTTGGTACCTTCCTGTCCGAGTCTTAGCATCATGTGATAGTAACCCTTATATTTCTGTTGCGAAGCATTTTTGTTCTCCGGTTTTAAGGAGTTGGAAATTTCGACCTTTTTACTAGTGGCGCGGAGGCTGTTCCAGGTTCACCAGGATAGATGGGCGAGCAAAGGCTCAGCCAGGAGGGGTGGGATTTGCTAACAACTACCCGAGCGCCTCCAAAGGTGACCTAACAACTCAAATGTAGCTGCTTCGCGAATGAATTTACTACAGAATCGGAACCGCGACCAGCTAAGAAGATCTGGCGAGAAACTCAACGGGCTAATATTTAGATTAGGTTGCACGTCGAATTCTTTGTCGAGCTCAACGAGTACGGATGCCAGGGTCCCTACTCCTAGTGTTAGAGCTGAAGGCGTCTAATGCAAAGGCTATTGGATCTGATGGATCCGTAAGAACGTGTCTAGGGCGTCGACGGTGACTAGCTCCTGTGTGATCATAATTCGGGGAGTAGTCAGCGGCTCCAAAGATAATTTCGACCCGATATCCTAAAATGGGTGCCGGCATTAATGTGTCCATGTCAGTGGACTGCAATAACCATTCAAAAACAGATAGGTTGCGATGTCGTTTCCAGCAATTCACAACATCAAATAAAAAAACACGCACCTCCATAATTTCTATACTCTGGGCGAAAAAAACCTAAAGTCCTTTTTTACTGTTCGTTTAAACTAGCAAAGGATTCGTTAAATGAGTTTTCCGTTGGCACACTCAAATGTTTTCTTTTGTCTACGACACGTGGTTAAGGACGAGTATAATTAAATTTGATTTAAATACAATCCTTTACAATTACTTCGTTTTTTATTTATTTAACTGTCTAGGAATTAAGCGGATTTGAGAATATCAAAGTATTTTTTATTTTTATTGCTTAGATGGGTGGACGAGCTCACAGTCCACTTGGTGTAAAGTGGTTACTGGAGTCCATGGACATCTACAACGTAAATGCGCCACCCACCTTGAGATATAAGTTCTAAGATCTCAAGTATAGTTACAACGGCTGCCCCACCCTTTAAACCGAAACGTATTACTGCTTCACGGCAGAAATAGGCAGGGCGGTGCTACCCGCGCGGACTCACAAGAGGTCCCACCACCAGTAATTACGCAAATTATAATTTTGTGGGTTTCACTTTTATTACACGATGTTATTCCTTCATCGTGGAAGTCAATCGTGAACATTTGTTGAGTACGTAATTCATTAGAAAATTGGTACCCGGCTGGGATTCGAACACCGGTGCATCGCTCAACGTCTTAGCCTTTAGGCCACGACGACGTCGAAAGAACAGACTTCGACTGAAAAGAGGTCATGAAATCGCTGTACCTAAAGAAGACAAACTGTTCATATAAAAGTGAATTTAATGATGATAGGGCGCTTAGACGCGCGTGAATAGACATCACGTCTTACCTAATGCTATCGCACGGGAAACATATTTGTTTCTGTTTGTATTTCCGTAGTAAATTATTCTGATGTAATTATTGTTATTGAATATGTAGCCATATCAAACGGGCACCCGCTGTACTCAAATCAAGGGATGCGACTATGGGTACTTGCAAATGTTGTAAACCATTACCAATTACAAATTACATATGTATACATATATATATTATGTATACTTAACAAGTATTCACGCACGACTTCAAAATTGAATAATAGCATCGTAACAAAAAAATCAAATATTCAAAAATTTATGTAATTACTGATACTAGAGGTCGAGAGTAGTCGAAATTCGACTAAAATTTAATGGAATTGTAAGTTTGTACACTATTATGATTGTATTTTATACTTATATAATCACAAACTTCGCCAAGACTACACCATAAAAAATATTAACAAACAATATTTAATCTATTCTCAATTTGACAACAGACGTCAAGAACAAAAATTTGACAATAAATAGTATGCATGCGCGTGTGCGTCAAATACATGGTATGTAGTGTCTGTAATGTTTTCTTTATTGATTTAATGTATCTTTTATGCATTATTTAAAAAAAAATTAGCATTGTGCACTTCTCTATATTCTCTATAAGTGTGAAAAATTTCATACTCCTCCGTCCGCGCAATTTTCGTAAAAAGGGATACAAAGTTTTTGCTTCACGTATTAATATATAGATTTTCCGTAAAAAAAGTTATCATCGACCTGTCTATTTAAAGCGGTAATGTATTCCTCCAGTATCAGGGTGAGACAAATGGCTTACAATAAAAGTAACACTTCATCTTGAGCTCTCAAAATAATGGCTGCATTCTGGTTTCCTTGTAAATCGTCTTCAATAACTTAACACTTGGCCGGAAGCTTGTTCGAACTACAGCAAAAAATTAATAAGCCTAAGAAAATAAGTTTTTTTTTCAATTTAAAGTGTCCTCCAGTACGATAGATCGATGTTCATTCCCTTAAATTTCGGCATCTCTCGAGCAAGCCTCTTGTAAATTCATCCACCAAAAACCAATAAATTCAAAAAATCCCTCCGAAATATATGACAAACATTGTAAAGGTCAGCCGGTGGCAATATTTTATTCATCCCCATAAAATATTTATTGTAAAAACATTCTGAAAAAACGACACAAAACGCAATAATAACTAATGCGTAGGTACCCGCAATTTTTATTCCGATATACGGTTATAAAATCGAAATTTACATATAACAGCCGCCGTGCCGTTTGGATTCTTAAAAAAACGTCTCGTTTGAAGGATATATCAAGTGTTGTACTAACTAGACAGTTATATTAACCAATCTAATTCTACCACGAATTAGTCAATTAGTCAGTCAATCTGTGAATGGTGGGACAATGTAACATGATTGATGCTTCTTCCTCAACTCTCAAAGTGGGAGACTCCGATAATGACTTAGCATTGCCCTAAACACGCCATTTTGAGCCCTCCCGATCCATTAACAGTGCTTTTAGGTACCTCAAGCCCGGTCAACCGATCATCGTTCTTGCCGAACTCGTCGCTTTCGACGAAGGGTTCGGCGAGTAAACTAACCCATAGATAGACACAGCCCACTGAGTTTCTCGCCGGATCTTCTCTCTTTCCGATCCGTTGGTAGATTCTGCGAAGCACTACTCTTGTTAGGGGTAGTATAAGCAACGCCCTCAGGTTAGAGCCCTGAGAGCTCACTTACTCGTTAGGTTACGCTGGCATAGCCTCTCAAGTCTACCAGCTAAAGAAGGAGAAAAAAAACTTGGCATTAACAGGGCCGCACCGTCAAGACTCCTCTTTTGTCCCATCAACAGTTAAACCGATTTGAATAAACGTATGGATGCTTATTAGTTCACTGTGAGGCAATAGTACAAAATAACCTTTGGAACGTAGATAGAATCAACAATGAATCTCTCTAAAGCCAATAATATAAATCTATTTGAATTGAAGGCATTAAAGTTATTAATCCGAGTTCGAATGGATCAGATTTTGAGTTAGTTCGGTCGGTAGGTCTCCCGCATAACCGATCCGTTTGTAATAGAGACAAAACGTGAACGAATTATGTAGTAGGTCTTGGATTGTATCGCACTGGATGGAACAATTTGGTATTTTTTTTTAGCTCGTGCGTATTGGTCGTTAGGTTAAAAAGTATGATAATTAATTTAATAGGTATTTACGTAAAATCTGAGATTTATATATTATGAATTAATTATTGTTTTTATATGAATTAATTATATTAAGTTATTGTTTTATGTATGTTTATTTATATGTATTTTTAATTTTATATTAGTTTTTTTCTTAAAGCTTAATTTAAAAATCATGCTTTAATAGCTTTTATATTGTACACTATTCCCCCCTTATACATCGTATTTCTCTCTGTTAATGGTTTGCTGGAAGAAAACTCATGAATGAGTTAAGCTCGCCTTTGTACATAGTATTTAGACATTCTTTAAATCTATTTTTATTGTATTTTCTTTTTGTGTACAATAAGTATAAATAAATAAATGATTTTTTTTTATGTTTTCAATCTGGTTCAATTTTCATATTGGTCTACAATAAGGTATACTCTAACCTCACCATTATTTTTGGACTTCATATGCATACCAGCATACGTGTAACTGGTGGTGAGTGATTCTCGTCGCCCATGGACGTCAGCAATACTAAAGGTACAGCTAAGGCGCTGCCTACCTTAATTAAATGTTCATTAAATTAGCAAAAGACTGCGAATCGTAATTACTTTGGTAATGGCATTCCTTAAATATATCGGTATGGTATTTTCTTCGATTTCTGCTAATGTCTAAATATAATTAAAATGATTTTTACTGTTTTTTAAGCGTTTTTTAATGTCACGAAATTTTTTCCGACATTTAGAACACAAAACCTTTTTCTTGTGACGGACAATTTCTCTGACCACTCAAAATTGTAAAATAGTTTTAATTCTATTATAAATTTGTATAAGGAGGTTTTTTAACTCATGTGCGTGTATGATCTCTCGACTCATCTGATCAGGAGATGTTAATAGCAGACTCACATACGTTGCAACTTGAATCCAACACTCGTGAGACTATAGGCGCTCTGTTTGCTCTGCTTTCTAGCCCGAAAATAAGTTACTTACTTTCGCTAATTAGTTTTCGGCTGTATCTTCGCTGTTCTCCGCTGTATCTTACTGGTGGTAGGATCTCTTGTGAGTCCGCGCGGGTAGGTACCACCACCCTACCTATTTCTGCCGTGAAGCAGTAATGCGTTTCGGTTTGAAGGGTGGGGCAGCCGTTATAACGATACTTGAGACCTTAGAACTTATATCTCAAGGTGCGTGGCGCATTTACGTTGTAGATGTATACGGGCTGCAGTAACTACTTAACACCAGGTGGACTGTGAGCTCGTCCACACATCTAAGCAATAAAAAAAAACTGTTTGGAAAATACAACACTAATATACTATACTAATATACTAATATAATATACTATATATAAATAAATAAATAAATTAATTAATTAATAAATAAATGAAAATAAATATACTCACTCGTACTACTAATACATTTAGTTGTTTAATAATAGATTAAAAACGCTTGCTTGAAATTATTTTTCCAATAGTCAGATCCAAAGTACATCTACGTAACTGAACCTCAATCTAGAACAATGGTATAACCTGATCAATGGGGCACTGTTTAAGCTCGCCCGTAACTCGATTTACCTGCTATTAGTTGGATAAGATTATTGCGTCATGAACTTTCAAATCGTTGAAGTTAAGCTTTCGTATTGTATCAAAAATTTTACCTCAAACATCTCAGTAATAATTTTTACCTATGATGTTTCTATTTTACAATACCGGCCATTGAAACGTGATTTATGCGTATGCGTGAGAAGAAATTCTAAATTCAATTGTATTTAATTGTATTCAAGTGTACTCAAGGTAGGTATATAAAATTTTAGCGCATTTTATATTGAAAAGTGCGTCCTATTCCATATCACCATTCTACCCTTACTTTTCCTCTTTGCTGGATGCTAACTTATGAGATATTAACTGGCAATATTTTTTTTATTTATTACTAAGATGAGTGGACGAGCTCACAGCCCACCTGGTGTTAAGTGGTTACTGAAGCCCATGGACATCTACAACGTAAATGCGCCACCCACCTTGAGATATAAGTTCTAAGGTCTCAGTATAGTTACAACGGCTGCCCCACCCTTCAAACCGAAACGCATTACTGCTTCACGGCAGAAATAGGCAGGGTGGTGGTACCTACCGGCGCGGACTCACAAGAGGTCCTACCACGAGTAAGCACTGCAGGCAGGCACCAGGCAATATTTCAAGTTTAGAAAGATTTGTAAAGTCGTTGCGGCTTGGGCTCTTCACTGCTGAATCCGTCAGTCAACGCAAGTAATTTTATTATATAATAGTTTAGATTACAAGATTACATTACAGTTTACAGTATATGTGGATATTGTCCAAATTAACGCACGCTAACCATAAGCAAGGTGTTCACTTGTTAGACAAACAAAATAAAGTAAATGATTAATGTCAGTCAGTCAACGTGTTTATTTTAAAACTCTGACCCGCTAACTGAACGATGCCGTGTTTAAGGATTCACGCTCATCGATCGACTCAGTTGAGGATTCCCTGAGTCGAGTATTTACTGCAAATTTATTTACTTGAAAGGAGAATGTTGACAGACGATGTTTGCAAACGCATTCCTACTAACAGTGAGTTCGAATGCTACAGAGAAACATTTTGTACCATCCATTGCCGGTTTCATCGTAGAAGGTTTGATCTGCAAAGTTTAACTACATTCTTAATATGCATGATTCCCTTTTTTTATTTATTGCATAGATGTGTGGACGAGCTCACAGCCCACCTGGTATTAAGTGGTTACTGGAGCCCATAGACATCTACAACGTAAATGCGCCACACACCTTGAGATATAAGTTCTAAGGTCTCAAGTATAGTTACAACGGCTGCCCCACCCTTCAAACCGAAACGCATTACTGCTTCACGGCAGAAATAGGCGGGGCGGTGGTACCTACCCGTGCGGACTCACAAGAGGTCCTACCACCAGTAAAAAATTATTCATCTTCTATCACGGTAGTGTTATCTTTTCGGGTAGTTATCTTTTGTGGTTTACCATTTACATAGAAGTAATTAATACCTTATTAAATAACTTCGACTATTAAACATAGAATTAAACATTCAAGTTGAAATAAAGTTTCATTAACAAAACAGAAGAAAAAATGTGGAGCATTATGTGAATCTAAATTTAAAGTTCTTCTGAGTACAGAACGTGATTCTTACTCAAGATTGCTCACGGTTAGCATTCCGTTATCAATGATAGGGTTCCATTCCAGTTGCATATAACCTATAAGGTTATTAAACTAAAAAAAAAAAAAATTGGTTTCTGTGAGTTAATCTCACTCATGTCTCCATGAATTCCTTGTAATTTGTGATTCCTTTACCTGCTTCCTTATACCTGAAAATGTCGCTCGTGTTGATTTTATCAAGATCAGCAACTGGGGAATTGACTTAAGATTGGATAATTTATTAGTTTTATATCGAATAAATCCTAATAGCTCCTCTCTAGAAGTTTTTAAGAGTCAAACGAAGAAACATTTCCTGTCAACACACAAAACGAAACAACTTTAATTGTACTAGAGGTCCCGCAGTAGTCGAAATTCGACTATAATTAATTGGAATTGTAAGTTTGTACACTATTATGATTGTATTTTATACTTCTATAATCACAAATTTCGCCAAGACTACACTATAAAAAATATTAACAAAGGCAAACAATATTTAATCTATTCTCAATTTGACAACAGACGCCAAGAACAAAAGTTTGACAATAAATAGATTGCATGCTTGTGTGCGTCAAATACATGGTATGTAGTGTGTGTAATGTTTTCTTTATTGATTTAATGTATCTTTTATGCATTATTTAAAAAAAATATTAGCATTGTGCACTTCTTCTCTATATTCTCTATAAGTGTGGAAAATTTCATACTCCTCCGTCCGCGCAATTTTCGTAAAAAGGGATACAAAGGTTTTGCTTCACGTATTAATATATAGATTTAAGTTATTGTTTTATGTATGTTTATTTATATGTATTCTTCATTTTAAATTAGATATATTACGCATTTATTTGTGTCATAATGGTTGTGTATTTTTTTTTAAACCTTAGTTTAACTGTCATGCTTTAATGCCTTTTATATTGTACACTTTTCCCCTCTTATACATCGTATTCCTCTCTGCTAATGGTTTGCTGGAAGAAAACTCATGAATGATTTAAGCTCGCCTTTGTACATAGTATTTAGACATTCTTTTAAATTTGTTTTTATTTTATTTCCTTTTTTGTGTACAATAAGTATATAAAGTAAATTATATGTATCTTTTCATGTTTTCACAATGTTAGACATGCTTTCTTTTTTGCTTTGCTAAAACCGAATCACCAAGTTTATTTGTAAAAAAATGAATTTGAAGAAGGAAAAAGTACATTCGTAGAATTTAGAATTTAGAATTTGGTACAATATACGTATAATAGATATTCTAATAATAGGTAACAAATCTAAGTAAAGGCCACATGGACTTAATTCAAATATGTCATAACGCCTGTCCAAAAATAAAAACAGAATGCACTACTTCTTCACGGTGGAAATAGATAGCTTGAGGGCATTGTCATCATAGCCTCAAAGACTTCCCTACCACCAGTAATTAACTAACGGAACAAAAGAACCGAAAAAAATATAAAATCAACACGACATTTCAATATTTTTTTCAATGAATATGTTTTTTTTCTATGACGATTCATTCGCCTTCTGAACTGCAATAACGTCAGCGGAATTTACGAGTATTTTCGCTTCGCTGTAAAGTCTAGATTCACAATTATATTGAAAACAACCTAAATTCCAAAGATTTTTTTTTTTATTGCTTAGATGGGTGGACGAGCTCACAACCCACATGATTTTAAGTGGTCACTGGAGCCCATAGACATCTACAACGTAAATGTGCCACCCACCTTGAGATATAAGTTTTAAGGTCTCAGTATATTTACAACGGCTGCCCCGCCCTTCAAACCGAAAGGCATTACTGCTTCACGGCAGAAATAGACAAGGCGGTAGTACCTACCCGTGCGGATTCACAAGAGGTTCTACCACCAGTATTTACGCAAATTATAAATTTGCGGGTTTGATTTTTATTACACGATGTTATTCCTTCACCGTGGAAGTCAATCGTGAACATTTGTTAAGTACGTATTTCATTAGAAAAATTGGTACTCGCCTGCGGGATTCGAACACCGGTGCATCGCTATATACGAATGCACCGGTCGTCTTATCCTTTAGGCCACGACGACTTCATGAAACATATAACATGATGCTAACATAAATTAAAATAAATCCTACCGTTTAAGTATTAGGCTATGTATAATAAAGATTACAGCGTACTTATGCCGCAAGCTACTAAGAACCTTCTTTGATGGCCGCCGCCAGCTTACCGGATCTACAGAAACAGTTATAATGGAACTAAATTGTATGGTGGAGCCTTAACAATGGGCATATAATTTCCTTATGGCTGTTTCGATTCAGCCTAGCCTCTGATTTCTGCTTCCTTAATGTATTTCGGGTCTGTTTTTTGTTACAAGACTGTTATGACAAATTTTCCTCAGATTTCCAGTTTAAATTTCCTTGGCGATTTTTTTTAATCGAACGCACTCTAAGTACAAGGTGAAGCATTAGCTCGTACAAAAAAAATATAAACACAACCTATAGTTTTCATTAATTCTTCAAAAAAAAAAATATATAAGAAGAGTCGTTTTCAAATTCGGGGCCAAAAGCGAGTTATTAGATTTAATTCTCATAATCTTAATATTACCGTAATTATGAGTACAGTAAGTTTATTGTCATGACAACAAGCACGTGGTCCTATAACTAAATATTCGTAAAAACTCTTAAATTAGGAGTTATACATTAAAAAATTCTCCCAAATCTCATTCGTATCACTGGTTCGAAATTCAAATTCTAA
The DNA here is from genome assembly GCF_030267445.1 of Bombyx mandarina. Classification (NCBI taxonomy): domain Eukaryota; kingdom Metazoa; phylum Arthropoda; class Insecta; order Lepidoptera; family Bombycidae; genus Bombyx; species Bombyx mandarina. The sequence goes on from NC_143214.1 coordinate 8,676,103, forward strand.
CTTGTTTGCTATTTTTCCAGTAATGCGTGTTGAAATTCGACAATTTTATTTAATCAGTATATAATACAATAATAAAGGAAAACCAACTGGATATTAGAACATTATTAAAAACAAAAGAAGTACGATTTCTAAGCTTTTTAAAAAAAGTCAAAATAAAAATTGTTATCCGTGTTGGCGTTATGAAAAGCGAAAAATGAAAAATATGTATGAATATTTTATAATATTGTCAATAAATTAGTTATCGACTTTATTGTAATGACGCATTTTTTATTCTGAACACGCCTAAGTACAAAAAAATGGAAAATTAGAGAAAGTTTAAATTCATGAAATCGTTACCTTTTTGGGCCGCAAAATTGACAACGACCCAGAAATGACTTTTGAACTTTTTTGCCATAAAAAGCGTGAGGTTTGTTTTTATGTTCAGGACCATCTATAATACTTAATACTCATACAATTTATAATAAATACAGTTTTATTCTTGATGCTATTAATTTTTAGCATGATTTGAAAAAAAAAACAGATTTGCCTCTAATGAGATTGTACTAAAAATAATCAAAATACAGTTGTTAAAGAGGATAATATCTGTAATAGTCCCTTCTGTGAGCCTGAATACCCATTGTTGGGAAAACCTTTTAGCCAATGGAGTTCTCTGTTGCAATGGGCTTACATTGTGCCTATGATTCGTTACGTATCTATGGGATAAGTAAATGGTCCACCAAAGTACAACTTAAAACTGTATTTATAACTTAGAACTCACATAGACACTTTAAAATTCTCAATACGCATCTTCCGCTTCGCTTCAGGTGATCCGTTCGCTGTTTCGCTTCGAGTAGTTCCGATTACAAACTAACTCTGGGCCATCTCTGCAACACTTTTATAGTCGAGACGAAATCCCTAGAATCGTCGAGAATATTCCACACTAGATCCTTCGATATTCGTTCGGCTATTCGGCAATAGATGGCATTACTCTTACCGGCGTAACAATACATAACCAAGAAATAGTGTTAGGCAGATAATTTTTCGGTGAATTATTTTAAACATTTCCTCATTGGTGAATCAGATGCGTTCTACTTTGAAAACCGTTGTAAATTATTGAAACATTGACCTCAAATTTCAAGGTGGGTGCTGTTTACTTGTATAACTTTGTTTATTACGTTTACTAACACAATCAGTGCAATTAAAATATTGCAATGCAAGGATTGCCTTTTTTTTTTTTTTAACGCTGGGGAATCCATTTACGGATACACGGTCGAGGAGGGTAACGGACCGGGTTATGTCGGACTCCGGCGCCTCCTGAGAGGAAGAAGGGGAGAAGAGAAGAGCCGAGGTCCTTCACCTCCCCCAATTTCTCACAGGAGACTACGCCTTGAAAAAGGCGCGCGAAGCACTTGCCCCGCAGAACGACTACCGACTAAACCCCATCGAGCCCCACCACTCCGACTCCACGAAACCCACGGTACCGCACAGTGCGCGCCGAAGGCTCGCCGTCGCCGGTACACATCCTGTTAATAGGACGGCACTCCATCCCTGGGAAAATCCCGCAGGACGTCGTCTCGGAGACACACCGTGAGCGGTGCACAGGAGCCACCTTGCGCCGCCTCACCACCGGACCAACAGCCGAGTACCGGGCACCCCCGCACCCGTCACCCGACAGCCCCTACGGGAGATGAACGGCAGCTTCGCGCCCGTGCCGCCCACTCCGCCTTCTTCGAATGCAAGGATTGCCTATCTTTCAAATTTGAAGAAAAAGAAAGAAACGTCAATATCTGGGCGGTAGTATTCATGTTGTGATTTTATGGGCTCTGATATCCAACCTATTCAGATAATAAGACATCTGCATCAATCTGCCATTTAAATTAAGAGGAAAAAAAAATAGATATATTCAACTAACTCGACAAATTTTAGATATTTTTTCCTCCTTTCACTATATTTCTACACATTCTTACACATATCTTAAGAGTTAAATATACTAATGGTAGCTTCAATTCCGATATAACGATGTCTGCGGTGGGCATGTATTTATATTGAAAGGTTTGTTGGGTATCTAAAAGAGGCGGGCCTCTCGGACCGGCGGCGTGCGGACGAATTTATCTAACAAATAACATATATTTTCAAAGCATTCGTAAATATTTCAATTTATCAATATTTTTTATTTATTGGCTAGATAGATGGACGAGTTCACAGCCCACCCGGTGTTAAGTGGTTATTGGAACCCATAGACATCTACGACGCAAATGCGCCACCCACCTTGAGATATAAGTTCTAAGGTCTCAGTATAGTTACGACGGCTGCCCCACCCTTCAAACCGAAACGCATTACTGCTTCACGGCAGTAATAGGCAGGGCGGTGGTACCTACCCCTGCGGACTCACACGAGGTCTACTACCAGTAAACTTCGACCACAGGTAGCGGGGCGCTGATAGTCTCTCTGTATAGTCTATGCGAAAAGGTATTTTATTACTGGTCTAGTCGTGTGTCGTCGTTGCGCCGTTCTTGTCGTGGCCGCAGGTACATACCCGATCCTGTGGACCTCGGAGGGCTCGACGAGTGAATTAATCCCTAGACACAGCCCCCCCTGAGTTTTTCGCCGGATCATTTTAGTGGGTCGCGTTTCCGATCAGGTGGTAGATTCTGCGAAGCACTGCTCTTGCTAGGGCCAGTGCTAGCAACACTCCGGCTTGAGCCCCGTGCTCACCTACACGTCAATGAGAAGCTGAAATAGGCACAGGTAGGTAGACAAGAAAAAAAGTTGCGCTGACAAACATACAATTAATTTAAACAATAATTTGATGATCTGTATATGTTACTACATAGGTTCCATACTTTAGCATAAGTACCAGTAATGCGAGAGCCCATATCCCAATTACTATAAAGAGATTATCGCGTTTAGACATTACAAAATAAGTGTTACCGTCCTTGACATAAAGTCAAAGTTTCAAAGTAACCTAAAGGCTACCCAATTCTTCGTGACAGAAATAATCTGGTTCCAAATACACGTATCAATAAAGGTAACCTGAAATATGATCACGAGTGCTCAGCTCGCAGGCTGTGAGACATTAAGGCAATCGCAATCAGCTTCAACCATGAAAAAAATTATTAAAAATCATGTGAACGAAGCTTAACAATAATGAGTGGAGTCATACAGAGGGCTTTCAATGTCTTGATTTCTTTATGTTTCTCCGACGCTTTTAAGACGGTAGTTTGAAGAGAAGAGTTAGATGTACTCTATAATGGCTTTCGGTACAAAACGAGCGAAACTTTTCTTTTTTCTTGTCGAGTTGGATAAGAGGTTCCAAGACGTTTCATATTGGTTCATTCGAACTATAATATTAGATTTTCCTTGTAATTCTTAAGAAGTGTATTAGCGGTAAATGGATTTAGTATTTTTTCTCTCGGCTTATTATTTAGTGTTTTTTTATTTATTTTTTTATTGCTTAGATGGGTGGACGAGCTCACAGCCCACCTGGTGTTAAGTAGATACTGGAGCCCATAGACATCCACAACGTAAATGCGCCACCCACCTTGAGATATAAGTTCTAAGGTCTCAGTTAGTTATAATGGCTACCCCACCCTTCAAACCGAAACGCATTACTGCTTCACGGCAGAAATAGGCAGGGTGGTGGTACCTACCCGCGCGGACTCACAAGAGGTCCTACCACCAGTAATTACGCAAATTATAATTTTGCGGTTTTAATTTTTTATTACACGATGTTATTCCTTCACCGTGGAAGTCAATCGTCAACATTTGTTGAGTACGTATTTCATTAGAAAATTACTTAATATTTAATTATAAAAATTATAAAAATTAATTAATAAAATTAAATTAGTACCCGCCTGAGATTCGAACACCGTTGCATCGCTCAACACGAATTTACTGGACGTCTTATCCGTTAGGCCACGACGACTTCAAATTTATTTAGGTTTAATTATAACAAATTTTATTGTTGAAAATTTAAATCTCGACTTAATCTCGAAGACTGGTTGTGGTCTGACGGACGACTGACCTCCGTGACCACCACGAAAATTGTTACCTCTCAATATTCGAAGCGTCGAATAAGAATGTAATAAAATGCGAAATTAAACTTTAAAAGTAGCTTTAATTAGATTAAGTTCTCTTTGGAGCATCAAGATCTGAATGAAAAAATTATAATTAAAAATACAAAAGAGTAACCAAAGTTTTTACATTACTTTCGTAACCAGTAAGTATTTTAATTGTACAAAACTGTACAGCGTATTTATTGGCAACGTTTAATAGTTGTTTTTCCAAATAGATTTAATATTCCTCTTAACTCCCTTTTCTATATGACGATTGTAATAATTTTCAGGATAATTACGAAAACGACTTGGTTCATGTGACAAATAAATAACTGAAAAAAAAACCAAAAATACTGGTTATAGACCTCTTCAAAAAAGGTTATGTGGCAGCATTCTGTCTATTTTTCACTTATATCACGTTTAAATCGTGGAATGACCATAATATAAAAAAAATTACTGGTCGTAATTAATTACTTATTAATTGTTAGTAATTATTTAATTACTGGTGGTAGGACGTCTTGTGAGTCGCACGGGTAGATACCACCACCCTGCTTTTTTCTACCGTGAAGCAGTAACGCGTTTCGGTTCGAAGAGTGGGGCAGGCATTCTACTGTAAAAACGGAGACCTTAGAACTCATGTCTCGTGGTGGGCGGCGGCATTTGCTTTGTAGATGTCTATGGGCTTTGGTAATCAAACCCAGGTGGGTCGTAAGCCCGTCCACACATCTAAGGAATAAATAAAGCGTATTGGCACTAATTAAAGTCTCGGCCATTAGCTGCTATGCTTATAGATAAAATTGAAAACGAATTATTCAATTAACTTAACCTAAAAATCCTACAGACTTGTACAAGCCCGCCATCAATTCCGGCAATACACGCTGAGCTACGATTACAATTCGTCCCTCGCGCGTATCTGTATTCACACAACACAAGTAGTCCGCAATTAGTCTTAATTAAAGAGAACAAAACAAAGGTATTTGTTATGCAAACAGGGAAACACCCATGCGTCTTCATTGTGGAACGTAGTGGTCACGTAAACTCCTTAATGGCATGAGATTCAGGATTTTCTTAGTTTTTTTTTTAATGCTAATCTCTTTTTATACGTCCACAATCATTGATCTTACTGGTGGTACTTTCATTACTGGTGATAGGACCTCTTGTGAGTCCGCGCGGGTAGGTACCACCGACCTGCCTATTTCTGCCGTGAAGCAGTAATGCGTTTCGGTCTGAAGGGTAGGGTAGCCGTTGTAACTATACTGAGACCTTAGAACTTATATCTCAAGGTGGGTGGCGCATTTACGTTGTAAATGTCTATGGGCTCCAGTAACCTCTTAACACCAGGTGGGCTGTGAGTTCGTCCATCTATCTAAGCAATAAAAAAAAACTTATTATATATTTAGAACACACGTTTCTTATTTGATTACCAGTGATTTACCCGCTATCGCCCGAGTGAATCTGTTTGTTGGACTGAAAATACATTATATACAATGTATCCGTGCATCAATGTCGGAGACTTAAGGGAGGAAAAATATGGGGATTTTTATCGACAAATCACTGTTCCAATTTTCTCTTGGCCCCCCCTCCATACTAGAATGGCAGCCATTTTGTTTTTTTTTACTTCGCAGCTCAGGCGCCTGCACTGATTTAGTCATTGCTATCGATGTTAGACGCCTTAGGAAGATGAAAGACGTATCATTTGAAAGCTAACAATGTAGAAAATCAATTTATGATTTAATTCAACACATTTTATTCAATATTTGTTTCACAAAATAACAAAGGAAGTATTAATAAAACAATTTTTTTTGGTATTTTTTTTTTCATGAAAACGAACCCTGTCAAGTAATTTTTTTATTGTTTCTCGTAATACAGGGTATTCTCATTAAAATAATATTTATGTCAAGGTCCTAAGTAAAATAGTTTCGCAGCTATGATGATTGAAAAAAGGTAGTGTATCCAACTATAGGGTGGGAAAAGACAAATAAAGTAAAACCATTAATTATTATAATTTATTCATTTGACATTACTTAAGCTATTACAGCCACGATTCAAAATGTCTTCCATTATGTTGCAGAAAAGCAGTTTCCCTAATCGACACATGTTTTTGAAGTTATACTTCTTTAGGCGCGTTATGAAAAATTTATGAGAGTGAAACTTTACGACGCGCGCGCACCGTGACACAAAATTAACAGAATGAAGTTGCCCACTAAATCGCTCATTACAATACGACCAACGTAACCAACCTGGCGAGTCTGAATATAGCCGTAGGTGAACTTTCGCGCATGTACACTCGTAAAAAAAGTGTTATTAGCATTCATTTTTTAGTAATATAAATGACAAAATTATTGTTTAAAATAATGCATACTAAATATTATTAAATTATTAACCTTAAATATTTATTATTAATTATTTAATATTTAAAAAAAAAACAGAAATAAATTTAATAAAAATAAAGTATAACTTCTTACGCGCGTACATAAGTACAACGGCTTGTCCGCCCTCATTTTATCCACGACTTGTACTAATTGTAAATATATGTATTTAATATGTAATTGAAATTTAAATCTGCGTTTTCATATCACGATCAAATGACGAACTCCTTACAAAACGATTTAAGTAAACAATTGGGCTCTTTCATTTCCGCCGTGAACGAAATAGAGCATCGCGTTCGATAGTACCGTTGACAAAACAAGCATCGGACCGATGTATGTATCGGAGCGAGCGGCTTATCGGCCACGTGCTTGCGGGTGAAATACGATTTTCCGAAACGTGACTCACAACCGAGAAAACATCGAGAAACAGAATTGTCTCATATCGGATTTATTTATGAAATGAACAAATTCAAATGATTTATTCCGACATAAAAATGTCATAAAAGAAATTAAGGTTTTCCTGGTGGTAGGACCTCTTGTGAGTCCGCGCGGGTGGGTACTACCACCTTGCCTATTTCTGCCGTGAAGCAGTAATACGTTCGGTTTGAAGGGTGGGGCAGCCGTTGTAACTATACTTGAGACCTTAGAACTTATATCTCAAGGTGGATGGCGCATTTACGTCGTAGATGTCTATGGGCTGCAGTAACCACTTAACACCAGGTGGGCTGTGAGCTCGTCCACCCGACTAAGCAATAAAAAAAAACAACAACAACAAAAAAAGTCATGATAAACGATTTGAAAGGACAGCCACTAACACCGGCTGAGTCGTGAGTTTGATCACCGAACTATTTCACTAATAAAACTTGCTTGTGCGAATCTAAAAAATGCTCTACAACCCAAAAGCGTCTCATAAAACAAATTATTATAATCCTTTGTAAACAAAATATTGTATTAAGTTTATCTACGAGTTTATTATTAGAATTTGAACAATCTTGATTTTTACGGCAACCCGTTTTTATGTACTGCGTTCATAAAACTTAAAAATTAATAACAAAGTTTTTCGTTTTAAAGTTTCTCACTAAAACGAAGCCAGCCGAGTTCAATGGACGCTTACAGCAGTCCGTGATCGAGGCTGAATGAAAATTAAGTCTTGTGAGACAAGTTAATTTAATACCGTTCACTTTTGAATAGCTTTTACTGTCTTATTTAGAATGTCGGAGCACAGGGAAAACGTTTCCATGGAATTCTTTTCGGTTTTATCGATGTTATTGCGAGAGCGCTTTGTTCTAGGGGTGATTTTATTATTTCCAAACCCTGGTTTTACCTGTAAACATCTAAGAAAAACACGTTGGAGACAACAGCTCGTTTGGCGTTTTATAAGCTGTTGCTAAATATTACCATAAAGCTATAGTGCAGTACCCAAGAAATAAAAGGATTTGTGAGACCGACAGGAAGACGATTTCTCACAGTAGGCAAATTATTACAGCTCTGCTCTGAAAGTAATTGGGGTAACTCAAAAAGACATGATGTAAGACAGTCGGACCTAGCAGAATATACAAAAGTTAATATCTATATATTAATACGTGAAGCAAAAACTTTGTATCCCTTTTTACGAAAATTGTGCGGGCGGAGGAGTATGAAATTTTCCACTCTTATAGAGATTTTTTTTATTTATTGCTTAGATGGGTGGACGAGCTCACAGCCCACCTGGTGTTAAGTGGTTAATGGAGCCCATAGACATCTACAACGTAAATGCGCCACCCACCTTGAGATATAAGTTCTAAGGGTCTCAGTATAGTTACAACGGCTGCCCCATCCTCCAAACCGAAACGCATTACTGCTTCACGGCAGAAATAGGCAGGGTGGTGGTACCTACCCGCACGGACTCACAAGAGGTCCTACCACCAGTAATTACGCAAATTATAACTTTGCGGGTTTGATTTTTAATACACGATGTTATTCCTTCACCGTGGAAGTCAATCGTGAACATTTGTTGAGTACGTATTTCATTAGAAAAATTGGTACCCGCCTGAGATTCGAACACCGGTGCATCGCTAGATACGAATGCACCGGACGTCTTATCGCTTAGGCCACGATGATTTCAAATATAGAGAAGAAGTGCACAATGCTAATATTTTTTTTAAATAATGCATAAAAGATACATTAAATCAATAAAGAAAACATTACACACACTACATACCATGTATTTGACGCACACACGCATGCATACTATTTATTGTCAAACTTTTGTTCTTGACGTCTGTGGTCAAATTGAGAATAGATTAAATATTGTTTTTCTTTATTCATATTTTTTTATAGTGTAGCCTTGGCAAAATGTGTGATTATAAAAGTATAAAATACAATCATAATAGTGTACAAACTTACAATTCCAATTAATTATAGTCGAATTTCGACTACTGCGGGACCTCTAGTACAAATAAATTTGTAATGTTTAGTTTTTTTAGTGTATAATCATGTAATCATAGATTCAAAATAATGCTGCCTGTAAATTAGTTTTCACTATCTCCCTATCCAAGTAACTCAGGCTATTACCCCGAATTTGCAAAGTTGGCGAACTGAAATATTCAATAGTGCGGAAGTCGATGGTAGCCTGGATGAACTTACGAAGCGCTAACTGCTGTGTTTGCCACCATCCATAGGTATTGGTACAAACTGTGGACTTTAGCGGAAACAACATTACGTTAAGTCAAAATAAAAATAAAATATTTTTTTATGGTTGAAGGATTACTGGTGGCCCGGAGGCCTTTCTAGTTTCACCAGGACAGGTGGGCGAGCAAAGACTCAACCAGAGGGGTGGTATGGGGTGGGGTGCTAATAGCTGCCCGAGCGCCTCCGAAGGAGACCTAACAACCGCTGGTGATCCTAGAAACGGTTGAGGTACAGTTGTAATTATAACCTTTCCTTGAAGAACATGACGCCCGATCAACACATCGCTCGATCGCTACAAGTGCCTTATCGCCCTTATCGGAGTTTATCTATTACAGATGCTTTTGACAGTTGACATAAAGATGTCAAAGTGACGTCTGATACTTTGACATCTTTATGTCAACTGTCAAAAGCACTTTAATAGCGTTATTACGTTTACAATTGGTTTAAGTTTCGAAAAACAATTAGCAGATTAATGGGAACCGATGGGAACCGCGACCCGCTGAGAATATCCGGCGAGAAACACAGCGGGCCGATGCATGGGTTAGGTTGCACGTCGATCTCTTTGTCGAGTTCGACGAGTAAGGTTACCGGGGTCCCTAAGCCTACTCCTAATGTCAAGAGTTGAAAAATTGATTAGTCGATCTAATATATCTATCTATCTTTCAGCCCACTGCTGGACATAGGTCTCCCCCAAGGATCGCCACGATAACCGGTCCTGCGCAGCCTGCATCCAGCGGATTCCTGTGACTTTTAGCAGGTCTTCGGTCCTTTAGCAGGCCGTAGGTCTTCACCTCAAGCAACCCATCGTTTGCGACGAAGGGCTCGACGAGTAAATTAACCCATAAATACAGCCCACAGAGTTTGGTTTGGTGGTAGATTCTGCGAAGCACTGCTCTTGCTAGAGCCAGTGTTAGCAAAACTCCCGGTTTGAGTCCCGTAAGCTCACCTACTAGCTCGGTGAATCTAGGATAACCCCTTGAAGTTACTAGAATAGGTACCAAAAAAAAAGGCCGTGGGTCCACCTCATGGGAGGCCTACCCACTCTGCGCTGTTCTACGATCAATATGCCCTGTGTTACCCTGGTTCTTCTGCTTCTGTTCCTCATCCCTGATTCGATTTCGCAGGGAAACAAACTCTGTGCGTAGTCCTCTTTATTCCTCGTTAAATGACTTTGATAAAACGATTCGAAGTTGAATAAAATCGCTTCCTCTCATACCCTGTGTCAGAGTAACACTGTTCTCGTGTGTGTCATTTGTTTCAACAACGTCCACACTACACGGTGTTTAGACAGTAAAACCTGCTAATGAGGTTAAACTTGTGCGCTACAGTGCTAAATCTCCTATGAAAGCGCTTGTTTCGTGCTAATTATCGTTCTAGAACGTTCTGCTTTAGATAATACAGGCTGGCTTATAATGAGATTTATTTACCAGTTCCTACAACTTGAACTTTGCATTGTAAATGGTATGGACCTGTGCTCCGATGTACGCATCAGTTATTACGTCATGTCTTTTGTTCAGACTTCGACTTCATGAGGTTGGCGAATTCACGTTATGGTGTCTATGGACTCTCGTGACTGGTTCATAAGTAGTATAATAAACGCTACAGCAAGTACCCCCAAAAATATAATTGGGTTGAACTTTTTTCTCTACCTATGCTGATAGCCTTCAGAGGCTATTTCAGCTTCGGGCTAACGTGTAGGTTAGCTCACGGGCTCAAACCGGGAGTGTTGCTAGCACTGGCCCTAACGAAAGCAGTGCTTCGCAGAATCTACCACCGGATCGGAAACGCGACTCACTGAGAAGATCCGGTGAGAAACTCAGTAGGCTGTGTCTATGGGTTAATCTACTCGTTGAACCCTTCGTCGCAAGCGACGGGTTCGGTGAGAACGGTGACCGGTGCTTGAGGTACCTAAAAGCACCGTTTGAGGAAGAACGGTTGCCTGATCTCTTATTTGCGTATCTTATGTCCTCCAGTGGAACTAACCACTTACCTAAAATATGCGAAAAAAAAAAGACATGGCTATAACAAAAAGCGGCTACCATTAATTTTTACCGTTATACTAAATGTTTATTTCTATGAATATTCAAAGGTTATCTACGCTCGCCCCAAATCCCTGTTCTACATTTGAAGCGAATAAATTTGAATTATTTAATATTTGTATTAAATGTATTGAATTATATTCATACACCACGAAACTGCGGGCAGCATGTTTATTTCATGGAATTTTCAATCATTAACTTCGATTGGATATGACAATAGCTGTTGAATAAAAACATAAAAACATTGCATTTTTTATTTTATTTATTGCTTAGTTGTGTAGACGACCCCTTAGCCCGTCTACAACGTAAATGCGCCACCCACCTTGAGATGTAAGTTCTAAGGTCTCAGTATAGTTAGTTACAACGGCTGCCCCACCCCTTCAAACCGAAACGCATTACTGCTTCACGGCAAAAATAGGCTGGGTGGTAGTACCTACCCGTGCACACTCACAAGAGGTCCTACCACCAGTAGTATAATCTTCCAGCTGATACAGATTCTGACTGGGCATTGATCGTGAAGTCCAGCGAGTTTTTCTTATACCCCTAAAAAGCCTATTCTATCAACCCACAGAAGTCCAGTGCTGGACAAAGGCCTTCCCCAAGCCTCGCCCCAAAGATCGGTCTTATCCGCATAAAAAGCATAGCAGAACAATAATTATGCCAGGGTCGTAACTGGGACGGTATCTACCGATAGGCGTCACAGAGCTACTAACACAGGCCAAGTCAAAATCCTTCAGTATATTGTATATGGTTCCAGACCATTCTATACTAGAGGAGACCTGAATTCGTATTCGGACTTGAATGCTTATAAATAATTTAACGCATGATGCTACTCACCACGTCACTAGAGTTACGGCACAATGTTTTAAAAATGTATGTACACACATGAAAACAACTCTTTATCATCATTACTCCCGACACTTAACAAGCATTTGAACTCATAAAAAGTTACAAAGACGTTGAGTGTGCCATTCGCGAAACCCAAGTTTATAAGCGAACCGAACGACAAGTTATTAAAATACTTAATAGACCAAATAATATGGTAATGCCTCCTCGTAAAATAACATTGTAGCAGCTTCATGCTACATATACTCGCGTACTGAACTTATTTTAAGACGGAAAACACGTTAACTTTCATATTGGATCGTAAACTTCGAAATAATTTTCAGTTGCCAATATTGTCATCAATAATAAAACTATAAGATTATATAATGCGATATAGCGCTCCGTTGGGGTACCGCTCGTATTTGTAGTTACTTTTAACCAGTGCATCTATTGGATTTGGCATTGAAAGTCTGGGTTCATATATATCACAAAAGAAACATTGAATTGACAGAATTTGCGTAATTACTGGTGGTAGGACCTCTTGTGAGTCCGCACGGGTAGGTACCACCACACCGCCTATTTCTGCCGTGAAGCAGCAATGCGTTTCAGCTTGAAGGGTGGGGCAGCCGTTGTAACTATACTGAGACCTTGAACTTATATCTCAAAGTGGGTGGCGCATTTGCGTGGTAGATGTCAATGGGCTCCGGTAACCATTCAACATCGGGTGGGCTGTGAGCTCGTCCACCCATCTAAGCAATAAAAAAGAAGACTGTCCTGAGTACTGTTGTATTTACGTAGGCTCATCTTGTAAAAGCGCGATAGTGGCATTTAGGCTATGCCAGATTACTTCTACTCTATGCATGCCATTAGATGTTAGATACTTATTTATTAATTTATTATTTCTGTGTCCTCTGAAACCTAAATGCCAAAGTGGACAGTGCGCATTCGTACCAATACAGCTAGGTTTGCCGTATTTCTCAGATGCGAGCATTATCAATTGTGGTTGATCTGTCATATTTCCAGCAGTCAGTTTGTAGTGCAAAATATTATACGCGGAGTCCAAGAGTCCAAAAAATGATAGATATGTTAGACTCATTTCAATAAAACCCGCATTCAATAAAGGCCGCATCTTCGTCCGCCTTGGAGTAACGAAACCGCATATATTATTATATTAGACATACATACAAACACAGAATTCTAATTTACAACCACCGCGCCTTTTTAAAATGACACCGTTTTCGATACAGCGTAATTTAATTAAAAAAAAAGTCACAATATGCCATCAAGATTTTAGAGAGTAATTAATCCTCGACTGGTTGACTGCACGGGGAAAAAAGACTGTCAAATATAGGTGCATATGCCGCAACGCTAAATCGACTTGCAACGGTTAGACCTTTCTCGATTTAATCACGACTATTTTCAGCTCTGACATGCAAACGATTGAAAAGTAACCGATGATCGAGCTATCAAAAATCTGAAGGCATTAGTAACAAACCAATACACGAGCACTGCAGTCAAATTAGGTTCATTCAAGCATTTTTTTTTTCCAAAATCCTTTTACTTGTGATAAAGAAATAGTTAAACATTCACCAATAGTTAAATGATATAGATTGCTTTGCGGTGCTCAGTTCGCCATTTACACTGATTTTAGCAATAAATTTTCTATGTTAATCAAAATAACCAATAACCTATATGTATGGCGCGACATCGTGAGACGCATCAAGTCTGCCCCCTCCAACACTACATGACGATCACGACCACTCTGTCAAGAGTGACACGATTGAGAAGAAGAAGAAGAAGAATCGCGATTCATTTATGGTTATCACTGATCTAGTTAAAGTGCTTTCGGATTTAGTTTTAACCAATCACAGAAATTAGCTATTTAATGCTTAACAATTAAAAAAACCATGAATTTTTTCTGAGTTCGTCTTCAGACGAGATTTAGGAAGAGCTTACAGTGGACAAATACATGGATTGGCTGTATCCATGGTTTCTTGGAATATCCGTGAACAACAATGATCACTGACCATTTGTAGCTTTTTAGGCTGAGTCGTCTGTCTTTTTCATTCATAAAATACCGATGGAATAGGAGACCAATACAGACGTATAAACCCAGCTTAAGATCATAAAGCACGCGACGCAGAAGCTGCAAATTGAAAAACTGCACCGCAACAGTGCCGTTAAACTAACTTCTTATTGTCGTCGTAAATTATAAAAACTGATAGACGAACGATACAAGGGCAGTAAAATAAATTAATTTGACGTTACGGTCTAGAATTGCATGACAAAAATTAATTGGTATGTGACGCCGGCGCTATCTATAAAATAGACTCGTAAAATGCTCGTAACGATTTAATTGGAACCGAAATAATTAAAATGCGAACCGCCTGCAGGTCATGTGGTCCTACTCAATGACAGCTTAAAGATTGGAGATTTTGGGCACTTTTATTCCTTCGATTACATCTGATAAATCAAACCCGCAAAATTATAACTTGCGTAATTACTGGTGGTAGGACCTCTTGTGAGTCCGCGCGGGTAGGTACCACCACCCTGCCTATTTCAGCCGTGAAGCAGTACTGCGTTTCGGTTAGAAGGGTGGGGCAGCCGTTGTAACTAATTATACTTGAGACCTTAGAACTTATATCTCAAGGTGGATGGCGCATTTACGTTGAAGATATCTATGGGCTCCAGTAACCACTTAACACCAGGTGGGCTGTGAGCTCGTCCACCTATCTAAGCAGTAAAAAATAAAAAGGGAGACACGCCGAATAGTCTAAGCATTCGTATCGAACGATAAGCTTAAGTTAAAAAAAGAGACTACATCTGATATTCGATTCCTTTCATGCAAGCCCATAGCCATAGTCGACGAATGAGATAAAGATTTAATTTTCAGCGTATGTGGCCTGATGAACAAGGCTTGGTATCGATTATTTCCGAAGTTCAAATAAATAAAAAGGGATAATAATCATCAGCGGAAAAGACGACCAATTGTTGGCATCAGGAAAGGCGTGTCATCAGATATTGCAAGCAGACTTAAAAGGTTGCTTACAAACATTTTTGCTTAATGATATATCAGAATTGGGATAATACTGTTACGCGCTGGGGTTCGGGATAAATAAAAATTCCGCCAAAGTACAACTAAAAATTGTATTCAACACTTAAAACACTTATAACACACAACAAACACTTTAAGACTCTCAATTCGCTTCTTCCGCTTCGCTTCAGGTGATCCGTTCGCTGTTTCGCTTCAAGTAGATCCGATTACTGACTGCCTACGTGCCATCTCTACAACACTTTTATAGCCGATACCTCATCCCTGGAATTATCGAGAATATTCCACACGCCTCTAGTAATAGTTTCCGCTATCTGACAATAGATGGCGTTGTACTTCTCGAGCGTTCTAGGTCCTTCGATATTCGTTCAACTATTCGGCGATAGATGGCGTTACTCTTATCGGCGTAACAATACAATATAAATTCAATTTAATAGAAACGATGAGTAGTGACGCGAACCTTTGCCTTATAAAGCGCGTAATGTTCAAACACTGAGTTCAGAGTGAATTAGAACTGGTACCCGAATTACTGCGCCTTCAAAAAAAACTCTTCGCGCAAAAAGTAACAAGCTTAATTGAAGTTCTAAAGTAATTAAACAGAACGGCTTTCTTCAAAGGCGTTTTAATAAGGTATAATTTTGTTGCTACACGCGCAAGTGGATTTCTTTATTACATATACTAACGTTCGTGCAACTTTAAATATATTTACCTTGTTTTCTTTTAATGAAAATGACACGTCGGTGTTTTAGAAAAATTTAAATTAATGCACCTAGAATTAACTAAGGTAAACAAATGTGTTTGATTAAAAAATTTTAAAAACAAACACGATTGAGGCAAATGGAGTGTAATTATAATTATTATATTGGACTACTATATAATTATAATTAATAATACTATATAATTATAATTATAATTATTATATTCACTAGGGATCTTTTTAGAAGGCTCAAAGTCGCGCAGCGAGCTATGGAAAGGGCTATGCTCGGCATTTCTCTACGTGACCGAAATGAGGAGATCCGTAGAAGAACGAAGGTTGCTGACATAGCCCGTAGAATTAGTGAACTGAAGTGGCAATGGGCCGGCCACATAGCACGAAGAGAGGACGGTCGATGGGGCAGAAAGATCCTGGAGTGGCGACCACGTACTGGCAAGCGCAGTGTAGGACGGCCACCTACTAGATGGACCGACGACCTAGTAAAAAGCGCTGGGTCTCGTTGGATGCAGGTGGCAATGGACCGGTCACACTGGAAATCTATTGGAGAGGCCTATGTTCAGCAGTGGACGGCGATAGGCTGAAATGATGATGATATTGGACTAATAGTCAAGACGGTGTTGTCGTATGTGTGACACAGCTAAGAGACAGGATAGGCATTCAAATATATAATATATATAATTATAATAATATATATAATATAATTTGTTCAAGGTCGTTTGCCGTGATTCTGTAAAATCTTCTTGCTTACGTCTACCACTAATCTGTCATGCATTTCTATCTGAGAGGAAAGAAAGTCTTTAATCCAACATCTGGTGGTCCTACAACACTGGTGGTAGGACCTCTTGTCCGCACGGGTAGGTACCACCACCCCGCCTGTTTCTGCCGTGAAGCAGCAATGCGTTTCGGTTTGAAGGGTGGGGCAGCCGTTGTAACTATACTGACAGGTGACATGTGCGTCCTTAGAACATATATCTCAAGGTGGGTGGCGCATTTACGTTGTAGATGTCCATGGGCTCCAATGACCAGGTGGGCTGTGAGCTCGTCCACCCAACTAAGCAATAAAAAAAAATCTAACTAAGACATCGATACCATGTTACAGTACTAGAAAGATGAACTTCTGTCCTAGATAAAATATCCTCACCAAATATCTCGCTCTATGTAACAAAAAATAATATTTTGCAGTGTCATCTCTATAAAACGCCCGCATCATTCACGCGATCCGCAGAATAGGATAAATTCAGGTGAATAGTAAATAATACAACCACAGGTTATCCTCAACGAAACCAATGAACTCAAATACAGATTACCTTCTGAAGGAATACTTTTATCTATATGGAAACGTGTGCAAAGTAAGGGTTTTCTAAGAAATGCTAACAAATTTATAAAAATTTATGGGAAGTTATTTATATTAGTAATATTAGTAAACTGGTAGACATTACTGATGGTAGGACCTTTTGTGAGTCGCCACGGGTAGGTACCACCACCCTGCCTATTTCTGCGTGAAGCAGTAATGCGTTTCGGTTTGAAGGGCGGGGCAGCCGTTCTAACTGTACTGAGACCTTACTAGGCTGCACTAAAAGTATCGGGAATGGAATATTTCCACTGTTCCTGTCATATTAAAATCTTTTTAATTGAAAACTCCTTGGTTTTAAAAATCGAATACCATTTATTTATTTAAAAAAAGATTCTCGGTCTTGTCACGAGGTTTTGTCAAACTTGTTTAATCGTTGAGAAAATGGAATTGACTCGAGAAAATTCAAGAGCGATGATTTATTATGACTTTCGAAGTGGTTTAACACAAAAACAGTGTATTGACCGGATGATTTCTGCATTTGGTGATGAAGCCCCATCCAAAACCACAATTTATCGCTGATTTGCTGAGTTTCAACGTGGACGTGTCAAGCTCAGTGATGATCCCCGTCAAGGTCGTCCAAAAACTACAGTCACCCAAGAAAACGTTGATGCTGTGCGCAAGCTGATTGAAGAAGATCGACATGTGACATACCGCGAAATTCAGGCAACTTTAGACATTGGCATGAGTCAAATACAAATAATCTTGCATGAACAATTAGGTGTAAAAAAGTTGTTTTCCCGATGGATACCGCATTCGCTCTGTGAAGAGCAAAAAGCGGCTCGCGTTACTTGGTACGTCAGAACTCTCGAAAGATTCCACGCAGACTCCTCAAATGCTGTATACAACATTGTATCAGGTGACGAATCCTGGATATACGCGTACGAACCCGAAACAAAAAACCAGTCACGAGTTTGGGTGTTCGAAAATGAGTTAAAGCCAACCAAAATTGTTCGTTCACGGAGTGTTGCAAAAAAAATGGTGGCCACGTTTATCTCCAAAACCGGCTATGTTACGACTATTCCTCTTCAGGGACAAAGAACGGTTAATGCAGAATGGTATGCTAGCATTTGTTTGCCACAGGTCGTTTCTGAACTCCGTAAAGAGAACTGCAACCGCCGCATCATCCTCCATCACGACAATGCGAGTTCTCACACCGCGCACAGAACAAAAGAGTTTTTAGAGCAAGAAAACATAGAATTATTAGACCATCCGCCGTACAGCCCCGACCTAAGCCCTAATGATTTCTATACTTTCCCTAAAATAAAGAATAAATTGCGTGGACAGAGATTTTCATCACCTGAAGAAGCTGTGGACGCCTACAAAACGGCCATTTTGGAGACCCCAACTTCAACGAATGGAATGGTTGCTTCAATGATTGGTTCCATCGTATGGAAAAATGTGTCAAATTTCGCGGATAATACTTCGAAAAGCAATAAATACATTTTTAAATAGTAATGTTGTGTCACTTCGTTAATTCCCGAAATTTTCAGTGCCGCCCTCGTAGAACTCATATCTCAAGGTTGGTGACGGCATTTACGTTGTAAATGTCTATGGGCTCCGGTAACCACTTAAAATCAGGTAGCCTGTGATCTCGTCCACCCACCTATGCAATAAAAATAAAATAAAAACCAAGAACAGAAATCTATTCGTCGTTTGGTATATCACATTGTGCATAGATTTATTGCGCCCTCCTATCTATTGTGGAAAATATGTTTGATGTACCTACTTATATCTACCATGTCAAGTGAACCTTCTGAGTTCTCACGAGACCCTCTAATTGTCTTCGAACGAAAAACAGGATTCTGTTTTTTTAAATAAAAACTATAGAAACTGACAAATGAACAACAATTTTAAAATGAATTCTGTAATTTGCAATTGGTTTGAAATGAAGTACTTAGAAAAATATATTCTTTCTGTATACATCTTTCTGAAATGCGGTTAAAGGATTTATATATGTTTGTATACATGTTCATAAAGAAAATATATATCGCATAGAAATATATCCGTAATCTTTTATAAATGGCGCTTAAAATCACAAGAAATCATCTGAAACTCAACTCAGCAACGTTCCCCTAAAAGGCATTCTTTCGAAAATATTCCTTCCGTACAGGATCGAGTATGTCCTATAAATTTCATCTAAATTTTATCCTCGAATATTTTAAAGCTGTCTAGTTTCCAAATGACTTTAGTTTCTTATTCTAAACCAGTTTTTGCCCGCGAATTCATCCGTGTGGGATAGTTACATTGGCGTAGTATACCTACATATAGCGTAAGCTCTCAAAAGGGAAAAACACCCCGATTTTGTAACATTCTTTATTGGTGCTCCGCTTAGTCTTATTAGTCTTAGCGTGATGTTATATAGCCTATAGCCATCCTCAATAAATGAGCTATCTGACACTGAAAGAATTGTTCAAATCGGACCAGTAGTTCCTGAGATTAGCGCGTTCAAACAAACAAACTCTTCAGCTTTATAATATTAGTATAGATTCAGCGAACAAAACCGCGGTTCGTCTAATACACGCAAACACAAAGCAAATGCGATCTGCTGATGTGTGGGCATTACTTCCACAACATTAACGACAGTGAAGGACCGTATCGGATCTTTATCCTGTTTACCTTTCCCTAACTTATATGCTTTGAGGTATTACATATTACCGAGGGCTTTTAGAATTCAATTCGTGACGCGACATAGGCCGCTATAAGCGCCATATTGACGCATTTATCGGCCTTGCGGGGGTGGGTTTCGGGGAAGTGTGGCTTTGAGAAGACACGGGTTTTTACAACAAAAACCTACGGAAACCTAAAGGAAAGGTCCTTTGACTCTTCTGTGTCCTCTGATTGCTATCGAAACTGACATTATAAGACAAAATTAATTTTGATCGGTTTGGAAGATTAGTGAAGTTTATACCGATTTACACGACGATGTGAAACTTGGTTAGCATGCTACTAATATTTTGATTGTGAAATTAAAGAAGTTCAGCAAATAAATACCATTTCTGAGCAAATACATACATATTCTCTACTTTTGCTAGGGCCAGTGTTAGAAAATTCTTTTATGTTGAGCCCGTGAGCTCAACTATCCATCCGAGAGAAGCTGGAATAGCCCCTTAGGCGATCAGGCTACCAGTGAAAAGGCAAGAAAAAATAACAATACCATATGGGTGTGAAAAAAAATTTTAGTAATGATAAGTTCAATAACCAATAAAATATTACGGTTACATGCAATTTTATTATTAATTGCTATTGCTTTTAATTTATCTTCGTTGTTTAACACAAGACCACTCGTATTGTTTTGATCGGACTTATTCACGACACGATACTTTTGGGTGTCAGACATATAAATTACACAGACTAACTTTATTCACACTCTGATTTAATCTACCAATTTTACATTGATGCGTCTTATTCAACTACTGTGCTCTGACCGCCTGCATTCTCTTTTAAATATGTCTCAGCCGGCTATCCTCTCTTGACTGGTCACGTGGCTTAGTCACGTGACTTTAAAAGCAGTCAATTGAGCAACTAATAAACAATAATATTTAAATGTTTTGCAATACAAACCTCATATTTAATAATAATTCTTAATATCTATAGGACTTTATATAATCATATTAATATAAATAATCATAAACCTTACAATACAATGTAACTAATGTTGATTAAAAAAATCAATATTCGTTCTTTATTCATTCAATTATGATATTCTCGGCTATGTTAATGATTGATACTCTAGGAAAGCGTCTGTCATAGTACTATAAAAGTTCTCGAGGAGGCGCGCAAGTAATATTTCTCAGAAATCGAAACATACAATTAGCCATAGCGGCAGCGATACGTGACCTGATTCGACTAGTAATTGTATAGTACTTTTACAGCAAGCATTACTAGTTTAATGGTATTATAAAGTAACAAATCACGCTAGGATAATTTTTCGTGATTTAGTTTAATGATTCGGTTATGCTCACCGAAAGCAGCTGCTGGCAATTACAACGGTTCTCAAGCCCTTCATTGGAGAAATAAGTAGGATTGTCCGACCTTGATATCTATAGAACCCGGTCACGAAATGAACTGTCTAGAACAATACGTAAATAAAACAATAAATTAGCGATTTACAGTTAATGAAATGAGATAATACCGCCCAAAAGGATCCATATTCGGATACAATTAATTGTGGCAGTTAACGCGGTTCTCAACAGGATATTCGAGCCCTAAAGTTGTGGAGACCCCTCCTAACCGCTTTGTTGTGGCTTCATCTATACTCGCTGTCACGCCTAAGTATGACACGGTACTAAACCTCAAATTGGAACATTGGAATCGTGGAGATAACAAATATTTTGCATAAAAATAAGCATCTTAAGGCCATTGGTGAAACCAAAACGGTTACTTTAGAAGTCGCGGAAAGTGAAATTTGTCATTCGGTGTTTTGTTCATAACTTATTAACAGTGTTAATAAATAGAATAGATGGTATCATCCAAGGTTCAAAGATGACAAGCCAACTAAAAAAAAGGAAAAATAAATCGAAAAGAAACAAATTAAACATGAAAACCAAAAAAAAATCCAAGTAATAAATGTTCCAAGATAAAATTTATATTAGTATACCAGAATGAGGATTCCTGAACAGTTACACCCTTCAAACTGGAAGGAATGACTACTTCGCAGCATAAATAGGATGGTTAAAGGTACCTCTACAAAAATGGCTTGATAACTCGCCCTACCCCCACCGGTGTTCTGTAATTCGGTTGTAAATTCGTTTAAAAGTCATTTCTTTCATCAATGTAAGCGAAAAAACTGAATAAATAATGATGTAAGTTCCTAAGTCGTTTTTTGATACTACTACCACATTTAACTTCCCACATGATCCTTTCTCAACGCTATTACATGTCATCCTCCAAGCGAGGTTTGAGGAGAGTCCTCGGTGAGAGACAGTCTCTTGGCTTTACTCGCTAGCATTAGGCGGGTCTTTTGTTTGTTGTATATATAAACCTAGGTAATAAAAAAACTTTGGTTTTGACCGTTTCTGAGGATAATGCATCGAATGATCCATGTAAAGAAGCTTTTTTTCCATCTAAGACATGAAAGTTTTATAGAAGCTTAGGATACCGGTGAAACATAAGGGATCAGCGACTAATTCAAGTGTTGCAGGATTGATCTCCAAAATTTTTTTTTTTTTTTTATTGCTTAGCTAGGTGGACAATCTCAGCCCACCTGGTTTTAAGTGGTTAATGGAGCTCATAGACATCTGGAACTTAAATGCCACCACCTTTAGATATGAGTTCTAAGGTCTCAGTATAGTTACAACGGCTACCCTGCCCTTCAAACCGAAACGCATTACGGCAGAAATAGACAGGGTGGTGGTATCTACACGTGCGGATTCACATTGCGACTTAATCTACGAACCGACGCTAATACAATTTACTGTCACCGATCTAAGCATTGTAATTAATCATTGACAAAAACATTTACTTAAATTAAGACGGTAAAAAAAACGAAAATGAGATTTCTCACAAAGCATCCGACTTGAAATTCCTATCCGTAGAAATTAAGAGGATAAAAAAAGGAGTTTAACAGAAAAACCCTTCCCCTCGGGTCTGTTCGCAGACATTCATTTCCGTGACCCAGTTCTTATTGTTTATCATAGCTTTTTGACTGGGTCCCGTCAATGGTCATTAAATATTTACGAGACCTTTCATCAACCTGGTACTGTTGTCGCAGCGCTGACGAAGTTTTTAATTTTAGTAAATTCCTCTGTTTAATTGTTTGATTTCTGTATATATTAGTACTCGCAGACTTTTTTTTAAATCTTTTAAAGGAGAACAATTCTCTCATACATTATTTTCGCGAAACTTTAACCGTTTCCGCAGCACACGCAGTGGAAGCTCTCAAATTGAAAAAAAAAACGATTTTTAAGCATTATTTATTGATGCTCCGCGTGATGTTATATAGCCTATAGCCATCCTCGATAAATGGGCTATCTAACACTGAAATAATTTTTCAAATAGGACCAGTAGTTCCCGAGATTACTGCGTTCAAACAAACAAACTCTTCAGCTTTATAATATTAGTATAGATTCGTTTTAATGGTAAGCATTTGTAAAGTCACTGGCCAACAATTAGGTGAACAAAGAGACCATCGTCTTGATCCTCAATGATGACCTCTTGAAAAATAAATGTAATGAAGATAATTCTACCATCAACTTCATGGTTTTAACACAACTCCACTCAGCAACGCTTTTATCAAATCAGATCAATTATCTGGCCCATATTCATTATCCCCAAAAGATCTATCTGTACCACAACATTTCCAGAGGTCATTACGAACTTTCTAAATTGGTGGTTGAGTAGGTAGTCATAATTAAATCCCGAGTTATTAGGAAATTGCTAAGTACCCAATGTCTGAAATCTTAGGTTTTACTCTAAGGCCGTGTTGTTATAACACTTAGACGGTTAACTCTCTGTAGTTTTATTCTTTTCTTGTTTTGATAAACAACGAAAACTTAAATTACCGTAATGGTTTTAAGACGATGGGTCTTTATTTTTAATACGCTTTTATTAGTTTCAGACGTATGTATGTATGTTTATAACGGAATCTTTGAACATGATTTTGACCCCCTTCAAAACGTCGGACTAACTCGAAATTTAGTATACTTATTAAGGACCAATGACAATTCAATATTAAAAAAATAATTGAAAAAAATTTCTTGAAAAAATTGAAATTCAACTAAAAAATAGAAAATAAATTTTAATAAATTTGAATTAAAAATAGTGTAAGAAAATATGATTTTATTGTAAAAAAGCTGGGGTGCTTTTCAGGATATTACCTATATCAAAATAACCCTTCTACTCGTATCTGTTCATAAAATATTTATAACAGCTTATACCATGCACCCCACGCTTTTTTTACAATAATATCATTTTTTCTTACACTATTAATTCAAATTTATTGAAATTTATTTTGCTACTTTTTAGTAGGATTTTCTATAAAAGAGTATTTTGTTAGTTTTTTTAAACTGTTATATTATTTATTTATGTTTATTCTATAATATTTAAGCTCGAGTACATTGACAAAACAAATTTTATAATTAATAATTTAGCATGCGAATTCTATCATAGCATGTCTGCTGTAATATATTTAGAAGATCCCTGAAATGTTAGGGACTTTTAACTCTGGGACGTGCGGTTGCCCACGGGCTGTTTTTGGAACTTTTGAAACTTTTAAAAGCCCAATGTTGGAAAAGGATGTAATTATAAGTAGAAATTGTTAATACAATTGAGTTTTTTATATCGAGACCTAAATATTTATAATAGTCTGGGATAAATAATAGTGTTACGCGCTGGGGCTAGGGATAAATAAAACTTTTACCGAATTACAAATTAAAACTTTACTTAAACACTTAGAACACTTATGGCACACTTCACGATTCGCAATTCACTTCTTCGCTTCGCCTCATGTGATCCGTTCGCTGTTTCGCTTCGAGTGGAGCCGATTACTAAATGCCTTCGTGTCATCTCTGCAACGCTTTTATGGTTGATATGACATAAAGGACTCCATGCCAATAAACGTACCGATCATGTATGGCTTACGGTTTTGATGTTATGACTTACATTCCAATACATTTCTGTATCTTCTTCTTTGTCGGTATCACTCTTGACAGAGTGGTCGTGGTCATCACTTCCGGTGCTCGTGGCATGCTTCACAATACGCTGCCACTCTTTCTACACGCTTTCTTCCACAATAGCTTTTAAAGATTTTTATGCATTTTAATTTAACTTTAAACCAGGTCATCTCCGTGTGTCAGCGAGTTACACTTTCACTCCGTGTGCTTTACCGCCTGAAGAACTTCCTTCCGCCCGAGACCAAGACAATGCTCGTTCAAGCTTTGGTCTTCCCCGTGATCGACTATGGTAATGTGTGCTACTTTGACCTGAATGCAGATCTACTCGATAAACTTAACCGATTTCTCAATAACTGCATTCGATTTATTTATAATCTTCGGAAATACGATCACGTATCTTCTCATCGCTCCCAAATCAAATTACTCCCCATTCGACAACTCCGTAGCCTGCGTGCTCTCAGTACTCTTTACTCTTTGTTGCACTCTCCAAATCCACATGCTTGTTTAACTACTTCCTGGGCCTGACCACAGCCGAAATCTTCGTCCATCTCACAATCTTCTTCTTCGCTGTCCTCCACATAGTTCTGACTTTTTCATTCTTCCTTCACCATTCTATTCTTCTATGGAATGCACTCCCACTCAAAATAAGGTTGGCCACTACACGTGAAGCGTTTAGACGAGGGTTCCAGAACTGTTTCTCAGAGAGTTAGCAGAGTCATCTAATTGATAATATTTATTTACATATTTTTTATATGTATATATTTATGTATATGTATTTATTTAAGTACAGGTATTTCTATCTATAAATATTATGTATGTTATATATACACATATGTTAAAGTAATATCACTATCATACTACACCTACCACGGTTCATCATCTGCACCCCCCTAAAGTAGACTGTCTGAGAATGCCTGTGGCATTAAGTCCGCCTTTATACTGTCTAGTATATAAATTTATAAATAAATGAGTCGACGCTCCTGTTCCGTTGTTCTATAAAAGGCGTTTTGAATGTATTACGTTCTTCTTCTTCTTAGGCGGTCTCTTCATGGGTGAAGTTAGTGTCTAGCTTGAAGTGTCCATCACTCGATGCACTATGCTTCTCCACGTTTTCTAGTCATTGGCGGTCTTATAGCCTCGGTTATTGGCATGTCAGTGAGCGTTATGACCAAATCTGACCAGCGAGTAGGTGAGCATCCGCGTGATCTTCTCCAGTCAACCTGACCATCTATCATCAGGTTCTCTGGGTTATTATGGTCTCTATGGGCGATGTGACCGAAGTACTTGAGAATACGCTAGAAGCAATTAGCGGACAACCTTGAGGTAATACCGAGCTCCTTCAGAATGGACAACGCATTCTATACCGAACCTATTCTACGTTTTTTCACATCACTCAGATACACGAAAGATTTAATGCTCTCCACGAAAAAGGTTCAGAAGGAAAAACGGGTCAAAATGACTGTAATCGATATGAAGCGGAAACACTAAATTACACGTCCATTCGCCCATATTAAGATTGATTTCTCTCAATCATTTAGAGCCGGAGCTCATGAACATCTTCAACATAAATGCCGACACCCACATTGAGACATCTAATCATCTATGATATCAGTTTTTAGCAGTGCAACGTCTGTCTCACCCTTCAAACCAAAACGCATTGCTGCTTCAGGGCAAAAATAGGCAGGGCGGTGGTACCTACCCATGCGGACGCACAAGACAACCTATCACCTGTAAAAGTGGTTTAGATTTGAAGGCTCTTCAATATTAGTGCTTAAGACTTTTAACAAATTTAAAACATGCTTCTGAAAATTTCAAGGACTAAATTCGATGAAAGACACACATGACTTTGGTTACTTTGTTATTCTTTTAGCTAAAATAATCTGACAATGTCATGACCTACTCGATGATAAGTACTCGCAGATCCAACAAAGTGGATTCAGCGGTGTTTAAGACATAAAATTGAAGACTCAAACGTACTGCCGGCTATTTAATACAATTCATTAGATATAAATTCAAAATCTCCATCGTCCACAACATAATCTAGCTTAATCCAATAAACCGCAGTTGGAGGTTTATTTGCGTCACACATCCCAAGGTGATCGAACGTGAGTCGTCGAGAAACTAATTCATATCACTTGATTGCGAGCCACTGGGAATATTCCATTACCGGCCTGTATTTAGTTTGAATCGATTCTGGCCCCGGCCAGGAATAAGGTTACCGAATTCTTGATTAATATGTGCCTTTGTGCGAGAGATACGTGTAGATCCCGGAGTGTTTAATGGACTTGCTCTTAATTGAAAGTACAACGCGATTTCTTAATGAGCTGTGGGTTCTGTTGGCTGAAAAAAATGATATATTTTAGTAAAGATTGTTTTATATCTCGTTTTCAAAAGCAATTTTTTATGTCACTTTAACACTGTCTAACATTTTATGGAATTGATCGAAATGATCACGTCATCTCCATTTCCTATCAAATTGCTCCTCTACCAGACCTCTACTCTCTAGATAGCACTATTTTCTCCGGGAACCACTTTGATGACTCTTCAACTATCAATTCTGTGGCGTACTATTTTCGCTTTCGACTTCAACCACATAATATTTACAGTAATTTTTCTATCCTATTATCTCTCCAAACTCATTTTTCACAGTTGGAAAATAAGTTGTCAGATGGAGGCAGTGATTACTGCAGGCCAAGCACCGTCGGATGATCGTATCTTGTTTCGCCAAACAAAAGCAACGAGCAAATCTATACTAATATATAAATCTACAGTGGGTTTTACGGATGTTCCGTTATAACTACTGAATCGTGCATCCGATTGACTTGAAACTTGGTATCCATGTAGAAAATACATGTACTTAATGGAGAGGTTAATATTTATATGAGTGTTGGACTCCCTACACCAGTTGCGGGGGCATTAATGATGAGAATCTTTGTAGGGGTGAGAAATAATAATGTTAATTTTAAATGCCCAGCGAAGCGGACGGGTGTAGCCAGTTATTCTATACGATTCGTTTAACAACTACAATAAATTTTGTTGATTCATATATCTAAGGTAAAAAATATTTTAAAATGAATTCAAAATAAAAATAAAAAAGTTTACACGAACATACCTGTCATGATTAGACAATACAAAATTTAACAAACCTGACGTGTTTAGGGTATTTGCATGTGACACGTGCAGAGTTTCTGTTTGTACTGACAGAAGCTGACACGGGTCGGGATCTCACGGTCCAACAATATCTATACACACACTTACTTTCTATTCGAACAGGTCAGAGTCGTGTTTAGTATCTCACAAAATTCCTCACTTTAAATGCATAGAACTAAAATTTTACACACGATGTGTACACGTCGATAATAGACGCTTGTGCCTCCAAATACCTGTTACAGACATCTAGTAATTAAAAGATGATACGAATTAGAAAGCAGAGACTTGTTTGGTAGCATATGGTACTATTTGGAGCTCTGTTGAGCTGTGTATGAAAGATAGCCTTCTTTCCCAAAGTTTGGATTACTTCATAGGAAATACCGTTCCGTGATCTGAACGTTAAGATGTAATACAATGTAAATGACATGAAAATAGAAGACGGAGTTACTTTCATTATAATAATATTGTATGGTATTTCAACTAGTGCGTCGGTTATGACTTACGTGGTACTTATTCCGTGAGCTCTAGGACGCTCAATGAACCATGAGTCTCGGAGTTTCTCTGAAGGATAAAATCAGGAAAAGAGACTATTCGACAGAAATGTGAAGTCATCGACATACCTCAACGAGTTGGCAAGCTAAATTGGCTGGAGGCTGGCCATATATGTACATATGCCGTAGAACCGAGGATCGCTGGAGTAGACGAGTTGTTGAGTGGAGATCGCGGGCAACGTAACATGGGACGACCCTAGGATCCACCTAGGTGGTGCAATGACCTTCGAAGAGTGGCCGGCAAGAGGTGTAGATTTGGTAGAGGCCTAGGTCCAGCAGTGGACGACTGTGTGCTAATGATGATGATGATGATGCAGATGATATGTAACTTCTCACAAAAAAAATTTTAGATGACAAGCCCATATTGTGCTCCAAACTAATCTCTGTCGACATACAAAAATTACATGAAAATCCAGTAACTAGTTCCGGAGAGGAGCACATACAAAAAAACAGACCGAAAAAACAACTATAAATCGCTGGTTTCCGATATTTTTCTTCGATGTTGAACTACACTGAATTCTACAAATTTATTATATACATTCATTTTAGTATTTGTAACTCTCAATATATTACATAATTTATGTCGGAAGCTATTATATAATATGATTATATATACCTGATTTTTCATTAAATCTAAAAATTTTAATCTAGAACTTCTTCGATGTTATCATGGCGGAATTTAATTTTGAATCAGGATCTACAAAATTTAATCTAAAATCGTAAGCAAAGCAAACCCAATCGACATTACAAATAACGAAGCGTTAACAAAATCTGCAAAAGCATACGATAAATAACAAATACTGGAGCGACGCCAAACCGAACATCGTGTTTTAAAGCCAAAAATTCTGATACAAGTCAATACGTAAACTCAAATACGCAAAAATTCAACAATCCGGATTTACGAACAGAGCCAATGAAGCGAGAGGAATGGATAACGAAAAAATAATAATTTTAAATCCACTCATACAATTTTAACGTGTGTATCAAGGTCTTTAAAAAATTTGTACGCCCGTTTTCAGTATTAATTAGTGTTCAATTTTATATCTATATTTTGATATTAATACTCTTTATGGTAAATACGAGTATTAGTCACTGTCACTGTCAAATTTTTCGTTAATTTCAATATATTTGTTAATGTCACTAAAAGTGCTACAGAAACCACACGTCTTTCTTTTTTTTTAATATCAAGTCATTCAAAACTGAACCTTCACTTCGACTATTAACATTTTTATAGGATAGGAGGTCCAGCAAAAGCTGAGGTTATACTTCTAAGAGCAAAATAGTGTTATATTTTTTTTAATTGCAATAATTATATTTTATGTATTTGATTTAAGAATAAATAAGCCACTAAACTCGTTTTTTTTTATTTAGACGAGCTCACAGTCCCACCTGGTGTTAAGTGGTTACTGGAGCCCAGAGACATCTACAACGTAAAAGCGCCACCCATCTTGAGATATAAGTTCTAAGGTCTCAGTATAGTTACAACAGCTGCCCCACCCTTCAAACCGAAACGCATTACTGCTTCACGGCAGAAACAGATAGATTACGATCGAAATAAGCAGGTCGATAGGTTTACGATTTTTAACAATACTAAATTTGTAATGAAAAAATATTTATATCATAATATACCGAGATGTATATATTTAAAAATATTTCATTTTGTAACGAGTACGGCCGCAGATTTTTATTAGTACAGATACGATTGAAGTACTCAAGTTTATTTGTAATTCAAATTGCGATGAGCGAGCAATCAGCGGGAATAAACAAATCCCGAGAACATACTCGTATGCGAAGGGATTACGACTTATACAAGATACACTGAAAGTATATTCTTCTGGATAAATTATATTTTCTTGGTAACACTCATTTGTTCGTTACCTTTAAATTAATGCGTGAAGCAAAAACTGTTTTACCCATTTTGCGACGATAATTGTGCGGACGGGGGGGTACCTACATAATTTCCCACACTTAAGTTTTTGTTGTTGTTGTCTAGATGAGTGGACGAGCTCACAGCCCACCTGGTGTTAAGTGGTTACTGGAGCCCATAGACATCTACGACGTAAAGCGCCACGCACCTTGAGATATAAGTTCTAAGGTCTCAGTACAGTTACAACGGCTGCCCCACCCTCCAAACCGAAACGCATTACTGCTTCACGGCTGAAATAGGCAGGAAGGTGGAACCTACCCGTGCGGACTCACAAGAGGTCCTACCACCAGTAAAAAGTATAGAGAATTTAGCGAAGGAGTACAGAATGGTATTGTTTTTTTTAATTATACGTAAAAAACACATTAAATTTAAAAAAACACAATACACCCTACCATGTTTTTAACACACACGCACACGCATGTATACTCTTTTGTTTATTTCTAAAGTCTGTGGTCAAATTGAGAATAGATTAACATGGTTTGTTTTTACTATTATTTATCTATAGTGTAGCCTTTGCGAAATCTGTGATTATAGGTGTGATTATGGTAGGCAGCGGCTTGGCTCTGCCCCTGGCATTGCCGTCCATGAGCGACGGTGGCCACTTACCATCAGGTGGGCCGTATGCTCGTCTGCCTACAAAGGCAATAAAAAAAAGTAAAGTATTTGACAATAGAACCATAATAATGTTCAAATTTATAATTTAAATCAATCATTATAGTCGAATTTCGACTACTGGGCGGCCACTAGTGTTTATAAAAAGGATAGTATTATCACTTCATAACTCATAATCATCATTCTCCTGCTCTTCTCCCAGTCACCGGGGTCGGCGCAACATGTTTTCTCCTTCCCTACCCCTCTATCATATATTATATTTTCGCTCACTCCCCTCTTACGCATATCGTCTTTCACGCAATCCATCCATTTCTTCTTAAGTCTACCTCTTTTACTATATCCTTCCACATTCATACTTAACACTCTCTTACCAACATCACTTTAATTTCTTCTCCTCACGTGTCCATACCATCCCAAATGTCACTTCATAACTACCAAGTCCTAATCCGATTTCTTGGCCGAAATCTTCAATAGCCTAAGGGAGTTTATATTAAATTTTGATTAAGCCAAAGCATGAACACTAAACGCATATACCAACTTAAACAAGTAGGATAAATTTATGTTTTTTATTTATTGCTTAGATGGATGGACGAGCTCACAGCCCACCTGGTGTTAAGTGGTTATTGGAGGCCATAAAAATCTACAACGTAAATGCGCCACCCACCTTGAGATATAAGCTCTAAGGTCTCATTATGGCTACAACAGATGCCCCATCCTTCAAACCGAAACGCATTACTGCTTCACAGCAGAAATAGGCAGGGCGGTGGTACCTACCTATCATCCGCGCGGACTCACAAGAGGTCCTACCACCAGTAATGAACAAACAACATATATTTTTGTATTCGATTTTGGCATAGCCCTATCTCGATGCACACCACAACACAACGCATGTTATATAACCTTTTGAAATCTGATCTACGATAATAATATAATATAAAAGGGTAAACAGAAAAATCCACTAACAGGTAATAGTGACCTTTTCTTCGGAGTGACTACGATAAAAGCTCACATCGTGCAACTCATAGTACCTGTTATCTAACAGAGTTAGTCTCCGGAGACGTTCACAAACCCCAGACGTTCAGGCGGGTGGAACTATGATTTTATTTTAAATCTGACGACTAGAGGTCGACACGGAAAATATTGAAAATTCAATTTCTGTGAATCGACGGAACATGGACGTTTTGTCAATGGAAACGCCAACACATTTTTGTCATTATGTATTGTTATTTTATTGTTATTATTATATATTATTACTTATTTGACTTTTATTTTTATTAAATTAAATATGCAGAAAAATATTGCCTTTCAAAATTTGCTGGTAAAAAGAATAGCACCTGATAAAGGTCAGAATTATGAATAAAGGTCAAATTGCTTTTTAATTTATTTCGTACCAAATCATAGTCCATTCCTTAGTACATAGCCCATTCCCGATCCTGCGGACAGAATGGAAAGCAGTCGAAGTCGCCCAAAACACGTCATCTCGGATCCTCCCGATCCACTAACGGTGCTTCTAGGTACTTCAAGCACCGGTCACCGTCCTCGTCGAACCCGTCGCTTGCGACGAAGGGCTCGACGAGTAAATTAACTCCCAGACACAGCCCACTGAGTT
Organism: Bombyx mandarina; assembly: GCF_030267445.1. Lineage (NCBI taxonomy): Eukaryota > Metazoa > Arthropoda > Insecta > Lepidoptera > Bombycidae > Bombyx > Bombyx mandarina. The sequence continues at coordinate 8,708,620 of NC_143214.1, forward strand.
TCTCGCCGGATCTTCTCAGTGGGTCGCGTTTCCGATCCGGTGGTAGATTCTGCGAAGCACGGCTCTTGCTAGGGTTCGTGTTAGCAACGTCATCAGGTTTGATCCCCGTGAGCTCACCTACTAGCCACGGTTACGCTAAAATAGCCTCTCAAGGCTATCAGGTTAGATAGGAAAAAAAAAAAAAAAAAAAATTACATAGCTCAAACGTTGACTTCCATCTGAATTTTAAAACATTTGTCGGAAAAAAAATTTAACTATAAAAATGTAAAATATTAAATATAAAAATA